>NC_086321.1:199640840-200281673 GCF_036172605.1 Pelobates fuscus | reverse complement strand
ATAAAGTGTTGAAAAAAAACTAAAGTATTAATTTCCCATGTAAACTCATAACACAAATAATATGTAAAATCAGTTTTTCTTTGACTTCAGTCATTATAAGTATTGTCCTGTTTTCTAGTTTGTTTGTTTTTTCTTTTCAGATGAATTTTGGTAACTAAATATGTTTGGAAAAGCTATTTGGACAGCCAGAACAGCAGGAAACATGCTGCCTATGACTGTGCTGATATGCAAAAAATGGCATATCAGCGCAGTGGCATGGCCTAAAGGTTACACAATATCAGACAGTTTTGCTAATTGCTATAAGTACTTAGCAGCAGCAGCAGTTATTTAAAAGGAGATAAAAAAAAAAAAAATGAAAGGTATAATGGGTAAGTGGGACATTGCCCACTTACCCTTTCCTTTCATTATTTTTCTATCCCCTGTTTTTAAATGAAATTACTCTTACTGCTGCTGCTCCTCCTTTTTTAAACTGCTTTTCATTGTAGTGTTTGTTTATTTTTTTTTAAATTAGTGCATAATCTAATTGGCATGTCAATCACAAAGAAGTGCAATTCACATGTGCTAAGCATGACTAATAACTAATGACAGTGTAGTTGAAAAGTAAACTCTCTCATTCCTGATTTAAAGATGGAATAAAAAAAATGTGCATCTTAACGGGACATCCCCAGTATATTTTATTAAAAGCAAAAATTCTTACAAGCATGTTTTGTCAAAATTCATTCACCTCAACAAATCTACCGTATATACTCGAGTATAAGCCGAGTTTTTCAGCACATTTTTTGTGCTGAAAAACCCCAACTCGGCTTATACTCGAGTCAATTGTCTGTATTATGGCAATTTGCATTGCCATAATACAGACAGGGGCTGTGGGGGCTGCAGAGAGATGTTACTTACCTTTCCTGCAGCTCCTGTCAGCTCTCTCCTCCTCCGCCGGTCCGTTCAGCTCTTCTGTCAGCTCACAGTGTAAATCTCGCGAGAGCCATTTACACTGGGAGCTGACCGAGGTGCTGAACGGACCGGCGGAGGAGGAGAGAGCTGACAGGAGCTGCAGGAAAGGTAAGTAACATCTCTCTGCAGCCCCCACAGCCCCCTCCTACACAGTGCCCATCCACTGGACCACCAGGGAAGGAGGGGACGAAAGCAGGGAGGGGGGACGAAAAAATTTATATATGTTAATAAAAAAATAAAAATAATAAAATAAAAAATAATAATAAAATTAAATATAATAATAAAATAAAAAATAATAATAAAAAAAATGTAATGAAACAAAAAAATATTAAAATAATAATTAAAAAATAAAAAATGCCCACCCCCCACCAAGGCTCTGCATCACACTCTGCATTACACACACACATACACATACACTGCATTCTCATACACACACACACTGCATTCTCATACACACACACACTGCATTCTCATACACACACACACTGCATTCTCATACACACACACACTGCATTCTCATACACACACACACTGCATTCTCATACACACACACACACTGCATTCTCATACACACACACACTGCATTCTCATACACACACCCACTGCATTCTCATACACACACACTCTGCATTCTCATACACACACACTGTAAATAAATATTCAATTAATATAATTTTTTAAGGATCTAATTTTATTTAGAAATTTACCAGCAGCTGCTGCATTTCCCACCCTAGTCTTATACTCGAGTCAATAAGTTTTCCCAGTTTTTTGGGGTAAAATTAGGGGCCTCGGCTTATATTCGGGTCGGCTTATACTCGAGTATATACGGTATGTATCTATAACAATATTGTGTTGAGTCAAAACAACAATAACATGATTGTGCTAATAAGAGTATGTGAACATCAAATTAATTACATTTATGTATTAATATCAACCACAATCAATTATGTATTTACAACATGAATGTTATCACACGGCATCATCCATAAAATACGCCCCTGCTTTCACAAACACAATGATACTTTGTTCAAATACATCTTGCCTATGCATACGCTTAAAAAAAAAAATGAAATATTTTGTTCCTCGCATAACACACAAATATAAAACTGCACTTCAGAAAACCCTGACACTAATATACAATCTAAAACCTTCTCTACTCATAAAACCATTTCTGCATTTGAACACTGAGAAAACATTTTCACATTCAAACAGAGTGGCATTAACAGCAAATTAATGTATACATTTACACTGACCCTATATGCACAGATATGTACAGTATGCATCTACAATGGCAATAGATACACAAATAAGCAACAACACTTACAAAATGTTATAATTTTAGAACAAATCTCCTGTTGTAGTGAATTTCTAGTTCTCGTGCAGTTATTCTTTGTATTATTGTAACTGAGCGAATAGTTTTGATATGTATTTGCTACGCATATCAAGAGACTGTTGAACACCTGGTACATTTTTTTTTAGATTGTCAAAATTGCTTTTTTTTTTATATATTATTTTTATTTTGGTACAGATGCTCAGCATGAAACACATGATATTTTGTTTATGCTTTGATGGAAGCAGGTACCTTCACTGCTTGGAAATGTCTGGCTTAGTCATGTGATATAATGTTTTTTTTTTCTGAAGATTTCCTAAGTTGCCTGTAGGACTTCAAGCAGGGATAATGATGACTCCATAAAAAAAAAAAAAGAGTATTATAGACCATACTAGAACATTCATTTCTTGACTACAGGCGATACTATTCATCTTTAATTCCTGTACAGTAGCTTTAGGCTTGCTTACCACATTATTTTAGTATTACTTTAAAGGTAATATATAATAAAAATCAACGACACATTTACATTTAAATATGTTTTATATGGTGTAATCTAGTATACCATTTTGCATTGCTGCTAATTTACGTAAACATCAATGCTATTACCTGCTGTGTTCCCAAAATCAGTGCATCTTTGTTTCTCAGGATGTAGTTCCATTTTATGTCAGAAGTATATTTTGTATTTTTGTAGCATTGCTTTAAGCAATTTCCATTATGAATAAAGCTTATTAATATGGCACCAGAACCAAACCAGCATTACAGTATAAAAAACAGATTATATTTAATTCAATTCATTTTTTAGTGGGACAGCCTGAGATAGAGCAATACAATCATAAATGTGCCGCCTATACATTTTTACTTCTGGAAAAGTTTATTTCAGTTTAAATATACAATAAAACTATTCATAGGTGTACTTATTTGCCAGTTTGCTTGCTTTTTGCTTTATTTTTTGAAGGGTAAGTCTAGCAATAGCCTAAACCTCCCAAAACTAATGCTAATGTATTCTAGGGTAAAATTTGAACTAGTATTAGAAAAGAGAAACACATGAAATATGCTGCATACACCAAACATTAATATTAATGTGTAATCACAAATACAAAATGCTGCACATCCGGGAAGACGTTTATTAGTCATTTCATATTTTAATCACCTATAGGTTATTCATTCAACTTAGAATGAAGGAAAATTACATCAGAATTGTAAATTTGAAGCTAAAATAGCCACGCCATGACCAGAGCTGAGTTGGATAATGTTTCCAGAATATTTATTTTAGCTTCAATTTTATTATTCAGGTTTTCTTTATTAAATTGAGAGTTTAATGAATAACACTGACTTTGACTGGAATACTGAGGCTATTTGTTTGGAGAAAAAACATTCTGTTCTTGCAAAATGATCACCACATGCACACAGAGCTTAAACTCAAGACAAACAAAAACTCTCAAAGTTCTAGAACTGTCCGCTCACGTACTCTACCAGTTAAAACCTGCAATATATACAGGGAGTGCAGAATTATTAGGCAAATTAGTATTTTGACCACATCATCCTCTTTATGCATGTTGTCTTACTCCAAGCTGTATAGGCTCGAAAGCCTACTACCAATTAAGCATATTAGGTGATGTGCATCTCTGTAATGAGAAGGGGTGTGGTCTAATGACATCAACACCCTATATCAGGTGTGCATAATTATTAGGCAACTTCCTTTCTTTTGGCAAAATGGGTCAAAAGAAGGACTTGACAGGCTCAGAAAAGTCAAAAATAGTGAGATCTTGCAGAGGGATGCAGCACTCTTAAAATTGCAAAGCTTCTGAAGCGCGATCATCGAACAATCAAGCGTTTCATTCAAAATAGTCAACAGGGTCGCAAGAAGCGTGTGGAGAAACCAAGGCGCAAAATAACTGCCCATGAACTGAGAAAAGTCAAGCGTGCAGCTGCCAAGATGCCACTTGCCACCAGTTTGGCCATATTTCAGAGCTGCAACATCACTGGAGTGCCCAAAAGCACAAGGTGTGCAATACTCAGAGACATGGCCAAGGTAAGAAAGGCTGAAAGACGACCACCACTGAACAAGACACACAAGCTGAAACGTCAAGACTGGGCCAAGAAATATCTCAAGACTGATTTTTCTAAGGTTTTATGGACTGATGAAATGAGAGTGAGTCTTGATGGGCCAGATGGATGGATTGGTAAAGGGCAGAGAGCTCCAGTCCGACTCAGACGCCAGCAAGGTGGAGGTGGAGTACTGGTTTGGGCTGGTATCATCAAAGATGAGCTTGTGGGGCCTTTTCGGGTTGAGGATGGAGTCAAGCTCAACTCCCAGTCCTACTGCCAGTTTCTGGAAGACACCTTCTTCAAGCAGTGGTACAGGAAGAAGTCTGCATCCTTCAAGAAAAACATGATTTTCATGCAGGACAATGCTCCATCACACGCGTCCAAGTACTCCACAGCGTGGCTGGCAAGAAAGGGTATAAAAGAAGAAAATCTAATGACATGGCCTCCTTGTTAACCTGATCTGAACCCCATTGAGAACCTGTGGTCCATCATCAAATGTGAGATTTACAAGGAGAGAAAACAGTACACCTCTCTGAACAGTGTCTGGGAGGCTGTGGTTGCTTCTGCACGCAATGTTGATGGTGAACAGATCAAAACACTGACAGAATCCATGGATGGCAGGCTTTTGAGTGTCCTTGCAAAGAAAGGTGGCTATATTGGTCACTGATTTGTTTTTGTTTTGTTTTTGAATGTCAGAAATGTATATTTGTGAATGTTGAGATGTTATATTGGTTTCACTGGTAAAAATAAATAATTGAAATGGGTATATATTTGTTTTTTGTTAAGTTGCCTAATAATTATGCACAGTAATAGTCACCTGCACACACAGATATCCCCCTAAAATAGCTATAACTAAAAACAAACTAAAAACTACTTCCAAAAATATTCAGCTTTGATATTAATGAGTTTTTTGGGTTCATTGAGAACATGGTTGTTGTTCAATAATAAAATTAATCCTCAAAAATACAACTTGCCTAATAATTCTGCACTCCCTGTATGTATCTTGACACATAAAGACACATACTCAGAATTGTACACTTACAGAAATGAGCATATAAAATACACACATGTTCACATATATAAACACAAAGAAACACATAAACACAAGCTCCTAACATATGCAGACATATAGAAAGGCTACATAGACACAGGCATATATAGACACATACACAGACAAACTACAATGACATAGGCACAATCACAAAAATACACAGAGATGCACACACAGGCAAGACTGGCACAGGAACACACAAACAGACACAAACACAGATAGGCATAAATCAGCAGCTGCAAACTTCTACAGCTTCTACAGCAGTTACAGAGTGAGGGACAGGAGGAAAACAGTCAGCAGTGTGCTTCCATCCATCGAATCCATTTCTACCATGCTACTCTTCCTCCTGGTCTCTTTGTTAAGCCCCAACTGTGGGTGGAAGATGCACGATAAAAAAAGATGGGGCAGCATGTTTCTATGATAACTCCTCTGCTCAAACAGGCCTCAACAAGTAGACTGAGAGGGAGAGCAGCATGGGAGAAATAGTCTTAAGGGTCCACTTCCAACCATGAGGTAAAAGATCCAGAGCTACAGAGACCCACAGTTTGGGCTACAGCTCAGCCAAGTCCCCCATAGCAATGCTCAACCAATACACCAACTAAAACGGATGCCCTTTGAAATCTAGTAATAACTAATAATTTTAAGTACATTTTCAAACACTGAAATAAAAGAGCAACATAGAAACTGTAACCATAACATCAGATTAATTTCCACAAGTTAAGGATATTTTTACAACATTGATTGGTATAATTTTTTTTGCAGTAAAAAATACAGATTATTATCATTATTATTATTAGCATTTATATAGCTCGAACATATCTGGCAGTGCTCTACAATTATAAAATGGGTTTAATTGACAACAAGTAATTTACATATGTTATTTTACATAGAAAGTGGTGAAGAAGGCCCTGCTCAAAGAAGTTTATAATATATTAGGAAGGGTTAAAGGCACACAAGATAAATAACAGCTTGTCAAAGGGGGTAAGGATTGGCAAATAAGAAGCCTGTGCTGAAAGAAGCTAGTAAAAGTGACGTGTGGCAAGTTTAGATTTTATCCATGACTTTCAATGTCATGTGGAAAAAAATTCAAGCTTTCTGCTCCACAAGGGATGTGCAAGAGAGAGTTTTTTTTGTTGTTTTTTAAATTTATTTTGAAGCTTGTCAAATAAATGCTTGTCAAATAATGAACATGTTACATTTGTAAATATGCAGTATATTACAGAAGATATCATGAGGCATAGTGACATATACGCAATAAAAGATAATAAGCATTAACAATTATATGGAGGGCGGGGCCTGACAGCCAAGATGGCCGGACGTGTTCCCTAAGAGCTCCTGCACCAGCGGATAAACAAAAGCGAATACTGCCAAAAATATCCACGATAGCGGCACACAAAGCCCCACAAACGAAGCAGGATTGCACGGGGAGCATACAGATACCAGTCATGTACCACGGCAAACAATGGGCACACGGACCGGCCACGCGGCCTACATGTGAGCGGAGACTGAAGCCTGAGGGAGGCGGCCGATCCCCTGGCGCGATTCCCGACAAACAAGCGTGGACTACAGCCCTGCTACCCCCCCCCCCCTCTGGACCGGCGGGGGATATCCCGGTCCTCGCTGGGGACGGTTACCCCCACAAAGCAGTCTGACCAAACAAATAAAATTGCACTTCACAGTGATAATGGAAACGCTATCAAGATGGCGGCACAGGCGCACCCGACGCCACAAGGCACTCTCCTCCAGCCACCCAGGCACACCCAGGAGTTTTTTGCCCGGCTGTACCACAACCTATGGACGAAGCTCCACAACAAGGGCCAGTTCTTCTACCTAGCCATAAAAGCAGCAGCGGCATGGATTCGGCCGATTACACAGCGGCGCCTGTGCAGCAATGCAACACGGGCCTCCGGGCCGACCTCCAGCCAAAAACAGAGCCGGGAAACTAAGTGTCGGGAAAGGAAGAAAAACCCTGAAACTCAGTCTCGCACGCACCACAGCGGGACAACCAAGCTCACTCACCACACAGCAGCAATGGGAACCGTCCATCAGCGCAAGGCATCCCCACAGATGGCGATCCGGGCGCTCCAGACTCAAGCCAGTGACGGACACCTGCGGAAAGCCGCTCTGAAACGAAGGGAGGACGGGGCCCTGCAGCGGCAGCTATCCCACCGTTGTCCTCGGGGCAAATGCCTAGCCCACATCGCAGAACGACCGGAACCGGTCGAGCAGAGACTAAACGCAGTAATCGGCTGAGTGCTGATAAGGGGCCGTCAAGCTGCATCTACCTGAGCACGGGATACAGAGCTTAGCGGCTGCTAGCTCCATATTACGAGACTCTCGTAAGCCAGCCAAACGAAGCATTTAAAATAGCTGTTTTACCTATATGTTTATATGTCTTGTAGTTTAGCATGGTCACAGTTTAGGATGTTTGCTATTTTTTTAGAGTTTGAGCATGCTGAACGTGTAATCGTAACATAGCACTTGCAGACTGACTTAAAACGGAATCATTTCAACTGTACTGACAATAGCTCTACTCACTGACACCCTAACAGGCATTACTCATACAGATGCAACCTATTTGTGATAAATGCCCTTCTGCCTCCAAGCACCGCTTAACTGACTCCTTCTCACATGCACATTCCAAGAATAAATATAGTAATCCCTCGGGTGTAGAGAATGGCAGAGATTTAACCATATTTAAGAGATAGTTAGCTAATGTACCCTATCGGAGTTAACATTGCATGCTGCCAATTGCATCCCTTTATAATGTCTGCCAGACCTGTGCACTAGAGCAGATCACTCAGAACAGGCAAACGCTGCTCACTTAATTTAACCTGACGACACATTTTTAGGAGTTACCAAACATACGTGACCTACTGTTTTCACCATGATAATCCTTGCTATAAGTAGCTTAACAATGTACCTAATAGAGTTAACACAACCAACATGACCAGCCGAGTAGCATGTTATTGTACCTTTTATCCTGCGATTACATACGTTACAATACTCGTATATCTACTACCGCTGACGTAACTTGATGCCACACTAATATCTAAGCATGTAACCTTCTAGTATTTGTAATCTCGTTCAATTTGTTGAATCTCGTTGTCAATTAAGCTCATAACAAAAAATTGTGTGCAGATACCCTGCAGACCACAAACTTGTCCCTTTTTATATGAAACGTACGCTTGTGAGAGCTTTTGTGGCTGTGCAAGCAATGTTGTAACACTTTATGCACACCAAAAATAAAGAATTAAAAAAAAAAAAAAAATTATATGTAGGATAATACAACTGAGGGGAGTGAGCGACCTGATTGACTATTATATTTGTTAGAATTGAAATACATTTTAGATGAAGCATTCTCATTATCCTTAATCTCTAAAGATGAGCATAATTTTATGTTTATAAAAAGCCCCATGGCTGCTACATTCTACTCACTCCCAAAAGTACATAAACAACAGCCTGTACTTACGGGTAGACCAATTGTTTCAGGTAGATCAAATCTGACTCAGAACATAAGTGTCTATGTAGATCAGATCTTAAGGAAAACAGTCAAGGCACTCCCTTCATATCTTAGAGACACAAAACACACATTGAAAATTCTGGATGGGATACATTTCCCTGAAAATGCAATTCTATGTAATACATAGAGAGCCTATATAGCTCAATACCACATCATGTAGGTCTCCAACATATGAAAGCCTTTCTAGACATATGCCCGACAGCATCCCCTAGACATAACCAATTTGTACAGGAATTAATGTACTTCATCCTCACTCATAATTTCTTTATCTTCCAAGGGGAGTACTTCCACCAGGTGAGAGGGAATGCTATGGGGACGGCCTGTGCCCCCTCATATGCCAACCTCCACCTGGGTTGGTGGGAAAAAGTCACAGTTTTTGGGTCTAACCTTGTGAGATATACCAGACACATCCAACTATGGAAAAGATATATTGATGATATCTTGATAGTTCGGACAGATACTGTAGAGCTTTTCAAAGAGTTTGTGGAGGTACTTAACCGTAACCACATAAACCTCAGATTGACATTTGAAATAGGTGTGAAGAAGTTGAATTACCTTGATATTACTATCATGATCACTGAGGAGGGATGTATTTCAAATACTCTATTTAGAAAATCCACAACAACCAATAACTTTCTTAATTGAGAAAGCATCATCTACCAGCTCTTAAGAAAGGTATACCAGTGGGACAGTACTTGCGTCTTTGACACAACTGCTCCACACTTGAGGATTTTAAAATAAAAGCAAAGGTTCTCATGGCACAATTTAGGAGCACTGGTGCTAATATGTGCACTGGTATTAGACAGGAAAGAACTCCTTATGGAAAAGACATCCAACAAACCCGAAACAGAGACCATCAGATGTATAGGGAATTTCGATGCTGGTTGGCTTCCTATTATGAAGATCTTAGGGAGGTACTGGCCTCTACTACATCAGGACCCACATATACACCAAGTAATAACTCCTCATGCCTCAGTAACAGCCAGGAGAGGTAGAAATATCAAGGAAATTCTGGTCCCAAGCCTTCTTAAAACTACACGTATTTGATTCACTTGGCTCAAATCCCCTGTAGTAGGCACTTACTAATGCGGTAGATGCAAAGCCTGCAGGTTTATTCTACGACCATCTAAAACATTTACAGACTCAGGAAATAATCAAGAATTCTACTAAACATTTCTTTAACTGGCAATCCAAGGTCCTAGTATACCTGCTAACCTGCTCCTGTAAAAAATTGTACGTGGGCAAGACATCCCTGAAATTTAAGTTTAGAATCCGGGAACATGTGAATTCAATAAACCCAAGGAGACTGATAGATACCCCTATCTTGAAGCACCTTAAATTACATCATGGGGGATCATCAGAAGGGA
The DNA here is from genome assembly GCF_036172605.1 of Pelobates fuscus. Taxonomy (NCBI): domain Eukaryota; kingdom Metazoa; phylum Chordata; class Amphibia; order Anura; family Pelobatidae; genus Pelobates; species Pelobates fuscus. The sequence continues at coordinate 200,271,405 of NC_086321.1, read as the reverse complement.
TTAGGTTCTTGGGTATTGAAAAAGTTTTACTCGGACCCAGAGGTGGTGACCTGGATAAGAAACAAAGGGAAAGTTTCTGGATATACAAACCATTTGGACTTAACGAGGGCTTCTCTTATACATCCTTCATCTCTGAATAATATACCCTATATTATTACTCTTCGCGGCCGATTCTGTTGTACATATTGTATATAGTGATGTACCGAACTGTCCGCCGGCGAACAGTTCCCGGCGAACTTAGCGTGTTCGCGTTCGCCGTGGCGGGCGGACACATGCGCAGTTCGATCCGCCCCCTATTCGTCATCATTGGGCAAGCTTTGACCCTGTGCCTCTCGGTCAGCAGACACATTCCAGCTAATCAGCAGCACTCCCTCCCTTCCACACCCTCCAACCTCCCTCCCAGCATCCATTTTCGATTCATTCTGAAGCTGCATGCTTAGTGAGAGGAGGGAAAGTTTAGCTGCTGCTGATTAGATAGGGAAATTGATAGCTAGGCTAGGGTATTCAGTGTCCACTACAATCCTGAAGGACTCATCTGATCTCTGCTGTAAGGACAGCACCCCAAAAAGCCATTTTTAGGGCTATAATATCAGGCTGCTTTTTTTTTTTCCTGTGTAATGTAATTGCAGGTGCCTGCCTGCCAGCTTCTGTGTGAGGTTCACATTGGATACTGTGCCTACTTGCCCAGTGCCACCACTCATATCTGTTTTAACAATAGGTTAAGCTTTAGATTTAAAAGAAATATTTTTTTTTCACTGTAATAGAAGAGCAGTTGCCTGCCTGCCAGCTTCTGTGTCAGGTTGGATGCCTTGCCCATTTGCACAGTCAGTGCCACCACTCATATCTGTTTTAACAATAGGTTAAGCTTTAGATTTAAAATAAATAATTTGTTTTCACTGTAATAGAAGAGCAGTTGCCTGCCTGCCAGCTTCTGTGTCAGGTTGGATGCCTTGCCCATTTGCACAGTCAGTGCCACCACTCATATCTGTTTTAACAATAGGTTAAGCTTTAGATTTAAAAGAAATATTTTTTTTTCACTGTAATAGAAGAGCAGTTGCCTGCCTGCCAGCTTCTGTGTCAGGTTGGATGCCTTGCCCATTTGCACAGTCAGTGCCACCACTCATATCTGTTTTTACAATAGGTTAAGCTTTAGATTTAAAAGAAATAAATTTTTTCACTGTAATAGAAGAGCAGTTGCCTGCCTGCCAGCTTCTGTGTCAGGTTGGATGCCTTTCTCATTTGCACAGTCAGTGCCACCACTCATATCTGTTTTAACAATAGGTTAAGCTTTAGATTTAAAAGAAATAATTTTTTTTCACTGTAATAGAAGAGCAGTTGCCTGCCTGCCAGCTTCTGTGTCAGGTTGGATGCCTTGCCCATTTGCACAGTCAGTGCCACCACTCATATCTGTTTTAACAATAGGTTAAGCTTTAGATTTAAAAGAAATAATTTGTTTTCACTGTAATAGAAGAGCAGTTGCCTGCCTGCCAGCTTCTGTGTCAGGTTGGATGCCTTGCCCATTTGCACAGTCAGTGCCACCACTCATATCTGTTTTTACAATAGGTTAAGCTTTAGATTTAAAAGAAATAATTTTTTTTCACTGTAATAGAAGAGCAGTTAGTTGTCTGCAAGCGTCTGGGTGTCAGGCCTACTTCAGCGTGTGCTCTGCAGACCTGTGCCAGCGTGCTTTTACAAAGAAAAAAGGTTTCTAGTGTAAGCTAATAGCAGCCAGTCAGTGTCCTTCAAGCGGCTCTGTCAGGCCTTCCTTCAGCGTGTGCCCTGCACAACCCTGCCAGCGTACTTTGACAGTTGCCACTCATATCTGGTGTCTCTATAGCGTGCTTTTACAAAGAAAAAAGGTTTCCAGTGTAAGCTAACGGCAGCCAGTCAGTGTCCTTCAAGCGGCTCTGTCAGGCCTTCCTTCAGCGTGTGCCCTGCACAACACTGCCAGCGTGCTTTGACAGTTGCCAATCATATCTGGTGTCTCTTTAGCGTGTTTTTACAAAGAAAAAAGGTTTCCAGTGTAAGCTAATAGCAGCCAGTCAGTGTCCTTCAAGCGGCTCTGTCAGGCCTTCCTTCAGCGTGTGCCCTGCACAACCCTGCTAGCGTACTTTGACAGTTGCCACTCATATCTGGTGTCTCTATAGCGTGCTTTTACAACCAAAATTTAGTTTCCACTGTAATAGAAGAGCAGTTGCCTGCTTGCCAGCTTCTGTGTGAGGTTCACAGTGGATACTGTGCCGTCTTGCCCAGTGCCACCACTCATATCTGTTTTTACAATAGCTTAAGCTTTAGATTTAAAAGAAATAATTGTTTTCACTGTAATAGAAGAGCAGTTAGTTGTCTGCAAGCGTCTGGGTGTCAGGCCTACTTCAGCGTGTGCTCTGCAGACCTGTGCCAGCGTGCTTTGACAGTTGCCAATCATATTTGGTGTCTCTTTAGCGTGCTTTTACAAAGAAAAAAGGTTTCTAGTGTAAGCTAATAGCAGCCAGTCAGTGTCCTTCAAGCGGCTCTGTCAGTCCTTCCTTCAGCGTGTGCTCTCCAGAACTGTTCCAGTGCACATTGCCAATCATATCTGGTGTCTCTATAGCGTGCTTTTAAAAACAAATTTTTTTTTTCACTGTTATAGATTGAATAGCAGTTACTTGTCTTCAAGCGGGTGTGTCAGGCCTACAGTGTGTGCTCTGCAGAACTGTTTAAGTGCACATTGCCAATCATATCTGGTGTCTCTATAGCGTGCTTTTACAAAGAAAAAAGGTTTCTAGTGTAAGCTAATAGCAGCCAGTCAGTGTCCTTCAAGCGGCTCTGTCAGTCCTTCCTTCAGCGTGTGCTCTCCAGAACTGTTCCAGTGCACATTGCCAATCATATCTGGTGTCTCTATAGCGTGCTTTTAAAAACAAAATTTTTTTTTCACTGTTATAGATTGAATAGCAGTTACTTGTCTTCAAGCGGGTGTGTCAGGCCTACAGTGTGTGCTCTGCAGAACTGTTCAAGTGCACATTGCCAATCATATCTGGTCTCACAGTAGCTTGCACGCATAGTACCACTAATCCCCCAAAAAATGACAGGCAGAGGCAGGCCACCCCGCAGGGGCCGTCATGGTCGTGGTGCTGTGATTCCCTTTTGCCCTGGAATAATGCCCAGTTTCCAGAAGCCACGTACCCTGAACTTGAAAAGTTCTGAGGACATAGTTGCTAACACAGGACACCCAATCTTGTACAGCCTCCGCTCGGAACCTTGACACACCATCCTCCTCCAGCTTAGCTTCAGGCACCTCTCAAGATACCACTCACCTGCCTGCCGCCACCACCAAAACTAGCACCACAGCCGCTTTACTTGGTATGTCAGAGGAGTTATTCACACACCCGTTTGAAGAAATGAGTGATGCACAACCATTATTGCTAGAGGATGTAGATAACAGGGATATGTCTCAGGCAGGCAGCATTAAACACATGGAGGTACGGTGTGATGATGATGATGTTGTACCCGCTGCTGCTTCCTTTTCTGAGTTGTTAGATACAAGCGATACGGTTGATGATGACGATGGGTGCCCGCTCGGCAAAAAGAAGAACAGGGCGAAAGTTCAGATGGGGAGACAGAGAGGAGGAGGAGACGAGTTGGAAGCAGGGGGGGGTCGTCGCAAGAGCTAGTGGCACAGTCAGACAGCATGCATTGGCACCCGGGGTCAGCCCGACAGCACGCCAATCAACGCATGCTGTGTCCACCACCAGAATGCCGTCATTGCAGAGCTCAGCAGTGTGGCATTTTTTGTGTGTGTCTGCCTCGGACAACAGCGATGCCATTTGCAACCTGTGCCAAAGGAAACTGAGTCGTGGGAGGTCCAACACCCACCTAGGTACAACTGCTTTGCGTAGGCACATGATCTCACATCACAAATGTCTATGGGATCAACACATGAGTACAAGCAGCACGCCTACTCTAAGCCGCCATCCTCCTCCTGGTCTAGCATCTTCAGCCACGTCAACCACTGCTGTCCTTCTTGCCCCCTCTCAACCATCCGCCACTCCGTCTCCCGCCTTGAGCAGTTCCCGCTCATCTGCCCACAGTCATGTGTCTGTCAAGGACATGTTTGAGCATAAGAAGCCAATGTCACCAAGTCACCCCCTTGCCCAGCGTCTGACAGCTGGCTTGTCCGAACTATTAGCCCGCCAGCTTTTACCATACAATCTGGTTGAGTCTGATGCGTTCAAAAAATTTGTAGCTATTGGGACACCGCAGTGGAAGGTACCCGGACGGAATTTCTTTTCACAAAAGGCAATCCCCAACTTGTACTCGATTGTGCAAAAGGAAGTCATGGCATGTCTGGCACACAGTGTTGGGGCAAGGGTCCATCTGACCACTGATACCTGGTCTGCAAAGCATGGTCAGGGCAGGTATATCACCTACACTGCGCATTGGGTAAACCTGCTGACGGCTGACAAGCAAGGAATGCATGGCATTGCAGAGGAGTTGGTGACACCGCCACGAATTGCAGGCAGTCCTGCTGCCACCTCCTCTACTCCTCCCACTCCATCCTCTTCCATAACCTCCTCGGCTGAGTCCTATTGTGCTGCTGCATCTTGCTCCACATCAACGGCACCCCCTGTTCCCCAGGTACTATTCCACATCCCGGATACGGCAGTGTCACGCCGTTTTGGGTTTGACTTGCTTGAAAGCAGAGAGTCACACCGGACAAGCACTCCTGTCCGCCCTGAACGCACAGGTGGAAAAGTGGCTGACTCCGCAGCAACTGGATATCGGCAAAGTGGTGTGTGACAACGGAAAAAATTTGATAGCGGCATTGAAGTTGGGCAAGTTGACACATGTGCCGTGCATGGCACATGTGTGTAATCAGATCGTACAACGCTTTGTGCATAAGTACACAGGCTTACAGGACGTCCTGAAGCAGGCCAGGAAGGTGTGTGGCCATTTCAGGCGTTCCTACACGGCCATGGCTCACTTTGCCGATATCCAGCGGCGAAACAACATGCCAGTGAGGCGCTTGATTTGCGACAGCCCTACACGTTGGAATTCAACACTCCTAATGTTCGACCTCCTGCTCCAACAAGAAAAAGCTGTTAATGAATATTTGTATGACCGGGGTGCTAGGACAGCCTCTGGGGAGCTGGGAATTTTTTTGCCACGTTACTAGACGCTCATGCGCAATGCCTGTAGGCTCGTGCGTCCTTTTGAGGAGGTGACAAACCTAGTCAGTCGCAACGAAGGCACCATCAGCGACATCATGCCATTTGTTTTCTTCCTGGAGCGTGCCCTGCGAAGAGTGCTGGATCAGGCTGTAGATGAGCGTGAAGAGGAAGAGGAAGAGTTGTGGTCACCATCACCACCAGAAACAGCCTTATCAGCATCGCTTGCTGGACCTGCGGCAACGCTGGAAGAGGATTGTGAGGAAGAGGAGTCAGAGGAGGATTGTAGCTTTGAGGAGGAGGAGGAGGAGCAAGACCAAACACAACAGGCATCCCAGGGTGCTCGTTGTCACCTATCTGGTACCCGTGGTGTTGTACGTGGCTGGGGGGAAGAACATACCTTCAATGACATCAGTGAGGAGGAGGAACGGGAAATGAGTAGCTCGGCATTTAACCTTGTGCAAATGGGGTCTTTCATGCTGTCCTGCCTGTTGAGGGACCCTCGTATTAAAAGGCTGAAGGAGAACGACCTGTACTGGGTGTCCACGCTACTAGACCCCCGGTATAAGCAGAAAGTGGCGGAAATGTTACCGAATTACAACAAGTCGGAAAGGATGCAGCATTTGCAAAATAAATTAAAAAGTATGCTTTACACAGCGTATAAGGGTGATGTCACAGCACAACGGGAATCTAACAGGGGGAGAGGTGGAAGTCATCCTCCTCCTCCTCCTCCCACGACCACGCCGGCAAGGACAGGGCGCTTTAAAGACGTGTTGTTGATGGAGGACATGCGGACGTTTTTATGTCCTATGCATCGCCACAGCCCTTCGGGATCCACCCTCAGAGAGCGACTCGACCGACAGGTAGCAGACTACCTCGCCTTAACTGCAGATATCGACACTCTGAGGAGCGATGAACCCCTTGACAACTGGGTGTGCAGGCTTGACCTGTGGCCTGAGCTATCCCAATTTGCGATAGAACTTCTGGCCTGCCCCGCTTCAAGTGTCCTGTCAGAAAGGACCTTCAGTGCAGCAGGAGGTATTGTCACTGAGAAGAGAAGTCGCCTAGGTCAAAAAAGTCTAGATTACCTCACCTTTATTAAGATGAATGAGGGATGGATCCCGAAGGGACTGACACTGGGCGATACATTCGATTAAAAAAGGCCTGATGAGATGAGCTGCCTTGGGCTAAAAATGGTCCACACGCTGCTGTATTTTAGCTCTGAATGACGTTTGACTTGCGTGACTTATCCGCCACCAACTAGGGTTCAAGCCGCCATGTTTTAGGGCACTTTCTGCCTGTGAAACAAACATCAATTTTTCTGGCCGCTGCTACAGCAGCGGCTGCAACAATGCCACATTTTTCAGGCATGTGTACATTTTTCAGGCATGTGTACAATTTTTAGGCCCACTGGTGCAGCACTGTGGCTTCAAAAACCAAACCAAAAAAAATCCTCCAAGATGGCACCAATATACCAGTGGTCTAAGCATCTTCCCACCTTGGCCTAAAAAGGGGAGGTGATTCAACAATTAAAAATCTCTGCCATTTACACGTCCACTGATAGGAGACGCGGAAGGTATTAAACTGATATGAACAATACTAAACTCACCACTCCTATCTGGTGGCACATTAGCTTGCCCGCGCAGTGCCCCAAATTTCAAGTAAGAGGACCGACCAAGCATCTTCTTCCATCTTCCTGTTACATAAATCAATGCCATATCCATAGAAATTGTAGAGAATATCCAGGATAGTTTTACAGGGCCAAATCATGTCGCCTGTTGAAAGAGGTGACCTTGCTCGGGTCCCAGGTGTGCGGTTCCTAAAATGGCTGCCATATACATGTCCTCTGATAGGAGACGCGGAAGGTATTAAACTGATATGAACAATACTAAACTCACCACTCCTATCTGGTGGCACATTAGCTTGCCCGCGCAGTGCCCCAAATTTCAAGTAAGAGGACCGACCAAGCATCTTCTTCCAGCTCCCTGTTACATAAATCAATGCCATATCCATAGAAATTGTAGAGAATATCCAGGATAGTTTTACAGGGCCAAATCATGTCGCCTGTTGAAAGAGGTGACCTTGCTCGGGCCCAAAGTGTGCGGTTCCTAAAATGGCTGCCATATACACGTCCACTGATAGGAGACGCGGAAGGTATTAAACTGATATGAACATTTACTAAACTCACCACTCCGAGTGCTGTTATTTATTGAATTTTTTTGTGGTGAGGCTTTACAGGACAGAGTGCTCCTCCACGGGACATGTTAACTCACGGGCAGCTGGCTCATCAAGGAACCAGAGCAGCTTGAACGAGGTGACCTTGCTCGGGTCCCAGGTGTGCGGTTCCTAAAATGGCTGCCATATACACGTCCACTGATAGGAGATGCGGAAGGTATTAAACTGATATGAACAATACTCCACTCCTATCAGTAGGTCCGTCCCATTGTGATTTATGCCCCCTCCCACCGCGCAGGGATGGGGGCCGAGGGGGAGGAAAGTAGGCCCCCCCATTGTGATTTATGGCCCCCACCCACCGCGCAGGGGTTGGGGAGGACAGTAGCTCCCCCCAGTGTGTATCATGGGCTTTGAGGACAGGTGTCAATCCATACCTGCCAAGTGACCCTATGTAGGGGTAACAGTCCCTATTCTGCTCTGTGTCAGTGTGTATCATGGTCTCTGTGGACGGGGAACAGTCTCTATTCTGCTCTGTGTCAGTGTGTATCATGGTCTCTGTGGACGGGGAACAATCTCTATTCTGCTCTGTGTCAGTGTGTATCATGGACTCTGTGGACAGGGAACAGTCTCTATTCTGCTCTGTGTCAGTGTGTATCATGGGCTCTGTGGACGGGGAACAGTCTCTATTCTGCTCTGTGTCAGTGTGTATCATGGACTCTGTGGACAGGGAACAGTCTCTATTCTGCTCTGTGTCAGTGTGTATCAGGGGCTTTGAGGACAGGTGTCAATCCATACCTGCCAAGTGACCCTATGTAGGGGGAACAGTCCCTATTCTGCTCTGTGTCAGTGTGTATCATGGTCTCTGTGGACGGGGAACAGTCTCTATTCTGCTCTGTGTCAGTGTGTATCATGGTCTCTGTGGACAGGGAACAGTCTCTATTCTGCTCTGTGTCAGTGTGTATCAGGGATCATTAGGATAGGTGTCAATCCATATCTGCCAAGTGACCCTATGTAGGGGGAACAGTCCCTATTCTGCTCTGTGTCAGTGTGTATCAGGGATTTGACTATCTTTATTCAGATTCAAAAATTACAATTCCAGGAAAAATTTAACAAACATTTACAAGAACATGTTATGCACATCATAGAAACAACGTGAACCTCTTTAAAGCCACAAACTTAAGACAAAAAGTATGTACACACAATGTGTAAGGGTTTGAAAGAATATTCTGAATCCTTACATGTTTACTTTATCGTTTGTTTGATTTTTGTGAACCATATATAAACTACAAGCAGCGTGAAAACTATAAAAACTCAAGTGGCCATGCTGATCAAATTAAATAGTATGCTTTACACAGCGTATAAGGGTGATGTCACAGCACAACGGGAATCTAACAGGGGAAGAGGTGAAAGTCATCCTCCCCCTCCCACGACCCCGCCATATCTGCCAAGTGACCCTATGTAGGGGTAACAGTCTCTATTCTGCTCTGTGTCAGTGTGTATCATGGTCTCTGAGGACGGGGAACAGTCTCTATTCTGCTCTGTGTCAGTGTGTATCAGGGGCTTTGAGGACAGGTGTCAATGTTAGGTGATTTCTGACCTTTATGTGTGAGGACCTCCAGCGTCGCTCAAATCCCCATAGGAAAGCATTGAAATTCATTTTCAATGCTTTCCTATGGGGAGACGTAATGCGCATGCGCGGCATTGCCGCGCATGCGCATTAGGTCTCCTGGGCCTGTGGGCGGGATCAGTCTCGCCCACCAGCCGACGGAAGCACAGGGAGGAGCGGCGCAGAGAAGGAGGCAGCGACGAGGGACATCGCTGCTGCCTCAGGTAAGTGACTGAAGGGGTGAAACCGGGTATTGGTGGGTGGGAGGGAGAGGGACCGTCCAGTGCCAGGAAAACGGATTGTTTTCCTGGCACTGGAGTTTCCCTTTACGAACCACAACACCAACACTATGAATGAAAATGCAACAGAGATTGCCAGTAAGGTAGGTAAAGTAAGTGCAATGAGCCCAGGACACAAAATACTCTATTAATATCTGTTACTAAACTAACCAAAGGAAACTGAACAGTGTAATAAATGACTCAGTTGACCATACATGAAAAGTATCCCCAGATATGCAATGGTCGGTATAAAGTATAATAATGATATAGGCTACTAAAGAGGTGACCAGAATAATTGAACAACAAGACCACTGTGAAGTATATGTCAAAAGGTGAGGGTACAGTTCACATATAATTAAGTTGAGGATAACCAGCCACAAGTTTGGAGCAAGTAGGGATAGTGACAGAAAGGCATAATATAAAACATAACAGTGCAGACATGTGGAGGAACTGAAAATGAACAGTTTACATCAAAAGCTGGTACCGGATACATGATTGTTACAAATCTAGGCATGACATCTGTCCACTAGAAGGACCTGAACTATGTATGAAAAAGAACACAAAAAAGAAACTTAACAGAACCTCCTGGAAGACCAATTATCTCCGAGATCGGATCCTCAACCTCCAACCTGTCCCAACCCTTTGTAAAATGCACTAGATCATACTTGAGAGATAGTAGTGACCTTTTAGAATTGGTAGAAGGTATAACATGGAAAGAGGATTACTGGTTAGTAACGTGTGACGTCACATCGTTATATACTGTAATAAAACATGAACTAGGACTGCAGGCAAAGACACATACACTGTATACAGATCCTGATATACAAATGGAACAGGCTAAATTTTTAAAAGAATGTGTAAATTATATTCTTACACACAATTTCTTTTGGCATAATCAGGAGGTCTACCTTCAAATCACAGGCAAATTACAGGTACACCTATGGGGACTATGTTCGCCCCCTAGTTATGCAAACATCTTTATGTCCTATTGGAAAAATTCCTTTATATGGAAGGGACATCCATGGGTTGCGAACCTAGTCCTCTATAGAAGATATATAGATGACTGTTTTTTTTGTTTGGAAGGAAGAGGAGGAAGAACTATCTAGTTTTCTCAAGTACATGAATAATAATTGTTTTAATTTATTCCTCATCTCACAATACAGTCAAACCATTATTGAGTTTTTATATGTGGACGTACAAATTTTAAAATCCAAAACCTTTTTTAAGAGCGTTGATGTTAATAGTTTCATTCTAAGATAATGTTGCCACTATCCTCCATGGCTTACTAATGTACCATATGGACAATTTCAAAGAATGAAAGGACCACTATTGTGCCAGGAAAACATACTTGTTTTCCTGGCACTATAGTGCCCTGAGGGTGCCCCCACCCTCAGGGTCCCCCTCCTGCCGGGCTCTGGAGAGGAGCCGTGCGCCCATTCAGCCAGTTCATAGGAAAGCATTGTAAATGATTTCCTATGGATGCTGGCATCTTCTCACTGTGATTTTCACAGTGAGAAGCATGCAAGTGCCTCTAGCGGCTGTCAATGAGACAGCCACTAGAGGCTCTAGAGGCTGGATTAACCCTCAGTGTAAACATAGCAGTTTCTTTGAAACTGCTATGTTTATAAAAAAAAAAAAGGGTTAACCCTAGCTGGACCAGGCACCCAGACCACTTCATTAAGCTGAAGTGGTCTGGGTGACTATAGTGGTCCTTTAAGAAGAACTGTACAGAGCAACATATATGTGAACAACAATTAGAGAAAGTAAGGCAACAATTTGTGGAGAAAGGGTATGAGTTAAATCTTTTAGAGAACTCGAACAAGAAAGTGAGTGTGCTTGACAGGAGAACACTTCTCAGTTCAATTAAGAAGAATAAAATAATTACCACTGACTCTTATAATTGTCCTATTATTTTTAATTATAGTAGTCAGTCCCATTTCTTGAAAAACAGTGTTCATAAACATTGGCACTTTTTAAAACAAGATCCTCTTTTAACTACATTTTTACAAGAGAAGCCCAAAATAGTGTTCAGAGGGGCTTCAACTATAAAAAACAGATTAGTACATAACTATCAACAAAATAAACCAGAGACACATATTTTAAATTCAGAAAAGGTTTTTTTCAAATGTGGCAATTGTAGCATCTGCAAAGTAACACGTCCTCCATATGGTAAAATCACAAGTTTTCAATCCTCTGTTACTAAACAATCTTTTGAAATACAGGGATGTATTACCTGTCATTCTAAAGAAACCATTTATCTTTTAAGTTGTCTATGTGGACTACAATATGTGGGGCAAACAAAAAGAATGCTTAAAGTTAGACTGAATGAACACGTTTATAACATCAAAAGGAAATTTGAAAAACACTCCCTATCTAAGCACTATTTAGAGCACCATGCAAGTAATCCAATATGTCTACAATATTGTGGGATTGAGAGAATCAATATTCCATGAAATATTTCAAAAAGCAGACATATCAGGAGATGGCATGGGTTTTTAAATTGAAAACGTAGGCACCTTTTGGTTTAAATGCAGAGCTGGAACTGTCTGGCATTTTGTGAACCCGGTCAATGATTCTGTTTATTGACGCTGGTTGCATACACAGAGGACAATATATGCTTAAATGATTGAGTCCTTTTAGAATATGGAGAGATATTTCTCAATAATTAGCGAGGTTTTTAGCTTAATTAGTAATTTTTTATTGATACATTAATTCCTCTTTTTGTGCTATATATATATACTTTTTTAGTGATATGAAGTTATTTTATTGTATAATAATGCAATTATATACGATTATATCCTATTGGATCCAGAGAAGATTTTTCCATTGAGACTTAAACCAGCATAGCACTTTATGGATGCACACATGGACTAATCAATGTCAAATACAGATTTTCTCATAGTAATAGATGAAGTTTCATGCAGAACTTCGTACAGTAAGACTAGAATAGTTTACATATATATATATATATGTTCCCTTCACTTGAATCTTTGATGGGTTCTCAGTCAAGTCATCTGATGTGACATGTATGTGCATTATAATTGTTGTTGTGAATGTTTTGTATATTGTCTATCTATTCCTGTGACATAATCTGAAATCTCCATTTTAATTTTACCATAAAAAAAAAGGGGAGGAAACATAGAAACATAGAATGTGACGGCAGATAAGAACCATTCGGCCCATCTAGTCTGCCCGATTTTCTAAATACTTTCATTAGGACTTTTCATGGAAAAATAAGTGTAACTAACTGTATTTTAGTTAAGGTATTTTGACCACTTTCTTTGTTGTGAATTAGCCATTTTATCTTTTTTTTTTTTTACCATTTCTATTATTTTACTACCTGGCATCTGAGTTTTACTTGTTCCAGAGAGATACTACTCCAAAGCATCCTTGGTGGGGATTATACCACTTATGCCCTATCATTGAGCAGTGTGTTTGCCCAATTAAATGTGAGTAACCATTTGGTATTTTTATACACTCTCCTGGTTTTATCACAGTGAGCACTATTGTTGTTTTTTTATGTTAAATATGGTCCTCATCTGACAAGATATTTACTTCTAACATTCCCTCACATAACCCATAAGTAGGAATTATACCACTGTACCCTGTTTATACCAGAGCTTGTTTTAGCTCTCAAAAACATGATTTGGACCATATAGACTTTATTATTGGCTGCTATCTATCTAGGTTTTATTGCACTATTAGATTTTCTCTTCTCTTTTATAGGGATCTCACAAACCCCTTGATCCCACTACTCCATGGACGTCTCTACCTCAGACAGAACTGTGATTGTTCTCTCATCCCAGGGTTTTACTGGACTCTTTTTGGACTGTTCTATATATATGTATATATATATATATTATATCATTGTATATTTCTATATTATTACTTGCTTATAGTTAATTGTACATATTATCTTTGTGGCGCCACCTTTTTCTACTTCCTTGTCTGGAGGTTAGACAGTTTGTGTTGATGACCTTTGAACTGGAAGTAGATGGCTCTGTACTGAACCATAGAGTCTCAGCCCAGAGGAAGAGGCGACCTGTGTATTTATAGCACTATCCCCTCCCACAAGTACAGGCCCGGCCCTCGGCTCAGCATTTCCATATATTCATATATATATAATTACATAAATAATTTCATAAATATACACGTAGACTTCAAATATATAAATATGTATATATATTTAAATTCTATGTGCTTATTTATGTAATATTTTTACATAATTAAGTAATTTTATTGATTGCAATTTGAGGGACCTGCCTGACAACCCAGGCCGAAAGTCCAGAGAATTGAATTTGCTAGCACTTTATTTAACCCTGTAACTTTACATGACACCCTAAAACCTGTGCATGGGGGTTACTGTTTTACTCTGGAGACTATGCTGAACACAAATATTAGTGTTTCAAAACAGTAAAACATATCACAGCGATATTATCAGTGAAAGTGAATTTTATTTTGCATTTTTCACACACAAACTGCACTTTTACTGATGATATCATTGTTGTGATACATTTTACTGTTTTGAAACACTAATATTTGTGTGCAGCCAAGTCTCCCGAGTATAACAGTATCCCCCATGTACAGATTTTATAGTGTTTTTGAAAGTTACAGGCTAAAATATAAGGCTTGATTTTCCATTTTTTTCACATTGAAATTTGTCAGATTGGTTATGTTGCCTTTGAGAGTGTATGGTAGTCCACAAATGAGAATTAACTCCATGATGGCATGCCATTTGCAAAAGAAGACAACCCAAGGTATTGCAATGGGGTATGTCCAGTCTTTTTTAGTAGCCACTTAGTCACAAACACTGGCCAAAGTTAGTGTTCATAATAGTTTTTTGCATTTTTAACACCCAAACAATATATAGTGGCCAGTGTTTGTAACTAAGTGGCATTTAAAAAGACTGGACATACAACATATTGAATACCCTGGGTTGTCTACTTTACAAAAATATGTACATGTGAGGTGTGATTCAGAGATTTATGACAGATAACAGTGTTACAATGTCACTATTGATACATTTTAAAAATATATATTTTGAATCAGCAATGTCTTACTTGTATTTATAGCCCTATAACTTGCAAAGAAAGCTAAGAACATGTTAACATTTGGTATTTCTACACTCAGAACAAAATTTAGAAACTATTTAGCACAGGTGTTTCTTGGCGGTTGTAGATGCGTAACAAATTTTTGGGTGCAAAATTAGAAAGAGTGTATTTTTTAAAAAATGTCATAATATTTTATAATTTTTTTAGAGTAAATTATATGATACAATGAAAATAATGGTATCTCTAGAAAGGACATTTAATGGTGATAAAAACTGTATATAATATGTGTGGGAACAGTAAATGACTAAGAGGAAAATTACAGCTAAACACAAAAACACAGAAGAAATGTAAAAACAGCCCTGGTCCTTAACGGTGAGAAAATTTTAAAATGGTCTAGTCACTAAGGGGTTAATAGAAATGCTAAAGTTGGGCCAAAGGGATCTTGGGTGTTTCTCAAGAAAAAATTATATGCAAAAGAACCTTGGGAATAATTATAGACAACAAAAAATATACGATGTCAGTCAGCATATGCAAAGCTCATCAAAATGTTTTCATGCAAAAAATTGGGTATCCTTTCATATAAAATGGAGTATTCATTATGTTATTGTATTATTCCATGAAACACTTTAGATTATCAATTGGATTAGATTAAATTAAACATTTTAAAGTATTTTAACATAATCAGCTCTAGATCTTGAAATCTAGAAATCAAATATATATCAGAATATCATTATTTGCACAAAGTATCAAACACTTATAGATTTGAATTAGATGTGATGAAACTCAAGCTTTGTTTAGATTAGACCAAATATTTTTTTTATGAAATCACTCTGCTCTATTCAACTGACCAAAGGTTATTTTCAATAAAATCAGATATGTATTCCTAAAGCTACAGTTTTACTTTAAGACAAGGTTTGTGCCATTCTTCAGGAATAATTAAATATTTTAAATATATATATATATATATATATATATATATATATATATATATATATATATATATATATATACATATACAAGGCAATCTTAGCAGTTTTTCATGTAAAGATCATGCCCCTGCAATCAAATTGCTCAATGCACTGCTGTTTAGGAGTTAAATCACTGTTTATGTAGCCCTAGCCACACCTCCTCAGCTATGTCTTGCAACAGCCTAAGACATGAAAAAAATGAAATCTCTTTAGTTTGGATAACAGTGCCTCAGAGGGTATATGATAACATTATACAAATATATTCAGGGCCAGTACAAAACATTGTCTGAAAATATTCATATACTGAGTTATACATAAGACACAAGGTCACACATTTAGGATGGAAGAAAGGAGATTTAGTCTAAGGCAAAGAAAAGTTTTTTTTATATGAAGACAATTAAGGATGTGGCATTCTCTGCCTGAAGAGTTGGTTTTATCTTACAGATGTTTAACCCCTTAAGGACACATGACATGTGTGACATGTCATGATTCCCTTTTATTCCAGAAGTTTGGTCCTTAAGGGGTTAAACAGCAATTCTACATTTGACAAAATTATAAACAACACACTTTTGTTTTTGCCCCCATTTGTCATGAGCTGAACTAAAAGATCTAAGACTTTTTCTATGTACACAAAAGGACTATTACTCTCAAATATTGTTCACAAATCTGTCTAAATCTGTGTTAGTGAGCACTTCTCCTTTGCCGAGATAATCCATCCACCTCACAGGTGTGGCATATCAAGATGCTGATTATACAGCATGATTATTGCAAAGGTGTGCCTTAGGCTGGCCACGATAAAAGGCTACTCTAAAATGTGCAGTTTTACTGTATTGTGGGAGTTCGGGGGGGTTCCTAAAACCAGTCAATATCTGGAGTGACCACCATTTGCCTCACACAGTGCAAAACATTTCCTTTGCATAGAGTTGATCAGGTTGTTGATTGTGGCCTGTGTAATGTTGGTCCACTCCTCTTCAATGGCTGGGTGAAGTTGCTGGATATTGGCAGGACCTGGAACATGCTGTAATATACGCCGATCCAGAGCATCCCAAACATGCTCAATGGGTGACATGTCTGGTGAGTATGCTGGCCATGCAAGCACTGGGATGTTTTCAGCTTCCAAGAATTGTTTACAGCTCCTTGCAACATGGGGCCGTGCATTATCATGCTGCAACATGAGGTGATAGTCGTGGATGAATGGCACAACAATGGGCCTCAGGATCTTGTCACAGTATCTCTGTGCATTCAAAATGCCATCAATAAAATGCACCTGTGTTCATTGTCAAAACATATGCCTGCCCATACCATAACTCCACCGCCACCATGGGCCACTCAATCCACAACATTGACATAAGCAAATCACTCACCCACACAACGCCATACACGCTGTCTGCCATCTGCCCTGTACAGTGAAAACTGGAATCCATCCATGAAGAAAACACCTCTCCAAAGTGCCAGATGCCATCGAATGGGAGCATTTGCCCACTCAAGTCGGTAACGACGACGAACTGCAGTCAGGTCGAGACCCCAATGAGGACGACGAGCATGCAGATGAGCTTCCCTGAGAAGGTTTCTGACAGTTTGTGCAGAAATTCTTTGGTTATGCAAACCAATTGTTGCAGCAGCTGTCTGGTCTCAGACGATCTTGGAGCCTAAGGCACACCTTTGCAATAATCATACTGTCTAATCAGCATCTTGATATGCCACACCTGTGAGGTGGATGGATTATCTCAGCAAAGGAGAAGTGCTCACTAACACAGATTTAGACAGATTTGTGAACAATATTTGAGAGAAATAGTCTTTTTGTGTACATAGAAAAAGTCTTAGATCTTTGAGTTCAGCTCATGAAAAATGGGGGCAAAAACAAAAGTATTGTGTTTATAATTTTGTTCTGTGTATAACTACTTGAAAAAACAAAATATACAGGGATATAATTTCTAATTAGAGGGGTAATAGCTTCTTGATCTAAGGAGTTGTCTGTCATTTTGGGGTCAGGAAGGAATTTTTTCCTAATTTGTTGCAAAATTGAAAGCGCTTCAGGCTGTTTTTTTTTTTGCCTTTTTTTGCATCAACGGGAAAAACATTTGTTAGAAAGGTTTAACTTGGTGGACTCAAGTCTCTTTTCAGCTATGTAACTATGTATCTATGTAATTATAAATTAAACACACAGCAATAAAGGAAGCCAAAAATAAAACAACTTTTTTTTACTCAGGAAGTTTGTAGGGAGGCTGTGTGAGTCACAGTGATTTATCTTCTAAACGGCTGAGAATTGAACAGTTAGACTAGAGGGGGATTGATATATACACCAAAATCACTTCAGCAAGCTAAAGTTGCTTTAGTGTCCATTTAACATTTCCAGTTCAGGTATACATAGTACAATCCAGCTGACATGCAGTAAATAGAGGGTCCTTTTCTCCTTCTATCTGTGACATATGGCTTGATTAATTGTTTGGATGTGTCACATAACTTCAGTGAGGGCAGAGCTTAACATTTTGTGGTTCCTATGCTTATACATTTCAGGACCTTGGACATCTGCTCACACAGTAAAGAAAGTAACTCCAGCTGCAGAATGAGTCTCTGGGCTTCACACATAATGCAGAATGATTTCTTTCTTTGTATCTATGTTTTTCAATCTCTGTATATTTCAAGAACATCTTAGTTGCATCTTTATAAAATAATAAAGTGGGTCAAAATGCCAAGATTAACCTGCTGTTAAAATTATGCTTAACTCATCTTTGCATAAAAGATACAACACTTTGCTAAATCACATTTACTTGGATCATCTTATAAATGCCCTGCTTGAAGGACATGTTGGCAATAAATGCAGTTGACAAATGTACTCCCTGACCTGCCATTTAAATGTCAGACAATAAGCGACATGTATGTTGATATGGTAAAGGCAAGCATCACTTGCCAAGATAATCTTGTTTTGTACATTCTAGAAATTCTAAACTGAACACATAATAAACAAAATTTAAAGTGCATTTTAATCTGGACACCATAAACATGTTATAAAAAGGTGCTAAATATGTCTTGAACTTTATTTGTAAAGGATTTTTTTAATGTTTTATATTGTTTATCACTATGTGATACATTATAATCAAAAGTAGATTTAAATTTCTGTTCAGTCATGGATAAAACCTGAAATTGTCCCTCTAAAATAATAGATGCACGTAATATGTAATTATCATTAATTATATGTAAATTGAAGTATGCTTTTCGGAATCATAGCAACATTTGGAAAATCTGCCTGCCAACACTCAATTATATAATGAATTGTCTTCTTAAATATTAAGCCTTGCCATAAAATAAATGTTTTATAATGCACACCCAGTGATGCACTGAAAATATATTTACAAAAAAAAAAACATAATTAATTCTAAAATATATGCATATCCACATTCCTTAATTTAATTGGTAAATCTAGGGAGTTTATTTAAATGATGAACTTAACCTTTTTATATTCAATCTGTACCATAGCTATTTCTAGTGAGACGGTGGACGAGTCATGTTAGTGATTTAGCACTTAATGTTAAATAGTGTACTTGTTAGATTAACACAAAATATATATATATATATATATATATATATATATTTTTTTTTTTTTTTAAAAACATGCTGTTCCCATTGCTTAAGCTTATACTTTAATGCATTCTGTATATGACATCCGCTCTACCAGGTTTTTCCATTATGTTCTACTTTTCTTACAATTGTATATGGTAAAAAAAAAAAAAAAAAGAAGCTGCTTTTACAGATTGATTCACATATAATGAAACAGCTACATCCCTGTCATATTCCGATTTGCACCCACAAACAAGAATGCCTGGTAACTACAAGAGCTATAATTGATTTCGAAACAAGTTTACCGTACTTCCCGAAGTGGTCTGGATCATTTTCAGTATATCACAAACAGTTTTGCCACTGTTCAGAGGTGCAGAATATGTTACGATTTTATAAATGACAGAAGGCAAAAGTAAATTCAATGCTATTTTAGTCCTTCACACCCACACACGTTTTATTTTAAAAATATTAGAATGACATCATTTGAAAAATGAGATGAATAGCCAACTGTGAGGATAAAACAGGAACTTTGTGTAGATTGTTCAGAGATATATATTTTTTTAAATTATAATTTAAAACTGTGGTTATTTTTGACCGCATCCTTGATAACATGGGTATCTGGACCTTTCTTCTCCTATTAGATGATCATTTTTTTTCTAGTTATTTGGTGAAGCCTACAGGAAAGGAATTCAAGCAATACATCCAGCTTTATAAATTTGTGTGTGTTTTTTTAGTGTTTCCCGAGAGCGTTGCTTTGTCTATGGCTGTACCACTAAACCATTCATGTTAGTTCTAGCAACTGATGTTACATGTGAGAGGGCAAACCAAACTCACTAAAGAGCCTTTTCTCCAATTAAGAAGGTAGCCATACCCAGCTGGATAGGATTTTTGCTGTATCTTGATATCTGGAACTCTCTGGCTAATGAAAGGTGCATAATGTATTTTTTTCAAATTTTTAAATCTTTTTTCCATTTTATTTTCCTCCATTAAATTTCTGTGAGAGTCAAAAAACATTATAAAGCATAATCTGAAATACATGAAAATATAGGAAATGTTTTGATTAATGACTTTACTTCTCTTTGGGCATCCATACATTTTTAATTTATTATAAATATATTTGCCTTTACAGAATGCCCTCATGTTATAAATAGATATAGCTAAAAGGTTTATATATTCTTTGCATTAAGATTGTTGCACCCCCACTTTAAAAATAAATAAAAATACAACTTTAAAAATAAATTAAAAAAAAGAAAATAAACTCACTTTTAATCCAAGTCCGTTCAGGTTTGACATAGCGGCTGCTCACCTCCTGTGAGATCATCATAATTGATGATCTTAGCCAACACAATGCTTTTCATAAAGAAATACTGGCACAAGACTGGGAATCACTGAGTTCCACCAATCAGATGCTTCTCATAAGGAATGTCTTCTGTGAGGGACAACTTTAGGTGGCTGTGTGACTGACATTCTGCTGACATTGCCTTGTTTCACAAACTTCAGTGCTTACATTTGTCAGAGCGCAAGGACAGTGTCTTTCCACCAAAACCATTATATCAAGCTATATTGGTTGTGGTGATTAGAGTTTCTCTTTAAGACGCCAAAACAACGATTTTGCTGTACAATTAGTGGAGGACGTACAATATACACAGACAAATACAAAAGGTAGAGAGGGCCCTTCCCATAAGCTAATATCTAGCCATTGAAGCTCTTTTATACAAAATACTTAACTAGATTGCCAGTGAGCTTACAATCTGAAGGATACAGTGGGGATTTGAGACAAGAGATAGCAGGGGAAATTTGGAAGTGATGGCTAAAAGACGTTCACAGAGAATTGCAGCTATTGGTAAAATGTAAAGGGAATGAAGAGGTACTTGAGTGAGAATCTCAAACAGCTGGGGGAGCATGCTATAAATTTAGGGGGAACCTGGGTGGGCGGTTAGTGCTGAGGAAAAATGCAGAGCTTCTGTATTGTTGGTTGTGGGAGTATAAGGTGAGGCCTGAAGAACAGAGATGGAGATGGAACAGTTATATGAAGGTATTTACAGCCAGGAGAAGCATAGGAAAAAGGGGTGGGGGGGGGTTGAGGGGGAGTGGGTAGAGTAGCCATGTGTTGCATACAATTAAAAAATTAGCAACCAAATTCTATCACCCAAAATATTAATAACTGTGCACCTTAAATATTGGTCAGAAACATTAAATGACAATAATACAAAATGCATGCACAGAAAATTACAGTGGCAAACTACAGGTATAATTGGAAACAATTCTATAGTAACACATGGTAATATGGTAGCAATGCAAGAATTAATGAGGTGAAGTATCTTCCAAGCTTCAGTCAGTACCTGGGAGTTTGTGCAGGATGTTAAATGCAGAGCTCCTGTATTGTTGTCTCTGTGAGTGTAAGATGAGGCCTGGGAGTTGTGGGAGTTTGTGCAGGATGCTAAATGCAGAGCTCCTGTATTGTTGGTTCTGGAAGTGTAAGGTGATGCCTGGGAGTTGTGGGAGTTTGTGCAGGATGTTAAATGCAGAGCTCCTGTATTGTTGTCTCTGTGAGTGTAAGATGAGGCCTGGGAGTTGTGGGAGTTTGTGCAGGATGTTAAATGCAGAGCTCCTGTATTGTTGTCTCTGTGAGTGTAAGATGAGGCCTGGGAGTTGTGGGAGTTTGTGCAGGATGCTAAATGCAGAGCTCCTGTATTGTTGGTTCTGGAAGTGTAAGGTGATGCCTGGGAGTTGTGGGAGTTTGTGCAGGATGTTAAATGCAGAGCTCCTGTATTGTTGTCTCTGTGAGTGTAAGATGAGGCCTGGGAGTTGTGGGAGTTTGTGCAGGATGTTAAATGCAGAGCTCCTGTATTGTTGGTTCTGGGAGTGTAAGGTGATGCCTGGGAGTTGTGGGAGTTCGTGCAGGATGCTAAATGCAGAGCTCCTGTATTGTTGGTTCTGGAAGTGTAAGGTGATGCATGGGAGTTGTGGGAGTTTGTGCAGGATGTTAAATGCAGAGCTCCTGTATTGTTGGTTCTGTGAGTGTAAGATGAGGCCTGGGAGTTGTGGGAGTTTGTGCAGGATGTTAAATGCAGAGCTCCTGTATTGTTGGCTCTGGGAGTGTAAGGTGAGGCCTGGGAGTTGTGGGAGTTCGTGCAGGATGCTAAATGCAGAGCTCCTGTATTGTTGGTTCTGGAAGTGTAAGGTGATGCCTGGGAGTTGTGGGAGTTCGTGCAGGATGCTAAATGCAGAGCTCCTGTATTGTTGGTTCTGGAAGTGTAAGGTGATGCCTGGAAGTTGTGGGAGTTTGTGCAGGATGTTAAATGCAGAGCTCCTGTATTGTTGGTTCTGTGAGTGTAAGATGAGGCCTGGGAGTTGTGGGAGTTTGTGCAGGATGTTAAATGCAGAGCTCCTGTATTGTTGGCTCTGGGAGTGTAAGGTGAGGCCTGGGAGTTGTGGGAGTTCATGCCGGATGTTAAATGCAGAGCTCCTGTATCGTTGGTTCTGGGAGTGTAGGGTGAGGCTACACTCTATAATTCAATTATGTTCATTTTGTTTCAGTATCCATAAATAACATTGCAAACCGTCATAAACTTAAATCAGTATAAAGTGACTTACCATCTCGTCTGTTCAGCTTTGCAAATCCTGCATTATGACTGCTGGATTGCTCTGATGAACTGCTAAAAGATGTTGGAGGCAATGATGACGCCAAGTGACCCTCGCAATCATCTGTACATAAAGAAAAACAATATTTTACATTAGCATTAACAAGAGTATCTGGAAATAAATAAGAAATACTGAAAATGTGTGCTTTGAAATGATATCATGCTTTAGCTTCATGTTTGGAATGTAATAAGGGCATTCTATAATTTCAGATACTCATA
Source organism: Pelobates fuscus (assembly GCF_036172605.1). Lineage (NCBI taxonomy): Eukaryota > Metazoa > Chordata > Amphibia > Anura > Pelobatidae > Pelobates > Pelobates fuscus. Next base: position 200,248,762 of record NC_086321.1, on the reverse strand, counting down.
TGCCTTAAACAAATATACACGGTATTAGGAATAAAAGCTGAAATAAAAGCCATTTCACCACCAATTAACATTTTGCAGAATGTACAAACTGCTTTCATAGCTAGTTGTTTTGTGATGTGTGGTTCAGAGTAAGGTGTCCATCTATTAACAATATATAAAATATACTGTCTTTTATTAGACTGGAGAAAACGTATTGTGTTTGTATAGGCATCATAGAGACTTTTTAAGCTGTATGCTATGGTTTTGAACAGTGCTGTATTTTCTGTTGAAGCAATGTTTTATTCTTTAATCGCACATATTTCTTTCCTGTTCTTCCATTGATTTATTCCTAGTGATGGAATTTGTGTATGACATTTATCAAAGTGTTTTACATCTCTTAACCTTTGATACAATAAGGACAATTGTCAGTTGATTAATTTGTAAGACAAGCTAAAAGTGCTGTTTACAGAAATAGAAAGAATAAGATTAATTACAGTTGTGTCATAATAATGAGATAATGTTAAGAAATGTTGGTTAAAAAAAACTCAGCATTTACTGTTTAGAGACACTTAAAACAAATGTTAATAGTGTCAAATAGAACCTTCTTTTTAAAATTATTTATCTATTTCTGGACATAAAATACTTTTATATATAGATGGTGCATGTAAATCTCTGAAACACACAGCATAGTGATATACAGGCACTTATAGAATCGTGACTTAATAGCTGCTAAACACTCAACTGGGCACTCCACAAATCCAACGCATAGATAAGAAACACAGAAGAAACAAAACTCAGTGTTTAGGTGATAAACCCAGCACCTAAAACAACCAAGTGGAAGTGCAGCGCTATGAAACTGAATTAAATACTTACCCCTCAACAAATACAAGGGGGTTAAATGTTATATATGTAACAGAAAAAGAAGAGAAAACACTAATAGTGTAACTGTTTTAAAGTAGAATGGTATAGTAGATGTTGAATCCAAACTCACATTTTATAGAGCATTTTCAGATATAGGCTCTAAACATCACACTTGTGTGCACTTCCAGCCAGACCTTTAGACTCTCTGATTTTTTCCAGATTTTGGTGTCCACAACCGAGAAGAAATTAATAGTAACAGAATCTGGGTGTAGTATTTTACATACACATAAATAATGAAAACTGCAATTCTTCAGGCAAAATTGCTCACGTTTTCAGAGCCGGTAAGCTGGCTTTGAGTGTGTAAGTTTTGTATCAACTTTTGGGATGATATTATTTTTGCACCCTAGTCACACCTCCCTGCATGTGACTTGCACAGCCTTCCTAAACACTTCCTGTAAAGAGTCAGTTAATATTTATACTTACTTCATTGCAAATTCCATTTAATTTAACATGTATTATCCCCTGCACTGTTAATAGCTTGCTAGACCCCACAGAAGTACTATGTGTAAGATTAAAGTTCACTTTAAAGAGCAGGTAATACATTTTTTTTAAGTAAATTACAACTAATTAAGAGTGAAGCCATTTTGGGATGATACAAAAATAGTATTTTTGCATGCTTGACATAGCGCACATCCCAAAAAAACTTTTTTTGTTTTTTTTTTGCATTTCTCATATAGTTATGAACTAGTGTTTTTTTTAAATTTACTATTTTTTTTGTATACTTATTTCGGTTTCTCTGAAAGTAAATTATGTAAGGTCGGATTTCTTAGAATAGGCCAAAACCTTTGTATTATTTGTCTAATCTGCTGATGATTTTGGTTATAGTGGCATGTAAAAGTTATCTCCTCTTTTGTTTCTTCTTTTTTAGAATTATACTTCAAAAGAGATGTGCTATTTACATCCTCCACTTCATATATAGTTCTTTTAAGAGCTTGGGGACTACAACCCGTCTCCACAAATTGATTCCTCATTCTCTCAGCCTGGTCTCGGAATAAGTCCAGGTTTGTACAATTGCGGCTCCTTCGTAACATTTGTGACCTTGGCACATTCCAAAACCAGGGCGATAAATGACAACTATCCAAATGGATATAGTTGTCCACATCAACAGCCTTAAAATATGTTTTTGTTTATATCTTGTTATCTTTGATATAAACTGTAACATCCAGGAAATTTACTTCTTGCTTGCTATAATCCGTGGTTAAATTAATGCCCCACTCGTTAGAATTGAGGAAAATAAAAAAAAAAATCATTCAGTTGTCCCTCAGATCCCTTCAAACGAAAAAAGTATTGTCTATATACCGCCCATATGAGACAAGGTTTGCACTCCAGCTGGTGTTAAAAAAAAAAAGGATCTTTTCAATAAAGCCATAAATAAACTTGCATAGCTGGGTTCAAACCTGGTCCCCATGGCATTGCCACATGTTTGAAGGTAGAAATCCTCTTGGAACCAGAAATAATTATTTTGGATGATTAATTCTATTCCTTCTATGATGGTCTATTTGAACTTGTGGATATGTACCACACTCTTGTAGAAATGTTTTTGTGGATAGGCAACCTTGTTCATGCCTAATTATCATATACAGTGAGCTAAAAAATAAGAAACAAAAGAGGTGTGTGACGGACCGCCTGGTACTTGCGAGTACCATCAGCACTGCACCGGAATAGCATAACCACTTTAAAGCCCACAAACCACTGCAGTTTGATTGGGGTCTCGATGTCCTCCACCCACCTTGGACCCAACACCAGGATCCAGCTTCCAGTGGGTAGGCCTCTCTTAGTCCTGAGAGCATAGCAGAAACAGCTCTTACAAGAGCTTAGTGATTATACTCAGGGGAGTATAGTGATTATAGCAATCCCCAGAGTGTAGTTCTCCAATCCCCTAAACATGAGCCAAAACTTCATGAAGGTGCAAGATAATGTGATAGTTTAACCCCTTAACCCCTTAAGGATCAAACTTCTGGAATAAAAGGGAATCATGACATGTCACACATGTCATGTGTCCTTAAGGGGTTAAGGACACATGACGGAAATATTTTGTCATGATTCCCTTTTATTCCAGAAGTTGTGTCCTTAAGGGGTTAATGGTACAGGTTGAATTTTTATACAACTTGTCAGGCCAGAGGAACACCCACTGGACCTGATGGGGCACAGGACACAAATTGTAAAGACCAATAGAATCAATGTAACAATGCCTGACACTCCCACATACAGCACACAATCCCTCCCCTCTGCCTGTGATACAATTAAGGTAGATAATGTATTAACATAGTTATCCCCAAGCATAAAAAAACACATATTTTACAAAGTCTCAAACCCCCAAAATACAACATATCCCCATTCACTGGTAGCCCCTGACACATCCTTTGAGAGCCCTGGTCTGGGTCAACAACATATCTAAAAATCACCCAGATCAGAGCAGGGGTTCAAAAGTTTCATAGAAGTCCTGGTCCCGGTCTATTTCCAATTATTAAAGTGCACTTCAAATAGTCGAACGGGACTGTTCATGCACAGAGTCTGTGCTGAAGATCAGGAACACAGAATCAGACACAACGATGAAGGAAAGCCAAAAGTCAAGGATACTAGAATTTGGGGAAGTCAAAATGAAGCCAAAGTCAAATACCAGAAAATCAAGATCAGGAACACACACTCGGTTTACCATCAAGATGAAACCACGACAGGGCAATGAGCAAGAGGAGAATTGGGTTTAAATACCCCTCCTGTGCATCCGATTGGCTGTAACTGACCTTTGACCCCAAAAGCAATTACCAGGTTTCCATGTGCATGATAGCTGCTCAGCACAAACCCTCCTGTGGATTTGATTGGCCATGACCGGCCTTTGACCCCAAAAGTAATTACCAGGTTTCCATGTACATGATTGCTGCTCAGCACAACTTTTCCTGTCAGGACAGTAATGTTGATCGGCAAAACTTTTCCTGTCAGGAAAGTAACTGCCATCAATCACATTTTATGTGCGGATGAATAAATGACAGCCACAAATGTCCTGTCAAGAATAGGAAGGCATGCTGGCCACTAGGTACACTCCACAAGTGAGTTGTGAAGTGTACTGACTGGCCACCAGCCTTTGCCAGGTGCTCCTTCAGGGCTCAACGTTCCTGCTTAAAGAAGTACACGATGGAATGACATATTGCAGTGCAACAGCCTTCATAAGATGCTAGAAGGGCTCCCCTTCTACCAAGTTAAAAGGAGCACCTCCAACGGCTATCAGCTCACCGATGAGCTGAGTAATTTTCCTGGACTGCTGCCTGGACATCCTTGAGTGAAACCCACCAAAACTTTCTAAGGTGGACTGTGCAACATGAATTAGATAACTGGCGGCACTATGCCCTGCAGCAGTAGTTTGATGACCCCCCTTCCCCTTGTCCTGCCTAGTAGTGGTGGCACTGCTACTTTTCCTAGTACTGCTAGGTGGAGGAGGCACACAACTTTCTTGCCTTAGCAAGATGGCCTTGTGATGTGTACGAAGATGTTCGTTCATCCCAGAGTTAGTAAGATGACCCAACATCTTCCCACGGCCAACTTCCCTGCCACACAGTTTACATTTTGCCAGACGGCCATCTCCAATTGTTGCAAAAAAAAGTTATGGGTGGGGAAGACTAAAATTTCACAATCAACTGGAGAGGCAATTGGCACTGCTGTTGTTGGGGAGGGGTAGATGTCAGTGGGAAAGATTGAGTTGGTGGTGGTGGACTGTCTTCAACAGAGAGATCCTCAGGCTCATCATCATAGTCTAGTTTCTCGTTTCCAAGACTAGAACCTTGTTCCATATCTCTGCTACTGAGAAACAGAGATTTGTCACCAGCAGCTGAAATTGGGGCAAACTGATCAATTCCCTATTCTCTCTGGCTACTGGGAACTACAGGAATATCCTCTTGTATTATGTAATCAATTATTGTAGGTGGTGGCAGTAGCAGGACTAGTAGTGGTGGTGGCACGAGTAGCATATTTTTCCTCCTCTAACTCTAATATCTCCCTCTTAGGCTGCCTAAATGGATGAGCAGCGGTAACAGGCTGTGTTGAAACTGCCCAGCTATTGTAAAACATAGCAGCAGAGCTGGCAGTAGTGGAAGTAGAGGTTCTACTGTTATCACTAGCAATGCTAGTGGTTGTGAGGGGAGTAAACAGCCATCTGCGAGATTTGGATGGTGGCTGCTTTGTGGACCCAGGGGACCTCTCAACCATGCTACTGGAAGGCAACTGCTGCTGCTTTTTGGTGCCAAATAGCTCAACATTGGGACCTGCAGTTTCTCTCTCTGCCCTCTTCTGTTTTATGGGTGCGCTAACTGGGCTTGAACTCTTTCTAGTGCTACTGCTAGCTTTGGTTACAGGAATTGGAAGCACTAGCAGCTCCTGCTGCTTTGTTTTCCTCCTCTTCAGGTGAATTGAAGAGGAATCAAGTGTACCGCTACCTGTGCTCTGCCTCTTAACACTAGTACTGGTGGAGGAGCTAGTAGTGGTACTACCAGCAGCAACATGATGGCTACCAGTTTCCTCAGTCACTTTGCTTGAGGGGAGAATGTGAGGACTCAGAGGATGGGCACGATCCATTATGGTTTCTTTTGTGTTATGAAATTGTTATTTAAATTAAATCACAGAAAAATAAAAAAACACAGAATGAATCACTGTAGCAAAGTCACAGTGCAGCAGAGAGACACCCTGACAATCGATCAGGCTACCTGCAATAGCTAAAAAAAATACAAAATTAATCACTGCAGTAAAGTTACTGTGCAGCAGAGAGACGCCTTGGCAGTCAGGCTGGCTTGCATAGCCAAACACTTTCTCATCCCCTCTTAAAAAAAAAAAAAAAAGAAAAACAGAATGCAGATTGCAGAAGAAAAAAAAAGGCAAATCTCACTCTCTCTCTCTCCCCTTTATCTCTCTCTCTCTCCATGGAACACACACCTAAAAGCAATGTGGCTCCCCAAGTCTGCAACAAGTAAAGTAAATAGAATGTTGTTTACCTCTCTCAGACTCTTTGTGCTATCACAACTAGTCTTCCGTCTGGTCACATGAATGCAAGCCAACAGCCTGACAGTCTGATTTATTGCTATCCCACCTCAATGACTTAACTTGCTGTCCTCTAATATCAATCACAAAAATGTGCTCATTTCATTGGACAGCAGGGCCAGAGTGTCCTATAGACTAAGTAGGCGGCCACCTAGGGTGCCAGCTTACGGGGTGTGCCAGCAGTGGCTTTACTGCTTGTCTGGCCACCCGCTATCAAGTGGGATTGATTATATATAGCAGGCCACGGTGGCCAGCGACTGTGTTACTGGGCACTAGGGAACACTTACTTGTAGACTAGTGCCCAGTTGAATGTCAGCCTAGGATTCACCACAGCCTGCTAAGTCAGGACCCCTCTCATCGTCAAGCACCGTAGGGACAAGGGGGTGGGAGAATAACAGGAAATGGGGCTTGGGAAAAGGTGCAGTAAAGAAGACAGGAATGAAGAGCAAAGTGCAATAAAGGTAAGAGAGAATGCAAAGTGTGTTTCATAGAATGTGTGTTATGTTTCAGTATGTTTGTGTATGTATGGGACTGTGTGTGTATGTATGGGACTGTGTGTATGTGTATGTATGGGTCTGTGTGTGTGTGTGTGTGTGTATAGGTGTGAATGGGTCTCTGTGTCTCTGCATGTGTTGTTGTGTGTGTATGGGTCAGTGTGTATCTGCATGGGTCAGTGTCTGTGTATCGGTCAGTGTGTGTATCTTTGTGAGTCAGTGTGTGTGTATATATATTGGTCTGTGTATGGGTCAGCATGTGTCTGCATGGGTCAGTGTGTGTGTATGTATGTGTCTGTTTGTGTGTATGGGTCTCTGTGTGTATAGGTCAGTGTGTGTTTGCATGTGTCAGCGTGTGTCTGCATGGATCAGTATGTGTGTCTTTATGAGTCAGTGTGTGTGTGCATGTGTCAGTGCGTGTGTGGAGGGGGGTCAGTGTGAGCGTATGTGTGTGGGTCAGTGTGCATGTCTGTATAGGTCAGCATGTATGTGTATGGGTCAGTGTATGTAAGTCTGCATGAGTGGGTGGAACAAATAGGGCAGCCAAAAATGTGAAAAGTGAAATTGAATTTGGCAAGCAAGCATTACATTGCACAAAAGGCATCAGCTTATTGGTCAAGATTCCTGTCATCATTCACATCCTTTTCCCTCCCTCTTTCTTGTTTTGACACTTTTACGGAATTCCGAAGCACTTCGGAAATTTGACACTTCAAAACGTCGGCACTTCAGAACTTCGGCACTTCAGAACTTCGGCACTTCAGTTCCATACTTCTGTACTCCTGAACGTCTGCTCTTCGGACTTTCCTAAGCATCTGAATGTCCGAAATGCCAAAATTCGGCCAAATTTACATTCGGAACGAAACGAATTGCACATGTCTAATATATATATATATATATATATATATATATATATATATATATAAAAGCATGGCATATATTATATCTATCTGTCTCTTGATATATTGATATATATATATATATATATATATATATATATATTTTTATGTTGTATATATATATATATATATATATATATATATATATATATATATCCAAAGCTCCTGCACTCCAACTTTCCAAAATAATTACCTGGTGCTCTGGTCACATAAAGTATAAATACTGAAAGAAATACTGGCACTCCAGGTGTATATAAACAACATACAAAATACACAATTCAGCGCACTCGCTTATTCACTATACAATGATTTTCAATCTCACAGACTGTAACAATTCAATTTAAAAACACCTCACCTATGCAAAAAACAATGGGGGTTTAGTTACATTATATGGTCATTCATTGCATAAGTCTGCCACAACGTCAATGTACCCCATTCTTAGCAGGTCCGACTCTAGCAGCCTAATGTCTAGGTGAGGTGTTTTTAAATAAACCTGTTACAGTCTGTGAGATTTGAAATCATTGTTTAGTGAACAAGCAAGGCGCCGGATTGTCTATTTTGTATGTTGTATATATTGGCCCCAGCAGCACCCTATAATATATGCATGTTCAGGTGAGTGCAGCCCTCTTGGTTTCATATATAAATAATCATACAAGATCCAGTGCACTCATTCATTCACTAAATGTAAATTTCAAAGCTTACAGAATGTAACAGGATTTTTTTTTAAATCACCTAACCAAGGCAAAAAAATGGGAGTTTAATTACAGTATATGATCATACATTGCATAAGCCTGCTTCGACACAAATGGCAAATCCTATCCAAGCAACCTATTGCTTGCTCTTATGAGCTTAATCCTCTTACTTGGGAAATCCTTCCTCGTGGGATTCTCTGTAGTGGTTAAATAGGGCCCTGGAACTAATATATACATACACAAAGGATGCAGTGTCACTCACTCTCAAATTAATGTAAATTTGCCATGCAGAGGTGCTCCAAGATAGGTAATATATAATTTACTATAATGATAAAGCAATGGCATTCACATTTCTAAGATTGGTTAGCTGTATGCTGCTATTATCCCTATTGTATAACAGATATGTTCAGGCTATAAAGTGCAATGTGAATGCATAGTTATAGTTTTACACATTTATATTTCATTTATATTTTTTTATTGGTGCTGTGGGATTTCAGTTTCAATGAATGTGATTTGATGTATTTCTGGCATTTTAGATGATGCATCCCATACTCTGAATGGTGGAGATTAGGCCCCGGTGATGAAGCTGAACTCCTGGTTTTCATTATATCAAAGAGGAGTGAGTTTTAATGATTTAGTATTAGGTAGTTTAATTTAGGGATGGGTCTTATCTACTATAACAGAATCCAAGATAGGGTCTTTTAATGTAGTCTTGATAACGTGCAGAAAAAACACATACCGGTAGTTTGCTAAGGTTCTGCTAAGATATTAGCCGATTACACTTTATGTCATTATGATGTTTTTATCGATGGATGGAAAGTAAAGGAATTTTAATTGTTAAAAAAACATGCAGTGGTGAAATTGTATTCGCAATTACTGATCTTCAAGGTTGGAGGGTTCTACTTTGATTATTGCAGAATGCCATAATGGCAAATATTATTGCTTCTATATTTGCAAAGTGAGCTTCAAGAATGGATGTATTTTGACCTGATATACAGCATTAATCTCAGATTTATTTGCTATATATAGACTGAATATTGCATTACATCCATGTCTCAAATTGTATCTTTGTATATTATGATAATTTGTGATACATTTGTTCAGTGCAATTTTATCTCATTGTAATGTCATCTTGCGTGTTTCTGGTGATGTTCCAGCATTACTTTCATACATTCTATCTTGTTTACTCTCTCCTGAGAGATTTCTTTGAAGTACATCCTACACCTTAACATAGTTGTCACTGCTTAAAGTTTATATAGTGACATCTGTCATTCCAGATACAGCTTGCTACTTAGATCTGTGTATCAAGTGAACTTAACAGATGCTGAGTACCTCTCTGGGTGTTGTAAGTCACTCTGATTACATTGCATTATGATCAAAGGTTGTAGTTTTCACTTCAGTTTTATTTAGATGAAACATGATAGCCAGTAATTCAAATTTTCCTTAACTGAACATTTTGCATATACATTAACCTAGAATAACCTAAAAAGTGTGTAATATTTAGGTTAAAATGCCAAAGTGAATTTATTGGTCCAGTGTTTTATATTCAGGGCTCGTAGAACCTTTATAATGATGCAGTAAGCTGGAAAATGGAAAAATCCAAGTACTGCGAGCTACATGATAAACAATAATGATAATTATAACACTGAGCCCCTAATATTTTCCCACAAAGGCAAACAAAGCACTCACTATGCCTCGTAACAATAGCAATACACTTGGGTTAAGTTATATTCTAATAAATAAGGTTGGAGCAATCACATATATTTAGATGAAAACCTACTTGTACAAGTTAAGTGGCCATTAAATTTTTCTAATGTATATTTATAGAAAACCCACCCAATGAAAGATTCACTGAAAATGTATACATATTGTAGGTACAATAAATGTGTGTAACCATGAAGCACTGTTAAATGGAAACTGTATACAACGTACATAACTACGTCATCTCAGTATGGAGGTTATGCTGTAAAGAGTCTCTATTCCCTAGTTTTGTAAAATTGGGAGCAATACAATGAAAAGTCTTTGCAGTCATAGATTTAAGTTTATGGCTGCCCTTGGCTATTCATGACTATGCCACCCCCCCCCCCCACACACACACACACACACCCTTATACTTTTCTTTTGCATGCACAACTAACATTCATCTCCTAATCATTCATATATACATAGGAATATACAGTTCATAAAAACACAATTCATACAATACACAGAGACAAACACAATCACATACATGCACATATATTCACACAGTCACATATATAATAGTTATAATTTTACACATGGTAACATACATCTATAGATATACACACAGTGACATAAATACACAATCACTTACATACTTAAATACACACACACACATGTATTTATTGAATACAGCTCTCTATCTCACCATGTGCAGCATATCTACATCCTTGCAGATGGCACTATATATTCACCCAAACATCACTACCACCATTTAACTGAGATAGGGATTCCAGGGAGAAGACAATTTTCTTTCTTTCTACTGATGATAGTAAATAGGCAAACAGTCTCAATGCAACACACATGGGGATACCGATATCAAAAACACAACTACAATGGCATCTGCATGTACAGTCATAAGTATGTACATTGTGTGTCCCCTGAACATAATATGTGATATTGGGATATAGGGGCCTTTGATTATATATTTATCTATATATTTATGGATTCGGCACTGCTCAACTGTTATTATCTTCCAATGCTTCCTACACATAAAGAGCTAAATCACATTGCTGCGAAAGTTATAACTCTATCTCAAGCAGCCTCATTAGTTAGCCCAGAATAAGAGATTTCAGGGCACTCTAATGTTAGTTTTGTACATATTTGGTGTCTGTCATCAACATACATAGCAAGCTGGTGACAGATTATCTATGGTAGCACAGACCCCTCAGTTTGTCCTCCATTATATCCTTTCCTCTGCAGTGAGGGGGAGTGACATCGCAGTGTTTTTTTTTTTTGTTTTTTGTTTTTTATTAAATAAGACCTTATCTTTCTCTGAAAATAAGGTCTTATTTCGAGGGGAAACGTGTGCTAGAAAGCAGGTCTATGTTCGGGTGAGCTTACTTGCGAATGGAATTCCACAAATCTATGTTCGGGGAAAATTACCCAAACATAGATTAGCAAACAACTAGGGCTTTTTTTTCGGGGTTATATTAGGAGCATCCCCCAAACATAAGCTTATTTTTGGGGGATGTCTTATTTTCGGGGAAACAAAGAGTAGAGTAAAGGTTACTCTAACAAACAGATAGAAAAAAAGAGAGTGGGTGAGTGTAGTTGGACTAGCCAACTCCCACACACTCCAAATGGGTTACTGGAGGTATATACGGGGCTTAACCCCAGATAATGTCAAGAAAAGAAAAAATATGAAAACTGAATATGGAGGACACTCATAAGCAATGAGTGTAGACCAAATTTGCCTTCAAATATATATACCTCAAAATTATGAAAGTCACATATAGAGGGAAGGGGGAGGAAAAAATTGGGGTAAACCTTTATTGAAAAAACAATTATAGTTAAGGTTAAAACATGGCCGTAAAGAAATGGCTACAAAATTCCAATACACACTAGGACCTAAAAGGTAGGCAACAGGAGTATCTTAGAACAGATTGTGAATGAGGAGCCGAAAGCTCTAAGGTGTAGATTCTTGAAAATATTCAAAGTGGAAGGGATAGCCCCAGGGGGCAGGAGAGAGAAAAAAGAGGCAAACAATGTCAATAAAGACACTAAGAACCCCTAAAATCGAGGTATTAACACAGAAGGTGTGTGAATAACACTATATGCATGGGGGTGTGTGAGCTTATCCTGGGGAGTACAAGGGCTATAGTTTCTGCCAAGGGCAAATGTGTGGACAGTGGGGTACACAGGAGCGAGGGAAACGCACCAACAAGAGGAGACACAGGCTTATTACTACACAGCGTAGCTAGTGTCCACACCTCCCCCACATGACACAGTGCACATAAGACACACAAAACACAGAAACGTCTCAAAACTTGCCCTAGGTTAGCTGTCTAACTCACATCAGTGAGTGTCAGAACTACCTGCTACTTCGAGGCAGCCTCAAGTTGTCCCTAGCTCCCCAGACAATATAACATGCAAAAAAGTATCAAACTCTCTCTCACCCCTTAGTAAATAAACCTCATAACAAAAAATTCCCAAAATACAGAGTGTTGGCCCATCCAGATAGGCAGCTTAGAAGTGTAAATAAAGTAAAATAAAATATGCACTCAAACTTAAACTTAAAGAATTAGCGTCGGCTAGAATCATTCCCAGTTAAGAGTGCAGAGGCTAGGAGTGAGCATCGGCTCAAATTTAAACGCTCAACGCGCGTTTCGGCGTATCTGCACGCCTTTGTCAAGAGCTGAGGAGTCAGGGGGCTAGGTGCCGGTTTTAAAAGGGCACAGAAATGCTCCCATTGGCTGGAGACCGCCAATCACATTGTTATGGGGTTTATTTACTAAGGGGTGAGAGAGAGTTTGATACTTTTTTGCATGTTATATTGTCTGGGGAGCTAGGGACAACTTGAGGCTGCCTCGAAGTAGCAGGTAGTTCTGACACTCACTGATGTGAGTTAGACAGCTAACCTAGGGCAAGTTTTGAGACGTTTCTGTGTTTTGTGTGTCTTATGTGCACTGTGTCATGTGGGGGAGGTGTGGACACTAGCTACGCTGTGTAGTAATAAGCCTGTGTCTCCTCTTGTTGGTGCGTTTCCCTCGCTCCTGTGTACCCCACTGTCCACACATTTGCCCTTGGCAGAAACTATAGCCCTTGTACTCCCCAGGATAAGCTCACACACCCCCATGCATATAGTGTTATTCACACACCTTCTGTGTTAATACCTCGATTTTAGGGGTTCTTAGTGTCTTTATTGACATTGTTTGCCTCTTTTTTCTCTCTCCTGCCCCCTGGGGCTATCCCTTCCACTTTGAATATTTTCAAGAATCTACACCTTAGAGCTTTCGGCTCCTCATTCACAATCTGTTCTAAGATACTCCTGTTGCCTACCTTTTAGGTCCTAGTGTGTATTGGAATTTTGTAGCCATTTCTTTACGGCCATGTTTTAACCTTAACTATAATTGTTTTTTCAATAAAGGTTTACCCCAATTTTTTCCTCCCCCTTCCCTCTATATGTGACTTTCATAATTTTGAGGTATATATATTTGAAGGCAAATTTGGTCTACACTCATTGCTTATGAGTGTCCTCCATATTCAGTTTTCATATTTTTTCTACTCTAACAAACAGTTGTATTTATTTTACACAAACACATAAGGTGGAGCAAAAAAATACTTCCATCTCTTCTTACTACAACCAGCAATGCTGAAACAAAGATAGAGGGATACACAAGTGCAGATTATCCTTATTAACACATACACATACACAGACATGGCTTTCTATAAAGTACATTCAGACTGTATTTATTTATTGAAGTAACCCTTTAAGAGAACATGCAAAATAAAATAAATTAACAGCCAGTAATTTCATTGTCGAATGTTTTATTTTGGAAGACTGTATGACCCCATACCCAGCCTGACAAAGGAATTAAAGTGTCTTACTGTCACTGGTGGTGGCTTTAATAAAAGCAATCAGACATTGACTTCACTTCAAGTGGTCGGAATAAGACTTTTTTTTCTAAAGTGTTTTAGTCATATACTTGTTTAGTCTACTTGATATTCTTTCTTTTCTAAAAAAAATCATGTGACTTGTGAAATAATGGACTGTCATTTTAGAAAATGGTTCTGTACATTCATGGACTAAAATTCATCTTAGTAAATTTGCTAACTTTTTTTTAAAGTTTCATTATCAAAAAAATGTAAACATTAAAAATATAAATATAATATATAACAATAACCCCATAGTGCCAGGAAAACCCATCTTGGTTTTGTTACTTTTATTTAAAAAACATATATATATATATATATATATATATATATATATATATATATATATATATATGTTTTTAAATAAAAGTAACAAAACCAAGTAACAAAAATGTGTATCTTGTAATACTATATAGATATATATATATATATATATATATATCTATATAGTATTACAAGATACACATTTTATCTGTTTTTAACATCTACATCACTGGACTAATATGGCTACAATCTCTACTTGAATATATATATATATATATATATATATATATATATATATATATATATATATATATATATTTCATTTTTATGAGCTCTGGACGCTTTCCTTGACGCTTCTGCCTGCTGTTGAATTAACAATTTTTTTGTATATTTTTACATTTTTTTGTAATATATTTTTTTGGATTTTTTTGCAATATTTTTTTAGATAGCACTTTGCTACATAGTCACAATGGGGCAGTACTAATTTAAGTACTATAATTAATGAGCAGTAGTCTAGTGTTCAGACTATTTGGTATGTTCTATAATGAGAAAACAATTAATAACTCAATAGTGTACAATGATTGAATAATAATTTTTGTTGCCCGACCAATATGACTAGGTTATTATTAAGAAGAATGCCTTTTTTACAGAAATTAACTTCTAACAATGCATGATACAATGTTATTTACATTAATCACCGCACTAGTCACTTTGTTTGACACATTTATTGCACTTTATTTGCAAACACCATAAGCACTTCATGCACACTATTCTATATGCATTGTCACTTTAAAATATTGCACTAGCCACCTTAAACACTGTGGCAATACACCTTTATCTAAAGCACCACTTCTTGGTGCTTTCAATATTTCAATATGCCAAACACTATTGTTGTATTAGTTATTTACATTCTTTTTACATCTTCTTCACTATAAAAGTCTTGCACTGTATTCTGCGATACTTGGGTGTCCCTTTTACACGTAAGCACTGTTTCCTGTATACATGTTGCTATAGGAACGTGCCGTCCGCCATCACGTGCGCACGTGATGACATCACACAGGGGGCGGAGTCACCTCACGCATGCGCCCGGCATTCAGTTGAACGCCGATGTTAACACAGTTCACCTGGGGTAAGTTAGACCACCGCATTGTTTACACTTATGTTTTTAATTATGTATGTATATATTCAAGAGCTGTTTGTGTCAATATTCATGTCTTGATCCTGAGGAAAGTCCACAAGATGGACTGAAACGTCGATCTATTTTTAAATGAACGAATAAAGCATTGAAGATTTTATCTCCTAACCGTGAGTGCAGCTACACTTGTTGCTTTCTCTCTCTCTCTCTCTCTCTCTCTCTCTCTCTCTCTCTATATATATATATATATATATATATATATATTTAAAAAAGTAACAAAACCAAGATGGGGTTAGGAATTGCATTATCAAGCATAATAAACCTGGTCTCAGATACAAACATACTTAAAAAGTTCACATGAAATATGCTAAAAAATTCTAGTTGTGCTCAGAATATGCAACTTGAATATTAAAAACAGGGTTTTTATTTTGACATGATAAACTCTTGTGTTTAGTTTAAAATTTCCATTTAATTAACTTTCCAAAATCTCAAGCACTGCAGTATAACGTTAACATAGATCCAACAGACTGAGACATTATTTATTAATTTGCAGCTCCTGCAGCATATTTATATTTCAGTGACTTTATTCAGAAGGGATTTGGGCTTCTTAAAAATTAAAGGATGCAAGAACTGTCACAGGAAGGCAAAAAAGGCAACATAATGTGCTCTGCTTTGAGCGTTCAGAAAATTGATGTACTTTACTATTATAATCCCTTTGAGTTCCACATGGGTGAGCAGAACATTATTTTTGGAATATGTTATACTGTAAACACTTAGAGATCATATCCAAGATTGTCAGTAACATTGATCAGCAAGTCACTAATCACTAAAATACCTTTTATTAATGTTATAGTGACGACCAGAAGTGTTCATGCTATAATATTCAGTGGTTAGCAACTAGTAATTAGTAATAAATCTTTCAGACCTTTTCATGCTATCTGAGAGATTAAGCCTGCCTCATCTGGGTGTAAAGATAAAGTGACAAATTTATAATCTATCTTAATATTATTTTAACCAAGGTATTAATAAATATGGACATATTATTTTCAATCAATACCTATGGGTTTACACTGAGAATAACTTTCTCAGATGATCACAGGTGCACATTCATAAAGGGAACCTTTTATAGTTTTAACTGATTCAGTTTTTAGATATTTTTGAGCTGTTGTTGGTAATTGTATTACTTAAAGGACCACTATAGGCACCCAAACCACGTCAGCTCAATGAAGTGGTCTGGGTGCCAGGTCCCCCTAACTCTGCAGCTGAAAACATAGTAGTTTCAGAGAAACTGATATGTTTACATTGAGGGTTAATCCAGCCTCTAGTGGCTGTCTCCCCGACAGCCAATAGAGGCACTTCCGCAATTCCCAGTGTGAAAATCACACTGAGATGACGCTGGAAGTCCTAGGAAAGCATTGAGTAGTGCTTTCCTATGGGCAGTTTGAATGTGCATGCGGCTTTGGCCACGCATGCGCATTCGGAGCTGACGTCGGCAGGGGGAGGAGAGGTCATTAGTAGTGATGTCGCGAACATAAAATTTAACTTCCGCAAATGTTCGTGAACGGGCGAACCGGGCGAACCGCCATAGACTTCAATAGGCAGGCGAATTTTAAAACCCACAGGGACTCTTTCTGGCCACAATAGTGATGGAAAAGTTGTTTCAAGGGGACTAACACCTGGACTGTGAGGGGGATCCATGGCAAAGAGGGATCCATGCCGGAGGGGGATCCATGGCAAAACTCCCATGGAAAATTACATAGTTGATGCAGAGTCTGGTTTTAATCCATAAGGGCATAAATCACCTAACATTCCTAAATTGTTTGGAATAACGTGCTTTAAAACATCAGGAATGATGTTGTATTGATCAGGTAGTGTAAGGGTTACGCCAGCTTCACAGTGACAGACCAAACTCCCCGTTTAACGCACTGCAAACAACCGCAAACAGTCCATTTGCACAACCGCAAACTCCCCATTTGCACAAGGTTGGATACCCAGCTAGCCATGTCCCGTTCCTTGTCCTCACTGATGTCATTGAAGGTCTCTTCCTCCACCCAGCCACGTACAACACCAAGGGTCCCTGAAAGGTGACAACAAGCCCCCTGTATTTTTTTTTAAATGTACACTACTGTTACACCAGATATGAGTTGCACTGGTGTGACACTGTGCCCTGGCAGGCCCTGAAACGCACACGTGTGAAGGAAACTGACTGCTATTATATTACAGTCAAAAAATGTTTTTTTTTTTTTTAAAATGCAAGCTATTGTGACACCAGATATGAGTGGTGGCACTGGGCAAGTGGGCACAGTATACGCTGTGAGCCTGACACACACGCTGGCAGGTAGGCAACTGCAATTAGATTACACAGGGAAAAAAAACAGCAGACTGATGTTCTAGCCCTAAAAAGGGCTTTTTGGGGTGCAGTCCTTACAGCAGAGATCAGATGAGTCCTTCAGGACTGTAGTGGACACTGAATACACTAGCTTAGCTATCGATTTCCCTATTAAATCAGCAGCAGCTACACTGTCCCTCCTCTCACTAAGAATGCAGCTTCCGGGGGGCGGGGCCTAGCTGTCATGGAGGAAAGACGCACTTCGTGTGAGCTCCCTCAATATCTCACTTTAAGCAGTTATCAACAAGCGAATTTCACCCCAGAAGGGGATGATCCAGCAATGTTGCTCCTACCTGACCGACCCGACATGCTTAATAGCGGTCAGCAACTCGACAGAGTCTTACTTACCTCCGCGTGGCAAGTGTGACCTGGTGCTCACCGGGCGGGAGAGGCGGCCGATCTTCCGATCCTGGGATGCCCAGGAGTAGCTACTTCCCGGCAGGAGCTCCGTTACCCCCTCCCCCCCTTGGACCAGTGGGGGTTATCCCGGTCCACCCCTGAGAGGCTGTCTGGAGCTAATGGAAGCACAGAGCACAGCCGCCCAGGCTGACATACTCATCTGCGACTCTCCCAATATGGTGGCAGCCGCGTGTCCTCCTGGTACCAGCAAAGCATGGCAGGATATTGAGTCTAAGCTGGACAGACTCTTTAATCAATTTTGGAAGCAAATAACAAGCAGGAAGCCCCAACAAGCTCCACCACAGCCCAAGCAAGCTCCACCACAGCTATGCGAAACACTCCCCATTAAAATCCACCAACGCAAAAGGCGTAGAAGACGGGACCGGAGGCACAAACAGAAATGCAGAGCCTGCCCCACGTCAAGCACTTTCCTCCACCTTAAGCCACCACAATCCCGCACCGGACGTGAAGCACCACCGGGACAGATCCGACCACCCGATAAAACAAGCTTCCACTACCTCAAGCCGCGAACCTGGCACTCAGCCAGAGACTTGCCTTTGTTGTTCCAGGTATCAGGGACTCCCAGGGTCTGCACCTGGCGCCCAGAAGGGATCGGATGAGCACAAGCAGTAAACAGCAGCCTGCCAAGCATGTCCCACTATAGCCGATCCTCCACACCATGCCTTTGATCACATGAACTGCTCTCTGCACATTAACTAATTGTAAAGTAGCAAGCGTTTAAACATGTCATTATTTCACCTCCTAAAGAGTTTATTGTCGTAGTTCCTTACATGCCGTTACCTTAACCGTTCATGTATTATGTTATTCACTAGTCTCATCTAATGGGGCGACTCACAAATGATTTATAACTAGTGGTGGAGCTGCTGATATAAATACACAGTTGATAACGTGCAAGCTACACCCTAAACATGACAGCCATCTTTCACAACAATGTACTGCTATATACTCATACCCTCAGTGCAACTAGCCATGATATACGCACACTTCTGTCTAAAAAAAAAAAAAAAAAATGCAGCTTCAGAATTAATCTAAATTGTATGCTGTCTAGGAGGTGGGAGGGTCTGGGAGGGAGGGTCTGCTGCTGATTGGCTGGAATGTGTCTGCTGACTGTGAGGTACAGGGTCAAAGTTTACTCAACGATGACGAATAGGGGGCGGACCGAACATCGCATATATTCGCCATCCGTGGCGAACGCGAACAAACTATGTTCGCCAGGAACTATTCGCCAACGAACCGTTCGGGACATCACTAGTCATTAGTGACGAGGGAGCCCGGCACTGGATTAAGGTAAGTAGCTGATGGGGTTTTACCTCCTTCAGCCCAGCAGGAGGGGGGCCCTGAGGGAAGGGGGGACCTATTAACTCTATAGTGCCAGGAAAACAAGAGCTTAGAGTGGCCATTAACAGAGCTCAGAGTGGCCATGCTTTACGCTTAAAGAGAAAATAGTCAGGGCACCCAAGCTACACAACTGAGAAATGAACAAGCCAGATCAAGATACCAAAAATCAGAGAAGTCACAAACAAGGCTGAAGTCAAAACAAAAATGCACAAACACTATAAAGTGTCATTTAGGTTATGAGAACCATAAGAGGGCATTAAACTAGTAGATGTAGGGGATTTAACCTTAAACCTAAAATGAGATTAATCTATAACAATTCTGTGTCTCCATAAGTTCATAAACATGAGTTTGACACATAAATGGGCATTGGCAAAGTTTGTAGCATCTAGCTTATGTGTAACTGAAATAAAGGTTGAAAGGACACCAGTTTTAACATTGTATTACAGTGGTGTATTGAGAGGACAGTCTTGTTGCCTCACGTAAGCTCCCAATTGATTTTTTTTTAAATTTCCTTCTCAACCTACCATACATTTATTGCTCTAGTGTACTAGTAGGAATTTTATTTTTTCATGGAAATCCTGCTTTTCTTACTCTTGCTGAGTTCTTACTAAATACACACCCAGATTTGTTTTTGCCTTTTCTTTTTTGTTTGTACAATTCTCATGGTCAAGCACTGACATTTCTCCAAGGTCAATCTTGAATTGCTACAAAGATTCTTCACAACTATTTAAGGAGAAATATTTATTGGATGAGTCTATTTATATGTGCCATAGAGAAATGGTTGTACTGCAAGTAGTACAAGGCATTAATACTCTGTTAATAAACATCTTTATTGTTTATTTTATTGTGCTTTATTTTTCTTATAATAAAGATCTCTTTGTTTTTTACTATCTAATTAAAAGTTTGCACAGAAAAGTTTGAATCAAATACATCAAAGTCATGTTCTGCTGATGGCTGCTCAATTTCCCAATTCATATTTATCAGAGAAAGCTTTTTTATTACGTTGGTGATTGGGACCATAATTATCAACACATTTTAACAATATATAGTTTTGGAGAGACCTCCATAGATGTCTGGTTGTTTCTTTTTGTGTATTATTGCTAGGGTGTCATACTCTATTCTGTATTAATGCTAGGGTGCCATACTCAAACTCTAGATATCATAAATATCTAGAATCACATGATAAGTAAGAAGCCTGTTTGCCAGAGGGCAGGTCAGTGTTACCAATGGTCTAGATTGTCCTTGCAGCTGGCATTTTCATGTTGGCAGCAAAGGAACAATATTTAACATCCAACTAATGGGAAAAGGAGCATACAATGTATAATGTTACTTTAAGGGGTATTAATATTACTCCAACCATTTTGAGAGGATGGAACCCCCCCCCCACTGATATCTGCCCCCTCCTCTTCACTCCCGCCGACGTTCATTCAGTTGGACCATTTTACTGGCTTAGGCGATAGAGGGAGTGTTGAGAGAGGTTTTTTTTTATGAATAAAAAAATAAAACAAATAATACAATTATATATAGGTCTGGACAGCCCTTGTGTGTGTGTGTGTGTGTATATATATATATATATATATATATATATATATATATATATATATATATATATATATATATATTGTGATAGAGTGTTGGGGAGTGTATATATGGCACCCAGACTTTTGCGCAGCCACTATCCTGAAATGTGGGTAAGCACATGCAGCCCCAGGAAGAGTTAAGTTTAAATGCAATTTTTTTTCTATGTTGTCATTTGGGTCCCTGGGGTGGAGTATAGGGTGGAGCAGGGTGGGCCGATTCTCCACCCCACTGTCAGAGTGGCTGTGCATGAGTCCAGCCCAGGTTTTCTGAGGAGTTCTGGCTCACTGAGTTGTCTTAACTCAACTCAGTCAAGATGGGAGCGCTGCAGATTTCTGTAGAGCCCTACTTCATTATAGCGCACCCTCCCCACCCCGTCACCCCATAGGTCACCAATCAGGATGCTTATCCCCCACCCCACTAGCCCTTTGGGGATGTTGCCAAAGCCTACCCCATGTCAGGTTCACCCAATAAGCTAATTACCCTTCTCACTACTAAGGCTCCTGCATCCTACGTTCAACCTGCTTCAGTATGCTCATATACTCATATTTACGCAGAGGTAATGCCTGTTTAACATAACTCATGATACAACTCCCTCGCCAGGCGTATTTATCTTCCTGCCACTAGGTTACAAAAACTACCTGACTACCTGTTCAAGCCTCATAGCTATGTCCAAAGCCCGTTTGAGGTCCCTAGTCCTCCGTTAGCTTGTTTTATAAAAAAAAAAAATGAGTGCATTATCTCAACTATGTACAAATTGCATCTCTTTTTATTGGCTTAGGGAGGCATCTAAGTGATGTACACAATATATAGAAACAAATAGTAGAAAAATAAACGTATATTAAACTGAACATTCTGAAGTTTGCAACTCCTTGATAGTAGGAAACTCCGGGACTGCCGGTGGTTGTGGGCACCGTGATCAGTCCTCATCAAGGTGGTGGTGCTCGCAGGCCTCTTGTCCGTGGGACAAAGGGGGAAATATTTGCCAGATCCCAAGTTGCCCCAGGTTGCTGTTCAAGCTGGTTAGTGTCAGTCCCAGGGTGCTCAGGAAGTCCGGTGCTTTAGCCATCGAGGAGAGAGCATGGTAAGTCCCAGAGTGGTTTACCACCAAAGATCCATTGGCTCCCCATCTGTAGACCATGCCTGCGGCTATTAGTTGGGTAGTGACTGGGTCATAGGATTTTAACCGCAACAGGGTTGCTCTTGTGAGGTCTTAAAAGAATGTGAGGTTAGACTCTTCCAACCGAAGAGGCATTTTGCCTTTCAAAGCAGTCAATATTTGTATCTTGTCCTGTACCGTAGTGCAGTGCAGGATGACATCTCAGGTCAGGTTTGGCTTAAGGGGCGCATTGCTAGGGACACGATATACTCCATCTGTGGTTAGTTTTCTGGTTCCAGCATGTGGTAGTATGGTGGCCACAAGGTGCCAAATATAATGCAGCAGTTCCTCTGCTGGTATTGTGGAGAGGATACCTCGTATTTTGATATGAGTTCGGCGCAGGCAATCCTCAATGGTTGTTATTTTAAACAATAGGGCATTTTGGTGAGCTTGGTATTGTTGGACAGAGTCTTGTAGTGTAGCGATATTAGTTTGTACGTCACCCAGTTTCTCCTCCAGTTGGTAACAGCTTGCACTTCGGTCTTGAGGATGGAAGAAACAGCCGCTAATAGCTTGTGTATATCGGCTAACAAGACCTTTAAGTCGTGTCTGGTGGTAGGTGCCGAGTCGTCTGTGCGCTCAGAGGTGGTGGGCTTCGTGGCCTGTGAAGGTGTTGGCCCTGTTGTCCCTGCATTCAGTGCCTTTGGGACATGATCTGCCACAGGCGGGTCATCCGCGGGAGTCGGCCTATGCTGTTTAGGCCTCTGGAGAATTGCTCTGATTCCTCTGCTTCTCGCCTTATTGGGCATGTAATCTTGCAGGTCCGGCAGTGCGGGAGATGTATTGGTCTCCACTCTGCCCACAGAGGTGCCACCCAGGAGTGCCTCGGGTCGGGGAATGCCGGTGTGAGGTATTTGCGTCACTGTTTTGGATACTTTTGGTTGTGAAAAAGGCATCGATAGGTGCAGCTTGCATTGTAGGTTCAGGCTAGGAGTGTAAAAATGCTGGATTGCCTTCAGAATTATTGATATTTATTGGGTTGTAAGATTTCTTGAGGAGCTGCTAGAAATTACGTCTGATCAGGCTAGATGACAGGCTACGCCCCCCTGTAAGCAGTTATTTTATTCTCACAGATAGTCTACTAGTCTCACAGATAGAATAAAATAACTTCTTACAAATCCAGGAGTGCCGGCATTTTTAAAATTTCCTGTATAGACTATCTGTGAGAATAAAATAACTGCTTAGAAATCCAGGAGTGCTGGCAATTTTTTATTTCCTGTATACATGTGTGGCTTGACACCCGGTATCATTTGGCTGGAGGTAGGAGTGCAAAAGCTTGGATTGTTATATATATATAAATATTATTTTTTATAAAGTTGAAGTGTATTTTTTATAAAGTTCCTTTAATGGGGCAACTTATTTGACCAATTGACGTGTAAATGCTACCCATTTTGATATTTGGTCATATAAATGTATACGTCTGCTTAGTAGAAACTGATATATATGATGGATTGTTCAAATAGGCACATTTAACTTTAATTTGAATACAAGCTGCATTAATAATGCTGGTGGAGGGAAGTTTCAACCTTGCAAAGAAAATAATTGAGATAGCTAAACAAAATCCCCCCTCGCCCACCCCCCAAAAAAAATAAAAAATGAAAAGAACTTCCATATTAATTGTAATAGAAGATTAATTGCAAATAGTCACACATAGAAAGTGAGTACTACATGTAAAAACAATAGATTTGTGAAATGGCTTTGTGTATACATATATAACAGAATGAATGTATCAAGAATACATAGAATCAATATATAAAAAACTGAGTTGTAATTCAGGAATGACTTGCCTAAGTACTATCCCATAGGAAATTAAACTGGACAAGATTTATAGCAGTAGAATTTTCTAAGCATAGATCAGGTGAACGTTATCTCAGACGCAGGTCAATGTGGTCATTGATGAATATGTAAGCATCATTTACCAATCTTTTAAAATTAATTATTGTTTAAAAACCTAAATGTTGAAGGTTAAGTAATAGCAGTATTGTAATTCTATTTATTTAGGAATTTTGATCACACTCTTAAACAGAGTGCTTTACATAAATTGACATTCGTACAATAATTGATAATTGTGTCGTGATACAATAATTAGGTATAGGACATTGAGGCTACTAAGTTATAATTAAAATTAAAAAATGCCACAGTAAATGAATTACCTTACAAAGATCAGCAAAGGTTATATGTAGCATATCATAGAACCATACAAGTACATTGGAATCAGAGAGATGATCATAGAGGTGGGGATATTGGTAAGGAATGAGTTAACGTAGGGGTATAAAGGGGTATCTAGGAATGCTAAGTGAGGTTAAACCAATGAGAGGAGAAGAGTTCTCACAGGGTGGCAGTGTAGAGATAGAAGAGGCACAAACTGAGCCTTGGGGTAAATTATTTAAAAGAGGGATTGTTGAAGGAAACTGTGAAGTAACCAGAAAATTCAGAAGAGAACTGAGAAATGTGAGAGGACAGTACCAGTGATACCAATGCTTTTTCTAGGGAGAGAGGATGATAGTATGATCAGCAGGGGTGTATTTTGGATTTGTGCTGCCCCAGGCATGACGAAACTTGGGCACCCCATCAATCTAAACGTGCCCCACCCCTTCCTGTCAAGGCCACACCTCTTTCTGTTTAAGGCCAACACACACTTTGACTGACAGACACACACTGACACCACCACTCAGTTACAGGCACACACTCTGAGATAACAAACACTGGCATAAACACACACTCACTGATTTGACACACACATCCTCACTGATCTGACACACTGACAGGCACACACAATCACTCAGAAACACATATACAGACAAACACATTCACTGACAGACACATGCTGACACACATTCACTGACAGACACATACACTAACAGACAAACTCACAGACACACACTGACAGACACACTCACTCACCAGACATACACCGACAGACACACATGTACACTGACAGACATACACCCATCACTAACAGACATGCACTCATAGATATATACTAACTTTGTGTCTGCCAGTGTATGTCTGTTAATGTGTGTCTGCCAGTGTATGTCTGTTATTTAGTGTGTGTCTGTCAATGAAAGTGTGTGTGTCTGTCACTGAAGATTGGGAGAGCTAGAGTGGATCCTTTCCCTGGGGTCCAGTGGGGCTGACTGTTGCTGCCTCCTGGGCTCTCTCCTGGGCTGTCTCCTGTGCTGCCTGGTGGCTGCTGGGCTTCTGTGCTGCAGGGTGGATGGGCGGCCAGTCAATGCAGGTGGCAAGAAATCTGTATTTTGCCTGTTTAACTCTCTTGCTCATCGCTTTGTGATGCTAGGAGCTTGAGTTATGTCATATACCGGCTCTGGCATCACAGCTGGGTGCATGAGGGAGCTGAGTGGGAAGAGCTCAGAGGATGACTCTCCCTCACTGCCTTCCTGCAATATTAGCAGCTGCCTGCCTCTGGAGGACCATGAGGTGACCAGCAATCCAGCTTTTGGGTCACTCATTAAAGAGGCTAACAAGGCATGTGCCAGGGCACTTAAGGGGACCCCCTGAAAGTGCAGCCCATGGCAAATTGCTTGTTAGCCTTGTGGAATATACAGCACTGATGATCAACTGTATCTAAAGAAGCAGAGGGATGAAAGAGATTGATGATGGATTTGAGTTTGAAATGCTGTGAATGCACAAGAAAGTTTTGGATAGACAGCAGTGCAATTTTTATTGATTAGCCAGACTGAAAGCGAGATTGAGTAGTCAGAAGATGGGTGAATATATATATATGCTCCACAAATGTAGAAAAATATGGAAAAATAGATATATTATGGAAAATCAGGATACAAGTCAGAAGAGAAAGAACTTGAAAACAGAGGATAAATAGAGAAGAATAACAGGAGGGAATGTAGGAGAACTATCACCAGGGGAGGTGGACCAGGCAGGATTTAGACTTTGAGATCAGAAATTAGAAATTCAGATGATTAACCAATTGGGCAAGCATCTTGTTTTTTTGCTCTCCCTTAGTTAAAAGGGTAATCCAGACGTGTACCCCTTGCTCACGGTGCTTAGAGGGGTATTAGCTATATCTCACTGACAATGCCTAACAATGCTGAAATGATCATCTGGGATTGTTGTATCTCTCGAGCAAAGAGAGCAGGCCTGTATTTTGGTTCTGGACCGCCCCTTTGGGTGGGATAAGTCTGATATGAAAAAGACACAAGATGAATTAAAACCAGCTTGAGATCTGAGTGGGGGCCCAGCGAAAAGCAGGCTATTTGAACTTTTGTCCATTCTCAGTAATCTTTTGCACCTTGTTTTTTGCACTCCCTAGGTTAAAAGGGTAATCCCGACATAGATCCCTTGCTCATGGTGCCTAGAGGGGTATCAGCTATACCTCATGCCTAACAAGGCTGAAATGATCGTCTAGGACTTTTGGATGGGATCAATTTGATATGCAAATGGCCCTGGTTATTTTTGTAATGGCACAAATTAAGCTAAAAACAGCTTGGGATTTGACAGGTTTTGTAATAAAAAAAAAAGTTTTTTCTTCAGCCTGTTAATATTCAATCTTTTATCCTTTTTTCCCTCCATACTGTTCATTAAACCTTCAAGTTAGAAGAAAGACATAGGTAATAAATTAACACGCAGATGTCAAAGACAGTAAGCAGTAATATAATAAGGGTTGCATACTAGTAAGGGGGAATGAAGACAGGAGAAGTAGAGGGAAGAAAAGAATAATGTTTGTTATCTAGAGGATTTTGTTTTAGCCATTTCCATGGATATACTAGTCTTGGAAAGGCTGTTTTATCGGGAGAAATGTCTGCCCAGAGTCCTACCAGTGTTCTACATACTGATAACATTACTTTAGCTGTATTTTTTTTTCTGCTCATGTATGGTTGTCTTGGTGTTTTGAAGGTTTCCATAGAAATAGTTTCTGTTAGACTCTGAAGACAAGGAATGAGACAGAATGACAGAAAGTAAAGCTTGAAATACCTTCACCAGCAATGCAAGCACCACACAATATCTAGCGCATTGCCATTTTTTGTACCTCTTAAATAAACTATAAAGGGTATGGCACCAACAAAATAATATATTATATGCTTGCTTTTTATAGAGATTGTTATTCCCACATAGTGATTACTCACTTTCTCATAGGAGTCTTTATGTGCCTGGAGTCTACGACGGAGTTAATAAATGGATTTATCCTGTATTTACAAATTGGATCACGTTCTACAATTAAGCCTTCAATTTGTTAATGTGCGATGGCAGCAGTCAGTTCCTGCTTGAATGATTGGGCATATGTTTTTAAAATTCTTTGGCTATGCTCGTTTATATCTCGTTTATAGCTCGTTTATATCCCACAAAAAGACACAAAAGTTGTGCTTAGAGACCAGAAGGTCACTCCTATGAGCGCTAGGTTCACACATTTTAATGTCTCAATCAAACTGCAGCAAGACATGTTCTTACAGGGGAGCACTTTTTCCTTTGATATTGGTGAAATCTAATTTCAGTAAGTCTCTGTGGATGATCTTGTCTTTTGTACAGGCGTATTAAAGAATTGGTCACCAGAGATATTTGCATTGGCGATGTGTGTGTGTGCATATATTTTGTTTTAATTTTTGTAGATCTCTAATGATGTCTTTGGGTTGAGAGGAGGCAGGTAAATATGCATCTGTTTGTGGCCATAGGATAGCAGCATATAAATTAAGAAATAAATACATATATATAAATTAAGAAATAAATATATATATATATATATATATATGTATTTTTTTTATTATTATTTATATGCTGCTATCCTATGGCCACAAACAGATGCATATTTACCTGCCTCCTCTCAACCCAAAGACATCATTAGAGATCTACAAAAATTAAAACAAAAGGTAATTGATTTGGAATTGCATGCTATTTATCTGTCGGATTATTTCAGTATGAAAAAGATACCAAGGGGATATAGAATCAAGAATGTGCCGACTATTGGCAGGAACAACCCTTAGGTATGTCGGAAATGGATTGGGATTCTAAATAAGTGCTCATTAGACTTAATGTTGGTGGTTATTGAGGAGGTTGGCCGGGAATTTAAAATTACTAAGTATAAAATCCCAGAATATGAATTGAAACATGCAAATACTATAGCCACCCCTAATTGTGACTCGCTGATACAGAAATTATCAGAAGATTTAAAGAAATATAAAATGGACTTGGTCAGATTCAAACGTAAAATTATACAAAGTTAATAATGATTATTCAGAACACAGAGTTCATAAGTGGCTATCAGGAGAAACTAATCGTCCATATCAGAGAACATATCGTCAGCGCATTAGAAAACCAATTGGATCCACTGTAGATCTAACATCAGGAGAGTCAGCCTCTGATACTGACAATGCCCAAACCCAAAGCGATACAACTAAATCTACTCCCAGAAGCAATGATAATGTTACTTTTTTAGAACCAGGCCTGGGATTGACCAGGGAGCCTGTGGGAACTCGAATAAAAGAAGGCATTGGGGGAGAACATCCTGTAACCATGGTGCCATTCGTAGAGGCCAAAATGGGAAGAAATACAGGAACTCGAGGTCGACCACCCAGGAGGTATTAGACAATCCTATAATAAATCTTTCACACAGAAATCTGATTGACACTGAAATTAGACTTTTATCAA
The DNA here is from genome assembly GCF_036172605.1 of Pelobates fuscus. Lineage (NCBI taxonomy): Eukaryota > Metazoa > Chordata > Amphibia > Anura > Pelobatidae > Pelobates > Pelobates fuscus. Next base: position 200,220,238 of record NC_086321.1, on the reverse strand, counting down.
AAGTACTGACATTTGTTCCAACTTCAGGAGCCAATAATTTTGAATGGGAAATAGACCAATTTAAATTTAATTGCAAATTGAAATTAATTTAATTTTTTAAAGGGCAACCAACTCCAGACAAGAAACATAAAGTAAGTAAATTCTGCAGCACCTATGATCCTCCTTCATATAATGCATCTCTTAAAGTGTTCACACAGAATATTAAAAATGATTCTAAGAAGCTTTTTTCTTCTAAATTCAGCAACAGTTGTAAAGCATCTAATATTTCTAGAAACGAACGGAATGCATTGAATACCTTGGCACGTGATACATCTATAGTGATCCGCCCAGCTGACAATGGCGGATCTATTGTAATTTTACAGTATGAAGAATATAGATCGGAGATTTTGAAACAGTTCTCTGATGAGAAAGTTTACAGATGTACTACAAAGGATCCATCATATGAATTTAGCAATATTATTCAATCTACACTTAAGAGGGGGGTGGAAGCGGGCTATTTATCTCAAGAAGAGTATGAATTTTTGTTTGAAACACACCCGAGATGCCGGATACTATATACAATCCCCAAGGTACACAAGGACCCTCTACACCTGCCTGGCAGGCCCATAGTATCTGCTTTAGGGGGTATATTAGAGCCCATTGGTCAGTGGCTAGACATCAAATTAAAAATTCCAGTGATGCAGCTATCAACATGTGTTAAAGACACAGCCACCGTCATTAATGAGTTACAACAAATTACACTCCCGGGTGGTCGGAGTTCTGTTGACTACAATTGATGTCTCCAGCCTATATACTATTATACCACACTCTGAGGGCATGCAAGCTATGAGGGAAGTGTTACAGAAATATGGCTCTATCAACCATCCACCTATTGAATATATTATGGAGCTTTTACATTCATGTCTAACTTTGAACTATTTGAATCTAATTACTACATCCAACTAATGGGCACATCCATGGGAGCACCCATGTATACCAACGCATTCATGCACTCCTTTGAAGAAGTAAATATCCTCAAGAAATTTGGCAAGCACATCATTAAATACCCTCGTTTCATCAACGATATTTTAATAATCTGAATGGGGATGACCAATCATTTATTAACATGATGTCTGCATTGAATGCGTTAAACTCCCCAGTGAAACTCACCTCTCAATGGAGTACAACACAGATTGATTTCCTGAATCTTCGAATTTATATTGAAGGAAATAGATTGGGCTATACCCTATACTCTAAGGACATTGACAGGAATTCTATTCTTAATGCCTCCAGCTTCCACCCGAGAAGACTCAAAGAATCTCTGCCTATCTCCCAGTTTCTCAGGGTGTTGCATAATAACTCTGATTCAACTAAAGCATCAAAGCAAGTACAACAGATGTACCAAAAATTCCAGGAAAGAGGTTACACTCACTCAATTTTAACTACAGCTTTATAGCAGGCATATAGGTTGATCGAAGAACCTATGGATCGGACGGAGATAGGAGATCGTCTAATTTTCACACAGGCATTACACACTGAATCGCACAAGATTGCTTCAATTATTCGTGATAATTGGAAAACACTTGCAAAAGACACATCTACCAACAGACCCCAATAATGAGCTACAGAAGGGGCAAAAGCCATAGAAATTATTTGGTCCATACAGATCACTTTGCTAAAATCAATGAGACATTTGGACCCGCAAATTCTGGTTGTTTCAGATGTCTCAAAGGTACAGCTTGTAATTTCATGTCACCTGGTAAAGAGTTCTTTCACTCAAGATCTGGCAAGAAGTTTAAAATAAGATATAGAATTACTTGTACTACTACATTTGTGGTTTATCAGATTGTGTGCCCTTGTGGATTGGTGTATGTGGGAAAAACATCTAATGATCTCCGGGAAAGACTGAGAGGACATCAGTCAGCCATACGGGTGGCACTACAAAATGAATGTGCGAGTACCCCAGTAGCTCGGCACTTTCTTGAGATGGGGAATGCACTACCTTCGCTTAGATTCATGGGGATAGACCATGTTCCTGAACCTTCCAGGGGTGGCAATCGTGACATGCGACTCCTACAGAGAGAGGCTTTTTGGATTTATACATTGGACACAATGTCTCCCCAAGGATTAAATGAGAAGAATTCACTTTATTGTTTCCTGCCAAGAAGATAACTTATTGATATGTTATCCAGAGCATAGATTGTGTCCAATACAATATGTGACATTTAGTAGATGTACCCTATTTATTATCTGTATATAGTAATTGAACAATGTTGCAGAGACATGTATCCTCTTGTGTGTAATAGCCTGCCCCCTATGGGAGAGGCTATATTACTTATCTCTTTACTACAAGTTAATTGCCTACATGCATCTTTTTGACATTCCATTGTGCATGTCTAGCATTCATTGTTATAAGTAATCGTAGATACTTAACTGACACGTTATTGCATAACATTGATGCAATATTCTAATAAGTTTCTAGTGTCAGTGTCATATTCTGTGTTGCTGCATTATAGTTTCCCCTGTTTTTGAGCAATATCCCCGATGCTGTAACACGTTTAGGACCCAGAGTGTAGGTGTTTATAGACTTAATGTGATTGTGATTTTGTACACTAGAGCATGTCTTATGCATTCTGCACCTATCACTCTGAGCCCCCAGGGATAACTGATTGATATGTTATCCAGAGTATAGATTTTGTCCTACACAATATGTAACACTTAGTAGATATACCCTTATTGTAATTATTATTATTATTATTATTATATTTATAGAGCGTCGTCAAATTCTGCAGCGCTTTACAATGCGTGGACGAACAGACATGTAGTTGTAACGAGACAAGTTGGACACACAGGAACAGAGGGGTTGAGGGCCCTGCTTAATGAGCTTACATGCTAGAGGGAGTGGGGTAAAATTACACAAGAAGGTAAGGATAGTATTAGACTAGTGACAGTTACAGAAGAGGAATCAGTTGGGAGCTATTAACAGTTTAATTGATACGTTTTTATGAATATTTGGATAATACTGTAGAGACATGTATCCTTTTATGTGTAATAGCCTGCCCTCTATGGGATAAGTTACATTATTTACCATCTTAATACAAGTTAATTTTCTACACTCATCTTTTCGACATTGTATTGTGCATGCCTAGCATTAATTTTTATAATTAATTGTGGATTTTTATCTTACACGCTATTGCATAACAGTGATGCATATTTCTAGCAATTTTCTAGTGCTAGTGTCATATTCTGTGTTGTTATATTATAGTTTACCCTGGTTTGGAGTTATATCCCTGATGCTGGTACACGTTTAGGACCCGGAGTGTGGGTGTTAATAGACTTTCTGTGATTGAGATACTAGAGCATGAGTCATGCATTCTGCACCTATCTCTGAGCCCTCACGTGTACTCTATATGGGGTTAATAACATTGTTTTTTCGTTGTAAATATATGTATAGATATATTTTTTCTTTTTTGATTTGCTTTGAGTAGTTCCCTTTATATCACATATTTAATGAATGATTCACTTTAGCAACAGCTATTGCTGTTTGCAATTCATGATTACACATGTGATACACATTCCATATGATTCATTGAACCTCGCTTTCAACCTTTCACCCTCCAATCAACTCTTCACAATGTATATTTAAATGTAATGAGTCACACTACCAAATTGTCTTGAGAAAAATCCCTGGAGGACTGAAACGTTGACACCATTTACTGGAGATTTGATGTTTTGAATAAACAGCACGATTTGAAATAATTCCGAGTCTTGTGAGTGCACTTCAAACAAGGATTTATATATATATATATATATATATATATATATATATATATATATATATATATATAATGTTATCATATCCCTTGTAGTGTATTAGTGTATCTTTTTCTTGTCTAAACATTTGAAGCTTTACTTTCTTCAAAAATAAAATATTGCATTTATTATTTCTTTTAAATTGCACTGTTTATTAACAATAAAGGTCCTGCCATTGCATTATAAAGACAAAAATATATATTTTCAATATGTGAGTTAAAACAATTAAAAATAACAGTAGCTTACTGGTTTTTACAACAATGGTATTATTTGATCACAATTTAAAATAATGGTAAATTATTAACTCATTATCTTATGCAAGGCATAAGTGTAGTTTTACTAAAGAAATGTAACATATTTTTGCCACACAAAGAAAACTGTCTGATGATGGGTGAAATTACTAAATATATATATAATACAGTTAGAACAAAATTACACATACCGTATATACTCGAGTATAAGACGAGTTGAAAAACCCCAACTCGACTTATACTTGAGTCAATGTCTGTATTATGGCAACTTACACTGCCATAATACAGACAAGAGGCTGTTGGGGGCTACAGAGAGCGTTTACTTACCTCTCCTGCAGCTCCTGTCAGCTCCCTCCTCCTCCGTGCCGGTCCGGTCAGCTCCCCTGTCAGCTCCCTCTGCAAGTCCCAGTGTAACTCTCGCGAAAGCCGCGGGGTCAGAGCGTTGCCAGGGGAGCTGACCGGACCGGCGCGGAGGAGGAGGAAGCTGACAGGAGCTGCAGGAGAGGTAAGTAAGAGCTTCCTGCCAGCCCCCTCCTACACAGTGCCCATCCACTGGACCACCAGGGAGTGAGAGCCCCCCTCCCTGCCATGTATCAAGCAGGGAGGGGGGGGGCTAAAAAATATATAAATAATAATAAAATAAAATAAAAATATTTAAAAAATAATAATAAAATAGAAAATAATTCTATAACAAAAAAATTATTAAAATAATAATTAAAAAAATAATAATAAAAATGCCCACCCCCCAGCAAGGCTCTGCAACACATCCACAAACACACACTGCATCACACACACACACTGCATCACACACACACACACACACTGCACTCATACACACACACTGCATTCATAAACACACACTGCATTCATACACACACTGCATTCATACACACACACACTGCACTCATACATACACACTGCATTCATACACACACACTGCACTCATACATACACACTGCATTCATACACACACTGCATTCATACACACACACTGCATTCATTATATACACACACTGTAAATAAATATTCAATTAATATAATTTTTTTAGGATCTAATTTTATTTAGAAATTTACCAGTAGCTGCTGCATTTCCCACCCTAGTCTTATACTTGAGTCAATAAGTTTTCCCAGTTTTTTAGGGTAAAATTAGGGACCTCGGCTTATATTCGGGTCGGCTTATACTTGAGTATATACGGTATATATATTTTTAAATTATTTATTTTTTATTATTTTTTATTTTTATTTACATATTTATTTATTTTATATTATATATAAATATATATATATATAATTATATATATATATTTAATCAATATCATTCTACGTGTATTTTAACATTTAATCAATATCATTCTACGTGTATTTTAACATTTAATGTGTGTATATATATGCATATATATATATATATATATATATATATATATATATATTTACATATATATATTAATATTAAAATACACTTAGACAGTGTATGTGTATGTATGTGTGTATATATATATATACTATACATTTTACAGGCAGCAGAGGGAGTACCTGTCATTCCAGGCACTACCCCTGCTGGCACTGCTATGGAAGGCTATGCCGTCCTTGTGATCGCCAGGTCCTCGCAAGGACCTCGCGACCACGTGGCCCAGGAGGGCCAGAACGGGAGCAGGGGCACTTCCTGTGATGCCAGGTGAGACCCCCACCGCGATCCCCAGCGAGCGGTTAAGTAAATAAGTTAATTAAATAGGACGGCGGGCATGTGCTATGCCGCCTGCCGGCGTTTAGAGCTGGGTCCCCAAGGACGGCATAGCATGCCCGCTGTCCTTAAGAGGTTAAGAGCCTGAGTGGTCAGTTATTATTCACATTCACTATATGTTGGTCTGCTTGTTTGTTGTTTGTTTTTGTTTTTTGTATTTACAGATGTGCACGCAGAAAGCAGCCACTGAGCCCGTATAATATATTGGCCATCAAGCAGCGCCACATTGTTTTGTGACCGAATGATTGCCCATAATTCACTGGGAAAAATTTGTAGAAATGTGTAATTGGCTCTGGGGGCTTTTGACCACTTCTACATCGGCCAGTGTGCCTCTGCATGTAAGAAAATGATATACTATTAAACAAAATTATACATGCAGTATAGTATATTATTTTGATAATATATATTTATCATATATCACAACTGGAAAATGTGAGTGGGATTATTTCAGTGCAGTTTTACATAGCCCTTGTGTTATTCTACGTTATCGTCCTTTTCTGCATTTTTCCCAAATCATCTAGTCCATAGTTTTTATTTTATTTTCTATAATTTAATATTAATGAATGTAATCAGAAATAAAACTGAACCACACAGTTAATACTACAGCCAGTTAATTACTAAATTAATAACATATACATTTTCTTTATCATTGACAGCAAGCACAGGTAAAAAAAAAACAAAAAAACTACAGCAAATATAAGTTAATGAAGCAAAACAGTGCCTGTAATTGCCTGCATCGTATTACATTAATTAACAATATATGCTAATGTAGATTTTTTTCCCCCCGTTTTGTGATAAACACACCTTTACTAATATTTAAAAATGTTTATAAGTGAAGAAGGAATTTTTTTCTTTATCCTAGAGTTTCATCAGCTTAGGCACATCAATTTGAAATATTATGTATTCTACATAATAAAAGAAAATAGTCGGTGTAAGAAGCATAAAGTAGATTACATGTTCAGAAAATGTTGAAAATTGGAAAGCAAATGCAAGTGATGTTTATAGAGTCTCTAAATTTTAGATGGTAAAACAGTTACTAGAAGTCACATCAAATGTGCTAGCTAGGTAAATTGAATATATTTAGATGCAAGACAGATACCAATAATGTACAGTGTGCCAGAAGATCTTCCATGGATATTCTACAGTGGGAAAAATAAGAATATGCCTGTAACTGCACCCCAGGTACAATAGAGTTAAAGTCTCCAAAGATATTCCCTTCCCGAATACAGGATCAGCTACCGAACACTCCAAACAGCCGAACAGGAAAATGCACAAATAAATCCCCCCCAAGTACGAGACGAGGCTCTGTATTAAGGGTCAAGCAGGAATCTGTTTAATCTGGGCTACTTGCCCGGCTTTTATGCAGGTTTCCCACCAGGTGGACACTCCCCTACGGGACCTGGTGGAAAACTGTGACAATTTCTTACAGTAACCAATCACAGCAATACAGGTATAAACACTCCCACCTGAACAAAATAGGACCCCCTCTCTATCCTGGAGATAATTGGGAAGTAACTCAATTATCTCCGAGGATAGAGCATAACCTCTATTTTATACAGGCTAATAAAAATAAATAAAAATCTATAATTCACAAACTACCGAATGAAAACCCCACATTCAACGTATCCCCAGATAGCCTGGATCTGAGTGCATAATATTAGCGAATGGCGCTCAGACCACATACATACAGTTCAATTGCCATGGAGCCAAAGTCTTTCACATAGTTTATTTGTTATACGAATGGGCTCCATGGGATAGCTATCTGGGGTGGCTCTGTTCGTATAGAAATGTACTGAAAAGTACGGTGTTCGTATGAAAGGGAAACAGATAAAGGGAGGTCGGCGGCTTCAGCGGTATTTGCATGAAAATAGTGTCCGTTTTTAGTTCCATGGAATCGCCGACGAACACCGCTGGGTATGTCCAAGATGGCCAGCCGCATCGTGTTCGTTCATACGAACGACGACCACCCAGCCGACCATTCGATAATGGGAAGTGTCTGTGGTTAACCACAGCGTTCTAATGAGGCCAAGAGGTTAACAAGCAGCACACTTCCCTACTGGGTGGCTGGCTGTTCGCCAGTTCTTTCGGCAAAAAGGGGAATAAAGCATAGAAACCGTATGGACAGGGCAATACACGAACAAACAGATGAACCAGCATAAAATAAAAGTAATTAAAAGACAGAGAGGTCTGTCACAATGCCATAGATGGATGGATGGATGCATGGACAATCATGTACACAGACAGGTATACAGACATAGACAGACACACTGATGGTTTTATTCACTAAAGGAAAGCAAAATTATCAAGGTTATTCACTAAATTTACATTTAAGGTAAGAATTGAAAGTGAAAATTTAAATTTAAGGCCAGAGTAGCTGAATGGAAGGCATAGATGAAATAGATTTTTTTCAGTTCACTTTAAAGTGCACTAAAAGTTTATATATAGCTATATTAAATCAACAGGCATACATGACCTCTTCATCTCTAATTCCCTCACACTTCTTGCACTCACTGAGACATGGCTTTCCCCCTCTGAACCGTTACTCCAGCTTCTTTATGTTTCGGTGGACTACAATTCTCTCACACTGTCAGACTCAACTGTAAAGGCGGCGGTGTAGGCATCCTTCTCTGCCCTTAATGTACTTTTCAAGCTATCCTACCTACCCCTGCATTATCCTTTACTTTCTTTGAAGTTCACACTGTCTGCATATTTAAGCCCACTCCTTTAAGAATTACCATAATCTATCACACACCCCCCCCCCCCCCCCCACTCCATCCCGGTCATCCTAGGCTATTTGTTGAACACTTTTTTTACTGGCTACCCCACTTTCTCTCCTATAGTACTCCTTCCCTCATACTTGGGGACCTTATCATCCCAATCAACAACCTCAACTGCCCTGATGCCTCCTGTCTGCTCTGTCTGTCTCTGTAACCTTCGCATTCGGCCTCACACAGTGGTCTACTTCAGCAACTCAACCAGCAAGAAATACTCTTGACCTCATCTTCACCAATCTCTTTACCACCCCCAATCTCTCCATTGTTCCATTTCCTTTATCTGACCACTATCTCCAAACTTTTGACTTTAGCATACCCCATATCCAAATTTCACCACCCTCAACTCTCCAATCTCGCAGAAACCTCCACTGCCTTGATCTCCAGCATTTCTCCACCAAACTCCAAACTCTCCTTTTACCCATCTCAAATCTCACTTGCTCTAACTCTGCAACCTCACTCTCCTCTCAACTAGACATCGTGGCACCTCCTACATTTAAACACAGCAAGCGTTCCCAATTTCATTCCTGGCACACCAAGCTGACCCGATATCTTCAAAAATGTATCTCCAAGAACTGCTGAACACTGTTGGAGAAAGTCTCACTCTGAAACCGACTTCCTCCACTATAAATTTATGCTGCGCTCCTACACTCTGGCTCTTTCCTCTGCAAAAGTAAATTACTTCAATACCCTCATAACCACACTCTCCCATGAACCCAAACGACTATTTCACACTTTTAATGCTCCCCCTCCTCCTACCAACCTGTCCGCCTAAAACATTGCAACTCACTTCACTGAGAAGATTTCTACAATCAGGGAAGAGATCTCTAACCTCTCTCCCTCCCGTTCCAATATATCACCCAACCTCACTGCCTCCGCTGTTCTATGCTCATTCACACCTACTACAGAATAGGTTTCTGCTCTGCTCTGGTCTTCCCACCTCACCACCTGTTCACTCGATCCTATTCCCTCATATCTCATCCGCACTCTGTCTCCCTCTCTTTCTCTTCCTCTCACTAAAATTTTCAATCTCTCCCTTTCCTCCGGCACATTTCCTTCACCCTTCAAGCATGCAACCATGATGCTGTTTCTGAAAAATCCCAACCTTCACCCCCAACTCCCCATCTAACTACCTCCCTATTTTGCTACTCCCATTTGCCTCCAAGAACCTTGAGAGAGTTGTGTATGTGAGCTTGACAGACTTCCTCGAATCCAACTCTCTGCTTGACCCGCTTCAGTCTGAATTCCACACTTGTCACTCTGTTAAAAGAGCTGTGACCAAAGTATCCAACAATTTAATCACTGCTAAATCTCGCGGCCATTACTCTATCCTAATTCTCCTTGATCTTTATGCTGCTCATCATCAACAGCTTCTTCTCATTCTCTGTAATCTTGGTCTATAGGATACTCCTCTCTACTGGTGCTCCTCCTACCTCTCCCAGCACTGTTTCAGTGTTTCTTTCTCTGGCTTTGCCTCTTCTCCCCAACCCCTCTCTGTTGGCGTTCCCCAAGGTTCTCTCCTTGGTCCACCACTGTTCTCTATCTATACTGCCTCCCTTGGTAAACTCATCGGCTCCTTTGGTTTCCATTATCATTTATATGCAGATGACACACAAATCTACCTGTCCTCTCCTGATCTCTCTCCACCCATCGAGACTCGTGTCTCTGACTGCCTCTCCACGATTTCCAACTGGATGGCTGCTCACTTCCTTAAACTCAACCTGTCAACCTCAACGGCACCACCATCACCTCTACTTCGCAGGCTTGCTGCCTATGTGTTCTCTTTGACTTCGACATCTCCTTCACTCCTCATGTCCAGTCGATCACCAAATCCTGCTGCTTCCATCTCCATAACATAGGTGCTGGTCCATGCCATTGTTCTTTCTCGCCTTGACTACTGCAATCTCCTTCTCAGTGGTCTTACGTGTTCCCAGATTGCACCGCTGCAATCTATAATGAATGCGGCGGCAAAGCTTATTTTCCTGTCTGCCCGCACCCCCACGTCTCCCCCTCTCTCAGTCCCTACATTGGCTTCCAGTTAGACATAGGGCTCAATTTAAGATTCTGGTGCTTGCTTACAAGTCCCCACATAATGCTGTTCCAACCTACCTATTCTACTTAATACACAAATATGTCCCGTCGAGGCCTCTGCGCTCTGCTGAAGACCTACGCCTATCCTCTGTCTGTACTCCCACATCTGATGCTTGCCTCCAAGACCTCTCCAGGGCTGCACCTTTTCTGTAGAACTCCCTTCCCTTCTCCGTTAGACTTTCACCCAGTCTCCACTCCTTCAAAAAATATTTGAAAACACACTTCTTCAGGAAAGCATATCATTTAAACTGTTAGCGGGTTTTCATTCCCGGTCCCCCCCCATGACTCCTCTCCTGCAACTGTCAAAAATAATAAATAATAAGTTCTCAGTGATCACTTCTCTAGCAATCTATTACATTAACCCTGCATATACCCTTTGTGTCACTATACCTCACTCCCTCCTGCATGTAAGCTCATTGAGCAGAGCCTTCAACCCCTCTGTTCCTGTGCGTCAATTTGTCTGGTTACAGTTATGTGTCTGTACAGCGCTACGGAATTTGCTGGTGTTATATAAATAATAAAATAATAATTATATATATATATATATATATATATATATATATATATTTAAAGGGACAATATTGTCACCACAACAACTACAGCTTAATGTAGTTGTTCTGGTGAATATAATCATTGCCTTCAGATGTTTTCATGCACACACTAAAGACAATGTTTATATTGTATATCCTGTGGGCCGTAGGCAGCCCTGCCATTCAGCGTCTCCATGCTCTGCATGGGGACGCCGAATTTTACTCATAGAGATGCATTAATTCAATGCATCTCTATGAAGAAGTGCTGATTGGCCAAAACAGCGTTTGGTCTGGCCCCCAGACCACCTCCTTGATGATTTTAGCCAATACAATGCTATTCCTATGGGAAAGCATTGGATTGGCTAAATATTGGCAATTCTGAATATGTCATCAAGGAGGTGGATCGGAGACGGGGCCAGCACCAGCGGACCCGCACGGAGCTGGAAATAAGGTGTGTTTTAATTCCCTTTAAGTGGGCTGACGGAGGGCAAGTGGGTTTAACACTATAGAGTATATTTTTTTGACAAAATCCTTTTCCATGCTTATGGTGCATACAATGTTTTTTAGCAGTGGTTCTAAGTCAAATCCACTTTGGTGACTTTATCAGACACGTGTATGTTCTTTCTTATTGTTTACAGGTTGTGTTTGTTTTTTGTTTTTTAAATCTGGACTCGAACATATCACTAATTAAAGGAACACTATAGGGTCAGGAACACAAACATGTATTCACAAACATGTGTATGTTCTTTCTTATTGTTGACAGGTTGTGTTTGTTTTTTGCTTTTTAAATCTGGACTGGAACATATCACTAATTAAGGGAACACTATAGGGTCAGGAACACAAACATGTATGCGTTCCTGACCCTATAATGTTCCTTTAATTAGTGATATGTTCCAGTCCAGATTTAAAAAACAAAAAACAAACACAACCTGTCAACAATAAGAAAGAACATACACATGTTTGTGAATACATGTTTGTGTTCCTGACCCTATAGTGTTCCTTTAACCCCTTAAGGACCGAGGATGGTTCAGGACCGTCATCGGCATTTGTGCATTGCCGACCGGTGACGGTCCTGAACCGTCCTAACGGTCTTAGTTACTTACCCGATCGCCGTCGTTCCCCCAGCGGCGATCAGCGGTGCTCCCGGTGTGGGGAGACTGTCTGCAGCCCAGGCAGTCTCCCCATGGCGGATTTGGACCCCTGGGGCCATGTGATCGCTCAACAGAGCGATCACATGGTCACAATAGGTGTCCATGTGTCTGCCTGCAGGGGGACTGTCTGTGCGGGACTGTCTGTGCTGCTAGTGTAAAATCAAAGAAAAAATAAAGTTAATGTTAATAAAAAAAAATAATAATTATATATGTGTATATATATATATAATATATAGACATATATTATACCTAGATAATATATGTCTATATATCATATATATAATGTCATGCTAAGTGTATTTTTATATTAATATGTACATATATTAATATAAAAATACACTTATAATTAAATTACACACGTATATATATCATATATATAATAACTATATATATAGTATATATATATATATATATATATATATATATATATATTATTTTAAAATACAAATAATAAGTAATTTAAATTAAATTAAAAAATTTAAAAATAATAAAAATGTAAAAAAAATATATATCTATATGAAATGTTATTCTAACTGTATTTTGATATTAATATATATATATATTTATATCAAAATACACTTAGAATGAAATTGTATATATATCTATGTATATATAAATAAATAAAAAGAATACAAAATATATATATGTCCATATACAAAATTACATAAATAATTATATAAATATACATGTAGACTTCAAATATATAAATATGCATATATATTTAAATTCTACGTGTGTATTTATGTAATATTTTTACATAATTAAGTAATTTTATTGATTGCAATTTGAGGGACCTGCCTGCAAACCCAGGTCGAAAGTCCAGAGAATTGAATTTGCTAGCACTGTATTTTACCCTGTAATGTTCTACGACACCCTAAAACCTGTTCATGGGGGGAACTGTTTTACTCGGGAGACTTTGCTGAATACAAATATTAGTGATTCAAAACAGTAAAACATATCACAGCGATGATATTGTCAGTGAAAGTGACTTTTGTTTGCATTTTTCACACACAAACAGCACTTTTACTGATGATATAATTGTTGTGATACATTTTCCAGTTTTGAAACACTAATATTTGTGTTCAGCAAAGTCTCCTGAGTATAACAGTACCCCCCATGTACAGGTTTTATAGCGTTTTTGAAAGTTACAGGGTCAAATATATGGGTCAAATATTTTTACATTGAAAATGGCCAGGTTGTTTACGTTGCCTTTGAGAGCATATGGTAGCCCAGGAATGAGAATTACCCCCATGATGGCATACCATTTGCAAAAGAAGACAACCCAAGGTATTGCAAATGGGGTATGTCCAGTCTTTTTTAGTAACCACTTAGTCACAAACACTGGCCAAAATTAGCGTTCAATTTAGTTTTTTACTTTTTTCACACACAAACAAATATGAACGCTAACTTTGGCCAGTGTTTGCGACTAAGTGGCTACTAAAAAAGTCTGGACATACCCCATATTGAATACCCTGGGTTGTCTACTTTAAAAAAAATATGTACATGTGGGGTGTTATTCAGAGATTTATGACAGATAATAATGTTACAATGTCACTATTGATACATTTTAAAAATGTATGTTTTGAAACCGCAATATCCTACTTGTACTTATAGCCCTATAACATGCAAAAAAATAGCAAAAAGCATGTAAACACTGGGTATTTTTAAACTCAGGACAACATTTTGAATCTATTTAGCAGTTTTTTTTTTATTTGCTTTTGTAGATGAGTAAAATATTTTTCACATTAAAGGCAAAAAACATGTATTTCTTTCAATGTTTCATCATATTTTTTCGTTTTTTTTAAATTAAATTACATGAGATTATATAAATAATGGTATGTAAAGAAAGCCCCTTTTGTCCTAAAAAAACCCAATATATAATGTGTATGGGAACAGTAAATGGCGGAGCGTAAAATTACAGCTAAACACAAACACCACAAAAGTGTAAAAAGATGCCTGGTCGCAAATGTACAACATCACAAAAACAGTCCGGTCCTTAAGGGGTTAATTAGTGATATAAACAAGAAAAAAAGTGGTAAACCGCGCCCAAACAGTACAAGTAATAATAAAAATGTATACATACAAAATATCCTATGGAATGTATGGAACCTTCAATAAAAAATACAAAATAATAATAGTGCAGTATATCAGGCAAGTAAAAGTAGTTAAAACTTATAAAAGACTAACTCACACTTTGCAGAGCTACTCAGAGCTCTGCCGTATAGCGCCTAGACGGTACAATCCCCGTCTCGGGATGTCAAGTGATGGTGCAGTGCGAGGTCCAATCCTCCACAGTAGTATATGGAAAAAAATAGAGATAGGATCCAATAGTATAGGATGTATTGCAAACAGTGTTGATAAAAAAGGAAAAGTATCCTACTTACAGATTTTAGAGCAAATATCTTGCTCTAGTATGTACAGCATACGGTGGTATAATCCCCACCAACGGATATATATCAGGATTCAGGAAAATCAGGAACAGCAAATAAAATAGTAAAAACTATAGCTTTATTTGAATATAAAATATGTCTAAAATAGAACAAATATATATAAAATCAACTACTTAACGCGTTTCGCCCAGTCTAGGGCTTCTTCAGAAGTATCAAGTCCAAGTTTGGGTAAAATCCGCTTATACAGGTGTTCCTGATTGATGAAATTTAGTCCTGATGTGGTTTTGCTTCCTACTTCCGGGTCGCGCACGTCGCCCGGAAGTGACGTCATCGTATCATTCCGTGGCATGCTGGGACATGTAGTCTCCCGCCGTTTGTGTTGTATACAACACAGGAAGTGATGTTGGTATGGCTCCTAGTGCCTTATGGGGCATGTAGTTCGTAATGTCCTCTTTCCCATAGGTATAATTTCGTCACCCGGAAGTGACGTATCGCACAGTAGCATGGGATTTGTAGTTCGGCAAAATGCCGATATAGAATACGAAGTATACGGAAGGGAAAGAATAATAAATAAATAAATGAGCATAATAATGTCTCAAAAACACCTTGGCTTATATTAAAAAGATAAACAAAAATAATTATGAATATAAAACATGGGCATATATGCACATACATAAAGGGTGGACATAATTATAGTAAAAGAGACAGCAGGGGCATATATCAACAAGAGGGGCCATTATGTTTTACATAAAGTAAAAATATGAACAAATAGTATAGGTATATATAAAAATATATACAAATATAAAAATGGTGGACATGCATAAAGTGAACCATGCATAAAAAATCTTAAAGTGGTACTTAAGAGGTGGTGTAAAAATTTTTTTTTTTTTTTTTTTTTTAAATAATTTTTTATTTCTAAAATAAAATAAAATAAAAATGCAGAGATAATATAAATGATAATACAATATACGTACTATAAAAAGTTAAAAAGGTCGAACTCTGCATTTAAACCTTTTGGGTGGAGTGTGTCTAAAAAATAGACCCACTCCATTTCTTTCTTGCCCAATTTATTAATTATATCACCACCTCTCCAGTCTTTAGACAATTTTGAAATACCCATAAATTTTAGGTGACGTGGATCATTGCCGTGTAGCTCAAAGTGTGAGGATACCAAGTGGGTTTTTAGCCCTTTTTCTATGTTGCGGCAATGCTCTCCAATTCTGATTTTTAATGGTCTTATGGTTCTACCTATATATTGTAGTCCGCAAGGACACTCTAATAGGTATATGACGTTTTTACTCATGCATGTAATTGTGTCCTTGATATTGTAACTTTTATCTGTGTTATTTGATTTAAAATTATAGATACATCGGTCAGTTTTACTAGTTTTTCTGCATGCTACACAACAGTTACATCTAAAAAATCCATTTTTGTGTTTCATAAAATTATTTATTGCTTCAGACTTTTTCTGTTTTGTGTAATTCTGTGTGAGATGCATTCTCAGGTTTGGGGCTCCTCTAAATATAATTTTTGGACGATCTGGGATAATTTTTCCTAATATGGGGTCTTCCTTCAAGAGGTGCCAATTATTCCGGATTAGTTTTTTTATTTGTTTATTCTTATTATTATAGTCAAGGACAATGGGCAATATGAAATCCGTCCCATTATTTTTAATGTTTTTTAGACCATTGTTTTGGGTTAGGAGATCTTTTCTATCTAGACTTGTAATATTTTCCAGAGTTTTTTCAATTTTCTCTTCATCATAGCCTTTTTCAATAAATTTATTCCTCATCATATTCGCCTGGGTTTTATAAGTTTCAACATCTGAGCAATTTCTTTTTAATCTAAGGAATTGGCTTTTAGGAATACTATCAAGCCAACTCCTATAGTGGCAACTGTCCCTTCCAATAATATTATTAACATGAACCGGTTTAAAATGAGTTTTTGTGTTAATTTTCGTATCATGGATAAAAATATCCAAATCCAGAAAAGTTACATTTGTCTTACTAAAATCCGCTTTTAAAACTATACCATCATCATTTGTGTTTAAAAAGTCTAAAAATAGTTTGGCCGTAGAGATAGGGCCTTTCCGAATAAAAAGGAGATCGTCAATATAACGAAAATAGGCGACCAGGTTCTCCACCCAGCCATGCCCGTTCCATACCATTCTCTCTTCCCATTCCGTCATGAAGAGATTGGCATAGCTGGGCGCGAACCTGGTCCCCATTGCTGTACCATTCTTTTGTAAGTAAAACGAATCTTTAAACCAAAAATAGTTGTTATTTAGAATTAAAAAGATACCTTCAATTATAAAATTTATCTGTTCTTCTTTCATCTTGTTGTGTCTCTCTAAAATGGATTTTACAGCTTTACAGCCTCTTTCATGTTCAATTATAGTATATAGGGACTGCACATCACAAGTTATGAGTATATAGTCCTCTTCCCACTTTATTGTCTCTAATTTGTTAAGTAAATCCATAGTATCCTTAAGATAGGATCGGGACAGTTTAACATAGGGCTGTAACATAATGTCTATATACTCCGACATATTTGATAAGATAGAGTCTATACCGGAGACAATGGGTCTCCCTGGGGTTTTTTTTAGGTCTTTGTGGATCTTCGGTAAAAAATATATGACCGGTATTTTTGGAAATTTTTTATTTAGGTAATTATACTCGTCAATGCTTAGTATATCTTCCTCCTTGCCTTTATTTAGAAACGTTTCTAACATATTTTTAATATCTGAGGTAGGATCTCTTGTGAGTTTGGCGTATGTTTTTGTGTCGTTTAATTGTCTAAAAGCCTCCTCTTCATACATTTCTGAAGATAAAATTACTAGCCCCCCCCCCCCCTTATCCGCTGGTTTTATGACAATAGCATCGTCATTTTGTAGATCTTTAAGGCTTTCTCTTTCCTTCTTTGATAAATTATTTTTGTCTCCTATATGTTTATCGCTTAGATTCCTTATACCTTTAGACACCTTTTTTTCAAATATATCTATTGCACTTGACTTAAAGTTTGACGGGTAGAATTTACTTTTATTTTTCAGAGAGCTTTTGACATATTTATCTTCTCTCATGTTAGTCGTATCTGTAGCTTGATTATTAGTCGTATTGTTTTTACTTATATAAAACCTTTTTATTGTAGCATTTCTTACAAACTTATTTATATCAATATATGCTAAAAAAGGATTAAAAGTTTTTGTAGGGGCATATTTAAGACCTTTATTTAAGACTTTCAACTGTATATTCGTTAGAGGTTTGCCTGATAGATTAAAAATCCCTTTATTCTCATCCTCATTTAGATTTTTCTTTAATTCTTTTTTAACCGCTATTTTTAGAATCTCTCTGTTCTTCCTTTTTTGTTTTCGTCTACCTGATCTTCTTCCTCTAAACTTCTTTTGCGGCCTCTGATTGGACTGATATGGTCGGACTGTCTTTCTCGGTTTGATGGAATCTCTAAAAAAGATGTTTCATCAAATTGTTCAGAGAAAGAGAGGGCGTGGTATCTGTTGTGTTGAAGTATGCTGTACATACTAGAGCAAGATATTTGCTCTAAAATCTGTAAGTAGGATACTTTTCCTTTTTTATCAACACTGTTTGCAATACATGCTATACTATTGGATCCTATCTCTATTTTTTTCCATATACTACTGTGGAGGATTGGACCTCGCACTGCACCATCACTTGACATCCCGAGACGGGGATTGTACCGTCTAGGCGCTATATGGCAGAGCTCTGAGTAGCTCTGCAAAGTGTGAGTTAGTCTTTTATAAGTTTTAACTACTTTTACTTGCCTGATATACTGCACTATTATTATTTTGTATTTTTTATTGAAGGTTCCATACATTCCTTGTTATAGGATATTTTGTATGTATACATTTTTATTATTACTTGTACTGTTTGGGCGCGGTTTACCACTTTTTTTCTTGTTTGTTTCACTATTCTGAGTAGGCGTTGGGAATTCCTGCTCGGTTCACTGCTGCCCACCTTTAGTTTATTTAGTGAGCGCCTATTCCTCTTGTTTTTTACTAATTAGTGATATATTCCAGTCCAGATTTAAAAAACAAAAAACAAACACAACCTGTAAACAATAAGAAAGAACATGCACGTGTCTGATAAAGTCACCAAAGTGGATTCGACTTAGAACCACTGCTAAAAAACATTGTATGCACCATAAGCATGGAAAAGGTTTTTGTAAAAAAAAAAAAATGATCATTTTTCTAACACTGCTGGAATTTTTTGAATTTTCAATTGTGCATTCCCATACAAATCAAATGAAGCTTGTATCATAGTAGCAGTAACAGTACAGCTTAGCTCAGCACTCATTGCCTTTCTTTGTTTTCCAAATTTGGAAACATTTTTGCTGGTAATACAGAAGTAACACATCTGCATTTTCTCTGAGGCAATTGAGTGAACAGGCTTTGGAAACACCTGATTTTGTGAAACATGAAAATGATTTGATAAAAAGTACAGAAAGTGTATTCATATACTTTTTGCACTATAACTTCTACAAAAAGCTGTGGTGGTTACGGTACTTAGAGGGTCCTTTTAAGTATTATGCTGGTAACTGAATATCATGCTTTCAAGATTTCACTAGCCCTTAAGGCACTTGATGTGATTATTTGCCAGTATCATACACATTATGTTCTTAACACATAATATTTTAGCTAGCACTGGTATATTAGTATTTTTAAAGTGTGACCTTTTTAATGTTCACACATTTATTATTTGAAGCTAAGGACAGCTGGACAGTAAATATCATGCAGATAGTTTAAAGTAAAAACCACAAAAAAAAGCAACAAAAAAACCCAGAAAAGGCTAAAATAAGTTTTAAATAACGATATAAATTATACAGTACATACATAATATGTCACATCTAGTAAAATATTTGAAAATGTTTTACTATAAACTTCTTTATAAATCAGATGTTAGAAATGTTGCATATACAACCATATTCAACAACTCTCCCCCAGCCAACTTATTTTTTTACCATCTCTTGTGGACTGCATTTCCCATGGTGCTCAAACAGCCTCATGGGTGGAAATGGAAAATTAAATTTGTAACATGAAATATTAATAAAAATTTACTTTTCAAATATGATGTGCAAAACACATGTACTATTTATACCATTATATTCAGAAATGTAGCTTTCCTTTAACAACCTTTAAAAAAAAATTAAATATCCATAGTGCAAAAGTATATAAACTGTAAAAAGTTGTAAACCAACCCTTATCCCTTTTCCCTTGTGAATAGAGCTATATGACACTCACACAACGGCACCCTGGGAATATATATTTCTAATTACAGCACCACACGGAAAAGCAAAGTAGCAAACAAAACCAAACATCCATTAAAACTGCTTAATTTGTATATATACTTTTAAAGTATTAATAAAAGAAATTGAGAGACAACTCAGTTCTGGCAAGAATATGATTTTGTCACATGACAATGATGCCTCAGTCTCCTTCAAAGTAGGCACCTAGGGACCTCACACAGTTCTCCTTGCATCTCTTCCACCGTTAAAAAAACACTTCAAAATCCTTTGTTGGAATCGCCATCAGCTGCCTCGTCATATTTATCTGAATATCATTTATTGTCTGAAATATTTTCCCTTTCAAATATGATTTTAGTTTTGGGAAAAGTCAGATGCCACAGAGCACCAAATCTTTCAACAGATTCTCGACCATCTTTGAAGCTTTTGTGCCACACTTTTATTTGTGCT
Source organism: Pelobates fuscus (assembly GCF_036172605.1). Lineage (NCBI taxonomy): Eukaryota > Metazoa > Chordata > Amphibia > Anura > Pelobatidae > Pelobates > Pelobates fuscus. Next base: position 200,199,797 of record NC_086321.1, on the reverse strand, counting down.
GCACTCATTGCATCATCCCCGAATGACATATTACAGTTTGCTCCATATTGGCCATGCAGACCATGGTTTCCACTTCTGCTGAGCCTCTGCAAGTAACTTTCCTTTGAGGGTGTTATTAGTGTGATGTAACATAGAGACAGGGTTTTTGGTTTTGATGGGACCGTTCCAACATCTCTGAAAATTCAGATGGGCAGTGGGAGTCCTGTCTATATTCTGGTTCAAAAACATATATACATGTCTCCTGATAATACTCACTATCTGGAAATACAGGAACCTAAAGCATGATGGCAGTCCATATCATAATGTAATCTATTATGAGTTATTGTGTAGTATGGATCCCATATGAGGTCCAATGGTGTAGGGCCAGCTCTCAAGGTGTTCTGGGGAGCTAAAGGTGCAAATACGTTGGTATGCATAAATTTACTCATAAAGCCTTCCTATATTTTCAGTGATAAATTGGTAGTTGGGAATAAGGAAGAAAGCTTGTAAAAAAAATTTTTAGGTGACCATATCCACTCCAGGAGCGGCTCATCAACTGATTGCTGTCTTTCCATTTCCACCCTTTTTAGATAGACTGGAGGACTGGGCACTCAAATGGCAGATGAAATTTAATGTTGAAAAATGCAAAGTTATGCACTTCGGCGTAAAGAATACACAAGCAACGTATACCCTTAATGGAAGCGAATTAGGGATAACAACACACGAAAAGGACTTGGGAATTGTTATAGACAACAAACTATGCAACAATGTGCAATGTCAATCAGCAGTGGCCAAGGCCAGTAGGGTATTGTCATGCATGAAAAAGGGCATTCATTCTCGGGACGAGAATATCATTTTGCCTCTTTATAAATCACTGGTAAGACCACCCATTGAATATGCTGTGCAATTTTGGGCACCTGTTCTAAAGAAGGATATTATGGCACTAGAAAAAGTGCAGAGGCGGGCCACAAAATTAATAAAAGGAATGGAACATATCAGCTATGAAGAAAGGTTAACAAATTTAAACCTATTTAGTTTAGAAAAACGTCGCCTGAGAGGAGATATGATAACATTATACAAATATATTCAAGACCAATACAAACCATTGTGTGGAAATCTATTCACAAACCGGACTTTACATAGGACACGAGGTCATGTGTTTAGACTAGAAGAAAGAAGATTTTGTCTAAGGCAAAGGAAAGGTTTTTTTTACTTTAAGAACAATCAGGATGTGGAATTCTCTGCCTGAAGAAGTGGTTTTATCAGAGTCCATACAGATGTTCAAACAGCTACTAGATGCATACTTGCAAAAACAGAATATTCAAGGATATAATCTTTCAATGTAGGGTAATAACTGCTTGATCCAAAGATAAATCTGACTGCCATTCTGGGGTCAAGAAGGAATTTTTTTCCTAGCTTGTTGCAAAATTGGAAGTGCTTCAAACTGGGTTTTTTTGCCTTCTTTTGGATCAACAGCAAAAAACATATGTGAGGAAGACTGAACTTGATGGACGCAAGCCTCTTTTCAGCTATGTAACTATGTAACTATGTATGACTGAAAGAACAATATATCAAAGATTGGCCTTGGATAATAGCATGTCAGTGAATTTCATAAATAATGAGACAGATAATATAATTTTAGAACAACTTAACACAAACAATGAACACAGGAATATATTTTAATACACACAGTGTAAATTGTGTGCCTGCCTAGGCAAGTTTATTCAGTTCTATAACAACGTGATTGAAATTCTAATCACAAACCACCAAAATAATACTTAGCCACTTAATCAGATATAAGACAAAAACAATTACATTTATTCTATATTCTTATGATTTTATCCAATGAATTTACAAGCTGGATTATTCCTATAATCAGATGGACTATTGGCCCTCAAGGTCCAAGTTTTGCAGCTTTTCATAAGGTTTCTATTACCTTTCTTAAGAACAAGCTGTAAACCTAAACCTAGTCTATACATGTCCTCCCACGAGGTATATAATCTCTTCTGCAATTGACTCATATATTAAATGTGCACAATGACAGAGAAAGCATCCACATTGCATCCTAACACATACATATTTGGGCCATAGGGAGATACATATATATTGTAAATCAAATATAATTTGAAAATAAGCAAGTGTTACATTTTAAGTGGCAAACTTGATTTTTTTTTCCATCTTATTTTAGAAATCCCATTTCTCTTTCACTTAGGGAGAACAGATGCTAGGTACCATCTCTCAATAATATTTAAAGCATTCATATGGTACAAAAATAAATAATCAATTTTAAGTTAGCATATTGGGAAAACTTGATTGACCACATATTTCTTTCTGTTATTCATTCAGGGGAGATTGAGTTCACAACATCTGGAGTGCCGAAGGTTGTCTGCTCCTGCACCTATTAGATTATTTAAAATAAATGCATGGTATACCTCAAGATCCTCAAGGGGCTGGCTGCACTCACCTAAACATGCTTAAATGGGGTGCTGCTGGGGGCCAATAAGTACAGTAAAAATAGAAATCCAGTGCACTCCCTTATCTACTAAACAGCTACTTTGATGCTGACAGATTTCACTGGTTTTATTAAAAACACCTAATCTAGGATAAAAATAATGGGGGTTTAGTTACATTATATGATCATACATTGCATAAGCCTGCCACAAACGTCAATGTACCCCATCTTTGGCAGGTCCTACTCTCACTACCAACTGTCTATTAAATGAGCTACTCACTTGGGAAAATCCTTCCATCTCGAGTTCTCTGCAGTACAAGGCTAAATAGGGTCCTGAGATGAGACACCTGTGACAGGGGGTGGTGCATAACCAAGGAGCTGGCTAGACTCCCAAATATATATGGAAACACAAGGGGCTGGCTGCACTCACCTAAACATGCTTAAATGGGGTTCTGCTGGGGGCCAATAAGTACAGTAAAAATAGAAATCCAGTGCACTCCCTTATCTACTAAACAGCTACTTTGATGCTGACAGATTTCACTGGTTTTATTAAATCACCTAATCTAGGCAAAAAATAATGGGGGTTTAGTTACATTATATGATCATACATTGCATAAGCCTGACACAAACGTCAATGTACCCCATCTTTGGCAGGTCCTACTCTCACTTCCAATTGTCTACTAAATGAGCTACTCACTTGGGGAAATCCTTCCATCTCGAGTTCTCTGCAGTACAAGGCTAAATAGGGTCCTGAGATGAGACACCCGTGACATTTAAGCATGTTTAGGTGAGTGCAGCCAGCCCCTTGTGTTTCCATATATATTTGGGAGTCTAGCCAGCTCCTTGGTTATGCACTGCCCCCTGTCACAGGTGTCTCATCTCAGGACCCTATTTAGCCTTGTACTGCAGAGAACTTGAGATGGAAGGATTTCCCCAAGTGAGTAGCTCATTTAGTAGACAATTGGAAGTGAGAGTAGGACCTGCCAAAGATGGGGTACATTGACGTTTGTGGCAGGCTTATGCAATGTATGATCATATAGTGTAACTAAACCCCCATTATTTTTTGCCTATATTAGGTGTTTTTAATAAAACCAGTGAAATCTGACAGCATCAAAGTAGCTGTTTAGTAGATAAGGGAGTGCGCTGGATACCTCAAGATCCTGAAATTATTTTGCTGAATTCGATAGTAACTCTTATGTGTTTGGAAATATAATTTACTTAACAGAAAATGATGGATGACATTTTTAAAGAACCTGTAACATATATATATAGTTGCTTGCTCACTTTGAGAATTATTTTGGCCTGATATGCAAATTGTCCAAAGTCAAAATTGAAAATTCCAAGCCACCATATGCCAAAATCTCAGAGAATCAACTCGCACAAGCCCAAACATACTCATTTTCATTTGTGGACATAAAGTATTATTCATGGCAACAGAAGAAAGGATATGGCATGAAGAAGAGACCGTTTTTGTTAGGGGCAAATAAACCACTAGCTTTGGCATGATGGACACGAGGTCTGCCAAGTCATGTCCACTTAAAAGGTGAAAAAAGATGATTCAGAAATAGATTACAACCCCTATATGTTTTAGTTTTTTTTGTACAGATCAAGTGACACTGACTAATAGAGGGGAAAAACAGGAGCAGTAAACCAATCTATACTTTCAAACAGTATTTTATAGCCACTTTGTTGCTACTGAGGAAGACAGATCAGAAGTGACACTGTGTGTTTTACCTTTGATTTCCCTGTGTGGGTGTGGAAGATAACCTTGGTCACTAGCTATTAGCTACTGCCAGGGGTCCTTTAAACAACTTTAAGAGGTAGAAAGAAGTTCGACATTTTGTCATTGATTCAGGTGTGAGATTAGATTGCCAGTACAATTGCTAAAATGTATGTTTATTTATGTATTTTTTTATCTGTTTGTAGAAATAAGTGTGTTGTTGTTCAGTAAAAGCAAAACATTTTTTTTTTTTTAAATAAACTCTTTGAGTGGTAGAGATAACCTGCTTTATTCATCCTATAGTGTGTAACGTTCACTAGTGAACCCTAACACGCAGACAGGACAAAGTAGCGAGAATTGCAATACCGATTATTAGAATGGTCGGGTTATGCAAAAGAGAACAGTCAAAACATGAGCCGAGGTTAAGGGAAACCGAGAGATAGAATAACAAGAGACAAAACCAAATATCAGTAACCAGGAAATAACAAGTGCAACACTCAATGGTAAACCAAAGACCACAACAGGGCACTAAGGCAAGGAGAGGTTAGCTTATATACACACAGGGTGTGTCTGATTGGATAACCACCAATTATTGTTAACCACAACACGTGGGAGGAGTTTCTTCCCTCCCTTGTGGTCTATAAGGTCATCACTATGTGCCGGGTCACATTACCAGGTGCAGCACACATATACAGAAGCTGCTCTGGACCGTGCAGTGTCAGACACACTGCCAGTCTGGAGACAGGGACCAGATGACATCACTCGCTGTGATGAGGTAAGCAAGGTCGCCGTGAGTGGCGCGGGGGCAGGGGACCTAACAGTGTGACAGTTATTTATAGTTAATGCAGTGCCACTGCCACTGTAGAAAGAAAATCCTTTTTAAATTAGTTTTTTCCATGATAGATGGGGAGCCCTTTAAACAGCTGTTACAGATCCTTACACCACAAAATGGCAATATGTGCTTCCCTTATGATACACTTACAGCAGAAGGATAGTGGTATCACTGTACTCTGTCTGAATGCTATTATTAAAGGTTGTAGGTCAGTGGGTGCAGTTCACCACAGATTTATAGAGTGCTCTTAGTGGCAGTGGCGGCGCTTCCTATAAGTGACTTAGGCAGTCACCAAGGGCGCCCCTTAGGAAGCACCAGCCCTCCTTATGCAGCTGCCTTTTCGCTCTATAGACAGCCTCAGGCAGCTGCAGCACTGCCCCGGCCGATACGTCCATGAGGGCGCACTTCTTAATGTTAGCTTCACACAAGAAAGCCAGACACCAGTGACCAGATAAGACTTAGTAATTCATTTTACTTTCTACATTTTACAAGATTCCCATTGTAAGTGAAAGTTGAAATTAAGTTTAAACTTTCAATTTTAGAAATTACAGCAGGAATTGTCAACACACTGTCTGGAAAAAGCCCAAAGAAACTCTTTAAACTGACAAGTAACCTTAAGTTATGGCAGCCATATAGATAAGCCAAATGACGTCACAACTCGTCATCAGGAAAAGTTAACTGTTTCCTGGATAGGAAAGTTTAGTTAGGCGATACTGCCCTCTATGGACCAAATACCTAAATTGCTATATGCAGGGTAAACACACCTTCAATTTCCTATTGGCTTATCAAGTAATGAAGAACAGAAAGTCTGGCCCTTTAAAAATGAAGATCACAGGCTAAGAGTGAAGTAAGCAAATGAGTAAGCAAGGGGAGGAGAAAGACAAGAAGAAGCAAGTAAGTCAGAGCGAGAAAGAGACCCATAAGAAACATTCCTTGACACTTAGCTACCTGAGAACATCTGATGAGAACATCTATTTAACTGGTAAATATGCTGGGTTCATTTAATTAATATAAATTAATTTAAAAAAAATTCTAATAGCATGATATATAACTGGATAAATCACGGTCAGATTTCGATATTTAGAAATCTTAGATAACTAAGAAATATATAGTTATAACCATTCCATTCTGCAGATGGAATTAGAATAATTATGTATTGATGTGACATATCACATGTTAGCATATCGTGGTATTTATCCAGGTGTATTGATTTGCTCTAATATAATATAAGATATCTTTTTAGGCAAGTTAAAATTCAGCTTATAGAATTTGGTAGATTTCTCTTATTGGATGGTTCCAGGAAAGGACTAATGAGCTGGTTTAAATGTTATGTTATTTAAAATTACATGAGAATAGATCTTATATGTCCAGAAGGATCTAACCAGCATTGAAAGGGTTACTCAGTTATTCAGTTAACTGCTAGCTAAAGTTGTATGGCCTTTCGCTGCATTCTGAGGAATTCTGCACTCTGTGAAAGAAAGTTTTTCCTTCTCTGTGAAGTACTATCATAAATCTTGTCTTGACAATTGACTGTGTTAACCATTGGAATGTGTATTGCCATTGTATTGCATACCATGTTATACTAAATATTCATTGATTATTATCACGCATGTTACATATTATTATTTAAATTGTCACAATAAATTTTATCTATTTTTATAACAAATTGTGATTTTATTTGTATGGAATACATTTCACTTACATGATAACGATCTTTGGAATCTAGAGAATTGAAATAGTGGGCAATTCTCGACTGTTTACTATTATTATCCCATAAATATCCCCACAATACCTTACACATACAAACACAGATTAACACAATGCATCCCTTAAACACAACCATAAACACACAATACATCCCTTACAAACAAACACACACTGCTTTCTATCCCTTACCCAAAAACACACTGCATCCACTACACACACACTGCATCACCTACACAAACTGGTATCCCTATACACTACATTCCATAAGCACACACTTTAGATCCTCTATACTAACACATAACACATCCCCCTACACACTCCACTCCCTGTGAGTGAACTCATGGGTGGAACATGTAGGTGGACTTATTGGTGGGCCTTATGGGCATACTCACCGTCAGGCCGTGGGGGCCCAGACCTTGAGCTGTGCAAGGGGACCAAAAAAATGTAGCTGCTTCACGTTCCCCAAGAACATTGACTTTTGTGGCCACAGTTACAAACAGCCACCAGAGAGCCTGTTCTACCCCAGACAACTGGAGCCAGACTGCAGCCAGAGCCCATCATCATCCTCATCTGGTTGTAAGTAGGCAATTTGATATATTCATGGCACTAATCTCTAATTTACCCCACATTAAAGGGACACTATAGTCCCCAGAACCACTGCAACTTAATGTAGTGGTTCTGGTGTCTATAGCCTGTCTCTGTTTTTTTTAATGTTAACACACACTGTGTGCAGTACTGGTGTTAGTTCATTTGGCAGATCATATGGGTGGGGCATTGTGATGTCACATGGGGGGTTGCTAATTTTTTTCTTTTGCTTAGGGTGGCAAAAATCCTTGCACTGGCCCTGCTTAGTGGTCAGCATTTATTCCTCTCCTTAAAGGCACACAGGTGAGAGCTTATAGTGTCTGGACATGGTGAAGGCAGTGGAGGAGGTAACACCTTGTGTCAAGCTGGGAGTAGATCCATATGGCAACAGGGCCTCAGCAAACATATTGTAGGCTATTAGATGTATGGTGTAAAATTGGTTGGAATAGCAGGCAGGCACCAATCTGCACGTTGGGTACATGATCACCGATGCGGCTTCTAACATGGTTCCTGTCATGACTTACCTTTGCTCCTTCGCTGCATCTCTGAGCTGCAACTGTCCGAACACACACATGCGCGAATACCAGGGGCAGACTGCAACCTTCAAACTCTGATCGCATAACATCTCCTAGGCAACGAAAGACGATTGGGAGATGTTGTGGCAAAACCAACCTCGCCACTGGGCATTGGAGAAGCCTGTTTGCCCGCCTCCTGCCTGCTAACTATGGCCCTTGGGAGATTTGGCCCTTTAAATACAGTATTATGGGCATTTTGTATTTTATTATGCTGCTGCTGGCCCTTTAAGAACCATCTGGGGACATACTGTGGAGTTACTGGGGGCCACCATTTCATGTATCAGAGGCACATGGTGAGAACAATGGATGAAACACATGGTGAGAACAATGGATTGCGGCCATTTTAACTCACAGACACTGTTGTGACTTTTCTACACGGTGCCATCTCGCCGGTATTTGGTGCACAAAGACATCGTGCAGTAGTTTTAAACTATACAACAGGGGACACATTATACAGTAATTATTTTTTATATAATCTGTATATGTTCTGCGGAATCTGCATTAAAGGAACACTATAGTCACCTAAATTACTTTGGCTTGATAAAGCAATTTTAGTTTATAGATCATTCCCCTGCAATTTCACTGCTCAATTCACTGTCATTTAGGAGTTAAATCACTTTGTTTCTGTTTATGCAGCCCTAGCCACACCTCCTCTGGCTATGATTGACAGAGCCTGCATGAAAAAAAAAACTGGTTTCACTTTCAAACAGATGTAATTTACCTTAAATAATTCTATCTCAATCTCTAAATTGAACTTTAATCACATACAGGAGGCTCTTGCAGGGTCTAGCAAGCTATTAACATAGCAGGGGATAAGAAAATCTTAATTAAACAGAACTTGCAATAAAGAAAGCCCAAATAGGGCTCTCTTTACAGGAAGTGTTTATGGAAGGCTGTGCAAGTCACATGCAGGGAGGTGTGACTAGGGTTCATAAACAAAGGGATTTAACTGCTAAATGGCAGAGGATTGAGCAGTGAGGCTGCAGGGGCATGTTCTATACACCAAAACTGCTTCATTAAGCTAAAGTTGTTCAGGTGACTATAGTGACCCTTTAAACTGTATCTTCCAAACTGCTGAACGGATCTGGGTGAATTTTGGATATGTGGTTCACCCAGACCCCCCGGTTCTGAGGATATATACGGGGGGGATTTATATGGGGTTATTGCATGTTTTGGGGTCCCTGTGATATGTTTTATAAAACTGTATTTCTCTGTCTGTGATAATTATATTACCAATTGTTTCCAGTAATCATATCACAGGCAGAGGGGAGGATTTTGTGTGGGAGTGTCTGTGTGTATTGTACGTATTGATTGGTTGTTCTGTAAAACCCTGTGGGCAGTACTATGTTTGTTGATTGGGAATAAAAGAGGCTGTATGTGCCAGTACAGTCAGTTCTGCTTGACCTCAAAACGAAGTGTCGTCTCGTTATTGGGGGAATTGGATTGTATGCTGATTGCCAGGAGTGTAAGCTGATTGTATGCTTTTCCTGTTCATCTGTTTACAGCATTCATATGCTTGAGAGCATTCGTATGCTTCTCCGGTTCAGTGGTTGTGGTGTCTGCTGCAGTGCTTGGAGTCCTCAGGAAGCGTTAGGAGCATCCTTCAATGGAGGTACCGAGTCGGGGTGCCCGTCGATCCGTTACAGATGTCCACACTAATTCCATGCTGCAGGACAGCCACAGCATAAAATGAATTGATTGGAATCAATTTAAAAACATAATTACCTGCCATGGAAGCCCAGATGATGAACAACCTCATACACCAATAGAGTGTTATGGAGGCTTGTCAAAGTTGTCTATTTAAGCAGCTAGCCTTCATTGCTCAGTTGTTTTGTGCTACATACTGCTGTTACCTGTGTTACATGTTTCCTGATTACAATTAATCATTATAAATGTTCTCTCACTTCATTTTTAGTTTTTTTTTTTTTTATCCAGATATAAATTAACTTAATTTTGGCAGCTTAGAATTGGCATTGCATAAATGCCTGATATTGCATAGTCACTAGGCCAGGCAACATTTTAGCTGTTTTTTGCATGTTGACACAGTCATAGTCACCATTTTTTATGCTTTTTGACTTCTCATATTTGCTTCCTGATTTTTTTACTGTACAGAAATTCAGCCAACCTGCCGCGTGAAGTAAACCCTGCCATCATGAAAAAGAAAAATCAGCTGAAGTGTTATGGACGAACTTAATGTTTTCTCCCTGCACAAGTCTAGTTGTTTATGTGAGTTTGTGTGAGTCCATTAATTTTACATATTCGGTAGAATAATATATTAATTTTATGAAAAAAAATTAAAATAACATTTCAAATAAAACCAAAAGCTATTAAGCATTTTGGATGAGAAGCTTTGCTCAACTCTCATAAAGTACTTGGTGGTGGACTATATGGTTGCTACAAATACTTGAACAATGTAAACTGGCCAATGAGCCATGCAGATGGTCAATTTAAAGCTGGATATTATTTCAGATTTAAATACTATGCACTGTGAAAATATTAATACAAAATGATGGCTGCAAAAAAAAAAAAAAAAGTCCCCATATTTTATTTAAAATTGACCACTGGCCTTAATACCTATGGGCACAAGTATGTACAAAAAGCTGATAACCTGTTGTGATAGATAGATAGATAGATAGATAGATAGATAGATAGATAGATAGATAGATAGATAGATCGATAGATAGATCGATAGATAGATAGATAGATAGATAGATAAAAAATCACACATAACATAATGTAAGCTACTAAGTGAAATAATAAGACAGACACACACAATATCACTTAAGAGTCTTACATATATTTCATTGCATAAAACCAAACAACTGTTACACGAATAGTGTCAGAACAAATATGACCTATACATGAGAAGATATATGCTTTTGACAATTGATGTGTAAAACAGGGACAGTTTTGTCAATATGGAAAAATAACCCGTCCTTCTAATGTGCCTGCGAGACACAAGATGTCATGTGAGAAAAATACAAAGTGTGTTCTAAATGCACAATACATCACAAATTTGAATATGAAGCTCACCAGCTACTAACTAATGATTTTTTGTCATCATGTACAATAAATATAAAAAAAAAATCTCCTGTGTATAACTGATGTTAACCAATGTAATACTAATATTAATTAGGAACATACAAAATATATAAGAATGTGTATATCTATTTTACTCACAGAGATCTACAGATAGGGATATAGTAAATAAATATGCTAAATCCATATTGTCGCATGCATGTAACATACAATGTAAATTTGCAAGTTCTTGCACAATTATTCAAAAACATCTCATAGCCAACTTGATAGCTTTGGCAAAATCACAGTATCAGAAATACTCTTCAACTCATTCAGGTCTACAAAACACAAACAGTCAATTTACCATATCTCAATGTATCATCAACAGACATATATACTATCAGAAATATATTCAAGGAAGGCGATATATGGCATAAACAGATTGACAATCTTGCAAAAAAATATTTGAACATAAATAATGGGTAGAAAACATTATTAGATAACCCGTCATTAATGGCATTGCAATGCAGATTCATTAAAATCCTTGCATTCTTATTTTCATACCATTAAAAAACAAAACTACAAAATATGATATGTATTTATCACTATGGATGGTTCATAAAACATTACATATACATATATATTCAATTGTTCCAAAATTGTGGACCAATTCGGAAAAGAAAATGCCAAAAAGGTATAAGCTATAGTTTGAATGCATTCCCTTCATTGCCTCATTGATTTTAACACATTACTTGCTAAATTGTCTGCAGTTACTATTGCAATCCATCACGTATACTTTGTTAGCTTTGATAAGTCTGCTGAATGAGAAGGGCTAGTCTGATACTGTTTTATTATTCAGATTACATATGTAAAATGTAACATGTGATATTTTATTGGGCAAGCATTACATATTTTAGAAAATAGAAGATTTTTTTTCTCCTTAGGAAACATAAGATGTTTTTTATTTAGAAACATTAAATTACAAATCTATTCTCAAAAGATTGTCATTTTTTAAATTGCCTATTCACTATTTCATGGTTATGAGGTTACTTATATGTAAATTGATTACAATTGTTCAGTTCAACTAAAGTTTGGTTCAGTTTACAAAATAACTACTATTTACCTGTTCAAAGCAGATATTTCTTGTTGGGTGTTCTTGATGTCTCAACCAAAACAATCAAGTATAATAAATATAACATGACATTATAGTACAACTAAAAAATATGACATTATATATTATGATATTATAAGACAACTAAAAATATGTATATGAAAAGTACAAAATTTAAATAGGAATACTTGCATTTTGAGATCATAGAATCTCAGACAAATATCATATTAAACAAATATACGTAATATACCTTATTATGCGCAATTGCATGTAAAAGTTTTAGTGATATTAATTCCACTCATACTGCCCCAAATCAGTTATATTGTCTTTAGTATATCCCTAACATAGATAATCTTTCCAAAACCAAAAAATTATAGACCATCCAATGCAATATGTATCATAAGTCTTTTTCCAATTCATACCAATTGTCAAAACTAAAGCATCAACAGTAGAAATGTAGGAAAAAGGACCATGTGCTTTAAAATAATAACAAAGTGTATTCTGAGAAAAAGTTATATACTATTTTGCATATATTATAATGTTTCTCTGATGACTGCAGCCATATGTACCTTCTTTCTTCTCTACCACAATGGAGGTCAAAAGCTCCTCCACCTGTTGCATGTTGCATTATACATTATTTCCATTTTTAACTAACCCTAACAATGACAGTGTGGAAATTAGTCAGTCAGATCCCCCTCATTGAATGTTCTGTGGACTCTGAATGTGGTTTTCTAATTCCATCACCATGAATATTTGTTGGAGATTGGGAACTATATTTCGCAGGGATCAAAAAGGTCACAGTTCTTTTTATATATTTAGTTTATTTTCAAGATCTACTGCCAACTCAATGCATTTTTTTACATTTTCCTTAGAGCACTCATGATGCCTATTGACTTTACTTTGATAATAAACTGACTGTCAGCAAGCGTTATTTAAAAAGTCAGTCAGCTGAAAGAGGGCTTTAAAAGGTTTAAATATATAATGAGAAATAACTTTTAGGTAAATGAACATGTGCATTAAGTCAATGTAAACATCTTATAAAATATATATATATATTTTCACTTTTTATTCATTTCGTGATTTGTGTTGATAAACAATAGTTATTTTCTGAAATTATAAGGCAGCTTTATTAGCTAGACTAATTAATGTACTCTTATATTCTTCCTATAGAAAACATATATATATATATATATATATATATATATATATATATATATATATATAAAATTTCAGATATCTGTAAAAGGTTTAAATTTCTTCACGGCAAGAGGACTATTCATTTATAAGTTACTTTGCTCATAAATGTTAAAAAGTCAGACAGCTACTAGAGGTGCTTCCGAGGTTCTAACGAACTTGGAGTCCCTTCGACAATGCTGTGTTTACTCAAGCTTTGTATGAAGACATCCAGCATCCGTAACAAACCCATACGAAAGCATTGAGGCAATGGTTTCCTATGGGGAGGGCCAAATGCACTTACGGCGTCGGACGCACATGTGCATTGGATCCCCCCAATCAGATGACGGAGTCAGAGGTGGAGCACGGAGGAACATTGGTGCCAGTATCAAGTAAGTTACTAAAGAGGTGTTTTTTAACCCTTTATGTGCCAGAGTGAGGTGCCGCGAGGAAGGGGGGGAGGAACAAGAGAGCACTGTAGTGCTAGGAATACAGACTTACATTCCTTACACTATAGAATCGCTTTAGAAGTGTATACTACTTTTTAATGGTTTAACCACAAACCCCAAAGTCCTGTTCATGGCACCTGTTTTATCTGTTTTTTTTCTCATCCTACCAGCCCCATCATCAGTGCAGAAGCTTTTCCATTGAGCGTCAATGATGGGCTGAGAACATCAGCTGACATTCTCAGCATATCACTGACCTCTCATTCAGAGAAAACCTTTAGACAATTCTATACCTTATTTTTTACACTCTGGTGGTATTACAAGAAGAAAATTATATATAATATTGCCATATAAACTGTGTGACAAAATGTGCCCTATATCTATATCTATATTTCATAACTATGGTACTATTCATTCTATTTATTTATTATTTACAGAAAACATGAGAGAAACTATTAGAAATAATCTGGCTGTTTTTCCTGTAAAGAAATGCTCTGCCCTAGTAGCAATGAGCACAGTATATGAGAGTATATGTGTGTATGCCACTAATGGGTGTATTTGGAAATGTATTAGTTGCACACGTGTTATGCATCAGGCACTCAAAGGTTAAACTGTTAGTCAGAAACAATACTTATTGGCAACTGAAAATACTAGGTATCAATAAATTACTGTTTTTGTTCTTTGTCTTCTGTTCAATGTATTGGCTGATGATAAACCCAGACATAATGTCATACTGAGGTTCATCAAGAAAAATAGGTTTTATTTAACAACTTCAAAGTCAGTATTGATTTCTAATGCATTAGTTAGTGAGTAGAACTGTATTGGCATCTACATTTCTAGGAAATGCTTAGCTGATTTAAAATTGGTTTTCTCAAACGCTAATTGATGTTTGGAATGGGGTTGAAAACAGTTCTGCTGTGCATATAAAAAAGCATGCTAAATTGTCAAAAACACACATTTCTGCAAAACTGTAGACTTGCTTGACGAGAAATAAATGCTTTGGGTCATATTCACTAAGTAGTGAGTTGCAGTGACTAAGAGACAAAGTAAAGAATGCAGGCCAAATAGCAGAGTCAGGGTAAAATCGACAGCTTTGCTGAGCTTGAGGCATTATTCATCGCTGCTAGTTTAATGCCGATTTTATTTTATCCAGTAGCAAAAAATCCCTGTTTAGTCAACATGCCACACTGCTTGTTATTCCTCTTATGCTGAATTTGCATTAGTGACAGACCCACCGGTGTTCTAGAACCATAAGATTGTTTGTATTTGTTAAAAAAAATGATATCTATTTTGCCTTTTTTGTTCTTTATCTTACACGTTGTAAAAATCTTTGTTTCTTCTTCTGTGTGTTTTTCCGGTTGATTGGAATAATTATTTTATGTATATTTTCTACACATGTGAATCCTTTTATAGTCAGCTTTATTTATGGTGGATCTGATTTTCTCCATTGAAATATATAATAGTTAAAAAAAAAAAAAAAATACAAATCAATTATTTGTGTAGAGATCTATTCCTTTTGCTGCTGCTTATCAGATCACTGTAGCATTACATACATAGAAATATGGATCAAGTGCAAACAACACTTGTATTTTGTTTCATATCTGATTTTAGAGGGATGTTAGGATACCTGTTAAACAGAGCAAGGTATCCAATAAGAACATTTTTGAAAGCACTAAGAATGCAAACCTAACTAGAAAATGCATTGCTCCTTTCCTTTTGTAAAACAGATTGTATTATTTTTTCTGATAGTTGTGAATGGTACCTTCAGCAGAATCAAGAGCAAGAATGTACAGTGTGGAAAGGACTGAACTTCACGAACATAATATATATATATATATTTCAGCTCTCCTCAGCCTTTTTTCTATCACGTCCTATGAACTTTGTTTTATATCCAGGTAACTCTAATATCACCCTTAGTACCTTGGATGAAATGCCATTATGTTCTTAAATATCTGATGCTTAAGGAGCATGACAAACACCTACAGCACTTTAACTTACTGGGGCTTTAGGTGTGAAGAGTGTGTTCGCTCTTTCTGTTTTACAAAAAGTGCAGATTCCAGTATAAATTTTTTAAAAAATTACAAAAGCTTCTAAAAAGTTTCTAAAACACACTAAAAATATTTCTAAGATAACGTTTAGAGACAATATGATTTTTTTTGTTTTCATTTTCTTTAATCTTTTTTATTTTGTAGAAGAACAGTTTTGTATTTCTGACAATAAACTTACAGAAAATATAGAAAACATTTAACAGACCCGGAGCCTATTGCATTTGATTCTGTATATTTATTGATTGTATTGGCATATGAAGCAGATGGGCCTATATATATATATATATATATATATATATATATATATATATATATATATATATATATATATATAGCACACTATGACACAGGGTAACCATCACTAAAAACACATGGTATATACTTTGTTGAACAAATAATAAAAATGTGTTTTACAATAATATTGGAAGTAAATAAACAATCTTCAGCTGCCTTCCTTTCTTACCTATTTTGATCTTAATTTGCAAGTTGCTTGTTGACATACCACAACTAACTGTTTAGTTGACAGGCCCTAGAGTTCTTAGCTTTCAACCCCTTAAGGACACATGACATGTGTGACATGTCATGATTCCCTTTTATTCCAGATGTTTGGTCCTTAAGGGGTTAAACACTGGACTGTCCAATAACTGTTTGTGTGATTCACATACATCTCTATGAAGTGGCCCTACTTAATTCCCCTGTACATTAAGTGCTACATTACTTTTCCCTGAACATGTTTCCCTTTGAATGTGTTGTGTACTTGAATAGTGCGCACTTTGTTGCTTTTTAATGTTTTATTTTTAGTCTTGCTGAAACGTTTATGCTTCCTAAAATGTTAGAGTGACCTCTAGTGTTTTTTGACTATCATACATGTTCAGATATTGTTTTGCCTTACTACATCAGTTTATCCCATATTACCTTGGAATTTTGACAAATGATGTGACTATATTCGATTGTAGCTAGACATTGTCTTGTGATTTATGTAGTATACATTGAACCACTTTTCAATTGATCAATGGAAATGCAAAGCCTGAAATAAAATACACTAAGGTGCCTCCCTCAAGGCTAAAACATAACATTATACAAAACAGTCTGTTGGCAATGCTCATTACTTGATCTACCACTGCAAGTTACAGTTAACAAGAAGTGGGATGTCCAATAAGTGTGCAAAGCATTGGCCACCCATGTGGTGCTTAAAGGGCTAATTAAAAATTCGTGATTTTTTTTGTCTATATTAAATAAAATTGGGAGACATGGCTATGTTATCACTAATATTTCCAGTGTGCCTTTTATGGTAGAATTTGCATATTAGTATTAATACTGGCAATACAGTGCAGTAAAGTGTCAAATATTTTCTGAAATGTTCAAATCATTTTATAAACTGAGTATGATTATCATTACCACTGCACCCTCGGTGTTTATAACACTTTCCTGGATTAAACACCATCCAGACAAATGCATAAATTAATAAATACAAAGTGCATGCTTGTGAGCATCCAATCAAACAATGCAAATCCAATGATTCTCTTGAGCCCCATACGGGTGACACAAATTCCGATCTCATTCCACACCCCACACATGACAATTCTAAAGATTGGATGCTGTTCACGAAGAGCACAAAGCATGCCTGGGAGCAGATTTAGAATGGATGCTCTCTTTATTAAGAGAAAATATGCTCTCTTTATTAAATCCTGTAAAAACATGCCATGGTTGTTTTGGTGCATGGCTTGCCATGAATAAAAGTATTAGGTTAGCGGTCTTATCATCAATGAAATGTCCCCCTTGGTCTCATTTGGTCCTTTGAAAACTAATCTGATATTCATCATCAGCAGCATTCTTGTCTGAGCCAGTTTCATTAGACTGCACTGTTAGAGACCAGACTGCAAATTATAACAGCTAAAAGCGAAACTAATGTTGAATGCACCAAAGTAAAGCAGAACAAATATGACACATGGTTGGTAATACCGGTAAGCACAGTGATTTGTCACTGACAGTGTTTAAACCACACAATCACCTCATATGATAATACTGGATAGACTAAAGTAACTTTATTCTAAAGGTTGTGTTTTATTATCCTATAATAATTCTATGTATAGGTATATGATGGATAGAGTACGACTTTTACATGATACAGATAAGTGACGAGTACTCACCAATAAACCCCTGTCCTGCTTTAAGCACTTTGTGGTTACATTTACCTATCACTATAGCATCCATTCTTAAAGTAAATCAGATCTCAAAGCTGTAATTTATTTGGAAAATAGTTGCATACTTACATTTGCTCCCTGTCACTGCTGTGATCATATTATTGGATACCATCAAAATCACTAGTGTGCAGAAGATTGCTGGGACAAAATCCATTCTTCAATCCAGAGAAGCTCAACAAAGTCACAGATTATCACAGTGCAGCTGCTCAGCACTTGGCTTTATATTTGTTGCAGGCTCCTCTCAGTGCTTTCCAATTGAGAGGCAAGTCAGAAACACGCACCCTGCATCTTGCAAGAAGCACACACGCCTCTAAGTACACTGCTGGTCCTGAGAGTAGCAGATTTCTTGTGCTAGTAAGAATATTTCCAAACGCACACAGTCACTCAGGGCTAAACTGTCAGGCTGCTGCCCTGATCTGCTTGGTTACTGAAGCTTCAAGCACACAGTGTGTCCTGCATACCCCGTGTGGTGACAGGTGGGAAATGTGAGTCTACGATGAAATGCAGACAATAACGTGGAGTTTTTTATTTATTTATTTATTTGCACATGTGCATGGGGACAGAGCATTTTGCAGATGTCTATTCCGTTACCACCCCTCTACTGATCACATTAGCACATTTTATGAGCACCCAAATAGGCAGGCATAGAGAGTAGTGCAGTTTGATCACTTTTAAAGTCTTGGTGTATCAGCATCTCAGCTACAATTAATCTATCAAAACCTTTCACTTTTCTCAAATATATATATATGACACATTTACACACAACAAGCAGTGCAGCACTTTTAAAACACTGGCATTGTGGAGGAATATTTTGACTATGTTGTCAAGTTGGAAAATGATGGCTGTGTAAAAAGTACTATGAATTAAGAAATATGATACTGGGAAGAAAACTGAGTTCCATTAAAAATGAATATGCAGTTAAAGTGCAGTATAAATATTGTAGGTAAAAGTGATGGTCTTATATTCACATATACAAAAACATGGGGACTTGAGTGACTGCAGTTTGGGATAAGTATTGAATTGATTCTCCAGTAACATCAGAAAAGAGTTTAGTGGGCTTCATAATTTTTAATGATAGATCCTAACAATGTGCATACTAAACACAGCATTTTCGTCATTCCCAGCAGCTAACAGCTAATTAAGCAATGTGGCATTATACTGAACCAGTATAATATGCAATGGAGTTAACCTTTTGAGTCCCAACTATGCTGTGCAATGCTTACCATCACATATCTCAGTAGCTAATTGATTTGTTAGTGCTTGAAGGGTTAGGCAGACAACATGAAGATCAATCATGTCTGGAAGTGAAAACCAGACTGTATTTAAATTGTTTATGCTCAATAAAGAGTTGAGCAAATCCTTGATTTGCTAGCCTAGCAATCAATAATTAAATACACTGTTAAGGTTCATACAGACATGTATGGATGCCTTGGGCAAAATCATTGAACATATTGTATTTATAAGTATTTTGAATTATTAGGCCACTGCATATATTATTATTTTTATTTAAATAAAATTCTATACATATATACTTAAAATGAAAATACAGATTTTTCACTACTAAAGTATACAGTATGGTGTAAAAATATATTATTCTAAAAGTATATTCAAGGCATTCACATTGCTACTTTGAAGCAATCGACTCACTTTCTACGATGATGTGGATGAGACCAATATTTTTCCAGGATCAGTAAAAATAACTCCTGTTGGCTTTATTATAGATTTTCCTTTGAAGAATAGTTATTAGATGTAAGACAATTGCGTTCAATCTCATCTTTCCTGTACACACGTTGATTCATATTTACAGTAAATAGGTGGGGACATTGTAATTGATTCGCTTGGAAGCAAAGTTGACACTGTTTTTAGCACATTTGCACATTTAGACTGCCATCTTGTGGCAGTAAAGAATACCATAATATAACATGTCTCTCGATACTGCACGAGAAATATATGTGGAAATCATATTTTAGCATTATATTTATTACCATTTGTCATTTTTTTTTCTTTTAACAAATTCAGCTACTGAGACTGTTGGAAGCGGCATATAAGTATATATTCACAAATGTCTGTTTTAAACACGTGTAATCAAATAAGAATTGAACAGGATGCTACACTTTAAATCATTCAGATTTTTGTCTTAAAAAATATTAGTATTTAAAACATGGCTGGGATTGTGTTTTTTTTTAAAAAATGTATGGTAAAAAGGAAATTTGTGTAAAGTGATTTTGTTTTTCAACAATTCATAAACATTATCTAGAAATTATATGGTATCCCTTTCCCTCCAATATTTCCATTAGAATTAGAAATATAAGCAAGCAGACATAAATTAAAGGAGCACTATAGGGTCAGAAACACAAACTTGTATTCCTGACACTATAGGGTTAAAACCACCATGTGCCACCCTGGTCCCCTCATGCCTCCCTATATATAGTAAAATCTTACTTGTATTCAAGTCTGCAGCTGCTTACTTTGTCCCTGTTTCCTTTAGACCTGCCCACTGCCTGCTGACATCAGCAGAAGTGGTAGCCTGATCCAATCACAATGCTTCCCCATAGGATTGGCTGAGACTGACAAAGAGGCAGATCAGGGGTAGAGCCAGCACAATTCAAACACAGCCCTGGCCAATTAGCATCTCCTCATAGAGATTCATTGAATCAATGAATCTCTATGAGGAAAGTTCAGTGTCTGCATGCATAGGGAGGAGACACCTAATGTTTGGATGCATTTTAGGCAGCCATGACCCAGGTAGGATCTCTAACAGCCATCTGAAAAGAGGCCAGTGAAGTTATCACTAGGCTGTAATGTAAACACTGCAATTTCTCTGAAAAGACAGTGTTTACAGCAAAAAGCCTGAAGGTAATGATTCTACTCACCAGAACAAATTCAATAAGCTGTAGTTGTTCTGGTGACTATAGTGTCCCTTTAACCCCTTAAGGACCAACCTTCTGGAATAAAAGGGAATCATGACATGCCACACATTTCATGTGTCCTTAAGGGGTTAAACTGAATACCCAAAACAAACAGTGATCCACTTGGAGTTTAGAAGACAGGAATACTATTTTTGTCACATACAGTAAGTATGACAAAAAAAAATATCAGATATCCTGATTATAGATACTAGTAGTGATTTACCGAACTGTTCTCTGGCGAATAGTTCCCGGCGAACATAGTTCGAACATAGTTCGATCCGCCCCCTATTCGTCATCATTGAGCAAGCTTTGACCCTGTGCCTCACGGTCAGCAGACACATTCCAGCAAATTAGCAGCAGACCCTCCCTTCCACACCCTCCCACCTTCCTCCCAGCATCCATTTTAGATTCATTCTGAAGCTGCATGCTTAGTGAGAGGAGGGAAAGTGTAGCTGCTGCTGATTAGATAGGGAAATTGATAGCTAGGCTAGAGTATTCAGTGTCCACTACAGTCCTGAAGGACTCATCTGATCTCTGCTGTAAGAACAGCACCCCAAAAAACCCTTTTTAGGGCTAGAACATCAGTCTGCTTTTTTTTTCTGTGTAATGTAATTGCATTTGTCTGCCTGCCAGCTTCTGTGTCAGGCTCACAGTGCATACTGTGCCCATTTGCCCAGTGTCACCACTCACTCACTGGTGTCACAATAGCTTAAGCTTGACATTTAAAAAAAAAAAAAAAAAAAATTCACTGTAATAAATTGAATAGCAGTTAGTTGTCTGCCAGCTTCTGTGTCAGGCTCAGTGGATACTGTGCCCATTTGCCCAGTGCCACCACTCATATCTGGTTTTACAATAGCTTATGCTTGACATTTAAAAAGAACATATTTTTTTTCACTGTAATAGATTGAATAGCAGTTAGTTGCCTGCCAACTTCTGTGTCAGGCTCACAGTGGATACTGTGCCCATTTGCCCAGTCAGTGCCACCACTCATATCTGGTGTCTCTATAGCGTGCTTTTACAAAGAAAAAAAGTTTTCCAGTTAAAGCTAATAGCAGTCAGTGTCCTTAAAGCGGGTGTCTCAGGCCTTCAGCGTGTGCCCTGCAGACCCCTGGCAGTGTACTTTGACAGTTGCTATTCATATCTGGTGTCTCTATAGCGTGCTTTTACAAAGAAAAAAAGATTTCCAGTGTAAGCTAATAGCAGTCAGTGTCCTTAAAGCGGGTGTGTCAGGCCTTCAGCGTGTGCCCTGCAGACCCCTGCCAGTTGTCACAACACTCCTTAGTTAATATGCCCTCGTGCAGTACTCGCACTCACCACTGTTTCTGTTTGGCACTGTTTCTCATTTCTTTTCGTTAAGCACTACACCTGGCCCTTGTTTAGCACCTATATATTCTGGTTTCTCCCCTCACTCCCTGTCAGATCATTATCCTTCATCCTGTATCCTGTACCTGCTGTTTCCTGGTTCCCGTGATTCTGACTCCTTGCTCCTGTGTCTTGTATCCCGTGTATCCTGTGTATCCTGATCCTGTGTTCCGATGTCCTTATGGTCCTGTGTTCTTATCTCTGCCTGGTCCTGTGTCCTGTGCCTCCTGTTCCAGTGTTCGCCTGCAGTGTTCCTGCCTAGACTCCATTTCCAGTGATTCTGACCTTGCTGCCTTATTTTTGTGTGACCTGCTTCGGGCTTTGCTCCTTGGTGTTTATTTAGTGCTTGATGGCTTAGGATCTGTGCCCCACTCATATTCTGTGGTGGCTGCACTATCCAAACTAATTCCTTTACTTTTGCCTAAGGACTATCACGTGTACTCTGCCTGCTCTAATGTATTTATATTGATTTCTTGTATATATTTGTGGCATTGTACATGTTTTGTGTATATATATATATCCTTTGGTTTTCTTTAATACATTTTCTTTATTACTCCATTCATCGTGTCCTTGCATTATTTCTCTGCTAAGTTGGTTCCCACATTTAAAGGGACAGTGCTGTCGCAGGGCAGCACCCCTTCATGTCCTTACACCAGTGTACTTTGACAGTTGCCACTCATATCTGGTGTTTCTATAGCGTGCTTTTACAAAGAAAAAAAGATTTCCAGTGTAAGCTAATAGCAGTCAGTGTCCTTAAAGCGGGTGTGTCAGGCCTTCAACGTGTGCCCTGCAGACCCCTGGCATTGCACATTGCCACTCATATCTGGTGTCACAATAGCGTGCATTTTAAATCAAAAACCGTTTTTCACTTTTATAGATTGAATAGCAGTTAGTTGTCTTCAAGCGGGTGTGTCAGGCCTACAGCGTGTGCTCTGCAGACCTCTGCCAGTGCACATTGCCACTCATATCAGGTGTCACAATAGCGTGCATTTAAAACCAAAAACCGTTTTTCACTGTTATAGATTGAATAGCAGTTAGTTGTCTTCAAGCGGGTGTGTCAGGCCTACAGCGTGTACTCTGCAGACCTCTGCCATTGCACATTGCCACTCATATCTGGTCTCACAGTAGCTTGCACGCATAGTACCCTAATCGAAAAAAAAATGACAGGCAGAGGCAGGCCACCCCGCAGGGGCCATCGTGGTCGTGGTGCTGTGATTCCCTTTGGCCCTAGAATAATGCCCAGTTTTCAGAGGCCACGTACCCTGAACTTGAAAAGTTCTGAGGACATAGTTGACTGGCTAACACAGGACACCCAATCTTCTACAGCTTCCGCTCGGAACCTTGACGCACCATCCTCCTCCAGCTTAGCTTCAGGCACCTCTCAAGATACCACTCACCCGCCTGCCGCCACCACCAAAACTAGCACCACAGCCGCTTTACTTGGTATGTCAGAGGAGTTATTCACACATCTGTTTGAAGAAATGAGTTATGCGCAACCATTATTGCCAGAGGATGTCGATAACAGGGATATGTCTCAGGCAGGCAGCATTACAGAACATGGACGTACGGTGTGATGATGATGATGTTGCTGCTGCTTCCTTTGCTGAGTTGTCAGATACAAGTGAAGCGGTTGATGATGACGATGCGTCCATGGATGTCACGTGGGTGCCCGCTCGGCAAGAAGAAGAACAGGGGGAAAGTTCAGATGGGGAGACAGAGAGGAGGAGGAGGAGACGAGTTGGAAGCCGGGGGAGGTCGTCACAAGGAGCTAGTGGCACAGTCAGACAGCATGCATCGGCACCCGGGGTCAGCCCGACAGCACGCCAATCAACGCATGCTGTGTCCACCACCAGAATGCCGTCATTGCAGAGCTCAGCAGTGTGGAATTTTTTTTGTGTGTCTGCCTCTGACAACAGCGATGCCATTTGTAACCTGTGCCAAAAGAAACTGAGTCGTGGGAAGTCCAACACCCACCTAGGTACAACTGCTTTGCGTAGGCACATGATCTCACATCACAAACGCCTATGGGATCAACACATGAGTACAAGCATCACGCAAACTCTAAGCCGCCATCCTCCTCCTGGTCCAGCATCTTCAGCCACGTCAACCACTGCTGTCCTCCTTGCCCCCTCTCAACCATCCGCCACTCTGTCTCCCGCCTTGAGCAGTTCTCGCTCATCTGCCCACAGTCATGTGCCTGTCAAGGACATGTTTGAGCGTAAGAAGCCAATGTCAGAAAGTCACCCCCTTGCCCAGCGTCTGACAGCTGGCTTGGCCGAACTATTATCCCACCAGCTTTTACCATACAAGCTGGTGGAGTCTGAGGCGTTCAAAAAATTTGTAGCTATTGGGACACCGCAGTGGAAGGTACACGGACGAAATTTCTTTTCACAAAAGGCAATCCCCAACCTGTACTCAATTGTGCAAAAGGAAGTAATGGCATGTCTGGCACACAGTGTCGGGGCAAGGGTCCATCTGACCACTGATACCTGGTCTGCAAAGCATGGTCAGGGCAGGTATATCACCTACACTGCACATTGGGTAAACCTGCTGACTGCTGCCAAGCATGGAATGCGTGGCTCTGCAGAGGAGTTGGTGACACCGCCACGACTTTCAGGCAGGCCTGCTGCCACCTCCATTACTCCTCCTACTCCATCCTCTTCCATAACCTCCTCGGCTGAGTCCTCTTCTGCTGCTGCGTCTTGCTCCACATCAACGGCACCCCCCCAGCTCCCCAGGTACTATTCCACATCCCGGATACGGCAGTGTCACGCCGTCTTGGGTTTGACTTGCTTGAAAGCAGAGAGTCACACCGGACAAGCACTCCTGTCCGCCCTGAACGCACAGGTGGAAAAGTGGCTGACTCCACAGCAACTGGAGATCGGCAAAGTGGTTTGTGACAAAGGAAAAAATTTGTTAGCGGCATTGAAGTTGGGCAAGTTGACACATGTGCCGTGCATGGCACATGTGTGTAATCTGATCGTACAACGCTTTGTGCATAAGTACACAGGCTTACAGGATGTCCTGAAGCAGGCCAGGAAGGTGTGTGGCCATTTCAGGCGTTCCTACATGGCCATGGCTCACTTTGCCGATATCCAGTGGTGAAACAACATGCCAGTGAGGCGCTTGATTTGCAACAGCCCGACACATTGAAATTCCTAATGTTCGACCGCCTGTTCCAACAAGAAAAAGCTGTTAATGAATATTTGTATGACCGGGGTGCTAGGACAGCCTCTGGGGAGCTGGGATTTTTTTTGCCACGTTACTGGACGCTCATGCGCAATGCCTGTAGGCTCATGCGTTCTTTTGAGGAGGTGACAAACCTAGTCAGTCGCACCGAAGGCACCATCAGCGACATCATACCATTTGTTTTCTTCCTGGAGCGTGCCCTGCGAAGAGTGCTGGATCAGGCCGTAGATGAGCGTGAAGAGGAAGAGGAAGAGTTGTGGTCACCATCACCACCAGAAACAGCCTTATCAGCATCGCTTGCTGGACCTGCGGCAATGCTGGAAGAGGATTGTGAGGAAGAGGAGTCAGAGGAGGAATGCCTCTTTGAGGAGGAGGAGGAAGACCAACCACAACAGGCATCCCAGGGTGCTCATTGTCACCTATCTGGCACCCGTGGTGTTGTACGTGGCTGGGGGGAAGAACATACCTTCATTGACATCACTGAGGAGGAGGAACGAGAAATGAGTAGCTCGGCATCCAACCTTGTGCAAATGGGGTCTTTCATGCTGTTGTGCCTGTTGAGGGACCCTCGTATAAAAAGGCTGAAGGAGAACGACCTGTACTGGGTGTCCACGCTACTAGACCCCCGGTATAAGCAGACAGTGGCGGAAATGTTACTGAATTACAAGGATGCAGCATTTGCAAAATAAATTAAAAAGTATGCTTTACACAGTGATGTAAGAGTGATGTCACAGCACAACGGGAATCTAACAGGGGAAGAGGTGAAAGTCATCCTCCTCCTCCCACGACCACGCCATATCTGCCAAGTGACCCTATGTAGGGGTAACAGTCTCTATTCTGCTCTGTGTCAGTGTGTATCATGGTCTCTGAGGACGGGGAACAGTCTCTATTCTGCTCTGTGTCAGTGTTTATCTGTGCTTTGAGGACAGGTGTCAATTCATACCTGCCAAGTGACCCTATGTAGGGGTAACAGTCTCTTTTCTGCTCTGTGTCAGTGTATATCATGGTCTCTGAGGACGGGGAACAGTCTCTATTCTGCTCTGTGTCAGTGTGTATCAGGGGCTTTGAGGACAGGTGTCAATCCATACCTGCCAAGTGACCCTATGTAAGGGGAACAGTCCCTATTCTGCTCTGTGTCAGTGTATCAGGGTCTCTGAGGACAGGTGTCAATCCATATGTCAAGGTGTCAATCCATATGTCAAGGTGTCAAAATGTAATATGTCAGGTGTCAATCCATATCCATTGCGATTTAGGAATGTTAGGTGATTTCTGCCCTTTATGGATTAAAACCAGACTCTGCATCAACTGTGTAATTTTCCATGGGAGTTTTGCCATGGATCCCCCTCCGGCATGCCACAGTCAAGGTGTTAGTCCCCTTGAAACAACCTTTCCATCACTTTTGTGGCCAGAAACAGTCCCTGTGGGTTTTAAAATTCGCCTGCCCATTGAAGTCAATGGTGGTTCGCCCGGTTCGCCGGTTCGCGAACGTTTGCGGAAGTTCCCATTCGCCGTTCGCGAACCGAAAATTTCATGTTCGCGACATCACTAGATACTAGTAATGAAATCAATTACATTTATAGCCATTCAGTTTTAAAGAAATGTCCCCAGAATGCAAGCATACTGTCTGTGCATGGACAATAAACTCACATGCAGTAATAAAGTTACAGTAAGCTACTGTACTAGATTATTGTGTGAAAAGAAAGTTCTGCCATTTCAAAATCTCTTGAAATCAAAGTGAATTTCAATCATGAGGCCATAGTAGCCACACTGAAAACATAGTTGGCTTAGATCATTTTCTCAGTTTAACTATTTGGACCATAACTTTGAAATCCATTTTGAATTCTCACTTACACAGTTTTGAAATTGAGGAAACTGCTGTTATATACTGATAGCTGAGACATAGTTGCATATAATATCCTGATAGCTGAGACATAGTTGCATAAAGACATTGTTGCACTCAATTCCAAAACTGTGTATTTATGGACCTTTACTGGATGCTATTTATACCAAGACATTATTTTTGAAGTGGGATTTGATATAGTATTCCATGTTGTTTGCCATTAATTGATAAGTAGCTCAGCTATATATTTTCGACAAGTTCACTGTTTAGGTAGCCAGCCAGTTTTTTTCTTAGGGGCAGCAATTTTCCTGGACGCTTCTGATCCAGTTTCTGTTGTATTGTATGCATTTTTTTTTAATATCATTTGTACTTTCTGTATTCTATACCATTGTGTTTAGGCTGTGTTGATTTACCAGCTGACTGCTCCCCCTTATTGGGGGGTAACAATTTTTTGAAAAAATGTTTTAGCCATATACATAGTCTCTTCAGCTTTCTCACAGGTGATCTCCTAGTATGTTTAGGACTTTATATCCTTACAATTTACCATACATTTTGCAAGCCATTATGGGGGCTTATATATACTAGTTGAGTTCAGTTGTGCGTTCATTATTCAACAAGGTTTAACCCTGCATTAAGCCTTTGTTCATTACCAATTTTCCACTCTACCAGGCCAGTTCTGTCTGTCCACACCTATCTTATCAATAAAAAAGTAGGCCCATTCAAGCATTGTTGCTACATTTTAAAAGAAAAAAAAAGTTGTTAATACTATAACAACATTTATTTTAAACCAAAAAAATTTGATTCATTTTTTTCAAGATTCTCAAAGAATGGGTGAAATACTTTTGGTGGTAGTCATATATTGATAAATTACATTTTTGTATGCTGTAACCTACGTGGCCTCATTTTCAAAAAACCTGATATTGATGAATAATATAGGAAGTGGAGGCAATTTTGCCTGAAGAGAAAACCCTCCAATGGATTACTGTTTAGTGAATCATTCTCGCTATTTCACAGTATCATGCCAATCTCTATACGCAACAGTAAACCAAATGCTAAAACTGTTACTTAAGCCTACATACATGGAGAACCAATCAATATTGAAACTGCGTGTTCAATCAAAATGCGACAGTGTGGAAAGATTTTACCTTCAGGGTAAATATAAGGTACCAGTCAAATGTAGAGAAACCATTCAATCACTATGGTTTATAATCAAATAATGCAATTTCATGAAAATAATGTATTTAGTAGTGTTGATTTCAGTATTATTTCTCCATGACTGCAATGCATTTAAAGATAGATGTGATGTTTTAAAATTTAGTAAGTAAAATAACATTTCTAAA
The DNA here is from genome assembly GCF_036172605.1 of Pelobates fuscus. Lineage (NCBI taxonomy): Eukaryota > Metazoa > Chordata > Amphibia > Anura > Pelobatidae > Pelobates > Pelobates fuscus. The sequence goes on along the minus strand of NC_086321.1, from coordinate 200,171,307 downwards.
GTGTTCATTGCTAAAGTCAGCACAATGAAGTATTTATTTAAAAAAACTAAATATGAAACGTTTACTCTACGAATCAATATAATCGGTTAAGGTGATGTCTTAGTCCAACATTTCGAATATTTTCATTTAAAATTAGTGTCATATTAAAATGTTTAAGGCTCCATTGTGTGGATATTACAGAGGTCCTTGAAACAATTAATGTTAATAACAATTGACTATTTTAGATTGCATTGATTAATTGCCAGCAAACATTTATTTACCAGGTTCTTTCATTAATGATTTATGTACATTGATTTTACAGTACACGTATAATGATCATACTCAGAATCATGGAAAATAATCTTCCATTTCAATTAATAATATATACATAGCAAAAGTAAAGTAGAAGTGCTGTTTTGCAAGTATTTCCTTTTCATTATGTATGTGTAAATTCAACCTTTCTACTAAGGTTTTGCACAAAGGTTAAAAGACAACCTAATTTAGTACATAACATTTATGGAATATCTAGGGTCCAGAATGGTTTATTCAACTTTAGAGAACATGATTTTACTACTGTTGTACAAATGTACACTTTAATTACCTAACACAAAGAGAGAATAATTGACACAGAATTGCAAAATAATTTTAATTCAGAATTAAATATGTTCGATATGTGGTATGGCAAAGAAATTACACATGCAAAAAATAAAAAGTTCTTGATAAAAAGTAAGGTGAAAGGCAAGCGCATAAATGGTAAGGGTATATCACAACAGCAGCAATAGGTAGAATGTAACATATTCAATAGCCCTTCAGATCAGCTCTGAACTCAATAGATATAATCTCCCCACTCAAATTGGTGTTGTGTAGGTGGTCCCAGCTTGGTAAATCTCCAAAATTCAAGTTCAGGAACCAATGGGTAGGTAAATATAATACTTACACAAAAATAAGGTATAAGAGTTATACCAAACAAGTGGAGCGCTCTAAATAGTAGAGGGATTTACAAGGACTTCCAAACATTTAAAAAGAAGAAGGATTCCTGAGGCTACCATACATCTACTGAGGAAGCTCATAGAGTGAAACGCGTTTAGCTGATTATTCCGGACTTTTTATTGGACTAAATTTTTTACTTGCTAGTACGTATTTGTTTTAACTATATTGTTAATAAATATACTCTATTATTTTATACTTTAGTCCTAAGTCCTTTCTAGCCGTCAGGAACTCCATTGGGGAAAGTGCTATTCCCCCCCCTAAGGTAGCACACTGTTTATCAACCTCAGAGCCGGGATTTCAGGGCTCTGGAGAAGGTGAGCGCAACTATTTAAATCTTTAATATCACTATAGCATTGCTATTCTACACAGCTGCTTTTCTGCTTTCTTTTTCGGTGTATATTCATGGAAAGATACAGCCTGGGATAAAGGGGTGTTTTGCTGCCCTAAGAGCAAAAAGGATCCTTTTACGGAGCCAATACTACATAGGCTCCTGTCCATGTGAGTGGTTTCAGTCATTTTTTAATTATCAACTGCTTATTTTGGGAAACCGTCTACACTATATCTCTTGTTTTGTTTTTTTGTTCCTTTGTATATATGCATTCAAGCCTTTCAAGACTGTTATTACATCAAAGGGGTGAGTAATCCCCTCTAGTATTTAGAGCGCTCCACTTGTTTGGTATAACTCTTATACCTTATTTTTGTGTATTTGTTTTTTATTGTGGGTAAGAGGTAGTCCACTTTTAGTGTTGAGCAGCTTTTACATTTCGGGCACTGTAAAGGAACACTCTCTATCTCTTTTTTAGAGGTAGTTTTTTATATTGTTTAAAATATAATACTTCATTACATAAATAAAAACACAACAAACTAGGGGATAAAATAGGGAGCACAACGCATTTCGATCGCTGGCGGTCTTCCTCAGGTCCATGTCTCCACTGAGTTCAAAACATTCTATTATATACCAAATTTAATGGTGCAAATCAAGCCAGGTGGTGTAATTGAGATACCCAAATAAGGTGTTTCAGGGGAATAACATCATAAAAGGTGATAGTTCTTACACAATCCCACCACCCCAAATGAAAAGAAATCCAACCACAATACAAACATTCTTGCCCAATTTCCTCCATCACACGTCCATATCCGTAATCTGGAAGCTGGGCTGTCTGTCTCATTTATTCCTCAGTCTCCATATTCCTTATGGGCAAGGTTAAGGGCAAAATTGCAGAAGGAACAGTTCTAGATATAACAGCTCAGCAAGAGGAAAAATGAAACAAGGATGAGAAGATACAATAAGAGTAATGATAACAAATATGTATTATTTAAAAAATTAGTAAATAATCCATATTAAAAATGCAATGTTTAAATGAATATTAATAACATACTTGTAAAATTAATAAATGATCCATATTAAAAGTGCAATATTCAACATTGGTGGTACAACAGTACATATACAGTACATATAATTGAACAAAAGAGACATAAGGAGAAAAAAGGATTTAATAGATATAAAATATAGATTTTATCTATAAAAATAGAGAGTACAAGAATCAATACTTAGTTTACTGATATATTGGATGCAGCAACGAGAGAAAGATACACATTTCTATCAACACCTACAATTGTCAAAAACTGTTCTTATTTTTTGTAACTTATAGTTTATTTAATGATTTTCTATAAACAAACAGTACATTTTTAGAGGATACAGAAAAGAGCAGACTTGTGCACATCAGAAAAAAATATCTCAGCTAAAACACTTTCATTCAAAAGCTGTTTAAGGCAGATAGAGTACCTGCCACTGCAGGTGCTAGGCAAAAAGGAGAAAGATCTATTTTACTTCTTGCCTGAGCACTCCTACTGTACCATCAATGTTATAGGGTTCCAGCAGTGCCACCGCAACAATATAGAGTTTCAGCAGCAGCAGCCCATTTTTTTGGGATGACAGAATTATGTGTATGTGGTGGTTAGAGGAGGGCTGGCAGCCTTAGGCCGGGGGAGCAAATCCAGTCAAGTGGCCCATTGCACCAAGAGGCGAGTAAAAACACCTTTCCCATGTGATTGAAAGGGGTGGCAGTCACCGAAACAGACATACTCACTGACAGGCACACAAACACTTGCTGATTTGACACACACTAACAAACACACAATCACTGACAGGCACACACACACAAACACACAGTTACAGGCATACTGACTCACACAGACAGACATACTGACACACACGCACACACACAGGCATACTGGCTGACTTACACACACAGGCATACTGGCTGACTTACACACACAGACAAACTGTCACACACACACAGACATACTGGCACACACAGACAGACATACTGGCACACACAGACAAACTCACACACACAAACATACTGACACACACAGACAGACATACTGACACACACACATACTGACACACACACAGAGACATACTGACACACACACACACACACACACACTTTGTACTTTTAAAGTCAGTAGACAGGGGCTGAGTAAGGGGACAGGGCTGTAGTAGGGGGCTAGGGGCTGTAGTGGGGGCTTTCAGCTGTAATTGGGGGATTAGGAAATGTAGTGGGGGATAGGGACTGAAGTAGGTTGATGGCTACAATTTGGGAAAGGGGCTGTGGTGTTGGTAATATGGGGTGAAATTGGGGTAGACAAGCTGTAATGGGGATGTTATGGGGCTGTGGCGGGGGGGGGGGCATGGGGCTGAGTAAGGGGGACAGGAGCTGAGAGTGGGGACAGGAGCTCAGGGGGGGAAGGAGCTGAGAGGGGGACAGGAGCTGAGAGGTGGGGACAGAAGCTGAGAGGTGGGGACAGGAACTGAGAGGGTGGGCGGAAGCTGGGGGGGGGGCTGAGTAAGGGGGACAGGGGCTGAGGAGGGGAGAGGGGCTGAGGAGGGGAAAAAATACAAAAATAAAGTGTAATTCCTCCCTCCCTGAGTCTTACCTTAGGCCAGGGAGGGGTGGGCAGGAGCCAGGAGTCAGCAGCCAGCAGCAGCCAGCAGTCAGTGGAGTCGGACAGCCTTTGGGAGAAAGTAGGGCAATGTGCTAACCATACATGCACCATATGTGAGTGTGTTTTAATTTATCTTTTACTTTAATAAAGTTTTTACAGAGAGCACTATGTCTCTGGTATTCTTATTTTAGATATACCCCACCGTGGAATCCTAACACTCATATCATTATCTGGAATATACGAACATCTCAAAACATAAAGACCTGTCAAGCTGTATTAGTGCTTATCGTACATATTGGACTACAGCCTAATACTATAACAATTAAGCTTTTTTAGGAAGTCCCCAGACTTCTTGCCATAGTAGGGGTAACTTCGCTATAATTTTATAACGCTGATAAATTGTTCTAACACAGAGACAGTAATTAATTGACTCTCTTACAAACTACCTCAGAGTGGAGATCTTTGGAGATTTTAATATTGTGGCAAACTACTGCCAATCCTTTTTTCTTACTATTCAGTGATTTTTATGATTTGTTAAATCTCTATTGCACTTTGAACATACAGACATTTAGTGGATTTTCCCATTTTTTTCTTTCTAAACTGTCAGTATTCTATTACACCATCTATCTCCTATTCCTGGTTCCTTCAATAGCAGAGTTCTTTGATATTTTTTCCAGAAGTCATATGGTTGATGATGGACAAATCCTTCTTTTCCCATGATTGGATTCCTTTAAAACCTGTTAAACAAAGGGCACTTCAAAGGCAAGAATGGTTACCTATATTTTTTTCTTTTGGTATCACTTAGCAATACATTAGCTCAAACATGTAAACAAGAAATAAATAAAGGGCACATACAGGGAGTGCAGAATTATTAGGCAAGTTGTATTTTTGAGGATTAATTTTATTATTGAACAACAACCATGTTCTCAATGAACCCAAAAAACTAATTAATATCAAAGCTGAAAATTTTTGGAAGTAGTTTTTAGTTTGTTTTTAGTTTGAGCTATTTTAGGGGGATATCTGTGTGTGCAGGTGACTATTACTGTGCATAATTATTAGGCAACTTAACAAAAAACAAATATATACCCATTTCAATTATTTATTTTTACCAGTGAAACCAATATAACATCTCAACATTCACAAATATACATTTCTGACATTCAAAAACAAAACAAAAACAAATCAGTGACCAATATAGCCACCTTTCTTTGCAAGGACACTCAAAAGCCTGCCATCCATGGATTCTGTCAGTGTTTTGATCTGTTCACCATCAACATTGCGTGCAGAAGCAACCACAGCCTCCCAGACACTGTTCAGAGAGGTGTACTGTTTTCCCTCCTTGTAAATCTCACATTTGATGATGGACCACAGGTTCTCAATGGGGTTCAGATCAGGTGAACAAGGAGGCTATGTCATTAGATTTTCTTCTTTTATACCCTTTCTTGCCAGCCACGCTGTGGAGTACTTGGACGTGTGTGATGGAGCATTGTCCTGCATGAAAATCATGTTTTTATTGAAGGATGCAGACTTCTTCCTGTACCACTGCTTGAAGAAGGTGTCTTCCAGAAACTGGCAGTAGGACTGGGAGTTGAGCTTGACTCCATCCTCAAACCGAAAAGGCCCCACAAGCTCATCTTTGATGATACCAGCCCAAACCAGTACTCCACCTCCACCTTGCTGGCGTCTGAGTCGGACTGGAGCTCTCTGCCCTTTACCAATCCAGCCACGGGCCCATCCATCTGGCCCATCAAGACTCACTCTCATTTCATCAGTCCATAAAACCTTAGAAAAATCAGTCTCGAGATATTTCTTGGCCCAGTCTTGACGTTTCAGCTTGTGTGTCTTGTTCAGTGGTGGTCGTCTTTCAGCCTTTCTTACCTTGGCCATGTCTCTGAGTATTGCACACCTTGTGATTTTGGGCACTCCAGTGATGTTGCAGCTCTGAAATATGGCTAAACTGGTGGCAAGTGGCATCTTGGCAGCTGCACGCTTGACTTTTCTCAGTTCATGGGCAGTTATTTTGCGCCTTGGTTTTTCCACACGCTTCTTGTGACCCTGTTGACTATTTTGAATGAAACGCTTGATTGTTCGATGATCACGCTTCAGAAGCTTTGCAATTTTAAGAGTGCTGCATCCCTCTGCAAGATATCTCACTATTTTTGACTTTTCTGAGCCTGTCAAGTCCTTCTTTTGACCCATTTTGCCAAAGGAAAGGAAGTTGCCTAATAATTATGCACACCTGATATAGGGTGTTGATGTCATTAGACCACACCCCTTCTCATTACAGAGATGCACATCACCTAATATGCTTAATTGGTAGTAGGCTTTCGAGCCTATACAGCTTGGAGTAAGACAACATGCATAAAGAGGATGATGTGGTCAAAATACTAATTTGCCTAATAATTCTGCACTCCCTGTATTCCCTAGCTAAATTTATTATATGGAGCCTTGGTAAGTGAAATATATGTTGATTGACTCAAGACACAGAACTAGGCAGGTGTATCACTGTAGAAACAATTTTAAATATGACCAATTTAGATAAAGTATCTGGCTTAACAGCAGCATTGTACCTATCACAACAAGAAATCATTATATAGTATACATAAGAAAATACTTTTTATTCACAAAGAAAACATCTCTGCAATATAAAGGTAACAGAGACAATACAAGACACACTAACACAAAAACCCATAATTGTCTCAAAAGCCAACAGTAAACTAACACATTTAAAGAGCATTTGCTAATAGTAAGTTTATGCCGTAAGTACAAATTGTACTGACTAGACTAGGTTTGAATGCCATTAACTTCTCCGGACACTCTTTTAGGATAGGGGCAGCCTCTACGGCCTCTAATCACGATATTCCAGTACATGTCATCAAGTCATTGGGCCGCTGGAAGTCATCTGCCTTTGCTCTGTACATACCTCAACCTGTGCTAGAAATGAGGTCAGCCTTTGTTAAACTGTCATCTTGAGGTATTTTCCTTGTACTATGTTTCATGTATTGAATAAATATTTCTTTGGCAAGACACTTCTATTTTTGCCCACTCTATTACCGTCACACTTCAACCGACTTGTTTCTATGTATATGATACATCAAACAATATACACGCTAACATTACAAGAATAGCACCGAACACAAATGTAAAGGCTTTGCCTGGAGTTGTGAGAGGGGCATGTTAAACCTACTTAAGGGACTCCCCCCTTAAGTAGGTTCACCGTGGAAATCTGAACCTCGGCATGCCCCACCCACCAGTCCCTCAATTCTTTTTATTTTCTAATTAGTGTGGACCCACTTTATTACCACGTTACAAGAATAGCACCGAAAACAAATATATATATATATATATATATATATATATATAGACAAAATGTTCAAAATCTGGCACTCTACCTTTAAGTGGATCCCAAAAAAAGCCTCGGTGCTGCAAGCGGAGGTATGTATACAAGAAGTGAGGAGAGCACTCCAGAGGACTTGTTTGAAGAGCTTTATTACGTGTGGAAAATCGACGTTTCGACCCTCAGGTCTTTATCAAGATATTAAACAAAGTGCAAGTGTGCCATTATATACCATAACAAATTACAAAGTAATCACTTACCCTGAGAAAGCTGTGCGCCCCAAAACCATGTGTAAACGCTAATGGGTGATTGCAGAAACTGCCGTGGCGATCCCGTCCGTGAATGATGACGTCACAAGAAATGCGACTAGGAAAAAGCGTGATCATGTGTCTAGGTAACCAGGGAAACCAAGTGTGGGCAGACTGACGTGATGTGTACATTTACGAAACTTACAAATATTAAAAAAGTATGGGAATGGACTAAATTTATCAGTGGAGCTAGGTGCTGAATTGGACATGTGCTGTCTGAATGAAGTGGGGCTCCTGATAGTACAAAAGCCTTAAAGACGGCATAATGTATATAGATGAAATGATAGCGATATACTGAACAAAGTTAGTATACTTATAAATAGTTGGTCGCAGAGGGCATGAACAGGAAGGTGAAGATAGGGAATGCTAAGATATATGAGAGTAGAGGTGATGGGTCGTGTAGGCACAAAAAGTGTAAAGAGGGAGTGTGTGTGAAACGTGACCAGCCAGAGAAACAAAAAAAACGATAAAAGTGAGAACCGGTGAAAAGTGACCCTAAGATCCAGTGTGTATGTATGAAAATATGTACACAAGATAATGAAAAAGAGTAGTGGCATGCATGTGGTCGTGCATCAGATGGGCACAAGGATAGGGATAACTGGTGGATGTGGATAAAAGAGTGAATAGAGCCCAGAGCGCGACTGTAGACTTGGTATAGACTATGCCCAAATATGTGCAGATAGTTACATGCAGATAGACAGGATCAAGTCCAAAAGTACCTAGATGGCGTATATCAACGCCTAAAATGGTAAAAATCATCATAATGCAGGAATTAAGCAGAAGAATGAACAGGTAGACCTTCTTGGTCAAAAACATAATAAGGAAAAACATCATAGTAAGCAGATAAAGATAAATATAAATAAAATTAAAAATAAAAATAAAAAATGATAACAATATTGCCGACGGCCAAAATAGAGGTGTCCAAGTATTGATAGTCCTGACACTTTATGGGTTTTTTGAAAAAATTCCAAGAGAATGCAAAAGGAGTCAGCGAGTATCCAAGAAAGCATGGAGGGAAACTTATTCATTCAGACCCCTGGGGTATAAGGTGTCCAGTGTCTTGATCCAATAGGCCTCCCGTTGGAGCAGGATCCTAGAACGATCACCCCCCCCTGGACAGGGGGGGGGATGTGATCAATGGCTATGAATTTGAGCGTGGGTAAACGGTGGTTAATCTCCAAGAAATGCTTGGCCACCGGTTTGTCTGTCTTGCTGTCCCTAAAGGCCGTCATGATGCCTGAACGGTGGCCCCGCATTCTGTCTCGTAGTGTGAGGTCAGTTTTACCCACGTAGTATAGTCCACAGGGACACGATATTAAGTATATATATATATATATATGTGTGTGTGTGTTTGTTAAAAAAAGAAAATATATATATATATTTATATGTGTATGTGTTGAGTGTGTGTACCTTCTAGCAACCGTATCCAGCTAATACAGACAAACAGTAATACATTTGACAAAAAAAAAACCTTTTGCAGAGCTTTCAAATATGTAGACTATATAACTGAATGTATCCACTTTGTAAGAAATTTGTCAGAAAATAATATTTACTGACCGAAAAGGTAATAGCAACATCTAATAGGATAACAGTGTAGTTGTAATATTACAACATACTTGCAAAATTTTGACCAAAATAGTAAAACTAAATATAAAATTCACATTTTATTTGGCAAACTCAAAAATGAGTCCCACAATATTTGCTATTTATTTAATAATAATAATAATAATAATAATAATAATAATAATAATAATAATAATAATAATAATAATAATAATAAAAGCAAACAAAGAAACAACTATTGTATTAGATATCAATTAAACTGTTTTGTCTTGAAGAACTCCTAATTATGTTGCCTCGAGAGTTGAAAAGGCATTTCCCTCCACCCCACGCATACACACATGGTGGAGCAAGTATGGACAGACATTTAACCATGTCATTTTTTTTTTTTAAGCTTCAAGCAATATTATATGCACAATATATTAATATGAAGATAAGATTTTAAAGAACACATTGATGTTACATATAATGTAATATGCTTCTACCTGTACTCACAAGGTTACATTTCACATAACTTTCATCACTCTTTGAGAAAAAAGAAAAAAGCTGAACTGATAACGCAGTCAAAGATTAGCAGTGCTTGTGTGTGAGTCTGTGTGCGTGTGTGTGTGTGTTATGCATGCATATAGTCACTAATCACCAAATACATATCATATTTTATTAAGATATAAAATACCATCTCCCATAGTTTTCTTTTAATAAAATTCAAATAAAAATATTGTCACAGCTATTGTTAAGAACTTTAAGAAGATGTTTAAATAAATGCCTTTCAGTTCAGTAGCTGCACAGCTGGAATGCAGTAATTGCCCAATAAAATAATGTTGAGGTAGGCTATGATATTTAAAAAATACTTCACTTTACAGGAACTGATGATGGACAGTATTCTTGGATGAAATTGCATCTGCATTAAGCTAAATATGCATGATTGTTCCTACAATATTTTAGATACAAATTGAACAATCATATCCAGAAATATATCTCCAAATGTAATTCTGTACTTTGAACTAAGAAGCTTTTATACAACCATTTAAACATATAAATAATGTTACCACCCATGGTAGTCCTCAACTGTAATGCAGATTTTACGGTATTGTGACAATAAAGCTTCTTACATAGAATTGAAATAAAACAGTGCTGTGTGTCAACATAATGGGTGATTTTAACATTTTTGTGTACTAAGATAATATTGTTCACACAATAATGTACTTTGAAATAGCATGTCAGTGAATGATGCAATTATTCTAAAATTGCTAGAGGCCCATTCCACCCACCCAGATGTATGTATATCGTGTTGGAATCTGAGTAATAGAATTAATGGTAATGTTTTTTATTTACTTTCTAATGTTGTATACTTTTTATCTTTCCTGCTTATGATCATGCCAATTTAAATGAGATGTTAAATGTAATTTTGCATAAAAATTTAATTTAATATTGCCAAAGATAGTAACAGTTGAGTGAAGGGTGGAATGAACAAAATTATTCAAGGCAGTATAGAGATCCAAAAGAATGAAGATGGGGTTCTGGTTCTATTGATTGGACAGGCCAGAAGCCAGATACTATACCTGAAAAAATATAATGTTGGTGAACATTAAGGTAAGTTTTGGTTGTGGGCAACATGCTCCAAAAGACAAATAGTGAATACAAAAAGTTGTTTAGAGTGGTAAATAGTATATGTGGGTGATGAATTATGTAATTAAATAGTTTTATTATGTTCTTTTACAGATCTCAAGGGTGATAGAGTATTGATTAGAATATAAATAATTGGTTGCTAGGACAGATGGAGTGGGGAAGGATTTCCAAGAGCATTCAGTTGAATATAGTGAGTGACAAAGTGTCTTCAGATCATGGTTAAATTGGTACTAATATTTCTCGTGTTGTAGAGTGGAGAAAGCACTGAGTAGTAAATAAGTCAAAAGGAACAGAGGGAATTTACAGAGGTAGTCAGAAAGGATGACACCATGAAAGATAGAGTTTAAAGGTCAATGGATTGGAGGTCTTTGCATTAATTGGAGATAGTTTAGGTGAATAAAGAACGGGTAGAAGTGATTTTGATTAAAAAAAAAAAGATGAAAGTGGAGCAAAAAGTAGTTCAGGTTTAACGCAGCAAATATTTACAGCCTAATTTTGGGGTGAGGTGAAGGAAAACAGATACACTTGGAATGTTATCAAGGAACATGTTTAGGTCACCTATAAGGACAAGGACTGTTGTGATTGAGTACATACTCAAAACAACAACCTTTGCCATCATAACGCTGCAGAAGGCAGATGTCATTTAGCCAGAATGTCTTTACAGGCTTGGTGCCCAGTGGATCCAGGTAAGAAGGCAATCCATTGCACAATGGTTTGCCCCATAACCGGGGAACGACACTTGTGTACTAGTAACATCATAAGCACTTCAGTGGTGTATATTCAGAAATTTTGAGAAATGTATATAGCTCTATATATGGAGGTACAGGGTCTGCACTAAAAAGCATTTTAGGCAGCTATGTGTGTTTGTTTTAGGGTTACACAATAAGCATATTTCGGTGTGAGAATTCAAGGTCTGAGGTAGATATATTCAGGAGTAAAAGTGGGATTATTGTAAGATTTATATGACATTGGAGATGCTCCCTCTAGCCCTGTTTTATGATTATTGGTATGGAGAGTTTGCTCCCAGTCTCAAAGGTATGGACAGTCTGGGGGGGCGGAGCCTGACCTACTAGCTGAACAGGCACATATTGCTCCTCAACAAATTTTTGGGCATATTCGGAAATAGTAGCTTGTACAAGTACCAAAGGGCATTACCCAAATCTGGGGCACCCTGGTGCACCTTCTGATACCCTTTCTGAGCATTTTTGCCAACTGGAGGCAGAGGTTGTTCGACGCAGTTTGCGGGTGACAGAGCCAGGGAGAGGTGGTTGATCTCCCAGTTCTTACATTAGCAGCGTGATCTCCTAGTTTTTTGCAGCCTGCGGAAGATAGATCTCCCAGTTCTTACATTAGCGTCACGGATCCACTAACTTCCTCCCCCCACTTTGGACCGGTGGGGGTGCTCCCAGTCCGCTATTGGGAGGCAACCTGGCTGTTTTGGGCACAGAGAGCAAGCATGCCAACTTCCATATCAGAGGCACCTAACATGGCGGACACCACGTGTCCTCTGGTGAGACCTGATCTTGCGTCCAGGCTGGACAACATATTCGCAAACATCGCCTTCACGGTCTCTCACTACAGAAAAGTGTTGTTCAAGCTGCAAAGAGCTTAAAAAACATAGAGTAGGGGGCAACATCTCCTGCACAAACAGGAATGTACTAAACAGCATTCAAGCGGAGACAGGCACCGACACAAACAACGGGCAACTCAGCCTAACTCCTGCAAGCTGGGGCTCATAAAAAGCATGTACTCCAGACCCCAACGGGCCTTGCTTGCAAACATCGGGGACCCCACTAGGCCTGCATGGGTCCCCTAAGGTTATCTCAAGTCTTCCATCAGATGGGCTACTGGGCCTGCAACTGGGACTCCTGTGGCTGGACTCTGTCTTGCCCCAGGCGGGCATTAGTTGAATTTGGAGCAGAGCAGGGGAAATCTAAACATTTTTAGTGTTTCATTTGATGGCATGATTTTCCCACTTTGTACCTTATATGCCGGTATGTGGTCTAGAATGTAAATTCCTGCCATACCCAAATGACACTCAAGGCTAGCTTACCTGGGGGTCTTCTGGGAGATTATTCGTATTATTTTTCTTCAGATATTCTCAGTGCATATACATTACATGCTTGCTTCTCGATAGTTCACCCCAAAATTTTGATGAATTGTATATATACCTTAGTATATACATACCTTGCCTAATGTCATATGTTATTTCAATGTTGAGTATATTTTGGAATCTTTGTTTTACAATGCACATCAAAAATAAAGAATAATAACAAAAAAGTTACAGACAGTCTGACTAGTTCCTATTATTCTATCCGCTTTTTTTTCTTTTTTTAGTGCATTAGAATGTAATTGCCATAATAAAATGTAAGCGTGTAGAGCACATGTCCATGTATCTGAGTGTTATATATGTAAGGACTTTTAATTAGTCTCTCCTCATTCATCAGCATTTAGTTTGCTATCCCCCAGACCCTTTTTACTAATAGGACAACTTGTACCCCTTGTGACTCATGATATTTTTTACAAGGGAATTTTAAGAAGGTTATTTTTAGTGTTAATTTTTTAGATAAAGAGGGTCCCAATTAGATTCTTCTGTTATTCTAGCACATAATTGATGTCATGTTATTATTGCTCACCCTTGCAGTGTTCTCAATTTGTATCCCTGAAGAAGTATTGTATTATTAATAACAAAACATCCAAAAACAAAAGATGTAATGAAATATGACAGTTTTTGTTTACTTCTTTAATGTCGATTTATTCAGGGATATTACATGAGAGGACTCTCCAAGTTTATTTTAGCAGCATTATCTATAACTCCATCAGCTAGATATTAGTTTAATAGAAATACTATAAAGAAAATTTGAAAAAATAAATATTTTATTATATTAATAAAATACATTATATTAAACATATGGAAACATTTCTACTTTGTTATCAGGGGACAAGTTTGTATTATCATAACAGCATGAGTACTGGATCATAGAGATCACTGGTACCTCGGAATGAGAGAGTGTCACAACAGTATACATCATTATATAATCCCACATAATTACAGTCAGATAACAGTGACTTAATAAGTCTTACGTTTCAGGAAGACTTGTCACATTTTAAGATATTGTGATTTTCAGCCAGATAAAACTATACTTATTGGTCAACATCCTAAATACCCCAAATCCTAACTATAATCTTAACCAATCAGCCTCTAACATAAATATTAACTAGGTCCCAAACAAATATATTTCTATATATATATATATATATATATATAGAGAGAGAGAGAGAGAGAGAGAGAGACAGAGAGAGAGAGAGAGAATGAGAGGGAGAGAGAGAGAGAGAATGAACTGCATGTTTGCGATCTACCCAGTGTGACTCGATGATATTAAGGTCAGGAGACTGTTATGGCCACTCCAGAACCTTCACCGTTTTCTGCTGTAACCGCTGAAGGATCAACTTGGCCTTGTGCTTAGGGTCATTGTCATGCTGTAAAGTCAAAAGTAAAATAGCATCCCTGTGCCTTATGAGCTCACCCCCCCCCCCCCCCCCCCAAAAAAAAAAAAAAGAAAAAAACATCAGTGAGCCACCACCGTATTCTTTTCACTATAGGCCTTGTTGGCCCCTCTCCAAACATAGCACTTATGGTTGTAACCATAAACTCTATTTTGGTCCCGTCACTCCAAATTACAGTGTGCCAGAAGATGTGAGGCATGTTATGGTGTTGTCTGGTATATTGTAAATAAGCTTTTTTGTTGCATTGGCTCAGTAAAGGTTTCTTTCTGGCAACTCGACCATGCAGCTTATTTTTGTTCAAGTATCATTGTTTTGTGCACACAGTCTTTTTCCAGAGCAGCCTGTATTTCTCCTGAGGTTTCCTGTGGTGTTTTCTTTGTATTCCAAACAATTCTTCTGGCAGTTGTGGTTAAAATCTTTCTTGGTCTATCTGACCTTGGCTTGTTATCAAGAGATCCCAACACTTTCCACTTCTTAATAAGTTATTGAACAGTACTGGCATTTCCAAGGCTTTTGAATTTTTTTTATATATTTCTTTTTCCATCTTTATAAAGTTCCATTCCCTTGTTACGCAGGTCTTTTGACAGTTCTTTTCTACTCCTCATGGCTCAGTATCTAGCCTGCTCAGAGCATCCACGTGAGAGCTAACATTGACTCTTTATACATATACTCTAATTCCAATTAAAAAGCTACAGGTATGGAAAATTAACCTTTTATTTTTGTTTTCATTATGATTTTAAAAGGACCCAAGCAACCATGTGATAATAAATGGCTTCATACTGTATATATATATATCAATGACAAACTTTCCCAATTTCTGCCAAGGTATGCAAAGTTTTGAGCAGAACTGTATACCAGAAGATTTAACATTTATAAACCTTGGCAAGTCTTATGATATCCCTCAAAG
Source organism: Pelobates fuscus (assembly GCF_036172605.1). Lineage (NCBI taxonomy): Eukaryota > Metazoa > Chordata > Amphibia > Anura > Pelobatidae > Pelobates > Pelobates fuscus. The sequence goes on along the minus strand of NC_086321.1, from coordinate 200,156,138 downwards.
ATACTTTGCCTAACTTTTACACAAAGTTGGGATTCTTATATCACCTTTTATCCAACTTCCCATTAACACCACCTTCGTCTTCTTTCTCTCCTCCTATTTTGCAGCTGTCCATTCTCTCTCTTTCTTAGATTTCTCTGTAAATCTTCTCTATTATTTTCTTCTCTGTTCTATTCTTCTCTGTTCTTTGTCCTTGTTCCCTCGCTGTTTGGAGGATGCTTGAAATTCATACTATTACATGACATTGGTAATAGTAAAGTATAGCTATAAATATAAATTTTCTCTTAGTTATGCAAATCTCTTGTTAATGTGACTATTCTACAATGTAATTGGTCCTGAGGGGATTAAAATGAAACAGATAATTAATTCCGGAATTTCCTTTAGAAAACATTAATTAAAATATGACTTCATCACTTCATTTGTTTGATTTATAATTTAAAAAAATTGTTGTTGTTTTTTTTTGTTTTCTTTAGTACCAAATACTTTAACAACTGTTTCAATATTTCTAATAATAAATAGTTTAAAAAAACAAAAAACAAAAAAAAAACTGCTCCAATCACAACAATTTAAGATGTTGGCTCACTTTAAATTACCTATTGAAAAATAAAACCTTTAAAAATGAAAGTCACCTAAAATAAGTGCATTTGCATTGGGACTTCTATTACTTCCATTTAAATCTCCTATGACTGGGAAATCAAAGCTAAGGATAACATAGTGCCAAAGACTCTTGAATGTTTTACGAGTTGGGATAATCCTTTACTGCCAGTAATCTTCATGTCTTGTATGATTTATGTAAAGTGCTTTTCATGTGTGGTTCAATAAGGGATTTTATCCACCAACTAAAAGTAACACTGTACCTTGTATTTTAATTCCATTGCAGAATCAGTTGGACTTTTATTTCTGTCTTGCAGAGATACATTTATTTTTGTGAAAAATAAATGGCAACAGCACAGCATGAATTAATCTGCACAAAGAAATATGCTAAACACTGACATGGCTAGAAAAACAAACAAACACACAAAACCAGTTGTTATTGGTATATTGTGATTGTACATTACATCATAATATAAAACTGTCCATTAATATTTTCATGAATAACTTGTTAAATAAGAAATAGACTTTTACCCTGTAGAAATATCTACATACTGTTACCTGTGGAACAGCTTATTAAAAATAGAAGAGTCAAATGCAATATTATATATAATGTAATTCAAAAAAGGCCCTACACACATATGAAAATATATATTATAAATCTACAAATAATTAAAAATAGATTTGGCAAAAAGGTATTAAAACAATATAGAGGGAATTTTAATTGGTTAAGAAATATATAAACCTATCTTTACAATCTACTTTTGAATAAAAACAAGTTTTGGTTTAGTTCACTAATATGCTCTAATAGAAAAAAAAAATCTGCCTGAATGATGCCTTAATGATTTTAAAATTAGTTTATTTCAACTGGCTACAGAACTTTGTGAATTAATCTCATAGCCATTACTGGACACCAGGGCCGCCATCGAGGCATGACAATCATGATGGTTGTCATGGACCCGGTGGTCCGGGGGGCCGGACTGCTCTTGGAGTTCCGGGCCCCACATTACATATGTACACATGTATAGCGATTTTAGCTATATATGTGTACTTTTGAGCCCCCGGCTACCTGTTTGTTGCAGAGGTGGCCTGCAACACACTCTCACTTCCCTCTCCTGCAGCTTCTGTCTAAATATTGCGCGCCCTGCAACCATGACAATGCTCTGCTTGGCAAGCAGGCCGCGAGAGTTAGAGACAGGAGCTGATGGTAAGGGAAGTGAGAGTGTGCTGCGAGCCCCCTCTGCAACAAACAGATAACCGGGGGTCCTTGGCACTCTCTCACTTTCCTTCCCAGCATCTCCTGTCTCTAACTCTTGTGAGTCCCGCGGTCGTCAGAGCATTGCCACGGGTTGCCATGGCAATGCGGCACGCAGGCATTGAGAGTTAGACAGAGGAGCTGCTAGGAAGGGAAGTGAGTGTGCTACGGTCCCTCTCTGCAGAGTCCAGCAGCTGGTTCAGAGCACCAAGCCACCGAAACACCAGGGAATGTGAACTCCCTCCTCCCTGGCCAGGTAAGAAGCAGGGAGGGGGGAGTAAAATAAAATGTTGTAACGTTTAATATTTAAAAATAAAAATGTAAAAAAAAATAAAAAGCCTCCCCCCATTTTACACACATTTCATACCTACACAAACACACACTACATCCACAATACACACACACACTACATGCACTACACAAACACACACTCCACATTCACTATGCACACTGCATCTGATACACACAAGCAGCCTTCACTATATACATTCTGCATTCACTATACACACACACTACATCCACTACACAAACACACTGCATTCACTACACAAACACACACTCTGCATTCACTACACTAACACACTGTATTCACCACACAAACACAGACTACATCCACTACACAAACACACACTCTGCATTCACTACACTAACACACTGTATTCACCACACAAACACAGACTACATCCACTACACAAACACACACTCTGCATTCACTACACACACCGTGCATCTACTACACAAACACACACTCTGTATTCACTATACACAACACATCTAATACACACAAAGACTACATCCACTACACAAACACACCCTCTTCATTCACTACACTAACACACTGTATTCACCACACAAACACAGACTACATCCACTACACAAACACACACTCTGCATTCACTACACACACCGTGCATCTACTACACAAACACACACTCTGTATTCACTATACACAACACATCTAATACACACAAAGACTACATCCACTACACAAACACACCCTCTTCATTCACTACACTAACACACTGTATTCACCACACAAACACAGACTACATCCACTACACAAACACACACTCTGCATTCACTACACACACCGTGCATCTACTACACAAACACACACTCTGTATTCCCTATACACAACACATCTAATACACACAAAGACTACATCCGCTATACAAACACACACACACACTCTGCATTTACTATATACACACACACTACATCCACTACACAAACACACACTCTGCATGAACTATGCACAATGCATCTAATACACACAAACACTTCATCCACTACACACAAACTCACACTACATCCAGGGGTCAAGTCCTGGGGAAAAAAAGTGTGGGAACTCACTAAAGATCCACCCCTCCCCCAATTTTTTTTTAATTATACGCTCGTATGCATATATATATTTCTCAGAAAATACAGTGCAACATTTATTGTAAAGTGCCAGTTTACAAAGACATCTCCAAAATTCACATGCATCGTATTATTTAAAGGGACACTATAGTCACCTGAACAACTTTTGCTTAATGAAGCAGTTTTGGTGTATAGAACATGCCCCTGCAGCCTCACTGCTCAATCATCTGCCATTTAGGAGTTAAATCCCTTTGTTTATGAATCCCAGTAACACCTCCCTGCATGTGACTTGCACAGCCTTCCATAAACACTTCCTGTAAAGAGAGCCCTATGTAGGCTTTCTTTATTGCAAGTTCTGTTTAATTAAGATTTTCTTATCCCCTGCTATGTTAATAGTTTTCTAGACCCTGCAAGATCCTCTTGTATGTGATTAAAGTTCAATTTAGAGATTGAGATACAATTATTTAAGGTAAATTACATCTGTTTGAAAGTGAAACCAGTTTTTTTTTTTCATGCAGACTCTGTCAATTATAGCCAGGGGAGGTGTGGCTGGGACTGCATAAACAGAAACAAAGTGATTTAACTCATAAACGACAGTGAATTGAGCAGTGAAATTGCAAGGGAATGATCTATACACTAAAACTGCTTTATTTAGCTAAAGTAATTTAGGTGACTATAGTGTTTCTTTAACAAAATATAAAAAATGGAAACCACAAAGACAGAAGAAAACGTACGATAAACACCTGACACAAACACACATATTTTATATATATATATATATATATATATATATATATATATATATATATATATATATATATATACATATATATATATATATATATATATATATATATATATATATATATATATATATATATATAGTCTAGATAACATACTAGATATGAAGGACTTTTCTTGTCACAGGGCCGGCCTTCGGGGTTTGCAAGTTGTGCGGCCACATAGGGCATCATGGCAGCAGGGGTGCCTGGCATCCAACGTAGCTCAAATACACAGGGGCTGACAGTGCAGAGTTTTAAAAGCTGGCTTCAAGTAAGGGGTTGTGTGTGACTGCCTGTGGCAGCGGAGGCAGAAATAAATTGGCAGCAGGAGCGGAGCTAAATGCAGTATCTACCTGTTTTCTGGTTACGGCAGCACACTGAGGGGGAAGCAGGAAGGAGTCCCTGTTTTTCCCCAACTATTACACACAAGAGACTTCAGTGCCAATGCTCTCCCCTCCAGGCCAGCCCATACTGTTTGTAAGTGAGAGAGAGAGTGAAAACGAGTGTGCTGGCTTTGTGTGTGTGTGTGTCTCTGCCTATGACACTGTGTGTGTTTGTTTGTGTTTCTGACCCATGAATCTTTATTTTAGAAAGGTTAGGTTTTTTGCTCGTTAACATATTATGGAGTTTCTACTAGATTCTTGTCACATCACAATCCACTCCAAGCAATACCTTCCATTTTCCCCGCCACATCCATCAAGCTTTGAGAGGCTTGACATCACAATCCACTTCAATACCTTCCATTTTTTTTACTAAGCACTTCCCACCCACCCTTCCCACTTTCCCAGGGGTTTGGCAACTTCCCAGATTACCTACTCACATCACATATTAGCAGTCTATGCAAAGGTTCTAAGCTAACAAGCGTCAGTATCAGACATAGAAGAACATTTGTGTGGCATGCAGCATAAGTGCACAATTTTATGTCAATAGTAAAATGTAGATTTGCTCAAAGATTGTCACATCAAAAAGACTAATGAGATAACCATTGGGTGCTTACAATTACAGAGAGACAATACACATAGTAATTAAATACGCAGAGACATGGAGGCCTTGCAGATAGCCTAGACACAATCAATGAGAGATTTAGAGATTCAGAGAGATTTATCCACAAAGGAGAGGGATGAGTCTCAGTGTCTCAGCAAGTCTCTTCCCCAGCCACTGACACCACATGGATTCTTTTGACTTGAATCATAGCTCCAGCCATATTCAGTGACCATACCTGCACACACACAGACATACTTGCACACACACAGATATAATGATACACAGACATATTTACACACAGACAGACATACATATATATATACACACATATACATACAATGTGCTAGCTTCTAACTGCAGAGCATTCAATAAATCTGGTGTACACTTTTTTTTTTTAGGATATATCATACCCCCTATGAACATCAACCTGAGCTTACAACTCACTACAAATAATAGAAAAAATATATAAAGCCATTTTGGAAACCATATATAAAAATACAGTTATTGCTATATGTGACAGACACACACAAACATTTGAATAGCTCACATGATAAGGGAGCATGGTGAATATGTAAACATTTATGCATATTGTGGCTGTGTGTGTTGGTTAAAAGCACCCAAGCTGTGCATAGTGAGATAAACAGCAGTCATGTTTCGCATTATTTACTCGGATATGTCACACATACATACTTTTAAGATTAAATATATTGTCTGATTGCAGTCTGCAGCCTTGCTCTGCATATACACCAACTGCATGCAGACATTGGGTGCAAACAAGCCATGCAATGCACTTACTGTCTGCAATGCACTGTCTGCAATGCACTTACTTACTGTCTGCAATGCACTCACTTACTGTCTGCAATGCACTTAGTGTCTGCAATGCACTTACCCCCAGCAATGCAGAGGTTAATAGACCAAGAAATAAATTGTTCAAAAGAAATGCTGTATAACACAGGACACAACAGCAGGACTGTATCAGTATTTTCCCCCAACATAAAGTTACTAAGAAAAAAAAAATGATTTTCTATATTATATACACAATTCTGCAAAGATTGATGGAGGATTTATCCCTTAAAAGGTGAACTGACCCCAGTCAGAGATAAGATGCAGTAAATCTCGGTAAGATCCTTCTGATGCCAGTTATAAAGATCAGTGAGGCCTACTTGGTAATGGGATGTTATAACTAATAAAACAAGATCTATTAGACCAGGACAGTCCATAGTTATCACTGACTTACCCCTCAGATGCTGCAGTTGCCCAGTCCCTGTCCCATGGTGAGTGGGAGGGGTGCTGTACAATAAGTTTAATGCTCAGGGGGGACTGTGTGCTCCCTGGTGACAGGAGGTGGGTCCAGTGCTGGGGTCATTAATTGCATGCTGGTGACTAGCTAGGTGTGAGGAACCGACTCTGCTGGGTTCCGAACCCTGGTTTACATGTTGCTAAACCTCTTCCTTACCAGTACACCAGCCTGCCTTTTGCAAATTTACCTGAGATCTGGTAACCTTGACTCTAAAAGCAATGGTATCAGTGACAAGTTTCTTCAGCTGTGTCTGGTCATGTGTCTGGTTCTTGGCCTATAAAAGCCACTTCCTGTCTCTGTACCTTTGCCAGATTATTGTGGTTCCTGTACTCTCTAATCAAGCTTGTTCCTGTTTCTCCTACCTGTTGCTGAATATGGACCGTTTTGACTTTGCTGCTTCTCCTTCCCACTGACCTCGGCTTGCCTCACAACGATTATCATCTCTCTGTTCCAGTCTCCCATCTCTGCTTAAGACTAGACGGCCACTCAAGGCTCAGGGGCTCAACCACCGGGGTAACAAGTGGCTACCTCTGGCAGAAAACATTGCTGATCTGGCTACTGGACTCCAAAACGTTGTAACATCAATATCATTACACCAGGTGTCATTCAATGCAGGCTTGTCCCCCCTGCCTAATATGAGACGCAAGCTCTTCCAATTTCCCTCTCCTGCTGGGAGCCTGCCCCCTGCTGCTCAGTCGGCTCCCCTCTGCTACAAAGGGCAGGTCCTGCAGGACTTCTAAAGGGAACGGCGTTCCTGCTGTGAGAAAAGTGCGGGAACGCCGTTCCCACGCGTTCCTGCAGGACTCGAGCCCTGACTACATCCACTACACAAACACGCACTCTGCATCTAATATACACCTCATACATTACATAGATGAACAATCTGCATCCACTATACAAACTGCATCCATTACACATACGCACCCTGCATCTACTACACACATTCTACATCCACACACACCAAAATCAGTACACAAACTGCATCCCTGTGGGCAGACTCGGGGGCGGGCCTGTGGGTGGACTCAGGGCAGACTCGGGGGTGAGCAGGCCAGGTAGGTGTGTGGCCATTTCAGGCGTTCCTACACGGCCATGGCGCACTTTTCCGATATCCATTGGCGAAACAACATGCCAGTGAGGCGCTTGATTTGCAACAGCCCGACACGTTGGAATTCAACACTCCTAATGTTCGACCGCCTGCTCCAACAAGAAAAAGTCGTTAACGAGTATTTGTATGACCGGGGTGCTAGGACAGCCTCTGCGGAGCTGGGAATTTTTTTGCCACGTTACTGGACGCTCATGCGCAATGCCTGTAGGCTCATGCGTCCTTTTGAGGAGGTGACAAACCTAGTCAGTCACACCGAAGGCACCATCAGCGACATCATACCATTTGTTTTCTTCCTGGAGCGTGCCCTGCGAAGACTGCTGGATCAGGCCGTAGATGAGCGTGAAGAGGAAGAGTTGTGGTCACCATCACCACCAGAAACAGCCTTATCAGCATCGCTTGCTGGACCTGCGGCAACGCTGGAAGAGGATTGTGAGGAAGAGGAGTCAGAGGAGGAATGTGGCTTTGAGGAGGAGGAGGAAGACCAACCACAACAGGCATCCCAGGGTGCTCGTTGTCACCTATCTGGTACCCATGGTGTTGTACGTGGCTGGGGGGAAGAACATACCTTCAGAGAGATCACTGAGGACGAGGAACAGGACATGAGTAGCTCGGCATCCAACCTTGTGCAAATGGGGTCTTTCATGCTGTCGTGCCTGCTGTACTGGGCCATTCGGCCTGCAGAATCAGACATTGTTGGTAGAATTTATCAATGTCCAAATGTGTAAATGTTTAAATCAGGCTCCGCATGAGCTTGAAATTGGTCCAGATTTCAGCCAGACAGAATAATGCTGGAGGCTGAAATCCAGGCTGAATGTATTAAAACTGGGCTTGGCGGCTTCAACACCAGATTTTAATAAAATCCATATGTTTTCCCTATTGTCAGCAATAACAGTGAGCAGGCAAATAGTTAAACTAGTCAGCAAATGATTAACCCTCTACACTGTGAGGGTTAATACTGTGGCAGTTGTCCAGTGGGGCATTTTCTAGAGATTGGGCAGCAATGGCTGCCCAGTTGCTAGTTTTTAATGTTAATAGATATGCCCCACCTGCTGGATGGCAGCTGGGGGCATATGGAGATACATTACCTCCATTATTGTAATATGTGGGTCTTATTGACCACCAGAGGAATTTTATTAACTTTACTTCTTTCCTTTTTTTAATGTGACACTGGCCAGCTGCCACATTATTATCCCTCACAGCACTGAGTGTTTAAAATATTTGCTTCTGGCTGCTAATGCTATAAGTGGGCAAATAGTTCTTCAAAAATTAAGTGAATGACAATTTGAGAATGTGCATAATGTCAGATGCATTTGGTTTGCAAAAAGTGAGTAAATGACAATTTGAGACCATGCATAATGCTGGATGCATTCGGTTTATCATTGGTGGCTATGCGATCGTTGATAAATATCCGATTCCAGTGATGTAAATTGGTTCAGATGCTGATATTATTTACAACAAGATGCAGGAACCGCAAACACTCCCAGCGGTCACATGTGCTCTGTGGCAGGACCAGCAAAGACCTGTTTGGTCGAAACGTTGCTACTTCTACTAATTTTGTGACAATAAATCTGCCTGCGGCTTACACAATTAGAGTGCCTGTGATTCTATTCTACTGTCAGATGTTGATAGTAGTGATTTTCCAAATTCAGCCAAACAAATGTTACAAAATCGATTGGACTGACTGAACCCTGACATTTGGCATTTTTTGCCAATGTGGTAGGAATTTAATCATTTTCACCATATTTTGTCATTTGGACAAAATCCGGTGTTTAGTAAAAAAACTGTGTTAGTGTTTTTAAACTATTGCAAATATTATTTTTCCCCACAACTGATGGGGCACTGCACAAAGTGTCCCTATGGATGAGCCTCCACTGTGAGAAGCACTATGGACACTCTGCTCCACTTTAGTGGAGAGAAGACGGAGAAAAAAGTATGGTGATATTTAAAGGCAAATGATGCATCACACAAAGTTAGTTAAAACAAAGTTTAGATTAAACATTCACTATATATTTTAAATATACTCCATAAAATAAATTCAGCAGACCAACGTAATATATTTATAAAGATATATGAAAAAATATGTGTTAAACAAGTGGTACAAATGATACATTGTAATTTGTCTCCCACTAATGTTCAATAAAAGATTGTTTAAATATAGGGAAGGGGTCAATCTTCTAACAATATGCTTAAAATTGCTCATCACACTTTCCATATAAGCAATGACAAATTTAGTTACAGGTGATGATATGAATTGTAAAATGAGGATTTCAAGACTGCAAGCTTTTAAATTCATGCACACACTATAATCAACCTTTATACTTACAAAAGTAAAATGAGCTGAAATATATAATTATAGTTGTTTTAAGAAATGCTAGCATTCCATCAGAAATTAATTGGCATATGGTAGGCTCACACTTTGAAAAGACTTGTGCAAGTGATCAGAGTTTTCTAAAAAAAAAATAAAAAATTGAATACATTATGAAAAACAAATATGCTGCATTAAAATATGTTTCCATAATGCCTGAAACTTTGTCCATACAAATACAATTATATAACTATTAAATTGAACATTGTAGTTTAGGGTAGTGTTTCTCAACCTTGTAAAGAGAAGTACCCCTGCAGGTCTAAAAAATACATAAGCACCCTTAGCTCGAAAAAGTAATTTTTATTAATTTTTTTTGTTTTCATATTCTTTAGTATGTTTTGGTTAGAGTTGAGCGGACACCTGGATGTTCGGGTTCGCCGAGTTCGAGTTAAAAAAGTTCGAGTTCGGGCTCGAACTTGACCTGAACTTGACCCCGAACCCCATTGAAGTCAATGGGGACCCAAACTTTTGGGCACTAAAATGCCTATAAAAAGTCCTGGAAAGGGCTAGAGGGCTGCAAAAGGAAGTAAAATGGGGGTGAGAGTAGGACAAGTGCCCTGCAAACAAATGTGGATAGGGAAATCACTTAAAATAACATAAAATACATACAAATTAAAAATACAGCTGAGCCATAAAATAGCACTAGATGGAATCTTTGATTTTAGCTTTGGAAGAACATAAATCAAAATCTAAAGCATGGCTGTCAGGAGGATCACCAGAATTATCCATTTGAGAGAGGGTTGGAGTGCAGGGTATTCTCTTTCATTGTTCAAACTGAGCTCAACACCTGAGGCGCATAACAGTCCTGATACACAGTATCACAGACATACATAAAGCCAATAAGACTACGACAATGATATAGTACATTCTACTCCACTTCCCAAAACAAAGCGCATTCTCATAAATCACTTACTCACAGCAGCTAATCTGCTCATACCAACGAAGTGGAAAAAAAACACAGCCCCAATGATAAGAGAGTGGATTCAGAAAATGGAGAATATAAGGGTGATGGAGGAGCTCTACTACTCATTTACCGATAAATATGCGCTATATAACAAAATATGGGAACCATGGTTGAAATTCATATGGCAACAGCCTTAGAGGTAGATATTTATATTTATTGGGGAAGTCCGGGTTGCATGTACTTTCCGTCCCACGATTTTGTGTAATTTTATAACCACGCTGAGAAGGAGAAATATAGGACAGTGAGAAACAACACAGGAGATATGCTTACCGACTAACTGTTTAAGACTAGAGTTGAGCGGACACCTGGATGTTCGGGTCCGGCGGGTTCGGCCGAACTTTGAAAAAAAGTCTGTGTTCGTGATCAAAACTGACCCCGAACTTGACCCCAAACCCGAACCCCATTGAAGTCAATGGGGGTAAGAGTAGAACAAGTGCCCTGCAAACAAATGTGGATAGGGAAATCACGTAAAATAACATACAAATTTTAAGTACAGCTGAGCCATAAAATAGCACTAGATGGAATCTTTGATTTTAGCATTGGAAGACCATAAATCAAAATCTAAAGCATGGCTGTCAGGAGGATCACCAGAATTATCAATTTGAGAGAGGGTTGGAGTGCAGGGTATTCTCTTTCATTGTTCAAACTGAGCTCAACTCCTGATGCATGGAGAAAAGGCCTTCACAAGCCTCTGCTATTGTGTACATAGTTTATACTAAGTGACCCATAGGTTGAAGAGGCGGTAACCGTGGCGGTGTAGGTGGAAGCAGCGGTGGAGGAGGAGGAGGTAGCCAACACTGTTTTTTTGTTTTTTTTAAATTGGGGTAGCCCCCAAAATATTGGGACATATAAAAAAAAGAAACATTTGCGTCCTGCGGTGCATTTCTTGCAGTCCAATAGCACCATCAGGTTTTTGGGAGATGGACAGCTGAACGCTTCCATGGGACAGTGTGGAGATGCTGGACAATTGTGTACCTGGCCTATGCTGGTGCAGGAACCCACCCTCCGAGCCACTTGTGAATGACTGGCCTGATAACCATGGAAATGACCCCTCTTCCTCCTCCTCTTCCTCCTGTGCCACATCCTCTTCCATCATCGCCCAAAGCATTTTTTTTCTAGGAGACATAGAAGTGGGATAGTAAGGCGTCATCGGCTCTGGACATGTTGGTGGAGTACTGGAAACAGCGCAACATGGCACACAGGTCTCGCATGGAGGCCCACTCATTGGTGGTGAAGTGGTGCTGTTCCGCAGAGCGACTGACCCGTGCGTGCTGCAGCTGAAACTCCACTATCGCCTGCTGCTCGCACAGTCTCTCCAGCATGTGCAAGTTGGAGTTCCACCTTGTGGGCACATCGCATATGAGGCGGTGAGTGGGAAGACCGAAGTTACGCTGCAGTGCAGACAGGCGAGCAGCAGCAGGGTTAGAACGCTGAAAGCGTGTAGAGACAGCCCGCACTTTCTGGAGCAGCTCTAATATATTTTGGTAGTTTTTCAGGAATTTCTGCACCACCAAATTCAGCACATGCGCCAGGCAAGGGATGTGCGTCAAACCGGCTAGGCCCAGAGAGATTTCGACCATTATCGCACAACATCAGGCCAGGCTTGAGGCTCAGGGGCAACAACCACTCATCGGTCTGTTGTTCCATGCCTGTCCACAGCTCCTGCGCGGTGTGGGTTTTTTCCCCCAAACATATGAGTTTTAAAACAGCCTGCTGTCGTTTCCCCCTGGCTGTGCTGAAGTTGGTGGTGAAGGTGTTACGCTGACCGGATGAGGAAGTGGTAGAGGAGGAGGAAGCAGAGTAGGAGGAGGAGGCAACAGGAGGCAAAGCTGTGTACCCAAATAAAGATTGTCAAACGTTGTATCCTGGAACTGTGTCCCATCCGGTTACTGGGGAAATGGGTCTGACCTATTCTAATCAAAGGGGATAACCATCGGTTACCCAGGTCCCGCTTCAATTGGTGGCAAGCGGAGGGATCCCATATCCCTGCCAACAGACCCATGGACTACAGTGTTCTAAAGCAACCTACACTGCAGGACTTGTGTGGAGCCAGAGGAATAACGCCTGGTGGGCGTAACAAGGCCATATTGACTGCTGCGCTCATGGAGGACAACCAGGCACGCAGTAAGGCAACAAACCCCAGCCAGGGGCCAGAGATGAGGTTGAAGTGCGCAAGGACATGGACCGCCGCCTGGCATATTACCGAGAGCCACCCTCAGAGGATATCGTCAGCAGGACCTTTTTGGAGGTGCAAGCCTATGTCCTTGCCAATAGACAGAGGGCGACCTCCATGAACCCAGATGAAGGACGAAGGGAGCAGAGGGCGCCGGGAAGCACAACCACCCTGGCCCACAAGCTACCATACAATGCCTTCAAAGAGTTCAAGGAAGCAGAAGAAGGCATCAATGACTTTTTACAAGACTTTGAGCACCAGTGCCTACTCCAAGACGTGGACCCCAGCGACTGGGTCACCATCTTGGCCAGCAAACTAGTGGGGAAGACAGCGGATATTTACCGGGCTGTACCAGAAAAGCAGATCAGAGACTATCCCTTTATTACACAAATCCTCCTGGCCCGGTATTCGGTCACCCCTGAACAATACCGCCAAAAGTTTAGGGAGACCCGGAAAGGGGATTAGGACTCCCATGCGGAGTGGACATGCCGGATCACAAGGGCCACCCAGAACTGGCTCAACTCCTATCAAGCCAAGTTCCCGGAGGAGATCACCCAGCTCATCATGCTAGAGCACTTTTTCAATGGGCTCCCCAACGACACGGCTGGTGAGAGACCGCCAGCCCCAGAACCAAGAAGTATTGGTATGAGCTGCTGAAGCTAGCTCATGATATCCCCTTGGCAGGGCATTTGGGCAGGAGCCAGACAGGCTCTCGGCTCACCCAAATCTTCTTCTGGCCAGGCATCTCTCGGGATCTGAGGCAGAACTGCCAGATGTATGCCAGAGAGTGGGGAAGAGAAGGGACCAGCACAGGGCCCCCCTCCATCCCCTACATATTAGTGAAGATCCGTTCAGCAGAGTAGCTGTCGACATTATAGGTCCCCTAGCCAAGCCTAGTCCCTCTGATAAGAAGTTCATTCTGACCATCGTGGACTACGTGACTCGGTACCCTGAGCAGTATTCGGGCAGAGACTGTGGCTGAAGCCTTGATGCGAGTGTTCTCCCGGATGGGTTTTCCCCGGGAGATTCTCTCAGACCAGGGCACCCAGTTTTCTGCCGAAATATCCCACCAACTGTGGAGATTGTGCACATTAAACCGATACTGTGCTCCCCTTACCACCCCCAGACCAATGGCATGTGTGAGCACTTCAACGCTACATTGAAGCAAATGCTCCGTACCTTTGCGGTGACTTACAAGGATTGAGAGAGATTTCTGCCCCATCTCCTGTGTGCCTATCGGGAGGTGCCACAGGAATTGACTGGGTTCTCCTCGTTCGAACTGCCATGTCAGGGAACTCCTTGGAGCTGGCTTTAGTATGTTCAGTCCCTGGGTGCAGTGGGCAGTAGCAGGCGTACTGTCTAGGGGACGGCTGCTCCGCTTTTGCACCGTGCTCTAGGAGGAGGAGGTGGATGTGGAGTAGGAGGTTGAGGAGGCAGTGACCGCGGCGGCGGCGACGCATTCGGATGTCTGCAATATCAACTTTCAATTTTACTTTATGCGCCTACCATGGTGACAGGGAATCAGGGTTCGATTCGGGAGAGGGAGCCTGAGAAACGGCTACCACATCCGAGGAAGGCAACAGGCGTGCAAATTACCCACTCCCGATGCGGGGCGGGTAGTGACGATAAATAACAATACAGGACTCTGTCCAGGCCCTGTAATTGGAATGAGTCCACTTTAAATCCTTTAACGAGGATCTATTGGAGGGCAAGTCTGGTGCAGAGCGACTGACCCGTGCGTGCTGCAGCTGAAACTCCACAATCGCCTGCTGCTGCTTGCAAAGTCTCTCCAGCATGTGCAAGGTGGAGTTCCACCTTGTGGGCACTTTGCATATGAGGCGGTGAGCTGGAAGGCCGAAGTTACGCTGCAGCGCAGACAGGCGAGCAGCAGCATGGTGAGAATGCCGAAAGCGCGCACAGCCGCTACAGTGAAACTGTGAATGGCTCATTCAATCAGTTATGGTTCCTTTGATCGCTCCATCTGTTACTTGGATAACTGTGGTAATTCTAGAGCTAACACATGCCGACGAGCACTAGGGGACGGCCACTACGCTTTTGCACCCTGCTCCCTCTTATGCTGTGCTGGTGCCTCTATGCGACCACCGCCTCTTCCTCCAAACTGCACAGGTCATTCGCATGACCTTCATTCCATGTGGGGTCTAGGACCTCATCATCCTCCACATCATCTTCCACCCACTCCTCAACCCTGCCCTCCTTGCCGGTCTGCACACTGCAGAAAGCCACAGCAGTTGGCACCTGTGTTTTTCCAGCATGTAAAGTCTGCAAAGGACATATGGAAATTGTTTTAGAATTGTATCCAGGCAACAGTTTTCCCTATAAACTGACCTCTCAGTTGGACTTGTGAGGGTATTGCCCCAGGATTACAATATTGTTTAAGTACCTCTTAGCTATTGATAACTGGTTTAAATATAGCAGCTTGTTATCTGGTAGTTTCTAGTGTAGAAAATATCAATCTGTTTTCTATCACTTAGATCTGTTTAACAAGTGTTGTAGGTTTGAAACAATACTACAAGTGACCAATGTAGTAAATTAGAATCAAAGTTCCATTTGCAAATAAAAATTCTCGCCCATCTTCTGTGGGTTATTGCATTTTTAAGATATAGACTTATTGTATCACACTAGCCATGCACAGGTAGATTGTCTGGCACGTTGTTTTGGTGTTTGTTTTTTAACTTTGTAGTTGTGTCTTTACACAATATAGAAATGTATATTAATGCTTCTGTATATGAAGCAATCACAATAACACTTATTTTTCACTTTTTTAAAAAGTCTTTAGACTTTCTTGAGAAGCGGTTACTAGCCAGTGTTGCACACATACACCAGATATGAAGTGAACACCCCAAATGTACTATTTAGCACCTAAAGAATTTGAATGTTTAAAACTGCTATGTCACAGCAGTATTTGACCGTTCTATTTGACTCTCAGATATGAAGTGCACGCCCCAAATTTACTTTTTAGCACCAAAAGAATTTGAATGTTTAAAACTGCAATGTAAGCACAGTATTTGACGGTTCTATTTGACTCTCAGATATGAAGTGCACCACAGACCGAAAATGTACTATTTTGCAGCAAAAAAATTTGAATTTTTAAAACTGCTCTGTAAGCACAGTATTTGACAGTTCTATTTGACTCTCAGATATGAAGTGCAACGCAGGCCGCAAATGTACTATTTAGCAGCAAAAAAATTACAATTTTCAAAACTGCGCTGTAACCACAGTATTTGACAGTTCTATTTGGCTCTCAGATATGAAGTGCACCACAGGCCGCAAATGTACTATTTAGCAGCAAAAAAAAAATGGAATTTTTTAAACTGCGCTGTAAGCACTGTATTTGACGGTTCTATTTGACTCTCAGTTATGAAGTGCAGGTCACAAATGTACTATTTAGCACCTAAAGAATTTAAATGTTTAAAAATGCACTGTAACCACAGTATTTGATGGTTCTATTTGACTCTCAGATATGACGTGCACCGCAGGCCGCAAATGTACTATTTAGCAGCAAAAAAATTACAATTTTCAAAACTGCGCTGTAACCACAGTATTTGACAGTTCTATTTGACTCTCAGATATGAAGTGCACCACAGGCCGCAAATGTACTATTTAGCAGCAAAAAAAAATTGAATTTTTTAAACTGCGCTGTAAGCACTGTATTTGACGGTTCTATTTGACTCTCAGTTATGAAGTGCAGGTCACAAATGTACTATTTAGCACCTAAAGAATTTAAATGTTTAAAAATGCACTGTAACCACAGTATTTGATGGTTCTATTTGACTCTCAGATATGACGTGCACCGCAGGCCGCAAATGTACTATTTAGCAGCAAAAAAATATAGAATTTTTAAAACTGCTCTGTAAGCACAGTATTTGACGGTTCTATTTGACTCTCAGATATGAAGTGCAGACCACAAATGTACTATTTAGCACCTAAAGAATTTAAATGTTTAAAAATGCACTGTAACCACAGTATTTGACGGTTCTATTTGACTCTCAGATATGAAGTGCACCACAGGCCGCAAATGTACTATTTAGCAGCAAAAAAAAAATGGAATTTTTTAAACTGCGCTGTAAGCACTGTATTTGACGGTTCTATTTGACTCTCAGTTATGAAGTGCAGGTCACAAATGTACTATTTAGCACCTAAAGAATTTAAATGTTTAAAAATGCACTGTAACCACAGTATTTGATGGTTCTATTTGACTCTCAGATATGACGTGCACCGCAGGCCGCAAATGTACTATTTAGCAGCAAAAAAATATAGAATTTTTAAAACTGCAATGTAAGCACAGTATTTGACGGTTCTATTTGACTCTCAGATATGAAGTGCAACGCAGGCCGCAAATGTACTATTTAGCAGCAAAAAAATTACAATTTTCAAAACTGCGCTGTAACCACAGTATTTGACAGTTCTATTTGGCTCTCAGATATGAAGTGCACCACAGGCCGCAAATGTACTATTTAGCAGCAAAAAAAAAATGGAATTTTTTAAACTGCGCTGTAAGCACTGTATTTGACGGTTCTATTTGACTCTCAGTTATGAAGTGCAGGCCACAAATGTACTATTTAGCACCTAAAGAATTTAAATGTTTAAAAATGCACTGTAACCACAGTATTTGATGGTTCTATTTGACTCTCAGATATGACGTGCACCGCAGGCCGCAAATGTACTATTTAGCAGCAAAAAAATATAGAATTTTTAAAACTGCTCTGTAAGCACAGTATTTGACGGTTCTATTTGACTCTCAGATATGAAGTGCAGACCACAAATGTACTATTTAGCAACTAAAGAATTTAAGGGGGGTGGATCAGAGGGAAAGCCTTGAAATATAATCTTTACCACTGGGACCATTTTTAGGGTAATTAATCAAATTATAATTTCTCTTTTATTCTTGTTAACCATTGATTTTTTTTTAATCTAAAAGGTTAATACTAAATCTATTTGAATTTGGTTTAGTAGTCGGGTATATGCTTTTTGCCATGTCGGGCTGCAAGTGGATTTCCAGTTTTGTGCTAGCATCAATTTTATTGCTAATAACACATGTATGAATAACTATTTATCTTTTAAAGGCATGATTGGCCAATTCAAATGTAATAAAACTTATATTGGAGGCCAGTTTATTTTGGACTTAGATGTTTTTCAATACCAATGAAAAGATGTATTCCAAATATCTTTAAACATATCACATTCGCACCACAAGTGTAGATAAGTAAATTTTTCTCTATTACATCTCCAAAATATATCAGACTCAGAAGGAGAGACTTTTGCAGATTTTGTGGGAACCCAATGCCATATATTAACAATTTTATAATGCATCTCCAAAAGATGTAAACAGTAGACTGATGGTGAGGGACTAATTAGTGTTTTATTCCAATCTTCAACATCAATATTAAATCCCAATTATGTTCCCCATTTAGATATAGCAGGATTATTTTCTATTTTATTACAATTTGTAATCAGTAGTGTTGTTTTTGACAATATTTTTACAATTTTTGAGTAATTAAATATTTTTGAAATGTTTGAGCTTTGAAAAGAATTTTGGTAAATAAATACATAAAATATTGTTTCCTCTATGGTAATAAAAAAATTGAGAATTAGAAACATTAAATTCCTCCACCAGATCCGGATATGATTTTAGAGATGTGTTCTTTATGAAATGAGATATAGTGGTAAAATGTCTTTATTTCCAGAGAATCAAATTCAAGTCATCTGTAATTACCTCTAGAGTTTCTATTTTGTTTGATGATATTAGTTTTCACATTATTCGGAATGGCTTTTTAATATTTATCCATGATTTTACTAGTTGACATAAAACTACTTTGCTGTTTTAAAACAGCAATTCATTGTTTTTCTTTAACATTCCATACAATTAAGGGACAGAAAAAGATGGGGGTACAAGACCAGCAAAGAAGGATACAAAAACCAATAAATCATGACAGTACTGATGAGAATCTTGTCATCAATCTGTCCACCTTCAAACTCACTAAGAAACATAATTCTCTCCTGAGCAAGGGCCTATCATTTGTTCCTTCCCCTACGACCAATATGTTTGACTGGGCGAAAGACACAAATCTTTTTTGGACGCAAACTCGCCCTTAACATTATCCATACAAGACCGGAGCACAAACATGCCAGGGAATTGGGTATCACTCAGGAAGACTATCAACACGTTCAAACGATGATATCTCTCCTGGAGGAACAAAATGACCACCCACCCCTCACTACATGTAAACCCCCTTCATGGTACACCCCTAATTTTAAAGATGTATCAAATATAGATCTCTTTGTAAAAATTACTACCAAAGCCTTGGACTCCCTCCCCCCTCCTACAGAAGCTCCTGATAACCTAACCAAAGCCAAACGTGAAGCACTTAGAGAACTCAGTAAGAACAATGATGTGGTTATAAAACCTTTGGAAAAAGGAGGAAATATAGTACTTATGGACCAAGATAAGTACATCGATATGTGTCTTGAACATCTTAAAGATAATACTCAATATCAAGTACTGCCTCAGGATCCTACAGCTACTTTCCTCACCGAATTAAAAATCTTGCTCACCCAAGCTTTGGAGGATGAACTAATCAAAAAGGAGGAATATCAATTTATGATTCTGACCAACAATCCCACTATCTCAACCTTTTACTGTCTCCCCAAAGTTCATAAATCCCTAACTAACCCACCAGGGAGACCCATTGTCTCTGGGAACGACTCTCTAACTGAAAAAAATAGCAAATTTCTTGAACAACTCCTCCATCCATTTGTTACAAAACTTGAGTCGCATGTACAAGACACAAAACATACCTTGTTGATATTGGAAAACTTAGAGGTTCCACCCTACTCACTCCTTGCCAGTCTGGATGTGGTTTCATTGTACAATAACATCCCCCATGACAAGGGATTATATGCCACTTCCTACTTCTTACACAGATCTACTAAGTACAACCCCGAGCAAATCGAATTCATCTTAACTCTTTTGGAGTTCGTTTTAACACATAATTACTTTGTGTTCGACGGTCTGTACTACCTACAACTTCGCGGTACGGCTATGGGCACGGCTTGTGCCCCTAGCTACGCAAACTTATATTTGGGATGGTGGGAGGAAAACCTTTTCAAAGACACAACCACTAACCAATTTTCTCAATATATACACAAATGGTTGAGATATATTGATGATATTTTAATCTTTTGGACCGGTTCTTGTTCTAGCTTCTCTGACATGGTGAAGGTGCTAAACAACAACGATATTGGTTTACAACTGACACACGTCATTCATGAAACACAACTGGTATTTCTAGATCTCAGAATCTTACTGAACATGGATGGCACAATAGATACTGAGCTGTATAGGAAAAGCACTGCATCCAATAACCTTCTCCACTGGCGCAGTTTCCACCCTTACCGCCTGAAAGCTGGAATTCCATATGGACAGTATCTCCGAGCTAGGAGAAACTGTTCTAATGAAGTGTCATTTAATATTAGAATTTAGATATTTTGAGGACACGCTTCAAGAGTAGAGGGTATCCCAATAAGATCCTCAAAAAGGCCTTTCAGAGGGCTCTCTCTCAAGACAGAAGTTCCAGCCTTCATTCTACTAAAGTCACCTCACCTAACCAATTGATTAGGTGTATAGGAACCTACGACAAGCAATGGCAACCTATCAAAGAGATATTTACTCGGCATTGGCCAATCCTACAACATGACACTGACTTAAAACCAGAAGCAGTGGCATATCCCAACATCACGGCTCGTAGGTCAAAAAACCTCAGAGACTTTCTGGTACACAGTCATTTTGAGAGAAAAACACCTTCCAAGAACTGGCTCACTGCACCCGTGGGAATGTATAAATGTGGACGGTGCAAGGCATGTCCTTTCATAAACCAGTCCAAATTGATTAAGTGCACTAATACACAAAAAGAATTTAAAATCAACCAGTTCATAAACTGCAGTACTACACGCGTCATATATGTCATCACATGCTCTTGCGGCATGCAATATATTGGAAAGACCTACCAAGAACTCAGGAGGCGCACTTTGCAACATGTGAATTCTGTTAAAAATCTACATCTGAGTACTCCAGTGGCCATGCATGTCAGAAATGTCCATGATGGAAACCCTAATCATCTATCTTTTCAGGTCTTGGAAAGAGTTAATTTAAACTCCAGTAAAGGCAACTTCAATCACATACTTCTTCGTAAAGAGTCCAGGTGGATTTATGAATTTAAAACTCTCACTCCAGGCGGTCTAAATGAAGAATTCAACTTCACCCCATTCATTCATTCACATTAGGATTCATTTAGTCAATAGAGCGTATGTATTTATTTTTGTATGACAAGATTTGCCCCTTGTGACTAAGAATCCCTTATTAGATTACACATATGGTCTTATTTTTTATCTTAGTCTGGTTTTTCCTCTGTATTATGTTTTTTCACCCCTTGATCAGCATTGAAGGGGTTAAAACCGATCTTTACAGCACTCCACGATCACAGGGATATAGACATTATATACACAATTTCTTAGTGTTTTTACTATGTCTTAAGTCCTCCATTGATATGTAATTGTCTCTACTTTTTGAGTCATTTTCGCTCATAAGTTTGTGGCAGTTTATCAGTTTTCAACTGCAACATTTATCTATTCATATGTATTATCATATTCATTTGTTTCCTCTACAGACCCTACAGGGTTAATGATGATACTTATTCAATTAGTGATCATCATCACTGACAATTAGTGACCGACCAATCAGAATCAGCGGGTCTCGTTTGAATCCACCTATCAGCTCTACCTATTACCTTTAAGTAGCTGATACTCACCTAACATCGGTTCCCCTCTGATGAGTTGTGACGAAACGCGCGTGTCAGGGGCCATTGGATTCAGTGCAACAGCTCAGTGTGTGGTCCTCAGATCAACATGACTGCACTCTCTGAAGGATCCTGTTCACCACTCCTGTTATGACTGGAGCAGACTATATTGTGGGGTAGATCTATGCCACTGTGCATTATTCTTTCACCTTCAGGACACATTCGATCGTGATACTACCCCCTCCCTCTGTGTCTGCTGGCTATAACAGTTATTGTGGTTTAGTTTGGGCTATTTTAGCTCCATTTCTCATATGCAGTTAGTGGCAACATTCCACTCCGTTTACTAAGTAAATCATTACTGTTACTATTTCAGTTCTTACTGCAACTTTGTCTTGTTGCAAGCTAACTGCAACTTTGTTTTGTTGCAAGTTACTTATACCAGAGGTATCCTGAAAACTTATGAACAGGTCCTCTGTGTTTTTATGTATCTAATGTAGCTATATCTTTAGTGTATATTTGTACAGCACCTCGTTTATGTATAATTTATCACTACAAAGAATGTAGCAACTATATCTTTAGTGAACATTTGTATAGCACCTCATTTATGTATAATTTATCACTTTAAAGAAGGAACCATATCTGCACTGTGACCATTGTAGACCTGTCAATAAGTATGCTGGATATCTTAACAGCGAGTATAGGTCTTTCTCTACATAGGTCACAGGGTTGATTACCAGCACTTTCAGTGTTTGATTGTTTTTGTCTATTTGGTCGCTCACACGTTACACTGATTGCTATTGGACTATCAGTTGCATACAGCTACCATATCTTCTGTGTATATTTGTACAGCACTTCATTTAATTATGATTTATCATTAGAAAGATTAATCCTCATCTTGACTGTGATCGTTTAACAGGCCTGTCAAAACACGCTGGACATTTTATCAGCGATTGAGGATCTCTTTACATAGGTCACAGGGCTGATTCATGCTCAGAAACTCGGCAGCAGCTGCCCATTAGACCCCAATTCAGAGTTCTCCGAATTGCACACTACTTGAAGTATCGAATGTCACCCACATTGCAATTTGGGGCAGATGTGCCGCGATACTATGTGCACAAATATACCATTATAATATAGGTATACGTGTATTCACCATCTAGCTTACAGATTTTGATTAGCACTTATTTTTGGTTCTTTTCTTTTGTTTTGCTCTACATACATTTAAACTTACTGTAAATTCACTAAAAGTTATTTTCAACATTTTTTAGTTTTTCCTCCAATTGTTTTATATTTTTCGTACTATTAAAAGTTAAATTTTATGATATTTTGATCCACTAAGGGCACTCATAGCTTGTCTCCTCTTTCCTGTCACTACCCTGGTAGTCCATTGTGGGTTAACCCCATCTTTTGAGTGTCTTTCCTGTAGCTTCCCCCCTTTTTTTCTTTTCTTCCATACAATTAAGAATAAATCATCATATCCTATCAAAGTTCGTTCAATATCTTGCCATGCTTCTGGGGAATATGCTTGCAAATGGTATAAATGGGTCATTACACTAGCTTGGTAAAGATTTTTGATGTTTGGGAATCCTAAACCACCTTTATTCTTATTCATAGATAACATCTTTTGGCTAATCCTGGGAGGCTTTGTTTTCTATATAAAGTTTGATATACTAGATTGTAATATAAAAAGCCAAGGATTAGAGATTGAAAGAGGGATCATTTGAAACACGTATGCCCATCTAGGGATACTATAGCTTTTTACAAGATTAATTACGACCCCACCATGATAATTAGATCTTCCTCCAATTTTTGATAGAATGGTTTGTTGATTTTAACATATGTAAAAAATTTACCTCCATTAATCTATCTAGATATGTTTGTGATTTTGACTCTCAAGTATGTAAAACTGTGTTTAGCCCAACTAAATTGATAGAGACCTTTAAGTAGTTTTCATTGGTCATTATTTATTTTGGTATGAAGGATCATGGATTTGTCTATATTAGTTTTATAATTTAGAAACTTTACTAAAAAACTTTACTAAATTGTTGAACTTTTTTCCATTAGATTTGGTAATGATTTTTCTGGATTTGTTATTGTAAAAAGAACATCATCTGCATATAGATTATGTTTAAGTGTTTTTTTCTTGATGGAAATGCCTTTTGTATTTTGGTTACTTCCTATTCTCATTGCTAATGGTTCTATTGATAAAATATAGATATCGATGATGTCTTGATAATCTGGACAGACACCATAGCCCTCTTCCAGGAATTTGTGTTGACGTTAAATAAGAATGACATTAACCTAAGACTAACAAGTGAAGTGGGTGGTAAGAGAATTAATTTCTTGGACATTACTATTATGCTGACAGATGATGGATATCTCAAGTCTTCACTATTTCGCAAACCAACAGCGACTAATAATTTGCTTAATTGGGAGAGTCATCATCCTTCACCCCTTAAAAAAGGTATTCCATTTACGCCTTCGACGTAATTGCTCTACCATTGATGACTTCAAACTAAAAGCAAAAATCCTTCAAAGCCAGTTTAAACAAAAAGGCTACCCAAACAAATGCATCAAAAATGCGTACAAACGGGCACTCCTCACTGATAGGCAAGATCTACTATCAGAAGATAGTAATCAAAAACCATCACAAGATGTGATCAGGTGTATAGGAAATTCCGATGCTGGTTGGAACCAAATTATTAAGATCTTGGAAAGATTCTGGCCCCTACTACACCAAGATCCACACATACACAAAGTGATTACAACCCATGCATCTGTCACCGCAAGAAGAGGACATAATTTGAAGGATATCCTAGTGCCTAGTCACCTTAAAAATACACCTCATACCTCGACTTGGTTGAAATCTCCAGTGGTAGGTACCTACCAATGTGGGAGGTGCAAAGCGTGCCACTTTATACGTCGAACTTCAAAAACTTTCCAAGACTCCTCTAACTCCCAACACTTTGAGGTTAAAACCTTTTTTAACTGCCAATCAAAAGGTTTAGTTTACTTACTCACATGCTCTTGCAAGAAACTTTACGTTGGAAAAACATCTCGCTTATTTAAATTACGAATAAGAGAACATGTGAACTCGGTGAATCCCAGGAGACTGATTGACACACCAGTCTCAAAACATTTGAAACTACATCACAGCAGATCCTCAGACGGGATCAGATTTTGTGGCATAGAAAAAGTCTCATTAGGACCAAGGGGAGGTGATCTGGATAAAATACTCCTACAGAGGGAGATTTTCTGGATCTACAAGCTTAAGACACTGTCACCCATGGGTCTCAACAAGGGGTTTTCTTATACTTCTTTCATCTCGGATTAATATACTGACTGCAACCAGTGCTTCCTTTGTTTGATGGACTACCTATTTTGTACATATGTATATACACCTGATACACAACTTACACTTTATGGCTATAGTAGCTCTTTCTACATCCATCTAGATGCCCCTCCCTTTATTGATTTAATACCGATTACCTGAATTCACCTGTTTTGATATTTTTCCACTAGCTAGGGCATGTAGATAAATATGATCTACATATAGATTGATTAATAAATTCACACATTCAGTGCAATGTAGTAGCCATTGGCAATTGTGACCTGCTACTTTTATGCTATTTATACTTTAATGTTATGCAATTGATTAGTCTGAATTAATGGAAATATAACCCTTAGAGTGATCTTATATATGTGACACTGATTACTCTTGTACTGAAGGCTACTACAACCTATATTTATGGTCAGACTTTATGTCTGTTTAATTATTTCAGTCCGTTTGAGTTTTAACTGGCTATGTCCGTCTGGATGTGATGGGAGTTCACCTCCATCAACTTCCACGGACTTAACCCTTAAAATATACCCTGTGGGCTATAACATGAGCAATCTCGTCATGGGGAACTGTTTAAGCCCCGCCCACATGTGAGCCGACCAATCGCGACAATCCTAAAGTGAGCCAATGAGAGGCTAGGAAGTCACGATCACGTGATACTTCATCATGTGACTCACTTACTGATACTACCGGATGCAATTACAGAGAGGCTTTTCACCTGTAAGCCCTCTGCTCCACGGCAGGTGATTGGCACACTACTTTGGCGCCTAAGGTATTTAAATGAGGCTGTAACCACTATACTGCTAGCCCCTGTCCAAGGTGTCACACATAGACACCGAAACGCGTGTCGGGCATTATACTGGGCAATTTACCTATACCTATCTGATATGGGCATTGGGCATCATGGATCTTGAGCACTCTTAAGCTCTATTTTGTTTCAAGCATTAAGCTTTGATCTATCTTTTTCTATCACTATACCTGTCTAGCTAGTCTACCAGGGAGAGAGGCTTTATTAAGTTTTATGATCAGTCTATTATATACTGATTTTCATCTCAATGTGTATTCTCTCCTCTGATACCTATGTATTGCTCTGGCTGACTAATGGCACATATTGACTGCTCCTATTCCTAAGATCCTTAATTTATACTAAAGAGATCTATATATAGGGATGTCTGCTTATAGGGGGAACCTTATGACCCATTAGTGGTCCTGATTGGAGATTTTTTTGCCCCTACTTGCATGTGCAGCATACTGCCTCACAGAGCGCCCTTTTAGTTATAGAGACCACTGAGGGACCTGACACTCAGATTTTAACTAGTTTCTATTAAAGTTTCCCCTTTTTAATTTTTTTTTGTTCTGTATGTGTAGATCCTTTTTGACTACTTTGCTCTTCTCTATAATCTATATTGACGGTATAGTCGATTATTGTATATATTGGATATACTGTACATATTTCATTTTTGCATGCTTTAATTTTGTCTGGCACTATTTCTTTTAGCCTCACACACTGTGGGTTTATCTAGATAGTACCGATCACGTAGTATTTTCCTACTAGCCATACTTATATCTAGGCGATGTTCAGGGTCTCGTGATTTGTTCTATTCGAGACCCTTTAGCATCCTTGTTTGTCGTTTTTTTATAAAATATATAGAAGAGGCGAGAGTGGTCAACCCTGCCTAGTGCCATTTTTTTTAATTGGGAACCATTTAGACAACATACCATGCCCAACTGTTCTGCTAGTGGAATATGATACATAGACAGGATTGCTTGAAATATCCAATCTTGAATACCAAACCTTTGCAAAGATTAACCATAAATCCCCTACTGACCTTGTTGAAGACTTTTTCAGAATCTATCAACAGAGTCAGGAGGGGAGTCCCATGTCTTTCTGATAGATCTATTATATCTATCAATCGTCTGATATTCGAGCCTGAAAATCGATTTGACATAAAGCCTATTTGGTCTGGGTGTATTAAATTGTTTACAACTAGTTTTATCCTGTCATCCACCAGGGGACTACACACAAAATCTCCTTTGAAACAGAGGCTCCTGCACTTCTTGCAGCTTTGGGTCTCACGGACTTGACATCCACTACTCCTGCTTAGACATCTACCCAGACCAGGGACCCAACCCAAGTGGTGCCATTTGTGCCAATAACTGGACCCGTAAACGCCTCAGCCCCCTGACTGAGAAGGCAGAAGACCACGACCCCAAAAGAGCGGTGGGAGAAGCCACAGCCCAAGCTGATTGTTTATGATTTTGATATTTTCATGGTGTTCTTTTCTTTCTCTTCCTTTTTGCTGCTTTATAGCAAGTCACATCCGAGGGGACCCGGCAGACCAACTACCGGGAGATGTCTAACATTGGCGATCCCCCTGAATGACACGATACACAGGTCTATCCCAGTCTCACAACTCATGTGACTCTAAGTTTATACGAATACCCCCTCAATGCCCCCTTGATTAGGGGTGACCTTCCCTCTCGAGTACACCTTCACTAAATGTATTAATCCCCACACCTTCTAACGAAGGCAAGATTCTTGTAAGGCAAACTCCTATACACTCTCTGTTGATTCATGTCACGCATTTATCCGCTTATAAAAAGGTGGTTAATGACATTTACTGTCGACACAGGAAAAGTTGTGCCGAGCAGCAACCAAATCCACAGAAGGGTTAATGCTGAGCAGCAATTATGCAAATGGGAACCTGGTAACTGCTTTGGGGTCAAAGGCTGGTTACAGCCTATCAGATCTAGAGGAGGGGTATTTAGGCCCAGTTCTCATCCTGCTCAGTGCCCTGTCGTGGTTTCCCTTGTGGCTGTCCGAGAGCGCGTTATTGATTCTGGTAATTCTGGTTATTTGACTTTGGCATTGTTTTTGACCTCCCTATTTTCTGGCATCCCTGACTCCTGGCTTTTCCTTATCGTTGTGTCTCTTTCTTTTTCCCTTGACCTCGGCTATTCCTGACTATTCTTTGGTACGTTAGTCCGGCCATTCTAAGGTCCGGTATACGTTACCTATCAGTCCTCTGTGTTATACAATTCTATGTGCTGGATCATTCTGTAATCCTGACAATACAATCATATAATTTAATCATCTTCAGACATCCTCTTGTACTGCTCATACTCTTAAGTTTGAAATCTTGCATGTATTACTCTCTAATTTATATTTTGCATCTGACTACACATTTGCTACTACAGGGAGTGCAGAATTATTAGGCAAATGAGTATTTTGACCACATCATCCTCTTTATGCATGTTGTCTTACTCCAAGCTGTATAGGCTCGAAAGCCTACTACCAATTAAGCATATTAGGTGATGTGCATCTCTGTAATGAGAAGGGGTGTGATCTAATGACATCAACACCCTATATCAGGTGTGCATAATTATTAGGCAACTTCCTTTCCTTTGGCAAAATGGGTCAAAAGAAGGACTTGACAGGCTCAGAAAAGTCAAAAATAGTGAGATATCTTGCAGAGGGATGCAGCACTCTTAAAATTGCAAAGCTTCTGAAGCGTGATCATCGAAACAAACAAGCGTTTCATTCAAAATAGTCATCAGGGTCGCAAGAAGCGTGTGGAAAAACCAAGGCGCAAAATAACTGCCCATGAACTGAGAAAAGTCAAGCGTGCAGATGCCACTTGCCACCAGTTTGGCCATATTTCAGAGCTGCAACATCACTGGAGTGCCCAAAAGCACAAGGTGTGCAATACTCAGAGACATGGCCAAGGTAAGAAAGGCTGAAAGACGACCACCTCTGAACAAGACACACGAGCTGAAACGTCAAGACTGGGCCAAGAAATATCTCAAGACTGATTTTTCTAAGGTTTTATGGACTGATGAAATGAGAGTGAGTCTTGATGGGCCAGATGGATGGGCCCGTGGCTGGATTGGTAAAGGGCAGAGAGCTCCAGTCCGACTCAGACGCCAGCAAGGTGGAGGTGGAGTACTGGTTTGGGCTGGTATCATCAAAGATGAGCTTGTGGGGCCTTTTCGGGTTGAGGATGGAGTCAAGCTCAACTCCCAGTCCTACTGCCAGTTTCTGGAAGACACCTTCTTCAAGCAGTGGTACAGGAAGAAGTCTGCATCCTTCAAGAAAAACATGATTTTCATGCAGGACAATGCTCCATCACACGCGTCCAAGTACTCCACAGCGTGGCTGGCAAGAAAGGGTATAAAAGAAGAAAATCTAATGACATGGCCTCCTTGTTAACCTGATCTGAACCCCATTGAGAACCTGTGGTCCATCATCAAATGTGAGATTTACAAGGAGAGAAAACAGTACACCTCTCTGAACAGTGTCTGGGAGGCTGTGGTTGCTTCTGCACGCAATGTTGATGGTGAACAGATCAAAACACTGACAGAATCCATGGATGGCAGGCTTTTGAGTGTCCTTGCAAAGAAAGGTGGCTATATTGGTCACTGATTTGTTTTTGTTTTGTTTTTGAATGTCAGAAATGTATATTTGTGAATGTTGAGATGTTATATTGGTTTCACTGGTAAAAATAAATAATTGAAATGGGTATATATTTGTTTTTTGTTAAGTTGCCTAATAATTATGCACAGTAATAGTCACCTGCACACACAGATATCCCCCTAAAATAGCTAAAACTAAAAACAAACTAAAAACTACTTCCAAAAATATTCAGCTTTGATATTAATGAGTTTTTTGGGTTCATTGAGAACATGGTTGTTGTTCAATAATAAAATTAATCCTCAAAAATACAACTTGCCTAATAATTCTGCACTCCCTGTAAAGTTCTACCATAATGTAAACTGTTTATATCTTACATTAATGTAATCTGTTTATATCTAGTCATGGTCTCCTAGGGTCACACACTTGCTTATATCTAAAAAAATAATAAAATGTGCAGCCTTGCCATGACACCTTTTGTTTATTTTTATGTGATTGACTGATGCAACTGTTTCCTTTCATGCCTTTGTTCTACCATATGCACAACAAAAATAAAGAATTAAAAAAAAAAATAGTTTTAACCTATTAGCAAGAATAGATGCGAATAATTTAATATCGGTATTAAGAAGAGAAATTGGTCTATAGTTTTGAATTTGTGAGTTTTTTTGTTAGATTTCAAGATTGGAATTATATTAGCTTTTGTTAATTCTGAAGGGAAATATTTTGGATCTACTATACCATTTAATGTGGATGTTAATTGGAGTAGAAAATTTGTTTTATAACGTTTATAAAAAATATTGCTTAGTCCATCTCGACCTGGTGTTTTTTTAGATTGTAACTTATATGTATTTTGATCAATTTCTTTGATAGTTATAGGTAGATTTAATTTAAAAAAAATTGCGTTTGTGATAGTTTTGGAAATTCTAGATTCTGCAAATATTTGTCTATTTCTAATTCTTTGGAATAATTATTTAAATTATATATGTCTTCATAATAATTGTTAAATGCTTTTCCTATGCTTTCAGAAGATAATAAAGTTTTATTGTCTGTTTACTATATCTATACTATCAGTTTAGATATTTTAGATTTTAGGTAATTTTTTTTGAGTCTACCAGATAATAATTTATCCGCTCTATTTCCTTTAGCGTAGTATTTAATTTTCATTTTTCTTTCTTCTTTTTAGTTATTATTTATTGCATTTTCATTATCCAAAAAACAAACATTACATTGACATGACATAACAATACAATATTTGACATCAATATTACAGATATAATCTTAATATGTTATAATCCAAGTTGGTTAGATTTAGATACTTTAAATCAATAATACCCACAGTCATAGACAAACAAAGCAGACAAAAGTTACTGGACAGCTAAGGAGGATATTATAGGAATCAGAGATATACGATAGTTAGAATTTAATTAGTGGGACTAATTTCCACTTAGTTACCTCTTATCACAATGTAGTTACTATGTGGTTTCACCTTATATATTTAGAAACAGTCCAATAAAGTAAATAGGGCAAGTCAGTTTGTAATTAGGGTACCCAACCAAGGTTGCCATGTATTTTTATACCATTCATACTTTTTAAAAAAATATTCCCTTTTCTATTGTATATTGATATTTAAGTTGATTTAAGATATAAGGCCATGAAATGGATTTCTTGTTTTAACCAAAATCTGGAAATTGTGACTTTAGCAGCCATTGTCAAATGAATCAATAAATATATTTTTTGAGTTGGTATATCTGAGAGGTTAAATAAAATATAACAACCTGAAAATCATTACCCAATTCATGACCCACTAACTTAACCAATTAATTTATTACCCTACTCCATATCATATTCAACATATGACAGTCACACCAAATATGCTTTGAGCTACCCATACAGCGCTTACACCTCCAACAAAATGGGGAGACTGTCGGATTTATTTTATTCATCATTTTAGGGACAAGATGCCACTGATGTAGTATTTTATAGTGAAGTTTGATAAGGTTCAGACAATGTAAAGTTTTTTTTACTGATGTTATAGACTTATACCACTGGTCAATAAGTCCAGGGGTTTGTAAATCGTTATTGCAATTATTCCAGGCTTTAGGCTTTTGATCATTATCGGTTATTCTCAAAATTTCATAACAGAAGGTAATGGTCTTAAATTTAGAGTTTATTCATATTTTTATTTAGAATGTCATGGTCATCATTTAAAATGTGATTTCCAATGTAATTTTTCACTCTAAGATAAGTAAAAATCTCTTTGGGGGATATATTATAAATCTGCTGCAGTTGAGCAAAGTGTTTTATCTTATTATCGAGTGTAATATCCAAGATATTCATAATACCAGCTTCAATCCAATTTTTACATTTAAATCAGGTATATTATCTTGCATAGTTGCAATGTGGCTACCTTTAGCAATTTTGTCCAATCTATTATTCTTCTTTCTATACTTAAACCAGTAATAACACAATTCCTTTAAATAAGTACTTTCAGTTGAACGAATGAATTTAGTACTTGCTCCCTCATTGAGCCAAATCAAGGCAGAGAGATCCCGAACTTTCAATAATGATGACTCTACCTTATACCATGGCTCATTGACTGCATTAGTGGCCTGCCAACTTCTTAAATGAAATATCCTACTCGCTTCATTGTGTCGAATAATGTTTGGGATTGCAAGGTCCCCTGTATTGGTTTTCTTCATTAAATGTGAAGCTGATATGCTAGGCTTCTTAGAAACCCATATATAATGCATGAAGAGATTATGGACTTGTTTCAATTTAATTAAAGATATGGAAAGAGGTAAAATCCTGAAAACATAGGACCATTTGGGGAGAATATATGATTTGATGACGTTCACTCTTCCCAACCAGCAGATGCCAATATTTTTCCATTCCTTCAATAATGTTGCACTAGTATCTTTAAAAAGGATTCCAGCATTTTTTAAACACATTTCTGTTCAATTCTGAAAAAAAAATATTCCTAAATACATAAGGCCACCTGTGATCCATTCAAAAGGATATTCCAATCTTAGAGTCTCCCTTACCATATGACTAAGATTTATGGACATTATTTGAGATTTTGCCATCTTAACTTTATAGTTATAAACTTTGCTGTACCTCTCGACTTCTGAAACCAAAGCAGCCAACAAGACTTCTGGGTTTGTCATGGTAAAAATTATATTAAATAGAAAAAATCTCAGGCACTCACTGTGATTGTTCTTCAAGCAGGTTTATTGCAACGTTTCGACCTCAATGAGGTCTTTTTCAAGCTTGAAAAAGACCTCATTGAGGTCGAAACGTTGCAATAAACCTGCTTGAAGAACAATCACAGTGAGTGCCTGAGATTTTTTCTATTTTGTACATGTCTCTTGGGGTTTTTTACTGACCCATGCTCAGTAGCACCCTGTGTTTAATTGTTGTGACTGAGTGCGACCCTATCTTTATTTTTGGTAAAAATTATATTGTCTGCGTATAAACACAACTTATGATCCGTATCATTCAAATTTACACCCATAATTTGAGATTAGCTCTAATATTAGCCACCAACGGCTCCAGAGTCAAGATGTACAGCAAAGGGGGCAATGGACAGCCCTATCTGGTATCATTTTGAACTCTAAACCATTCGGCTGAAATGCCTGGGCCTACTGTTTTAGTCATCGGTTCGTCATATAGAGCCATTATCGCCGACCTTATTGGACCATTAAATCCAAATCTCACTAGGGTCTTAGCCATAAATTCCTAGCTGACCCTGCAAAACACCTTATTGGCGTCTAGAGACAGGGCCAGCAGGGGCAACACTGTCCTGTTCAAATAGTCAATCAGACCCAGCAGTCGTCGTGCATTGTAATTTGAGGAACGGCCCTGTATGAAACCAATTTGATATTGGTGCACTAGGAATGGAATTAGAGATTTAAATCTATTAGCTATTACAGAAGAGTAGATTTTAATATTGGAATTGATCCAAGATATTGGTCTATAATTTGCGGTAGAGGTAGGATCCTTTCCCACTTTTGGAGAGATAGAGGCTCGCAGCAGCTCTTTTGGTGTTATTCCCTTCGTTCTAATTTCATTGAAAATTGACCAGATGTGGGACTAAATCATCTTTAAACTTTTTATAAAAAAGAACGTGGAACCCATCAGGTCCTGGGGCTTTATTCATTTTAAGATTATTAATTATATCCACTATTTCTATTTCAGAAAAAGGTAAGTTTAAGTCCATTATTTCTTCATCTGTTAGTCTAGGGACAGCTATTCCTGCTAGATATCTATCAATATCTTCTTCTAGTGGGCATGATGAAAGGTTATTGTCAGGATCGGGACAGGGATCCAACACGCAGGGTACAAAGAGTGGAAAGGTACGTATACCGGGCCTTAGAATGGCCGGACTAACGTACCGAGAGTAATAGAGAATAGTCAGAGACAAGCCGAGGTCGAGGGAACGAGAAGACAGATAAGCGAGAGACAAGCCGGGTCAAGGGATAACAGAGAAGCAGGGTAGTACAACAAGCCGAGTCAAAACCAAATAGAGCAAACTAGAATACCAGAGCACTGAGTGACTAGACAAGCTAGAACCACGACAGGGCAATGAGCTGAAGTGAGAAGTAAGCTTAAATACCCTGGCTCCGGATGAAGGACACGCCTCTGACAAGTACCGATTGGATATCGGACACTTGAGTGGCAGGTTGCTCGTGATAGCGCCATGACGTCACGTATTGAGCGTCCCGCTAGAAAAGGACGTGGATTCCTCGCGGTCGGTGTTTAAGTGACTGGATGAACCGCGAGGAACGAAGGAAACAGCTCGTTTGGACGGATAAATTACTAAGTCTCTACCTCCTTTAGAGGTAGAGGCCTCAGGTACCCTGACAGTACCCCCCCTCTCAGATACGCCCACCGGGCGGAAGGAACCGGGACGAGATGGAAAGCGGAGGTGAAATGCTCTGCGAAGGCGAGAAGCATGAACGTCCTCCTGAGGTACCCAACTCCTCTCCTCAGGACCATATCCCTTCCAGTTGACCAGATATTGCAATTTTCCCCTTGAAATTCTGGAATCAATGATGGAGCTGACCTCGTACTCTTCCCGACCCTCCACCTGGACAGGACGAGGTGAGGAAACCTTAGAGGAGAACTTGTTGCAAATAAGAGGTTTCAACAGGGAGACATGAAAAGAGTTAGGAATGCGTAAGGCAGGTGGCAGAGCAAGGCGATACGCAACCGGGTTGATACGAGTGATGACCCTGTAAGGACCTATGTAGCGAGGAGCAAATTTCATAGATGGAACTTTTAGGCGAATATTCTTAGTACTCAACCATACCCTATCCCCAGGAACAAAGACAGGAGCCGCTCTTCTATGCTTGTCAGCGTGTTTCTTGAACAACGAGGAATTATGTAACAGAATTTGCCGAGTCTGATCCCATAATTTCTTCAGGTTGGCGACATGATCATCAACCGACGGTATCCCCTGAGAAGAGGAAACCGAAGGAAAAATCGAAGGATGAAAGCCATAGTTCATGAAGAAAGGGCTAGAGCGAGTTGAATCACAAACAAGGTTATTGTGTGCGAACTCCGCCCAAGGAATCAGACCGACCCAATCGTCCTGGTGTTCGGAAACAAAGCAACGTAGATACTGTTCGATCTTTTGATTGGTACGTTCAGCAGCTCCGTTAGACTGAGGGTGATAGGCAGAGGAGAAGTTCAATTTGATACCCATTTGAGAACAAAAGGATCTCCAGAAACGTGAGACAAATTGAGAACCTCTATCAGAAACAATCTCCGAAGGAATCCCATGTAGGCGAAAAACCTCTCTCGCAAAAATCTCCGCCAATTCAGGAGAAGTCGGAAGTTTAGGTAATGGCACGAAATGGGCCATCTTAGTAAATCTATCCACCACCGTGAGAATAACAGTCTGTCTCTTGGAAGCAGGCAAATCAACGATAAAGTCTATGGACAAACAGGACCAAGGTTTCTCAGGAATGTCCAAGGGGTGCAACAGACCACATGGAGATGCATGAGGTTGTTTAGTCTTGGCACAAGTCTCACAAGCTGCGACGAACTCCTCAATATCCTTTCGTAGTGAAGACCACCAGAAATCCTTGGATATCAGAGAGTATGTCTTGCGAATACCAGGATGGCCAGCTACTTTACTTTCGTGAAAACATTGTAAGAGCTCCAGTTGAAGTTCAGGGGGAACAAAGTTTCTTCCCTCAGGAGTGTTTCCGGGAGCTAGATGTTGTGACTTCAAGATCTGGTCAAGTAGCGGAGAATGAATTTTGAGACTGGTATTAGCAATAATATTGCATTTGGGTACAATGGAGGACAAAAGTGGTTCGACTGAAGCAGAAGGCTCATATTGGCGAGATAGCGCATCGGCTTTAGAATTCTTTGAGCCAGGTCTGTAAGTCAGAACGTAATTGAAATGGGTAAGAAACAACGACCAACGAGCCTGCCTGGAGGACAAACGCTTGGCCTCTCCGATATAAGACAAATTTTTGTGGTCTGTTAGAATGGTAACAGGATGTAATGTACCTTCCAATAAATGTCTCCACTCTTTCAAAGCCTTGATAACCGCTAGTAACTCTCTGTCACCAATGTCATATCTGCTCTCTGTACCAGACAATTTTTTAGAGAAAAATCCACATGGATGTAATGGTTTATCAACACCCAACCTCTGAGATAGGACA
Source organism: Pelobates fuscus (assembly GCF_036172605.1). Lineage (NCBI taxonomy): Eukaryota > Metazoa > Chordata > Amphibia > Anura > Pelobatidae > Pelobates > Pelobates fuscus. The sequence goes on along the minus strand of NC_086321.1, from coordinate 200,120,025 downwards.
GCACCTAAACCAGTCTCTGATGCGTCTACCTCAAGTAGAAAAGGCAGGGAAGTGTCGGGGTGAACTAAAATTGGAGCGGAAGCGAAAAGCTCCTTGAGAGTCTTGAACGCAAGAAGAGCTTCAGTAGTCCAATTCTTAGTATCAGCCCCCTGTTTGGTCATATTAGTGATAGGTGCGATAATTGAAGAATAGCCCTTAATAAAGCGCCTATAATAATTAGAAAAACCAATAAATCTCTGTACGGCTTTAAGACCTTTGGGTAAAGGCCACTCTAGAATGGACTGGAGCTTATCCGGATCCATCTTAAATCCTTCCCCAGAGATCACATAGCCGAGAAAGGTTACCTGGGTTTGATCAAAGCTACATTTCTCCAACTTGCAGTACAAGCCATGCTGGAGAAGCTTGTGCAAAACCCTCCTGACTTGCTTGTGATGAGTCTCAATCTCACTAGAATGTATGAGTATATCATCTAGGTATACAATGACGCAATCTTGCTGAAATTCCCTAAGAACCTCATTTATCAGATCCTGGAATACAGCTGGTGCATTGCATAACCCAAAAGGCATAACAGTATATTCATAGTGGCCACATCGAGTATTGAATGCCGTCTTCCACTCATGTCCCTGCTGGATTCTCACCAAGTTATATGCCCCTCTGAGGTCTAACTTGGTGAAAATTGTAGAGCCCTTCAAACGATCGAAGAGTTCGGTGATCAAGGGAATCGGGTAGGCATTTTTAATGGTTATCTTATTTAGGCCTCGATAATCAATACAAGGTCTCAAAGAACCATCCTTCTTTTTAACAAAAAAAAATCCAGCCCCGGCAGGGGAGGAGGACCTCCTAATGAATCCCTTGTCTAAATTTTCGTGAATATACTCCTCTAGAACTGAGTTCTCTTTCATAGATAACGGGTATACATGACCTCTGGGGGGCATGGTACCAGGGAGTAGGTTAATTTTGCAATCAAAGGACCTGTGTGGGGGTAAGGTATCGGCTTTCTTTTTGTCAAATACTGCCTTTAAATCTAGATACTGAGACGGAATTTGTGTCTCTGTAGGATTGTCAGAGTTAGCCGATGTGTTGGTTAATCCGAGAGGTGAGACCTTCCGCAAGCATTTTTCTTGACAATTCTGTCCCCACAAAACTATCTCCCCTGACTCCCAATTAATAATAGGGTTATGTCTCCTCAACCAGGAGTACCCCAGGACTATGGGAATAGACGGAGAAGAAATGAGCAGTAAGGATATGTCCTCTCTATGTAGGATGCCAACAGTTAAGTTAATCGGCATGGTCTCATGGAAAATAACAGGCTCAAGTAACGGTCTACCATCGATGGCCTCAACAGCCAGTGGTGTCTCTTTTAACTGGGATGGAATAGCATGCTTGGCAGCAAAACCCTGATCTATAAAGCTCTCAGCAGCTCCAGAATCGATTAGTGCCATAGTCTTAACTACTCCCTTCTCCCACTTTAAAGAAACGGGTAACAGAAGCCTGAGCTCTTTGTAGTTGTGAATAGAGGACAAAGTAGCAACACCCAAGGACTGTCCTCTAGAGAAACTTAGGTGCGAGCGTTTCCCGAACGATTGGGACAATTTAGGCGTAAATGACCTCTGACTCCACAATACATACATAAACCCTCCCTTCTCCTGTACTGTCTCTCCCTCTCTGTGAGATGAGTACTGCCTATCTGCATAGGTTCAGAAATACGTAAGTCTTCGAACTCAGAATTTTGAAAGGTAGGCGCTAGTTTAAAGGAGGGTCTACGGGTCCTATCTCGAGTGTTCTGCCTCTCTCTTAGGCGTTCATCAATACGAGATATAAAAGAAATTAAATCCTCCAAATTTTCAGGGAGTTCTCTAGTAGCGACCTCGTCAAGAATTACATCTGATAACCCATTCAGAAACACATCTATATAAGCCTGTTCGTTCCACTTAACTTCTGCCGCCAAGGACCTGAACTCTAGTGCATAATCCACAAGTGTTCGATTGTCCTGTCTAAGGCGCAACAGTAATCTAGCTGCATTGACCTTTCTACCAGGAGGGTCAAAAGTTCTTCTAAACGCAGCTACAAAGGCATTATAATTATAGACTAGTGGATTATCATTCTCCCATAAAGGATTGGCCCATCTCAGAGCTTTCTCAATGAGTAAAGTAATAACAAATCCAACCTTCGCTCTATCTGTAGGATAAGAGCGGGGTTGTAATTCGAAATGGATGCTAATCTGGTTCAGAAAACCACGACACCTCTCCGGTGACCCGCCATAACGTACTGGTGGGGTAATACGGGAAGAAGCACCTACAGTGGCTACCTCTAGACCTGAGACTGCAGGAGAAATAGAAGGAGTACGTGTCTCCTCAGGTGGATTACTAGCACGAGACAAAAGTGCCTGTAGTGCCAAAGCCATCTGATCCATCCTATGCTCCATGGCGTCAAACCTGGGATCCGAAGAACCAAGCTGACTGTTTGTACCTGCAGGATCCATTGGCCCTGTCGTAATGTCAGGATCGGGACAGGGATCCAACACGCAGGGTACAAAGAGTGGAAAGGTACGTATACCGGGCCTTAGAATGGCCGGACTAACGTACCGAGAGTAATAGAGAATAGTCAGAGACAAGCCGAGGTCGAGGGAACGAGAAGACAGATAAGCGAGAGACAAGCCGGGTCAAGGGATAACAGAGAAGCAGGGTAGTACAACAAGCCGAGTCAAAACCAAATAGAGCAAACTAGAATACCAGAGCACTGAGTGACTAGACAAGCTAGAACCACGACAGGGCAATGAGCTGAAGTGAGAAGTAAGCTTAAATACCCTGGCTCCGGATGAAGGACACGCCTCTGACAAGTACCGATTGGATATCGGACACTTGAGTGGCAGGTTGCTCGTGATAGCGCCATGACGTCACGTATTGAGCGTCCCGCTAGAAAAGGACGTGGATTCCTCGCGGTCGGTGTTTAAGTGACTGGATGAACCGCGAGGAACGAAGGAAACAGCTCGTTTGGACGGATAAATTACTAAGTCTCTACCTCCTTTAGAGGTAGAGGCCTCAGGTACCCTGACAGTTATACAACCTTGCATAATAATTATTAAAAGCCTCACCAATGTATTTAGGATTAACAAGACTCCTTCCATTAACTTCTGTTTTCTAATTATTTTCCTAGCCCTGTGATTTTAATTTTTTCATTGCGTATGTTGATTTTTCCTCAATTTAAAATTAATTTGTTCTTGTATTTTTAACATTTCTAAATAAATTTGATTTGATGGATGTTTTTGTTTTCATTAGAGAGATATGAAAAAGTTATATATAAATCGGCCATGCTTTACCTTGTTTTTTATGTTCTTGATCTAGCTTTATTAAATGACCTCTAATAACAACCTTAAAAGCACAACAATTATTAGCTATAAATGTATCTTGTGGATTATTTTCTTTAAAGTATAGATTAATTAAATTTGAAATATAGTCTTTATTTTCTTCTGAATTTAAAAAAAATATTCACTTAATCTCCAGGGAGGTCTACCGTTATGTCTAAATGCGTTTTTTTAATTCAAGCATAAGTATATTGTGATCTGACCATGTGTTATTTAAAATATTTATTTTAGAGATTCTATTAAGTAAAAATTGATTTCCACAAATTAAATAAATCCTAGAGTATTACATATGTACTCTGGAGAGATGAGTCAAATATTTTTCTCCAGGATAAAACATTGTCCAGGTATCATGTAAATCAAATTTATTCGGAGTATTGGTCATTATAGTAGCTTTAAAAAAAAAAAAATAATAATAATATTATTGGATGGGATAGGTTTTATACATTTCTTATTTAAATTTGCATCTAAGATGCAATTAAAATCTCCTGCTACTATAAGCAGACCTTTTTTAACCTTATTAGCCATATCCAATATTTTCTTCAGGAGATATATTTGTAAGATATACATTTATCAATGTATATACTTATTCATTAATTTTGCAAACAATGATCATATATTGTACCATAGGATCTAAAATCTGATAAATGAGTTCAAACTATATTGATTTTGCCACCACAATAGCTACCTCTCTTTGTTTTTTTATCCTTGTTAGAAGCATGCATTATAATGGGGAATTCTTTACTTTTTAAAAAAAAAAATCTTCAATTCTCCAATGTGTCTCCTGTAGAAAAGAAACATCCACATTCTGTTTATTTAAAAACCTATAGACAATTGATTTCTTGTATTGAGAATTGAGACCTTGTAATTTCACCGAAATTATTTTAACCATGTTTTTGCTTCATTTTTTCCCCTTCCCTCGGCAGTTTACTACGTGTCATATGTTTAGTCTCTACATTAATTAACATAATAAGGATAAACAAGGATAAAGAGAAGGAAAATATGTATATTCGCTCTTCAAAAAAAGAAAAAAAAACGTATCTCTTGTCTTGAGCAAAAAGCTCCGCCTTTTATGTAAGGCGTAAGGAAGAGTGTGGAGCCACCGTATATAATAATGAAAAAAAAATCCACGCATTTATATACATATACAAGTATGTACAGTCTTGAGCAATTTTCATTTATAAACAAATATATTTGTCTACCTTTTGCTATTAAGCTCGTTTAAAGAGGTGAGGAAAGTTGATCCACAAATTATAGCAATATTCATTTGTCTTTTTTCTTCTTTACATTTGGTATTTAATATCACTTTCCCTTTTCTTCCCTTGTTTCTCTCCTTTTTCTCTCTATTTTTAATTTCAGTTCCTATATTGTTTTATTTCTCTACTTTAATCTTCTATCTCATACACTATATAATCAAATATGAGATATAAGAAATAACTAGAGTTGAGCGGACACCTGGATGTTCGGGTCCGGTGGGTTCGGCCGAACTTTGAAAAAAAGTCCGGGTTCGGGCTCAAACTTGACCCTGAACTTTACCCCGAACCAGAACCCCATTGAAGTCAATGGGGACCCGAACTTTTGGGCACAAAAATGGCTCTAAAATACTCCTGGAAAGGGCTACAGGGCTGCAAAAGGAAGTAAAATTGGGGTAAGAGTAGGACAAGTGCCCTGCAAATAAATGTGGATAGGGAAATCACTTAAATAAAAATAGATAACTCCCTAATTCCCATGGTATTAGGGAGCAATCTACCAAAAGGCTGAAATACCTAAATTGGTCACCTAAATTGGTCTTTCAGCCACATTTACTAATACTAAGTAAAGATTACTTAGTATTAGTAAATTCAGCCCCTACTCACTATACTTAGATATGAAGTGCACCGCAGGCCGCAAATGTACTATTTAGCAGATTAGCAGCAAAACAATTAGAATTGTTTACAACTGCGCAGTAAGTACACTATTTGACGCTTCTATTTGACTCTCAGAAATGAAGTACACTGCAGGCCACAAATGTACTATTTAGCAGATTAGCAGAAAAACAATTAGAATGTTTTCAACTTCGCAGTAAGCGCACTATTTGACGCTTCTATTTGACTCTCAGATATGAAGTGCACTCCACAAAATGTACTATTTAGCAGATTAGCACCCAGAAAATTAGAATTTTTACAACTGTGCAGTAAGCACACTATTAGATGCTCCTATTTGACTCTCAGATATGAAGTACAGGCCACAAAATGTACTATTTAGCAGATTAGCACCCAGAAAATTAGAATTTTTACAACTGCGCAGTAAGCACACTATTAGATGCTCCTATTTGACTCTCAGATATGAAGTGCAGGCCACAAAATGTACTATTTAGCAGATTAGCACCCAGAAAATTAGAATTTTTACAACTGCGCTGTAAGCACACTATTAGACGCTTCTTTTTGACTCTCAGATGTGAAGAGCTGGCCCCAAAATTTACTATTTAGCAGATTAGCAGCAAAACAATTAGAATGTTTACAACGGCGCTGTAAGCACATTATTCAACGCTTCTATTTGACTCTCAGATATGAAGTGCACCCCACTAATGTACTTTTTAGCACCCAAAAAAATTTACGTTTTAAAACTGCAATGTGACAGCAGTATTTGACGCTTCTATTTGACTCAGATTTGAAGAGCAGGCCCTAAAATGTATTATTTAGCAGTTTAGCAGCAAAACAATTAGAATGTTTACAACTTCGCAGTAAGCGCACAATTTGACGCTTCTATTTGACTCTCAGATATGAAGTGCACCGCAGGCCGCAAATGTACTATTTAGCAGATTAACAGCAAAACAATTAGAATGTTTGCAACTGTGCAGTAAGCGCACTATTTAACACTTCTATTTGACTCTCAGATATGAAGTGCACCCCCCAAAATGTACTATTTAGCAGATTATCACCCAGAAAATTAGAATTTTTACAACTGCGCTGTAAGCACACTATTAGACACTTCTATTTGACTCTCAGATATGAAGTGCAGGCCACAAAATGTACTTTTTAGCAGTTTGACAGCAATACAATTAGAATGTTTACGATTGCGCTGTAACCGCAGTATTTGACGCTTCTATTTGACTCTGAGATATGAAGAGCACGCCCCAAAATGTACTATTTAGCACATTTGCACCCAGAAAATAAGAATTTTTACAACTGCGCAGTAAGCGCACTATTTGACGCTTCGATTTGACTCTCAGATATGAAGTGCACGCCCCAAAATTTACTATTTAGCAGTTTAGCACCAAAACAATAAGAATGTTTACAACTGTGCTCTAAGCGCACTATTTGACACTTCTATTTGACTCTCAGATGTGAAGTGCATGCCCAAAATGTACTATTTAGCAGTTTAGAAGCAAAACAATTAGAATGTTTACAATTGCTCTGTAACCGCAGTATTTGACGCTTCTATTTGACTCTCAGATATGAAGAGCACGCCCAAAATGTACTATTTAGCAGATTAGCACTCATAAAATAAGAATTTTTACAACTGCGCAATAAGCACACTATTTGATGCTTCTATTTGCCTCTCAGATATGAAGAGCATGCCCAAAATGTACTATTTAGCAGTTTAGCAGCATACAATTAAAATGTTTACAATTGTGCTGTAACCGCAGTATTTGACGCTTCTATTTGACTCTCAGATATGAAGTGCAGGCCGCAAAATGTACTATTTAGCAGATTAGCACCCAGAAAATTAGAATTTTTACAACTGCGCAGTAAGCACACTATTAGATGCTTCTATCTGACTGTCAGATATGAAGTGCAGGCCGCAACATGTACTATTTAGCAGATTAGCACCCAGAAGGTTAGTTTTTTACAACTGCGCTATAAGCACACTATTAGACGCTTCTATTTGACTCTCAGATGTGAAGAGCAGGCCCCAAAATTTACTATTTAGCAGATTAGCAGCAAAACAATTAGAATGTTTACCACTGTGCTGTAAGCGCTCTATAAGACGCCTCTATTTGACTCTCAGATATGAAGTGCACGCCCCAAAATGTACTATTTAGCAGATTAGCAGCAAAACAATTAGAATGTTTACCACTGCGCTGAAAGCACACTATTAGACGCTACTATTTGACTCTCAGATATTAAGTGCACCCCACTAAAATACTATTTAGCAGTTTCGCACCCAAAAAAATTTAAGTTTTAAAACTGCAATGTGACAGCAGTATTTGATGCTTCTAATTGACTCTCAGATATGAAGTGCACCCCACTAATGTACTTTTTAGCACCCAAAAAAATGTACTTTTTAAAACTCCGATGTAACTGCGGTATTTGAAGCTTCTACTTGACTCTCAGATATGAAGTGCACCACACTAATGTACTAGTTTGCAGAATTCTTTCCTAAGCTGTCCCTCACAGCTGCAGCATCCTCTCCCTACACTAATAAGAGCTCATGTGCGTACGGCGCTACGCGACTCCAGCTTATATATAGAGGCTGGGTCACATGCTGCACTGGCCAATCACAGCCATGCCATTAGTAGGCATGGCTGTGATGGCTTCTAAGGACACACAAGTCAAACACTTGATGATTGGCTGCTCTGCAGCCTTTGAAAACGCGCCATTAAATCGCCGAACACCGAACTCCAACCCGAACATACAGTGATATGTCCGTGTTCGGGTCCGGGGTCCAAAAAATTTAATATTCGGTACGAACCCGAACTTTACAGTTCTGGTTCGCTCAACTCTAATGATGATGTGATGATAGTGTAGGGATGTGTGAGATATGGAAAGTGAAGGGGATTGTGTATGAGATTATAAGTTATGTTATTATAATTATATGGAAGATTGGTGAAATATGAAAATATTGTATGTATAAAAAAATTATATTGGTTTAACCGTATAGTCATATTACTACGTCTCTTAAGCATAACTCTCCTTATTTATCAAATTTCGTCCCTGTTGTTTTTTTCTGGTTAAACTATTCTTATTGTATTTTCAGATATTGTAGAATTGTCTCTATATTAGACATATGAAATGTGGAAAATGAAAAAGAATATATATAAATGTGTATAAATATTTCTTTTCTTTTTTTTCTCTGTTATTCTTCCTTCTTCTTGATTGTTATTTTTCTTTATATCTCCCGGTTCTCAGACAAAATTCAAATTCAGATGGTCTTTTTATATATCCATTCTTTAGCTTATCAGCCTGTTCAAATTATTGAATGGAGTCTTTCCAAAAAATTCTCATTTTGTTAGGATATCCCCATCTGTATTTGAGATTGTGTTTTTTGAGAACTAATAAAGATGCCTTAAAGTCCTTTCTCCAAGTTCTTGTTCCAGTTGATAGGTCTTGATAGAGTTTGATATCTTTATAAGTTTCATCTGGCTGATTAAATTGTTTGAATAGTTTTAGAATACTTTCTTTAAAACTATAGGAATGCAATTGGCCTATTACATCTCTCGGAATATTTGAATCAAGGTATTTTGGTTTATTTAAATGATGGAATCTTTCTAAAACAGTGTCATGGTCTTGAATTGTTGTTTCAAATGATTTAAATGTTAATGAGTTACATGTTTATCAAATAGTTTTGAGATTATCATAGGTAATAGTTTCTGGGATATTTCTTATTTTCAAATTTCCTCTTCTAGATCTGTCTTCCAAATCATTTAATCAGCTTTGTAAATTTTGTGTTTTGATAAGTAAATCTTTCACATCATCTTTTATTGATTCTTGTTCAATATTGAGTTTTTCTATTGTTGATTCATTTGCATTGATTTTTTTCTTTTATCATCTGAATCTCTTGTAGTTTGTTAGAATTCTTTTACCTTTCTAGTTTTATCAATTGTAATTGATTATCTAGATATTTTTTGAGGAAAGCTTGAGTGATATGATTTTCACCTTTAGTATATGGTAACGTATTTAAATTTTCTTCTACTGAAGAATTGATATCCTCATCACTGCTTTGTTCTCTTGTTCTTTAGATGGCTGTGGGGAGAAAAAGTAAGACATCCTTTTTTCTGGATTTTTTTAAGGTTCTTTAAATTTTTCTTTTTATAGTAGCGTGCTTTTTAGTTGCCATGATTTGGTCGATATTGAAGAAAAGAAAAAAACAAACAAGTAGATATTTATAATTTCTTAGTACTTTCTTAATTCTTTTATCTTTTCTTTGTTCTCTTTGGAGTAAATGTTGCTTTTTTAATATGGGTGTGGTTCAGTTTCCTTAACTTGATAGGGGAGCGTTTTGCCCAATTCAGATTGCTTTCAATTGCGGCAGGGCCATTGTTTAATGGGGCTGTAGCATTGTTGCTTCGACCTTAACTGTCACCACTAGAGATGTCGCGAACATAAAATTTTCCGTTCGCGAATGGCGAACGCGAATTTCCGCAAATGTTCGCGAACGGACGAACAGGGTGAACCCCCATAGACTTCAAAATGCAGATGAATTTTAAAACCCACAGGGACTCTTTCTGGCCACAATAGTGATGGAAAAGTTGTTTCCAGGGGACTAACACCTGGACTGTGGCATGCTGAAGGGGGAATCCATGGCAAAACTCCCATGGAAAATTACATAGTTGATGCAGAGTCTGGTTTTAATCCATAAAGGGCATAAATCACCTAACATTCCTAAATTGTTTGGAATAACGTGCTTTAAAACATTAGGTATGATGTTGTATTGATCAGGTAGTGTAAGGGTTACGCCCGCTTCACAGTGACAGACCAAACACCCCGTTTAACGCACCGCAAACAACCGCAAACAGTCCATTTGCACAACCGCAACTCCCCATTTGCACAAGGTTGGATACCAAGCTAGCCATGTCCCGTTCCTTGTCCTCACTGATGTCATTGAAGGTCTCTTCCTCCACCCAGCCACATAGAACACCAAGGGTCCCCGAAAGGTGACAACAAGCCCCCTGGGACGCCTGCTGTGTTTGGTCTTCCACCTCCTCAAAGCCAACTCCTCTTCTTCAGAGTCCTCTCTCTGCATTGCCTCTCTCTGCATTATTATAAGGTGTGTTAAGTAGTACTATTCCTATCAGTTTAATCCCTGTTACGTCCCCTATCGGGGGACGTGCATATGGCATTGATTTTAGGAACTGGGAGATGGAAAAAGATGCTTGGTCGGTCCTCCTACTTCAAATTTGGGGCACTGCGGGTGCAAGCTAATGTGCCACCAGATTGGAGTGGTGTGTTAAGTAGTACTATTCTTATCAGTTTAATTCCTGTTACGTACCCCTTATCAGGCCTTTTTTAGTCGAATGTATCGCCCACTGTCAGTCCCTTTGGGATCCATCCCTCATTCATCTTAATAAAGGTGAGGTAATCTAGACTTTTTTGACTTAGGCGACTTCTCTTCTCAGTGACAATACCTCCTGCTGCACTGAAGGTCCTTTCTGACAGGACACTTGAAGCGGGGCAGGACAGAAGTTCTATCGCAAATTGGGATAGCTCAGGCCACAGGTCAAGCCTGCACACCCAGTAGTCAAGGGGTTCATCGCTCCTCAGAGTGTCAATATCTGCAGTTAAGGCGAGGTAGTCCGCTACCTGTCGGTAGAGTCGTTCTCTGAGGGTGGACCCCGAAGGGCTGTGGCAATGCGTAGGACATAAAAAGCTCTGCATGTCCTCCATCAACAACACGTCTGTAAAGCGTCCTGTCCTTGCCGGCGTGGGAGGATTACTTTCACCTCTTCCCCTGTTAGATTCCCGGTCTGCTGTGACATCACCCTTATACGCTGTGTAAAGCATACTTTTTAATTGATTTTGGAACTGCTGCATCCTTTCCGACTTGCCGTAACTCGGTAACATTTCTGGCACTTTATGCTTATACCGGGGGTCTAGTAGCGTGGACACCCAGTACAGGTCGTTCTCCTTCAGCCTTTTTATACGAGGGTCCCTCAACAGGCACGACAGCATGAAAGACCCCATTTGCACAAGGTTGGATGCCGAGCTACTCATGTCCCGTTCCTCATCCTCAGTGATCTCACTGAAGGTATGTTCTTCCCCCCAGCCACGTACAACACCACGGGTACCAGATAGGTGACAACGAGCACCCTGGGATGCCTGTTGTGGTTGGTCTTCCTCCTCCTCAAAGCCACATTCCTCCTCTGACTCCTCTTCCTCACAATCCTCTTCCAGCATTGCCGCAGGTCCAGCAAGCGATGCTGATAAGGCTGTTTCTGGTGGTGATGGTGACCACAACTCTTCCTCTTCCTCTTCATCTACGGCCTGATCCAGCACTCTTCGCAAGGCACGCTCCAGGAAGAAAAAAAAATGGTATGATGTCGCTGATGGTGCCTTCGGTGCGACTGACTAGGTTTGTCACCTCCTCAAAAGGACGCATGAGCCTACAGGCATTGCGCATGAGCGTCCAAGTAACGTGGCAAAAAAAATCCCAGTTCCGCAGAGGCTGTCCTAGCACCCCGGTCATACAAAGCAGCTTTTTCTTGTTGGAGCAGGCGGTCGAACATTAGGAGTGTTGAATTCCAACGTGTCGGGCTGTCGCAAATCAAGCGCCTCACTGGCATGTTGTTTCGCCGCTGGATATCAGAAAAGTGATCCATGGCCGTGTAGGAACGCCTGAAATGGCCACACACCTTCCTGACCTGCTTAAGGACGTCCTGTAAGCCTGGGTACTTAAGCACAAGCGTTGTACGATCAGATTACACATATGTGCCATGCACGGCACATGTGTCAACTTGCCCAAATTCAATGCCGCCAACAAATTTCTTCCGTTGTCACAAACCACTTTGCCGATCTCCAGTTGGTGCGGAGTCAGCCACTGATCCACCTGTTCGTTCAGGGCGGACAGGAGTACTGGTCCGGTGTGACTCTCTGCTTTCAGGCAAGTCAACCACAAGACGGCGTGACACTGCCATATCCGGGATGTGGAACAGTACCTGGGGAGCTGGGGGGCTGCCGTTTATGTGGAGCAAGAGCAAGACACAGCAGCAGAAGAGCTCCTCTGCAGAGCCACGCATTCCATGCTTGGCAGCCGTCAGCAGGTTTACCCAATGCGCAGTGTAGGTGATATACCTGCCCTGACCATGCTTTGCAGACCAGGTATCAGTGGTCAGATGGACCCTTGCCCCAACACTGTGTGCCAGACATGCCATTACTTCCTTTTGCACAATCGAGTACAGGTTGGGGATTGCCTTTTGTGCAAAGAAATTTCGGCCGGGTACCTTCCACTGCGGTGTCCCAATAGCTAAACATTTTTTGAACGCCTCAGACTCCACCAGCTTGTATGGTAAAAGCTGGCGGGCTAAGAGTTCAGTCAAGCCAGCTGTCAGACGCCATGGGAAAGGGGGTGACTTTGTGACATTGGCTTCTTATGCTCAAACATGTCCTTGACAGACACCTGACTGTGGGCAGATAAGCAGGAACTGCTCAAGGAGAGAGACGGAGTGGCGGATGGTTGAGAGGGGGCAAGGAGGACAGCAGCGGTTGACATGGCTGAAGATGCTGGACCAGGAGAAGGATGGCGGCTTTGAGTTTGTGTGCTGCTTGTACTCATGTGTTGATCCCATAGGCGTTTGTGATGTGCGATCATGTGCCTTCGCAAAGCAGTTGTACCTAGGTGGGTGTTGGACTTCCCACGACTCAGTTTCTTTTGGCACAGGTTGCAAATGGCATCGCTGGTGTCAGAGGCAGACACACAAAAAAATGCCACACTGCTGAGCTCTGCAATGACGGCATTCTGGTGGTGGCAACAGCATGCGTTGATTGGCATGATGTCTGGCTGACCCCGGGTGCTGATGCATGCTGTCTGACTGTGCCACTAGCTCCTTGCGATGACCTCCCCCTGCTTCCAACTCGTCTCCTCCTCCTCTCTGTCTCCCCATCTGAACTTTCCCCCTGTTCTTCTTCTGTTTTAGCGGGCACCCACGTGACATCCACAGACGCATCGTCATCATCAACCACTTCACTTGTATCTGACAACTCAGCAAAGGAAGCAGCAGCGGGTACAACATCATCATCATCACATCGTGCGTCCATGTGTGTAATGCTGCCTGACTGAGACATATCCCTGTTATCTACATCCTCTGGCAATAATGGTTGTGCATCACTCATTTCTTCCAACTGATGTGTAAATAACTCCTCTGACATACCAAGTGAAGCGGCTGTGGTGCTAGTGTTGGTGGTGGCGGCAGGTGGGCAAGTGGTAACTTGAGAGTTGCCCGAAGCTAAGCTGGAGGAGGATTGTCCGTCAAGGTTCCGAGCGGAAGCTGTAGAAGATTGGGTGTCCTGTGTTAGCCAGTCAACTATGTCCTCAGAACTTTTCCAGTTCAGGGTACGTGGTCTCTGAACACTGGGCATTAATCTAGGGCCAAAGGGAATCACAGCACCACGACCATGACGGCCCCTGCGGGGTGGCCTGCATCTGCCTGTTTTTTTTTTTTCGATTAGTGGTACTATGCGTGCAAGCTTCTGTGACAACAGATATGAGTGGCACTGAGGACTGGCAGAAGTTGGCCGAGTAGACACTGTAGGCCTGACACACACGCTTGCAGACAACTAACTGCTATTCAATCTATTACAGTCAAAATTGTATTTTTTTTTTCAATGTACACTACTGTTACACCAGATATGAGTTGCACTGGTGTGACACTGTGCCCTGGCAGGCCCTGAAATGCACACGCATGAAGGAAACTGACTGCTATTATATTACAGTCCAAAAAGTTTAGTTTTTTTTAAATGCAAGTTATTGGGACAACAGATATGAGTTAGTGGTGGCACTGGGCAGGCCCTGAAATGCACACTCGTGAAGGAAACTGACTGCTATTATATTACAGTCTAAAAAGTTTGTTTGTTTTTTTTAAATGCAAACTATTGTGACACCAGTTAGTAAATGGTGGCACTGGGCAGGCCCTGAAACGCACACTCGTGAAGGAAACTGACTGCTATTATATTACAGTCCAAAAAATTTAGTTTTTTTTTAAATGCAAGCTATTGGGACACCAGATATGAGTGAGTGGTGGCACTGGGCAGGCCCTGAAATGCACATTCGTGAAGGAAACTGACTGCTATTATATTACAGTCCAAAAAGTTTTTTTTTTTATTTTAAATGCAAGCTATTGTGACACCAGTGAGTGAGTGGTGGCACTGGGCAGGCCCTGAAACGCACACTCGTGAAGGAAACTGACTGCTATTATATTACAGTCCAAAAAGTTTAGTTTTTTTTTAAATTCAAGCTATTGGGACACCAGATATGAGTGAGTGGTGGCACTGGGCAGGCCCTGAAACGTACACTCGTGAAGGAACTGACTGCTATTATATTACAGTCCAAAAAAATTGTTTTTTTTAAATGCAAGCTATTGGGACACCAGATATGAGTGAGTGGTGGCACTGGGCAGGCCCTGAAACGCACACTCGTGAAGGAAACTGACTGCTATTATATTACAGTCAAAAAAGTTGTTGTTTTTTTTTTTAAATGCAAGCTATTGGGACACCAGATATGAGTGAGTGGTGGCACTGGGCATGCCCTGAAATGCACACTCGTAAAGGAAAATGACTGCTATTATATTACAGTCCAAAAAGTTTTGTGTTTTTTTTGTTAAATGCAAGCTATTGTGACACCAGATATGAGTGGTGGCACTGGGCAAGTGGGTACAGTATACGCTGTGAGCCTGACACACACGCTGGCAGACAACTAACTGCTATTCAATCTATTACAGTCAAAATTTTATTTTTTTTTAAAATTGACACTACTGTTACACCAGATATGAGTTGCACTGGTGTGACACTGTGCCCTGGCAGGCCCTGAAACGCACACGTTTGAAGGAAACTGACTGCTATTATATTACAGTCCAAAAAGTTTAGTTTTTTTTTTAAATGCAAGCTATTGGGACACCAGATATGAGTGAGTGGTGGCACCGGGCAGGCCCTGAAACGCACACTCGTGAAGGAAACTGACTGCTATTATATTACAGTCAAAAAAGTTTTTTTTTTTTTTTAAATGCAAGCTATTGTGACACCAGTGAGTGAGTGGGCACAGTATATGCTGTGAGCCTGACACACAGGCTGGCAGGCAGGCAACTGCAATTACATTACACAGAAAAAAAAAAAGCAGACTGATGTTCTAGCCCTAAAAAGGGCTTTTTGAGGTGCTGTCCTTACAGCAGAGATCAGAGTCCTTCAGGACTGTAGTGGACACTGAATACACTAGCCTAGCTATCAATTTCCCTATCAAATCAGCAGCATCTACACTGTCCCTTCTCTCACTAAGAATGCAGCTTCACAATTAATGTAAAATGGATGCTGTCCAGGAGGTGGGAGGGTCTGGGAGGGAGGGTCTGCTGCTGATTGACTGGAATGTGTCTGCTGACTGTGAGGTACAGGGTCAAAGTTTACTCAATGATGACGAATAGGGGCGGACCGAACAGCGCATATGTTCGCCATCCGTGGCGAATGCGAACAAGCGATGTTCGCCAGGAACTATTCGCCAGCGAACAGTTCCGGACATCACTACTGATGAATGCTTGTTGCAACAGCCAGACTCCATTTGCACCAGAAAAATAAATGTTTCTATTGTGTAATCTTTAATTTGAGGCATGAAATTATACTTTTTGTGAAATTGGAACTAATGTAATCTGAATGATATGTTTCTATTTATATCAAACACAAGAGAATCAAAACAAGATTACTTAAAATGTCCTTTAACCCCTTAAGGACCAAACTTCTGGAATAAAAGGGAATCATGATATGTCACACATGTCGTGTGTCCTTAAGGGGTTAAGGCAAACGTACCGAAAAACTTTTAAAATTGCATTTAAGCTGCATTTAAAATTCAATACATATACAAACAAATGAAACTGGTGAACAGGGACACAATGACAAACTAAGTGACATTTCAGATATAATTCATAATTAGACAAATGTAAGACTAACGCGTATTTAAACTGTTCCTGGTTTATCATATTAGGGGTCTCTGAGATTACTTGTGCCACAGGAAAATGGAGCAGACATAGAAAATACTGCATTGAAGGGAAGGATATTCTATGCTCGGGGGGATGTGGAGCGATGACGTAGCGGCGTGAGAGCGCACGTCCTCAAGGAGCGCGTCGAGGGTCTGTCGGAGGGAGACACTGAGTTGAGCCGGCTAGCAGGGTAATATTTGAACCGCCGAAAGGAAAAGGGAGGAGGTATCCCCCACGAGTCAAGTGCGGTGCCGCAGGTAATATGGGTAGCAGCAGGGGCAACATTCCCCGAACAGTGATGACCACAGGAGACAGCTGGTGAAAAAAAAAAAAGCCAGGGCAAGCATGCGGCAAGCCTGCTGCACTCAACTAAAAGCTAAGTGCAAAAGTCTGCTAGAAGCTAATGTATAAAAAGTATAAATAGTATATACTACTGTACTATAAGGGCTAGCAGGGGTATGAAAATCTAGTGACAAGGAAGGTAGTGAGGTTTCCTAATATAATAGGGTCTTGAGGATAAAAAAAAAGAATTTTTGGCTGACTGATTCTTTATAATAGGAGTAAGGTGCTCAAAAGGCAACACCACTGGGTGTTCGCGGTCATTCTTTTCAATCTTCTCTCTCTCTGTTTGGAGATATGTGTCCTGGATTTTTTTTTCTCTCCTCCTGCCTAAAGTTGCCAAAAAATTAGATATACTGTTCCGATGCTGTTTCGCCCCCTGCCTAAAATTGGAAGTGTTATTCCCATGAGGTGTGATACACAGCATCCTAGTTAAGGCACAAGGAGGGAGAGAGGAGAGTGAAAGCAGAGGACGCAAGGAAAGAAATTCTAAAAAGTATAATAAACTAAAGAAACCTAAGTGAATAAGATGAGAGAGGATTGGAGAAAGAAATACATATATAATAGGAGGAAGAAAGGGAGTAGAAGGAAAGAAAAGAAGATACAGAGGAAATAAACAAAATGACCACAAAAAAGACAATGGATGGCAAACAATTAAGAAAAGAAAGAAAACCTGAAAACAAAACAGAAAAATGCCTCACCTTTTTTTCGCCACAAAAGCCAGGAAATAAAATAAACCTGGACGATTCTCTCCAGACAAATAACACCACAGAGGGAGACATTAACAAAGGTCACTTGGAGGATAGCCAGGAAACAGGCGAGGGAAGGAAGGAATACGACCACCTGCTTAGACACCTGGATAGTCAATTTGAGAGGTTAAGGGAGGAGATGCAAAACAGTACCAGGGATATCAAGAAAGAGTTAGCTGGCCTCTAAAAACAGATGCAGGGAACAGAGGAAAAATTGAATGCACTGGAACACAGGGAAAGAACCCTCAGAGAGGAATATCTTGCAATGGAAAGAAAAAAATATAGAAATGGAGAATAAGGTGATAGATGCTGAAGACAGAGCAATGAGGAAGAACCTCAGAATTAGAGGAATACCAGAACAAGGAATCACTAAAAACCTAGAGTCACACATAGAGGTTTTTTTTAAACATTTGGATGTGGAGTGGGACTTCAAAATTCCGACTATCGATAGATGCCACAGAGTTAACAAACCAAGAGGAGTCCCAGATCACCTTCCAAGGGATGTGATGTTACGATGCACTACTTTAAAACTTAAGACCCAAATAATGAGTGCCCTAAGAGGAAGAAAAAAGCTCTCAAGAGTATGAAACCCTGAAAGTATTTCAAGACTTATCCTGGTCAACTAGACCGAAGAGGAAAACCTTTGCCGATAGTACAATAATACTAAAAAAAAACAACATTAAATATCGCTGGGGATTCCCCATAAAAATAATTATAACACACGAAAATAAAACTATATCAATCGATCATGCAGAAGAACTAAAAAAATTGGTTAACAACAAATAATATAGGAAAGGGCCCTAAACATCCAATTATAATTAGTGAGACCTCAAGGAGCTAAAAGAGGAAGTAAGGGGAACAAATACATTAAATAAAGAATAAAAATTAGTCACAGTACACAACAGAGAAAGGGATAACACATAGAAATTTAAGAACACAGTTAAAAAAGAAGGAAAGGACAGGGAAGATAAAGGAGGGAGGGGAGAGGGAATGGAGGAAAAAAAGGGAAAAGAAAAGACAAAAGGAAATATTCTAAGTAAAGACAAATTAGTACAGTTTTAAATATTCAGCACAAAAATAGTTAACACATAGCTAAGGACAACCACACACACAGAGACAGAAGTTAGCACATACAAAATAAAGTTAATATAAAAGTGGGAGAAAATGAAATCACATGTAATTTAAAGCATAACAAGATAGACTATAAGAGCACTAAAAAAAGTGAAAACATTTAGAATTGAACAAACAAATCAAAAAAAAAAAATTCCAAATGAGGAGACACTTATTCACATAATGAAAACAAATGTATTTGCGCCATACAAAACCTAATGTATAAGTGGATTCCTAAACACTGTAACTACTTAGCATGTGAAGCAAATATAAATTATTCCTATGAATCTTGCCTCATAAAAAACAATGGAGTGAGAGAACCCCAAGAACAGACAGATAAATTTAAATTAAGTTAGCATCAATAAATGCCCGTGGGATCAATTCACCTGGCAAAAGGTCGATAATTTTGGAATATTTAACAAAAAATAGGATACAAATCTGTGCCTTACAAGAAACACATTGGACAGAATGCAATAAAAAGACAATAAGGTCAGCAAGATACCCCAAAATCATTAGCGCCTCTGTGGAAAATTAAAAAAAAAGAGGGGTTGCTTTCTTGTTTGAAAAAAATATAGCATTAGATATAAAACATAAAGTAATAGATTCAGAAGGCCAATATATCATCTTAGTTTGTGAAATTAACAACAAACTCTTCACACTTGCCAACATTAATGCTCCAAATAAATCGGCAATAAATTATATTACAAAAGTACTTAAGAAGATAGAACAAATTAAGCAAGGAGTGGTACTTTTAATGGGGGACTTCAATTGTGTAATAGACCTTACAAAAGATAGGAAGAATCAGAAGGAATGAATAAACAAGACCACCAGTGGAAACTGAATGCAAAACCTTCTGAACTTTTACAATCTGAGAGATATATGGAGAACATTCCATCCCTCAGATTTAGGCTTTACATGTTACTCTAGAACTTACAATTCTTATTCTAGAATTGATCTTATACTGGGAAATGTCTCAATGCTTTATCTGACACAAAAGATAGAGACAAAAGATATAACATGGTCAGACCACAGTCCGATTATATTAGAATATAAAGATGCCTTTGAAAATTTTCGCAAGAACTGGCGCTTAAAGGATGGCATACTGCACAAAAAGAAAAATGTAGAGGAGATTAACAGAACAACCTCTGGCAATCGCAGTCAGACAAAACAAGAGAATAAAGGGATTTACTAACAAGGCTGGACAATCAAAACTCAATATATATGCAGATGATATCTTACTTACATTAGAAGCTCCAGAAACTTTGGTTCCAGAGTTATTGGAGGAAATAACAATATATTTAAGAGTTTCAGGCTATAAGATGAATTTAGAGAAATCAATTATATGGCTAAAAATGTGGAAAGAAGAGTAATGAATTTTCTTGTACAAAACCTAAAGACAAACTATGTTATCTGGGCGTAATGATAACGCCAAATTTAAGAGATTTAATTGAAGCGAATTTCCTTCCATTACTAACACAAACAAATAAAAAACTAAAGAACTGGAAAGGATTGGGATTCTCCTGGTCTGGCAGAATTAATATCTTAAAAACATACATCCTACCAAAATGGTTACATATATGGAGAATAATACCGTTGAACTTTCCAGAAAATTGGTTGGCACTTTTACACTCATCGTTTTGCAAATTTGTGTGGGGAGGAAAAAAAAAAAAAGCCAGGATAAAAATGAAAAATGTTGCTAGGTTAAAACAAGATGGAGGTATGGGGTGCCCAGAGATAATGCAAAGCTACACGGCAGGCAGACTCTTCCACATTGTGCTCACCCAAAATAAGATGGCCACCAATCTGGTACAAATATGGAAAAGATAAAAACAGGGGTAAGCAATTTGTCATTGCTATTCTGGATTTTACACCTGAATAAAAAAGCGATCAAAGATGCACGGAGTAAATCATAGATACTCGCAGACCTAACAAATTGGTGGGACAAAATCACATCTAACATAGGCTTGAAAAACAAAATTATAGAGGAGCTCCCAATTTCAGTGTTTTCAGACATGCTGGAAAATATAAAAATGGCTAACTGGGAAACCAGGGGGATCAAGGAAATTACAAGAACAAAATAGTGGAGAAAAAAATAAAAACCCTTTAGGCAAATGCTAGAGGAATTCAACATCCCTGAAAATGAAAAATTCAACTGCTTGAGAATTAAGGGTTTTATCTCTGAATACCTAGTTACATAGTTACATAGTTACATAACTGAAAAGAGACTTGCGTCCATCAAGTTCAGCCTTCCTCACATATGTTTTTTTGCTGTTGATCCAAAAGAAGGCAAAAAACCCAGTTTGAAGCACTTCCAATTTTGCAACAAGCTAGGAAAAAAAATCCTTCTTGACCCCAGAATGGCAGTCAGATTTATCCTTGGATCAAGCAGTTATTACCCTACATTGAAAGATTATATCCTTGAATATTCTGTTTTTGCAAGTATGCATCTAGTAGCTGTTTGAACATCTGTATGGACTCTGATAAAACCACTTCTTCAAGCAGAGAATTACACATCCTGATTGTTCTTACAGTAAAAAAACCTTTCCTTTGCCTTAGACGAAATCTTCTTTGTTCTAGTCTAAACGCATGACCTCGTGTCCTATGTAAAGTCCGGTTTGTGAATAGATTTCCACACAATGGTTTGTATTGGCCCCAAATATATTTGTATAATGTTATCATATCCCCTCTCAGGCGACGTTTTTCTAAACTAAATAGGTTTAAATGTGTTAACCTTTCTTCATAGCTGATATGTTCCATTCCTTTTATTAATTTTGTAGCCCGCCTCTGCACTTTTTCTAGTGCCATAATATTCAATGTGTGGTCTTACCAGTGATTTATAAAGAGGCAAAATGATATTCTCGTCCCGAGAATGAATGCCCTTTTTCATGCATGACAATACCCTACTGGCCTTGGCCACTGCTGATTGACATTGCACATTGTTGCATGGCTTGTTGTCTATAACAATTTCCAAGTCCTTTTCATGTGTTGTTATCCCTAATTCGCTGTCAGGGTACCTGTGGTCTCTACCTCCGAAAGAGGTAGAGACTTAGCTGTTCCTCCATCCAGACGGTCTGATGGCTCCCTTCCCCGCGGTCTATCCGGTCATGCTAGGCCGGCCGTGAGGGAGTGACTGCCTTTTACAGCATCTAGGCAGGAAGTAGTCATCAGGACACTCCCCCGGAACAACCTGTCAGTCAATGGCTGCAGGACCAATCAGGACGCCTTGGAGGCGTGGTTACTGCTCTGAACAGGGTATTTAACAGAGCTTCTTTCATTAGCTCATTGCCCTGTCGTGGTTCTAGCTTGTTCTAGTCACTCAGTGCTTGTGTATTCTATTATCCCTTTTGGTTTTGACCCGGCTTGTTTACCTTACTCTGCTTATCTCTGTTACCCTTGATTCGGCTTGTCTCTCGCTTACCTGTCTTCTGTTACCCTCGACCTCGGCTTGTCTTTGACCATTCTATACTGTACTACTTACGTTAGTCCGGCCATTCTAAGGTCCGGTATACGTATCTGGCTACTGTTTGTACTCTGCGTGTTGGATCCCTGTCCCGATCCTGACATTACGACAGGGCCAATGGATCCTGCAAGTACAAACAGTCAGCTGGCTGCTCCTGATCCTAGGTTTGAAGCCATGGATCACAGAATGGATCAGATGGCGCTTGCGCTACAGGCTCTATTAGCTTGTGCCAATAACCCACCAGAGGAGATACGTAATACCCCTGTTTCTCCTGTCGGTTCAGGTCTAGAGGTAGCCACAGTGGGTGCTTCTTCTCACATTACCCCCCCAGTACGCTATGGTGGGGCTCCTGAGAAGTGTCGTGGTTTTTTAAACCAAATTAGTATCCACTTTGAATTGCAACCTCGCTCTTATCCTACAGATAGGGCAAAAGTAGGATTTATTATCACCCTACTCATTGAGAAAGCTCTGAGATGGGCCAACCCACTATGGGAGAACGATGTCAGGGTACCTGAGGTCTCTACCTCTAAGGGAGGGAGAGACTTGGTGGTTTATCCGTCCAGGCGAGCTGTTTCCTCCGTTCCTCGCGGTTCATCCAGCCACTTAAACACCGGCCGCGAGGAATCCACATCCTTTTCTAGCAGGACGCTCAATACGTGACGTCATGACGCTATCACGAGCGACCTGTCACTCAAGTGTCCGATATCCAATCGGCACTTGTCAGAGGCGTGCTTACCATCCGGAGCCAGGGTATTTAAGCTTACTTCTCTCTTCAGCTCATTGCCCTGTCGTGGTTCTAGCTTGTCTAGTCACTCAGTGCTCTGGTATTCTAGTTTGCTCTATTTGGTTTTGACTCGGCTTGTTGTACTACCCTGCTTCTCTGTTATCCCTTGACCCGGCTTGTCTCTCGCTTATCTGTCTTCTCGTTCCCTCGACCTCGGCTTGTCTCTGACTATTCTCTATTACTCTCGGTACGTTAGTCCGGCCATTCTAAGGCCCGGTATACGTACCTTTCCACTCTTTGTACCCTGCGTGTTGGATCCCTGTCCCGATCCTGACATTACGACAGGGCCAATGGATCCTGCAGGTACAAACAGTCAGCTTGGTTCTTCTGATCCCAGGTTTGACGCCATGGAGCATAGGATGGATCAGATGGCTCTAGCACTACAGGCACTTTTGTCTCGTGCTAGTAACCCACCTGAGGAGACACCTACTCCTTCTATTTCTCCTGCAGTCTCAGGTCTAGAGTTAGCCACTGTAGGTGCTTCTTCCCGTATTACCCCACCAGTACGTTATGGCGGGTCACCGGAGAAGTGCCGTGGTTTTCTGAACCAGATTAGCATCCATTTCGAATTACAACCCCGCTCTTATCCTACAGATAGAGCGAAGGTTGGATTTGTTATTACTTTACTCATTGAGAAAGCTCTGAGATGGGCCAATCCTTTATGGGAGAATGATAATCCACTAGTCTATAATTATAATGCCTTTGTAGCTGCGTTTAGAAGAACTTTTGACCCTCCTGGTAGAAAGGTCAATGCAGCTAGATTACTGTTGCGCCTTAGACAGGACAATCGAACACTTGTGGACTATGCACTAGAGTTCAGGTCCTTGGCGGCAGAAGTTAAGTGGAACGAACAGGCTTATATAGATGTGTTTCTGAATGGGTTATCAGATGTAATTCTTGACGAAGTCGCTACTAGAGAACTCCCTGAGAATTTGGAGGATTTAATTTCTTTTATATCTCGTATTGATGAACGCATAAGAGAGAGGCAGAACACTCGAGATAGGACCCGTAGACCCTCCTTTAAACTAGCGCCTACCTTTCAAAATTCTGAGTTCGAGGACTTACGTATTTCTGAACCTATGCAGATAGGCAGTACTCATCTCACAGAGAGAGAGAGACAGTACAGAAGAAGGGAGGGTTTATGTATGTATTGTGGAGTCAGAGGACATTTACGCCTAAATTGTCCTAATCGTTCGGGAAACGCTCGCACCTAAGTTTCTCTAGAGGACAGGCCTTGGGTGTTTCTACTTTGTCCTCTATTCACAATTACAAAGAGCTCAGGCTTCTGTTACCCGTTTCTTTGAGGTGGGAGAAGGGAGTAGTAAAGACTATGGCACTAATCGATTCTGGAGCTGCTGAGAGCTTTATAGATCAGGGTTTTGTTGCCAAGCATGCTATCCCATCCCAGTTAAAAGAGACACCACTGGCTGTTGAGGCCATCGATGGTAGACCGTTACTTGAGCCTGTTATTTTCCATGAGACCATACCGATTAACTTAACTGTTGGCATCCTACATAAAGAGGATATATCCTTAATGCTCATTTCTTCTCCGTCTATTCCCATAGTCCTGGGGTACTCCTGGTTGAGGAGACACAACCCTATTATTAATTGGGAGTCAGGGGAGATAGTTTCGTGGGGAGAGAATTGTCAAGAAAAATGCTTGCGGAAGGTCTTACCTCTCGGATTAACTAATACATCGACTACCTCTGACAATCCTACAGAGACACAAATTCCGCCTCAGTATCTAGATTTAAAGGCAGTATTTGACAAAAAGAAAGCCGATACCTTACCCCCACACAGGTCCTTTGATTGCAAAATTAACCTACTCCCTGGTACCATGCCTCCCAGAGGTCATGTATACCCATTATCTACAAAAGAGAACTCAGTTCTAGAGGAGTATATTCACGAGAATTTAGACAAGGGATTCATCAGGAGGTCCTCCTCCCCTGCCGGGGCTGGATTTTTTTTTGTTAAAAAGAAAGATGGTTCTTTGAGACCTTGTATTGATTATCGAGGCTTGAATAAGATAACCATTAAAAATGCCTACCCGATTCCCTTGATCACCGAACTCTTCGATCGTTTGAAGGGCTCTACAATTTTCACCAAGTTAGACCTCAGAGGGGCATATAACTTGGTGAGAATCCAGCAGGGACATGAGTGGATGACGGCATTCAATACTCGATATGGTCACTATGAATATACTGTTATGCCTTTTGGGTTATGCAATGCGCCAGCTGTATTCCAGGATCTGATAAATGAGGTTCTTAGGGAATTTCAGCAAGATTGCGTCATTGTATACCTAGATGATATACTCATTCATTCTAGTGAGATTGAGACTCATCACAAGCAAGTCAGGAGGGTTTTGCACAAGCTTCTCCAGCATGGCTTGTACTGCAAGTTGGAGAAATGTAGCTTTGATCAAACCCAGGTAACCTTTCTCGGCTATGTGATCTCTGGGGAGGGATTTAAGATGGATCCGGATAAGCTCCAATCCATTCTAGAGTGGCCTTTACCCAAAGGTCTTAAAGCCATACAGAGATTTATTGGTTTTTCTAATTATTACAGGCGCTTTATTAAGGGCTATTCTTCCATTATTGCACCTATCACTAATATGACCAAACAGGGGGCTGATACTAAGAATTGGACTACTGAAGCTCTCCATGCGTTCAAAACTCTCAAGGAGCTTTTCGCTTCCGCTCCAATTTTAGTTCACCCCGACACTTCTCTGCCTTTTCTACTTGAGGTAGACGCATCAGAGACTGGTTTAGGTGCTGTCCTATCTCAAAGGTTGGGGGTTGATAAACCATTACATCCATGTGGATTTTTCTCTAAAAAATTGACCGGTACTGAAAGCAGATATGACATTGGTGACAGAGAATTACTAGCGGTTATCAAGGCTTTGAAAGAGTGGAGACATTTATTGGAAGGTACATTACATCCTGTTACCATTCTAACTGACCACAAAAATTTGTCTTATATCGGAGAGGCTAAGCGGTTGTCCTCCAGGCAGGCTCGTTGGTCGTTGTTTCTTACCCATTTCAATTACGTTCTGACTTACAGACCTGGGTCAAAGAATTCTAAAGCCGATGCGCTATCTCGCCAATATGAGCCCTCTGCTTCAGTTGAACCACTTATGTCCTCCATTGTACCCAAATGCAATATTATTGCTAATACCAGTCTCAAAATTCATTCTCCGCTACTTGACCAGATCTTGAAGTCACAACATCTAGCTCCCGGAAACACTCCTGAGGGAAGAAACTTTGTTCCTCCTGAACTTCAACTGGAGCTCTTACAGTGTTTTCACGAAAGTAAAATAGCTGGTCATCCTGGTATTCGCAAGACATACTCTTTGATATCCAAGGATTTCTGGTGGCCTTCACTTCGAAAAGATATTGAGGAGTTCGTCGCTGCTTGTGAAACGTGTGCCAAGACTAAACTACCTCATGCATCTCCATGTGGCCTGTTACACCCCTTGGACATTCCTGAGAAACCTTGGTCCTGTTTGTCCATAGACTTTATCGTTGATTTGCCTGCTTCCAAGAGACAGACTGTTATTCTCACGGTAGTGGATAGATTTACTAAGATGGCCCATTTCGTGCCATTACCTAAACTTCCGACTTCTCCTGAATTGGCGGAGATTTTTGCAAGAGAGGTTTTTCGCCTACATGGGATTCCTATTGTTTCTGATAGAGGCTCTCAATTTGTCTCACGTTTCTGGAGATCCTTTTGTTCTCAAATGGGCATCAAATTGAACTTCTCCTCGGCCTATCACCCTCAGTCTAACGGAGCTGCTGAACGTACCAATCAAAAGATCGAACAGTATCTGCGTTGCTTTGTTTCCGAACACCAGGACGATTGGGTCGGTCTGATTCCTTGGTCGGAGTTCGCACACAATAACCTTGTTTGCGATTCAACTCGCTCTAGCCCTTTCTTCATGAACTATGGCTTTCATCCTTCGATTTTTCCTTCGGTTTCCTCTTCTCAGGGGATACCGTCGGTTGATGATCATGTCGCCAACCTGAAGAAATTATGGGATCAGACTCGGCAAATTCTGTTACATAGTTCCTCGTTGTTCAAGAAACACGCTGACAAGCATAGAAAAGCGGCTCCTGTTTTTGTTCCTGGGGATAGGGTATGGTTAAGTACTAAGAATATTCGACTAAAAGTTCCATCTATGAAATTTGCTCCTCGCTACATAGGCCCTTACAGGGTTCTCACTCGTATCAATCCGGTTGCGTATCGCCTTGCTCTGCCACCTGCCTTACGCATTCCTAACTCTTTTCATGTCTCCTTGTTGAAACCTCTTATTTGCAACAAATTCTCCTCTAAGGTCTCCTCGCCTCGTCCTGTTCAGGTGGAGGGTCGGGAGGAGTACGAGGTAAGCTCCATCGTTGATTCCAGAATTTCAAGGGGAAAATTGCAATATCTGGTCAACTGGAGGGGATATGGTCCTGAGGAGAGGAGTTGGGTACCTCAGGAGGACGTTCATGCTTCTCGCCTTCGCAGAGCATTTCACCTCCGCTTCCCATCTCGCCCCGGTTCCTTCCGCCCGGTGGGCGTATCTGAGAGGGGGGGTACTGTCAGGGTACCTGAGGTCTCTACCTCTAAGGGAGGGAGAGACTTGGTGGTTTATCCGTCCAGGCGAGCTGTTTCCTCCGTTCCTCGCGGTTCATCCAGCCACTTAAACACCGGCCGCGAGGAATCCACATCCTTTTCTAGCAGGACGCTCAATACGTGACGTCATGACGCTATCACGAGCGACCTGTCACTCAAGTGTCCGATATCCAATCGGCACTTGTCAGAGGCGTGCTTACCATCCGGAGCCAGGGTATTTAAGCTTACTTCTCTCTTCAGCTCATTGCCCTGTCGTGGTTCTAGCTTGTCTAGTCACTCAGTGCTCTGGTATTCTAGTTTGCTCTATTTGGTTTTGACTCGGCTTGTTGTACTACCCTGCTTCTCTGTTATCCCTTGACCCGGCTTGTCTCTCGCTTATCTGTCTTCTCGTTCCCTCGACCTCGGCTTGTCTCTGACTATTCTCTATTACTCTCGGTACGTTAGTCCGGCCATTCTAAGGCCCGGTATACGTACCTTTCCACTCTTTGTACCCTGCGTGTTGGATCCCTGTCCCGATCCTGACAAACGATAATCCATTAGTTTATAACTATAACGCATTTGTAGCTGCTTTTAGAAGAACATTTGACCCACCAGGTAGAAAGGTTAATGCAGCCAGATTACTGTTGCGCCTGAGACAGGAGAACCAAACACTGGTGGATTATGCACTAGAGTTCAGGTCTCTGGCGGCAGAAATCAAGTGGAATGAGCAGGCGTATATGGATGTATTTTTGAATGGCCTATCTGATGTAATCCTTGATGAGGTTGCTACCAGAGAACTCCCTGAGAATTTAGAGGATTTAATTTCGTTCATCTCTCGTATAGATGAACGTCTAAGAGAGAGACAGAACACTCGAGAGAGGAACCAGAGACCTTCTTTTAGGTTAGCTCCCGCTGTTCCAAGTCCTGACTCCACGATATCTTTGCTTACTGAACCTATGCAGATAGGGTATACCCGCCTCTCTGAGGAGGAAAGACAGCACAGGAGAAGAGAGGGTTTGTGTATGTATTGTGGAGCCAAGGGTCATTTACTCTCGAACTGTTCTAACCGCCCGGGAAACGCTCGCACCTAAGTCTCTCTAGAGGACAGGCCTTGGGTGTTTCTATTTTGTCCTCTACTCCTGATTATAAAGATCACAGGCTTCTGATACCAGTTTCCTTAACTTGGGGGAAGGAAGTAGTAAGGGCTATGGCATTGATAGATTCCGGTGCTGCTGAGAATTTTATCGACCAAGCCTTTGCTAGTAAGAACAATTTCCCATCCCAGCTAAGGGAGACACCTTTGGCCGTTGAGGCCATAGATGGTAGACCACTACTAGACCCTGTTATCTTTCGTGAGACCATACCCATTAATTTAAATGTGGGTATCCTACACGTGGAGAATTTATCTCTTCTGCTCATTTCGTCTCCTTCCGTTCCCATAGTTCTGGGGTACCCATGGTTGAAAAAACATAACCCTATTATCGATTGGGAGTTAGGAGAGATACTCTCGTGGGGCCAGGGCTGCCAGGATCGGTGTTTGTGCAAGGTTTCTCCATTAGCTAATATTAACATACCGGAGAATCCTACTCAGTCCACAGAAAGACAATTACCAGACCTTTACCTAGACTTAAGGGCAGTCTTTGACAAGAAGAATGCCGATTCTTTGCCTCCACACAGGTCATTTGACTGTAAGATTAAGCTTCTACCCGGCACTATGCCTCCGAGGGGCCATGTATATCCTTTGTCTGTTCAGGAAAACTCGGTTCTAGAGGAGTATATTCGGGAGAATTTAGAAAAGGGATTCATCAGGAGGTCTTCTTCTCCGGCCAGGGCTGGGTTCTTTTTAATCAAGAAGAAGGATGGCACGCTGAGACCTTGTATCGATTACCGAGGCTTGAATAAAATAACTGTCAGAAATGCCTATCCTATCCCACTGATTACTGAGTTATTTGATCGTCTTAAGGGCTCCAAAATCTTCACCAAGTTAGATCTCAGAGGGGCTTACAATTTGGTGAGAATCCAGCAAGGTCACGAGTGGATGACGGCATTCAATACCCGGTATGGCCATTACGAATACACTGTTATGCCATTTGGACTATGCAATGCTCCTGCAGTATTTCAAGATTTGATTAATGAGGTACTTAGGGAGTTTCAGCATGATTGTGTTATTGTTTACCTGGACGACATACTAATACACTCTAAGGAGATTGAGACTCACCATAGACAGGTCAGAAAGGTATTACACAAGCTGCTGCAACATGGTCTATATTGCAAATTGGAGAAGTGCAGTTTTGATCAGTCTCAGGTAGACTTTCTTGGATACGTGATTTCTGGGGAGGGTTTTAAAATGAATCCTGTAAAACTTCAATCTATTTTAGACTGGCCCTTGCCCAAAGGACTCAAGGCTATCCAAAGGTTTATTGGTTTTTCCAACTACTATAGGCGCTTCATTAAAGGATACTCCTCTATCATTGCGCCTATTACCAATATGACCAAACAAGGGGCTGATACTAAGTTCTGGTCTAAGGAAGCTCTGGGTGCTTTCAAGACTCTCAAGGAACTTTTTGCCTCGGCTCCCATTCTAGTCCATCCTGATACGACTCTGCCTTTCTTGCTCGAGGTCGATGCCTCTGAGACAGCAGTTGGGGCTGTTCTGTCTCAAAGGTTAGGGGTGGATAAACCGTTACACCCTTGTGGTTTCTTCTCTAAGAAATTTTCTGGGCCTGAGAGCAGATATGATATCGGGGAAAGGGAACTGTTAGCAGTCATTAAAGACTTAAAGGAGTGGAGACATTTGTTGGAGGGGACCCTACACCCTATTACGATTTTGACGGACCACAAAAACTTGTCCTATATTGGGGAGGCTAAGCGCTTATCCTCTAGACAAGCTCGTTGGTCCTTATTCCTGACTCACTTCAATTATGTACTGACTTACAGACCTGGTTCTAAAAACTCTAAAGCCGATGCATTATCTCGCCAATATGAACCTTCTACTGTACCTGAACCAGTTCTTTCTTCTATAGTTCCGAAATGCAATATCATTGCTAATACGAATCTCAGGATTCATTCTCCATTACTGGCCGAGATCATTAAGTTGCAACATCTAGCACCTAAACAGACTCCTGCGGGCCGTCATTTCGTTCCTCCTGCTCTTCAACTGGAACTTTTACAGTGTTTACATAATAGCAAGATGGCGGGACATCCTGGTATTCGCAAAACTTACGCGTTGATCTCTAAGGACTTCTGGTGGCCTGCTTTACGGAGGGATATTGAGGAGTTCATCGCTGCATGTGAAGTTTGTACTAAAACCAAACAACCCCATACGCTTCCATGTGGATTCCTGCAACCCTTGGAGGTTCCAGAAAAACCATGGTCCTGTTTGGCCATGGACTTTATTGTCGATCTACCTATCTCTAAAAGACAGACTGTTATCCTCACCGTGGTTGACAGGTTTACTAAGATGGCACACTTCATTCCCCTGCCTAAACTCCCGTCTTCTCCCGAATTGGCAGAGATATTCGCTAAGGAGATTTTTCGCCTACATGGGATACCCTCTCAAATTGTATCGGACAGAGGCTCCCAATTTGTTTCCCGCTTTTGGAGGTCCTTCTGCTCTCAACTTGGTATTAAATTAAACTTTTCTTCTGCCTATCATCCTCAACGGAGCTGCTGAACGTACCAACCAGAAAATTGAACAATATTTACGATGCTTTGTTTCTGAACACCAGGATGATTGGGTCGGTTTGATTCCTTGGGCGGAGTTTGCACACAACAATCTCATTTGCGATTCTACTCATTCAAGCCCCTTCTTCATGAATTATGGTTTTCATCCGTCTATTCTTCCTTCGGATTCCCCTTCCCAGGGGGTGCCGTCGGTTGATGTTCATGTTGCCAATTTGAGGAAGTTGTGGGATCAAACTCGACAAATCCTTGTGCACAACTCTATGTTGGTCAAGAAACACGCTGATAAACGTAGAAGGGCGGCTCCGGTCTTTGTTCCAGGTGATAGGGTATGGCTGAGCACGAGGAACATCCGTTTAAAAGTGCCCTCCATGAAGTTCGCTCCTCGTTATATTGGACCCTACAGGGTGCTGACCCGTATCAATCCAGTTGCGTATCGTTTAGCTCTTCCTAATACCTTACGCATCCCGAACTCGTTTCACGTTTCATTGCTGAAACCACTCATATGTAACAGATTTTCCTCCACAATAGCCCCTCCTCGCCCCGTTCAGGTGGAGGGTCAGGAGGAGTATGAGGTTAACTCTATTATTGATTCTCGAATCTCCCGGGGGAGAGTACAATATCTGGTTGATTGGAAGGGATATGGTCCTGAGGAGAGGAGTTGGGTACCTCAGGAGGATGTTCATGCTCCCCGTCTCCGCAGGGCATATCACTCTCGCTTCCCATCTCGTCCCGGTTCATTCCGCCCGGTGGGCGTATCTGAGAGGGGGGGTACTGTCAGGGTACCTGTGGTCTCTACCTCCGAAAGAGGTAGAGACTTAGCTGTTCCTCCATCCAGACGGTCTGATGGCTCCCTTCCCCGCGGTCTATCCGGTCATGCTAGGCCGGCCGCGAGGGAGTGACTGCCTTTTACAGCATCTAGGCAGGAAGTAGTCATCAGGACACTCCCCCGGAACAACCTGTCAGTCAATGGCTGCAGGACCAATCAGGACGCCTTGGAGGCGTGGTTACTGCTCTGAACAGGGTATTTAACAGAGCTTCTTTCATTAGCTCATTGCCCTGTCGTGGTTCTAGCTTGTTCTAGTCACTCAGTGCTTGTGTATTCTATTATCCCTTTTGGTTTTGACCCGGCTTGTTTACCTTACTCTGCTTATCTCTGTTACCCTTGATTCGGCTTGTCTCTCGCTTACCTGTCTTCTGTTACCCTCGACCTCGGCTTGTCTTTGACCATTCTATACTGTACTACTTACGTTAGTCCGGCCATTCTAAGGTCCGGTATACGTATCTGGCTACTGTTTGTACTCTGCGTGTTGGATCCCTGTCCCGATCCTGACATTCGCTTCCAGTAAGGGTATACGTTGCTTGTGTATTCTTTATGCCGAAGTGCATAACTTTGCATTTTTCAACATTAAATTTAATCTGCCATTTAAGTGCCCAGTCCTCCAGTCTATCTAAATCCCTCTGCAGCAAAGTAATATCTTGCTCACATTGTATTATTTTACAAAGTTTTGTGTCATCTGCAAACACTGAAACATGACTTTCAATGCTGTCTTCAAGATCATTTATAAACATGTTAAATAGAAGGGGTCCCAGAACAGACCCCTGAGGGACACCACTTGCCACCTCTGTCCAGCTTGAAAATTTACCATTAACGACAACTCTTTGTACTCTGTTTTTAAGCCAATGTTCAACCCAAGAACAAGCATTTTCATCTAGACCGATTTCCTTGAGTTTGAACAATAATCTTCTGTGGGGAACTGTATCAAATGCCTTGGCAAAATCCAAATAGATCACATCCACTACAACACCCTGATCTATACTTCTACTTACTTCTTCGTAGAATGCAATCAAGTAAGTTTGACACAACCTGTGCTTCATAAAACGTGCTGATTTTTGCTGATAACCATGTTCTTCTCAAGGAATTCTTGAATATTATCCCCTAATAACCTTTCAAATATTTTACCAGCCACAGAAGTTAAGCTCACAGGTCTATAATTTCCAGGCAAGGATTTTGAACCCTTTTTGAATATAGGAACCACATCTGCCTTCCTCCAATCCTCTGGAACACTTCCTGAAAGAAAAGAATCTTGAAAGATTAAAAACAGAGGTTCACTTATTTCTACACTTAGTTCCTTAAGTATACGTGGATGGATACCGTCAGGCCCTGGAGCTTTGTTTATATTAACTTTCTTTAGTTGCTGCAGCACCTTGTCTTGAGTTAACCACAAGGAAGACATCTTCTAGACTTAAACAATCATAAAAATTTAATGACAAAATGTGTTAAAGTTATATACAGATGGAGGCACGAGAAACCAATAGGCCTGATCAAAAGAGGATGGGAAGAAGAACTGCAAATTTCTATATAAGAAGAGGACTAGAAAAGCTCTCTAAATAAAGTTTATAAATACATACACTGTTTAAATCTTACAGAAACACAATTTAAGCTAGCCAATAGATGGTATATGACACCTAGAATTTTTCCGGAGACATCCGATAGATGTTGGAAATTTAATACTAACGAAGGCAATCTAATCCACACTTGGTGGAACTGTCCTCTGATAAAACAATTCTGGAAGAAAGTACTGAAGCTTATTGACCAAAAAACTGGTAAGAAAGGGGGGGCGGGGCCGACCGCCATGCTGAGAGGTCGCACTCATGTCGAGCTCCTGCAGACTCACAGCAATTATACCCGTAAAAAGCTAAAAAAAACTACTCAACTGCAGTTAAGCAACATCGGTCCTGCGGGCAAAGAGGTGCTGGAGCTGAGGCCACTCAGATCCTGAGCGTTTAGACCCCTAAGAAGGCACATCAGCACAGCCACATCCGAGATCTACCCGAGCGGTGAGTGAGGTGGACGGCTGCCACCTCGCTATCCTGCCCTGCGGTTTCCCTTTGGAACTCCGACGCCACGCGGTAAGGGCCCCGTATCCCCCCTCCTCTGGACCGGGGGGGTTATCCCAGTCCCAGGAGATTGTCTCCGCGACCTGCAGCGCCCAGGCCTGGGGGGCTCCCCACGACCAATATGGCGGGAAGAAGAATGTAGCCCTAAAATGGCGGCGCAATCAAGGACCACCAGTACGCAGCAAAATCGATACCCCGAGGCTGTCCAGCCGGCGGAAAAGCAATGGGGCCCCTCACTACAGAGAAGCTACCAACTTACCAAGCCACAGACGGGGATTCCCAGCTCCCGCGGCAATGAGCAGTCGGGACCTGCCACCCGGTCCATCAACAGGCACTGCTGCTAATCCTGCCGACCTACACCACGACCCAGAAATCCGACTATGTCCAGCTGAAGATCTCACAATGGTACCCCACAAGGAGAGAGCACTCATACCTCTTCCTCCCATGCACGATGGACTTGCTCCTAACATGCCACAAACTCTGCAGTTCGGGGGTTGGATAACCATGAACTGCCACTGCATAAATTGCCAAAGGGACTTTCTCATGGTCTGGGCTGCACTCAGAGGGAAAAGCTCCTGCCAATACTCTGTGTATGTACCTAACGTTATGCATAACCCCTTAATGCACTAGCCTGCTTACATAGCTAAAGTTGAGTAAATGCATTGATTGGAATGTTCATAGCACAGTTTATGCACTGATTTTGCCTAATCTACAATCTGACTCGAGTACTTAAGCCTGAAAAAACATAATGCATATTTTCTATACTTATGTTTAAATTAACCTGTTGACTTCCTGCTACTTAAAAAAAAAAATGTGCTGTACTAACTGCCAAGACTTGAAATGATATGTATATTGCCTGCAAATGCTATCTTGGCTAAGTATGTTTGTTACCACTCATCGCACAAGAAAAATAAAGAATTAAAAAAAAAAAAAAAAACTGGTAAAAAAATGAATTTTAAACTGGAAGTTTTCCTATTAAACTTAAAGGGACACTCCAGGCACCCAGACCACTTCAGCTCATTGGAGTGGTCTGGGTGCCAACTCCCACTACCCTTAACCCTGCAAGTGTAATTATTGCAGTTTTTTTAAAACTGCAATATTTACCTTGCAGGGTTAAGTCCTCCCCTAGTGGCTGTCTATTAGACAGCCACTAGAGGACACTTCCTGCTTCATAGCACAGGTTTTCTGTGCTAGAGCGTCGCTGGACGTCCTCACGCTGTGTGAGGACCTCCAGCATCGCTCTATTCCCCATAGGGAAGCATTGAAATTCATTTTCAATGCTTTCCTATGGGGTGCGCTAATGCGCATGCGCGGCATTGCCGCGCATGCGCATTAGGTCTCCTCGGCCGGCGGGCGAGATCAGTCTCGCCCACCGGCCGACGTAACCAGAAGGAGGAGCGGCGGGGGAGGAGGAAGCAGCGATGTGGGACCTGTCGCTGCCCCTGGTAAGTGACTGAAGGGGTTTTCACCCCTTCAGCAACTGGGGATTGGGGGGTGGGAGGGAGAGGGACCCTCCAGTGCCAGGAAAACGGATTGTTTTCCTGGCACTGGAGTTTCCCTTTAAGATGGCCCAGAATGCCAAAGAATGAACAAATGGTGATTATACATATCATCACAGCCGCCAAACTCTTATTAGCACGCAACTGGAAAACACAGACAATTCCATATATCCAAGAATTATTTTCTCAGGTGATTTTGCGAGCGAAAATGGAAAGGGGCATACTAACGAACCTGGGAAATAGATATACCAAGATAGAAGACTGGGATATGTGGATTAATAAAATAGAATCTTTAACCCAAGAAGCGGTACAGTGAAGGATTTAAAGGGCCTCTGTAGATCCCAAGAAACGGGCAAATAATATAAGAAAAAAAAAGAATAATACTACAGTAGTTAGAATAGGAGGTTCCCTCTCTGCAAAATAGGAAGTTAAATAGAACAGCAAGGCAACAGCTACCATAGGAATTCACAAGGGAGGGGTGGGAGAGTGGGAGGCAATAAATAGAGTGTTAGCACTTATCACCTCTGGTGTTTCCTTTCTATCTTTTTACTTGATTCAATAATACAATAATTAATTAGGAAAGGAATATATATATATATATATATATATATATATATATATATATATATATGTAAATATATGAATGGGATGGGGAGGAATATTAATGATAACAAGATACTGAGGCAAAAAGTAAGAAGCACTACGCGTTTCTTATATGCCAGGTATGTGTCTGAAATAGAAAAAAAAAGAAGGGAAGGATATTCCTCAGTGATCACCAGAAACAGAGATGTCCAACAATAATCAATGTGTGGCTACGATTGCTTCTCTTTTAGGGGTCCACATGGACAATTCTTCAACCCCCACAAAAAAAACACAGAAGATTTATTCAAATGTTTGAAAGGGTACCAAGATGTTGCTTTCTAGGGACCTTTCTGCCCTGCATGAGACCAGTGGCAAGACCTTATATCTAAGAGAAATTAAGAAAGTACATGATAAGAAATCATCTAGTGTTTGGATGACTTAAGTTAATCAATTTGGCATACATTCACCCTACACATTGGTACGTCTTACAAACTTATGTTGATCAATTTCAAATGACTTATAGGAAGGGCAAGTTTATTTGTGACCACTTGGTCAGAGCAGAATAGCAGGTCCCTTTACAGCCAAAGATTGCTGGGCAAACCCTAAGTTAAAAATGCTCTATGTCTCAATTGCAACTCTTGTAGCTCTCTGATTAAAGGCCAACACTTTCAGTACTCATGGAGAGGGAAACTATTTAAAATTAAATATTTTCTTCACCTGTGAATGTATTTTTGTGATGTATTGAAGCAAATGTCCACATAGACTTATTCATGTTGGAGAAACCATTAACATATACCTAATCACTGATCTAGCATCCATGCCAAAAACAAAAACAAAAACAATTCCATCTCATTTCTTCACACATAACCACAATTGAAATGGAAAATCATTGATCATATACCAATTCATACATGATGGTCCAGCAAAAATTTCATAAAGGCATATTCGTAAAGTGCATGGAGTCCTCTGTCACTGTCCCACCATTCAATGTTAAATCTTTGTAAACAGTTTAACACTGAATGAGGGTCCATGACTTCCCATGACCCCTACAAGAGATGTGGCTAAGATTATTCATTATCTTTTAACTTATTGAGAATATTGATTCATACATGCAATGGGCACTGTGATATGCTGAGAGCAGTCAGCTGACACTCTCTGCCAATCGCAGCTGTCCATTGCTGCTCCGGCAGAGAAGCACAGTGGAAATGGGCAGCTGGGGACTCTCATTTAGCATTTAAATATTAAATATAGGTTAACACTGAATGGAAAGACAGAAACAAAGGGTTCAAGACACAATAGCCATCCCCTTCCACTTCGGGGAGATGAAGCAGGTACTCTGCCCACAGTAAGGGTGCGCGTAAAGCATTTGGCATCCAGGGTGGATCCTGTGTTTGGCACAGCCCTCGAGGATTGCGGTATTATAATGGACGGATCATGGCACTGTCATTCATTTCACACCCTAGTTAGTAGCACCTGGGGAGGACCGTCCTTTCCTGCCACACCCTTGGTACGCTACTGTATACATATACTGTCAAATATAGCCACATGCACACAGTCTTGAGCATATAGTCACTCTCACACAGTCACATACACACAGTTACATGCAGACAGTCACACACACAGTTACAGTAGACACATAGTTACAGGTAGACAGTCACACACACAAAGTTACAGGTAGTTACACATACAATTACAAGCAGAAAGTACGCACACACAGTCACAGACAATCACACACACACACACACACACACACTGTCACAGGCAGGTAGTCACACACGCACACAGTTATAGGCAGAATCACACAATCACAGGCAGACAGTCACACACACACACAGTCAAAAGCAGACAGTCACACACAGAGTCAAAGACAAGCAGTCACACACACAGTCACACCCACACCCACAGTCACAGGCAGACTGTCACACACACAGTTAAAGGCAGACAGTCACAAAAACACAATCACAGGCATATAGACACACACACACACACAGTTACAGGCAGGCAGTCACACACACACAGTTACAGGCAGGCAGTCTCACACACACACAGACACAGGTAGAAAGTCACACACACACAGTCACAGGCAGACAGTCACACACACAAGCACACAGTTACAGGCAAACAGTCACACACACACATAATTACAGTCAGGCAGTCACACACACACACACACACACGCACACACACACAGTTACAGGCAGGCAGGCACCCCCCCCACACACACACACAATTACAGACAGACAGTCAACACACTCTCTCTCTTACTTGCAGACAGACTGGAGGAGGAGTGGATTCACCGAAGTACCTGTAGTCTGTTAGTTTGGGAAGCAGGGACTTCTTCCTGCTTCCTCTCAATGTGCAGCAGTAACAGCAGCGGGTGGAGGCCGTGTTTAGCCTGGGCCCTGCTCCCCACTATCAGTTTGGCTCCGCCCCACCACTGATTTATCTCTGCCACTACATTTTTTTTACCTGTGACTGATTTTCAAGTTCTGCAGCTGCAATTGTGCTGTGTGATAATGCTGCACATTTTAGAGTGACCTTTTATTGTGGCCAGCCCAAGGCACACCTTTGCAATAATCATGCTGTCTAATCAGCATCTACATATGCCACACTTGTGAGGTGGATGGATTATCTCGGCAAAGGAGAAGTACTCATTAACACAGATTTAGACAGATTTTCTAACAATATTTGAGAGAAATAGGCCTTTTGTGCACATAGAAAAAGTCTTAGATCTTTGAGTTCAGCTCATGAAAAATGAGGGCAAAATGTTTTCGTTTATAATTTAGTACAGTGTAGATCTTGTAATAAGGTTGGAACATTGCTGTCTATATACCTGTAGAATACTTTTAATTTGTTAAGATTTTTGTTGTCGTGGCCCTATTATTTTTTACATTAAATCAGACCAAGATGTGACTAGTTCCCTTGTGTGAAATGGTTAAACTCCTCAGTAGACAGGAGTCCCAAAGTCCTTAGCCACAATCGTTTTGAGAAAGAAAAATACTTCAGATCTTTACTGTTCATTCCAAGGATTTTAGAAAATGCTATATCTTACCAAAATATCAGACCACAAATATATTATATTTTAATTATTTGGAGTTTGGAAGGTAAATGACATTCTACACTCCTAAAGCACTTTATCTTGTTCATATTTAGCTCAGTAGAGCCAAACTCAAGAGGCTGCAATGCCTGGAGCACCTGCCTTGCAAAGACTTCTTACTGATCTGCATCTGGAAGTCTGTGAATGGAGAGTCAAAGAAAGGCTGGGCTGGGTTAGATGAGAAGAGCTTGCAATGGCTTCAGATAAGAGATTTGCAGCTGGTGCACATTTTATACATATCCCCCTAATGGAAAGATGCATAATTAAATGCATGTTTTTATTTCTGGTATGTCTTCTAAAAAGTGTTTTGTTTTTTTAATTTGGGCAGTAGAATGTTCTTTAATGGACTAAACAATGACCTATGGTGCATTAAGAACACCTGTGTATTTCACAATATTGTATTTAAAAAAAAAAAAAAAATTACTGTGATCATAATGGGGAATATAAATCACAAACAAACTTATTTTACTTTGGTTTTGACTTTAATAAAAAACCTGACTTCTTGGAAAAACAAATATATCTACTATATATCAATGCACCCTTTTACTGGACTTGGCATTGTTTCTTTTGAAATACAGGCTATAAATATACAGATGATATGGTTTCAATGTATACTGAACTGGTACTGGAAAATAATACAATCAGCTTCTAATGAAATAAAATACATATATCAGTAA
Organism: Pelobates fuscus; assembly: GCF_036172605.1. Classification (NCBI taxonomy): domain Eukaryota; kingdom Metazoa; phylum Chordata; class Amphibia; order Anura; family Pelobatidae; genus Pelobates; species Pelobates fuscus. The sequence goes on along the minus strand of NC_086321.1, from coordinate 200,080,318 downwards.
AGAAACGTACATTTTAAGGAAACTAAACATAGCAAAAGAAAATCACAGTGTGTAACACATTGCCACCAGTGTTCTGATCAGCTATTTTTATGTGTAATAATCATGAATAAAGGGAATCATTATGGTTCGACACATGCTGTATTATTTGACTAAGCTTAAAGAAACAAGAAAAAAACTGACTCATCAGATATACTTACAACTGCTTACAAATAATAGGTAATATTTCTTCAGAAATAAAATGTAATAAAGTGAAGGCTCTATTCACTTAACCACATTTTGTGTTGAATTGAAAACCCATTTGCAAAATTTAGACCAAAAAAACTGAACTGAAAAAATCACCATCTAAATTGAATAGATTTTTTTTCCAACTCAGCCATTGTACCTGTTTTATAGAGATCAATTCTAAAATTGCAATTCACTGCTTAGTGAACAGAACTTAATGCTTTGAAAAACCTACAATTGTTAATGTAATTCCCAAACTCTTCCACTATAATTTAGATCAGGCACATTTAAAAAGGCTTATCTATAAAAATTCTAGCATTAATTAACCTTCATTTGATTGTGTGACGTATATATCATATATGACCCCCTTGCAAGGCCAGTCTTAAGCTTGTAGGCACCCTGTGCAAAACATTCTTACAGCGCCCATCTATGGGAAATTCCCTCGTCCCTTACTGTCCACCATATAAAATCTCCAAATCTTATTAACCCCAAAGCAAAGAGGTTAGAAAGCATAATGAAAATAAATGTTTTAATCCCTGGTGTTAAACTTGTAATTGACCTGTAAGTATAATTATTAAATAAAACATCAGTAGCCAAACTAAAGTTGTAAAAAACAAACAAAAAAAAAACAGTAATGTGTGGTGTGTATGGGTGTACAGAGTTCAACAGCAAATATCTCATGGTAATGTGTGATGTGTGTATCACAGAGCTCCACTATGTGCAAAGCAGTGTAACATAACATGTTGTGGTTATAAAACACACAGTAGCATGTCACTATGACAGTTGTTCACTGTAATAACCTTTACAACTGCTGGATATTTTTCTCTGGTGTCTCCATAAGTCAGATACCAGAGGGCAAAAAAGAAACAGGGGCAAAAAGGGTATTGTGAATACTTTTAGATCGTATTTGTGGAATGTCATGTGTGTGCATTGGTGGCAGTTTGTTATGTAGTGTGGGTGTATAAATACATCTGTATGCATTGTAAACAATTATGATATCTTAGAATCTAAGCATTCTAGAGAGTTAGAGATAATGTTGGTTTGTTTGTGTTATCTCCGATGTACCTCAATTAAACTTTATTTTCATTAAAAAAAAATTTAAAAAAAATTCCTAGTCCATACCTGTGTAAATGAAAGCTTTTCCTTTTTGGATAGGAAGTTCCTCACTCCACTGCAAGAGAGGGGTGTGGAGTAGAGGCCTGTCAAGAAAGCAACAGAAAAGTTAAATCAGCTCGGCTGACCTGCATTTAAAATGGCAGAGGCCAGCCCGGTGAGGAATCAGTGCAGGAACTTTGAGCTTGCCAAAAAACACCTGGATTAAATGCTTCTGCATACATAGCACTTTTTGGCCCTCCTGTGTTTCTGGTTGTTGTGAGCCTCTTGACATGCGCCTTGTGCAGTTGCACAACTCGCACACTCCACATGCCAGCCCCCTTGTGATTCCAAAACAACTCTGGTGCATTGATGCATGGACTCCACAAGATCTCTAAACATGTTCTGTGGTATCTGGCTTCAAGAAATTAGCAGCTCAATCAGATTGATATCTGGGCGATATGAAGGCCAAGGCAACACGTTGAACTCTTTGTCATATTCATGAAACCATTCCTGAATAATGTTTGCAGTGTGGCAGGGGGCATTATGCTGGTGAAAGAGGCCGCTGCCATCATGGAACACCATTGCCATGAAGAGGTGTACGTGGTCTGCAACATGCCGGTATGTGTCAAAGTAATATCCACATGAATGCCAGGACCCAAGGTATTTGGCCATGACTGGGGTACAAAACTAGTCCTCTACAAACATAGCTTTATATTTCAGAAACTAAATTGCAAGAGTTTGTAAATGGTATGAATCATAGTGAAGTTGTCAATGTATTTTACACTCAAGTACAGTAAAACATCTATATATGTTTTAATTTGAAACAGTGCATTGAAGGATGAATGATTTGGTCACATACTTTTTTTTTAATCTGTTGAAGTAAATTGTTTTAACCAGACCCCTAATTGCCATTATTCTCCACGAATGTCCATCAATCAGTATGGACAGTTCAGAAGACTTAAGGTAAACTGAACAGGAGACAAAGTATTTAAGGAGCAAGCTGATAGACTTAAGCAACATTTTTTAGAACATTTTTAGAAAATATTTATCTGAAATCTCTTTTAACAGAAAATTGAATAAAGTAACTAAGGAAGATAGAAAACATATGTTTAAAGACAAAAATAAGGAGGAAGAAAATAAGACATTTGTGTGTCCAGTAATTTTAGACTACAATACTAAGAGAGAGGTTTTTCAATATGAAAAGTAAATAGTTAGACGTTATAAAGCCCTATTAACAGTTAGTCATATTTTAAATCTTAGTACAGAAATTTATAAATGTGGTTTATGTGGAATTTGAAAGGCAGTAGGCCTCCCATATAATAAGATTATTGACTGTCTATCCTTTGTCACTAAGAACATTTATAATATGATATAATTGATTGCTTGTCACTATAAAACTGTATATATGCTAAAGTGTCCTTATGACCTTCAGTATATAGGCCAAAAAAAGAGACAGCTAAAAGTGAAGTTGTCATACGTTGGGAATATGAACAGCAATTTTAGCAATCATTCTGTATCAGAACATTTTAGTAGATACCCTGATGACAACCCATGTTGTTGAAGTATTGGAGTCTTATAGTCAAAACATTGTTCACACATGGGACTTGACACAGAGATAGAATGAAAATAGGAGATATGTTGATTTGTTATGTTTTAGTTTTAACCATATAAATGTATTAGTTTTACCTATTGTCTATTGTATATTCCTACTAAGGTACAGGCTAGCATATAGTGGTTTGTACTGACCCTGCATATATTAGTTTAATGATATATCCTTTCTGAAGCACTTTTTTTTATAAGGAAAACAAATGCAGTTTTTTTTAGCCTTTCTTTATAACTAATGTTTTCCATCCCCCTTACTAATTTTGCAGCTTGCCTATGCACTTTTTCAAGTTTTGCAATATCTTGAAAAAAAAAACAAAAAAAAAAAAACTGGTGCCCTATATTACACCACATATTCAAGGTCAGGTCTTACCTTTGATTTATAAAGAGGCAAAATAATATTTTGATCATGTCAACCGATATTCTTTTTTTATACATGAACGTACCTTATTAGCTTTTGCCATTGCAGACTGGCATTGCAAACTCTTGCCTAGTTTGTTATCTTTAATTGTTCCCAAGTCCTTTTCATTTAATGTTCTCCCTAACTCAACCCAATTTAATGTTTAAGTGGCTTATGGGTTCCTTATCCCATTATGCATGACTTTACATTTATCTGTAATGAATCTTATCTGCCACTTGCCTGTCCAGTCCCCAAGTGTATTCAAATCCCTCTGTAGAGAAGTTATGTTCAGACTGTATTATCTTACATATTTTTGTGTCATTTGCAACCCCAGCAATGCCCACTTCAAGAGAATTCATAAACAGATTAAAGAGAAACTGTGCCAGGACAGAACCCTGAGACACTCCCCTCACCACTTTTGTAAAATTTGAACATTTCAGTTTACAACTACTCTGTGCACTCTACCTATAAACCAGTTTTCTATCCAAGAACACCTTGTTTTCATCTTTTTCAGCATTTTTCCAGTTTTTTTCTCCAAAAATTCTTTATTTTTAACCCCTTAAGGACTGATGCAGTTGTACAAGTTGTGATCAAAACAAAATGTAAACAAAACTTTGAATTTGCGCTATACGTCTGTTCAACCAGAATTCACCTCTTTCATATTAAATGCACCCACATTTATTATATATCATTTTGTTCAGGATAAACAGGGCTTTCATGTCATACCAAAAATGTATATATGAAACATAGGACAAAAAACAAAGGACAAAAACAAAACAGAAATCTTATGTTGGATATGACACTGGAACACTTGGTCATTAGCATATCGCAAGAGCTCACTATCTAAGAGGAGATACAGGGAAATGGTAAAAGTCAGTTATTTACATTTGAGCCAGACCTACAGTTAACTCATGTGTAACATTTTTACCTTGCAGAGGAGCTCTGAAATCACAGCTTCAAACGATAATTTCATGTTGGAAATCTGACATCTATCACATTCCTATATAATTTAAATTAACTCCTTCTGATATCTATTCTCTACAATCAAATAGGTCATACCATCCCTTCCAAGTAGCAAATTCATGTATGCACTATACACATCATATTAAATAGCAATATTCAATAATGTAACAATTAATTATGCACCCTTGGCATGACAGATCACATTTACTGGATCAAACTGATTTATATTTATACGAATTTCTTCATAGAAGTTAGTTTGGCATGACCTGTCTTTCATAAAACTGTATTGATTACCGATAATGACAATATTATTCAAAATGAAATTTTGAATATCATCCCTTAACAGCCTTTCAAATAATGTCCCAACCATGGATGTTAAGCTCGCAGGTCTGTAGTTTCCAGTTCGAGGTTTTGAATCCATTTCTAATATAGGCAATACCTCAGCTTTTCTCCAATTCCCTGGTGCAGTTCCTGAAAGAAAAGAATCCTTTAAGATTATAAACAGTAGTGTGGATATTTCTACACCGAGTTCCCTAAGCACGTGTGGGTAAATACCATCTGGCCCTGGGACTTTGTTTATATTAGCTTTATTTAATTGCTATACTCATTTATCATGTGCTAACAAATCTTTTGTTTGGTGTAAAAAATTTGTAGCAGGGATTCACAATTCTAAAGCAAAATATTCTTCTTTCCTATATACTGTAAAAAAAAATATTTAGAATTTTTGCCTCGATTAACACAGCCAAGACTAAGATTTCAATAGACAAATAATTTCCCTAGTAACTTTTTGGACCTTAAGGTGCTTTAAAAAAGCTCTTTGTGATTGGACTTGTTCTCTTTGGATATCAGCTTTTCATTTTCAAGTTTAGCCCATATTAGTGCACTTTTGCAAGCTCTATTGGAATTCTTATATTTGTTATAAGATGCTATTGACCCCTCTGATTTAAATGTGTTGCATGCCATTGTATTATCTTGTATTATTTGACTGACCCTTTTACATACCATATTAGTTTTAATTTTTCATTGTGGTTGAGTCACTAGGGAATATCATTGATTATAAGCTTGTTTGAGCAGAGTCTTATTCACCTTTTGTCTCTGATACATTCTGTATGTACCTTACTTGTCACATATCCCCATTCTATAATTATAAGCACTGCAGAATATGTTGGTGTTATATACATTCCAAATAGTAATAATAATAATAATAATAATAATAGGATTTATTTAGAATATTTGCACGTTCTCATTTGAATTCTAAATCCATAAACCGAATGCCTAATTGATAAGCCCCAATATATTTTCCATGCCTAAATAATTTACTCTTACAAATCAGCGTCAACATTTTGGATATTTAAGATCCATTCTGAAGTAGCTATTAGACTAAGACTTTATTTCTGGTTCTAATTTCATGAATAATGCAGCTGCTATTTACAATTGCAATTACATTGGACATTTCATTAACAAAACCTTTTTCAACTCGTTTTGTGATTTAAGGTTTTTGAAAGAAATAGAAAATGTCACTTTCTTCAATGCCACAAATATGAAATGTTTACATTTAAAGAGTTTAAATTTCCATTTAATCATCATTTTGAATCATTATTCTTAAAAAAAATGTATATTTATTTTGTGATTCAAAATATGTTCTTGCAGAGATTGCAGCTTGTCCACTGAGGGTAAAAATCCAACACATTATCACAGAAAATATTCTTTGCCCTTACTCCCTATTTGTAAATGAAATGTATTCTCTGATTTCCCCTGACTGCCCTTGCACTGGATTTGAATTGATAACAAAAAACAGACTCTGTTTATTTGCACATCTGGTCTGAGATTATTTATAGAGCTTGAATATTTGAATATCATCATAGTATCCTTATGTTCAGTTAAATATCAAACAAATAATGCATGATACTTTTAAATATCAAACTTTTTGTGCTTTGCAGTATGTGAAGGGGCATAATTTTGAATAATTATTCACACATTGTTCAATATAATTCATATGGTGAACTATTTTAATGATTGTATTTGTAAATAAAAAGTATTTATTCATATAAAATATTAGCATAGTTTATTAATACTTTATTATAGTTGGGTTTATAAATTATCCTTGTAGCTAAATAAAAATAGTTAAAAGTAGTGGTCATGGACAATTAGTTAATATTATAGCCAATTAGAACTCCTGCACTCCAACTATCCAAAAATACAACCTGGTGCCTAGTCACAATAATAGTATAGATATGAAAAAAATACCGGCACTCTGGGCTTTCCAAAATCGCTCTTTTATTTTCTGTCAGTCCAGGAGGTCAACGTTTCAGCTCCTGATCGGAGCTTTTATCAGGACACATAAAAATATATAACATTATGACAGGCTTATACAGGACTAACAATCAAAAGACACTCACCTAATCAGCTGTTCCCCGTTTCTCCTGATGCACAGCGTTTGTCTGATGTTTTTCCGAATGCGTGCTATTGCATGAGATACCTCTTCGTCACAACCAGCTGGAACCTATCACATCTACCAGCGACGTCATATTGCCATAGTAACCACTGATACAATGTGGTCATGGGCTATAGCTACGTGTACAGAAGCCATAGGGAGACTCCCTCCTCTTTAGCGTGATTGGTCCGCCTTATGAATGACGTGGGTCCATTTATCTCACTATAGCAACCAGGACCTGCCGTGCATGAGGAAATAAATGGGACATGTTTATTCAAATTGAATGCCGTAACATCAGTTAGCATTAAAATGAGACAAATGATTCCAATGTTAACACATTATGTTTTCTAAAAAAACATGATTATTATATTCTATAAAAAATGATTATTAGACATAATACACAATACTATTGTGTGTCTTATCTATCAAACTGTTCCAAAGTGCCAAAGATTTTATTTACTAAAATATGACATATATATAATTATTATTTAACATACATATTCAATATATGTTGTATAATGTTGCATTTCTTATCCAGAGTATGTGTACTGTGCAATATACTGGATAAGTTGATTCACTAAGTACATTAAAGAAATGTGTTGCACGCAAGTGAGCAAATATATATTAAAAAATTAAACTGTGTATAGTGAGGAAGATGAGATTCAATTAGTGAATTAATTAACATTATGTATTCTTAAAAATTCATTAAAATTCATTTAAAGTGCCTTATGTAAGTGCTATGTTGTTGTAAAGTGCTAATTTATAAAGTGATGAGAGTTAGAACAATTCAATAGTTATCAATGAATATTATATAACAAAGCATTAAAAAAGACAAAAAAGTTTTTTCAAAGAAAATGAAAATCATTGGAAGGTACTTTATCTTCATAATAAATACTTCTACGATTAGCTGGGTAAGTGTCAGACTATTGCTGTGTACAAAGTGTACAAAACACATGAATAAGCAATTTAATCAATAAATAAAATAACTAATAAAAAAAGGTCATAATTTGTAAAGGAGAAGGGGACCTATGCCACTGTAATACCTATCCTGAAAAAAACATCTCTTGACCCGTCCTCCCCCTCTAACTATCGTCCCATATCCCTGCTCCCTTACTCATCAAAGCTTTTGGAACGACTTGTCTTTACCCGTGTGTCTCACTTCCTTAATTCCAACTCTCTCCTTGACCCTCTTCAGTCTGGCTTCCGCCCTCTCCACTCTACTGAGACCGCTCTTATCAAAGTGACTAATGACCTAATCTCCGCTAAATCCAAAGGTCACTACTCCATATTAATTCTCCTTGACCTCTCTGCTGCCTTTGACACAGTTGATCATGCTCTCCTCCTTCAAACTCTTCAATCACTCGGTCTCTGTGACTCTGTCCTCTCTTGGTTTTCCTCCTATCTCTCCCAACGCTCATTTAGTGTCTCCTTTTCCAAGGATACCTCCTCCCCTCGCCCTGTCTCGGTTGGAGTTCCCCAAGGCTCTGTCCTTGGTCCCCTTCTATTTTCTCTTTATACTGCCTCTCTTGGAAAACGTATTGCCTCTTTTGGATTCAACTACCACCTGTACGCTGATGACACTCAGATATACCTCTCCTCACCGGACCTCTCCCCGGCTGTCCTGCAACGTGTCACTGCTTGCCTCTCTTCCATCTCTGACTGGATGTCGTCATGCTTTCTCAAACTTAACCTCTCTAAAACTGAACTCCTTGTCTTTCCTCCTCCTAATACTGATCCTCCTCTCTCACTCTCCCTTCAAGTCAGTGATATCCACATGAGTCCATCCCTACAAGCGCGCTGTCTTGGCGTCATACTTGACTCTGGTCTCACCTTTGAGTCTCACATCCAGTTTGTTGCCAAGTCCTGTAGGTTCCAACTCAAAAACATAGCCGGCATCCGCCCCTTTCTTACGCAAGATGCTACCAAGGAGCTTGTCCATGCTCTAGTAATTTCCCGCATGGATTACTGTAACCCTCTCCTGATTGGTCTCCCCAAAAGCCGTTCTGCCCCGCTACAGTCTGTAATGAATGCTGCAGCTAGACTGATTTTCCTATCCAGTCGGTCCTCTCACACCTCGCCCCTCTGCCAGTCCTTACATTAGCTCCCTGTATCCTATAGGAGTCAATTCAAAGTGCTAACCCATACATTTAAAGCACTGAAAAATTCCAGCCCCTCTTATATCTCTTCACTGATCCAGAGGTATGCCCCTCCTCGTACCCTCCGCTCTGCCCGCGACCACCTCCTGACCGCTGCTCGCACCCGTACGGCCAACTCACGCTTGCAGGACCTCTCACGGGCGGCTCCTCTCCTATGGAATAACTTGCCTACTGCCATCAGACTCTCCCCTAGTCTTCAATCATTTAAGAAGGGCCTTAAATCCCATCTCTTCAGGAAAGCGTATGGCCTCCCAGAGTAATCTCTCCCTTACATTTCTGTCTCTTGCTCTCCTATGGGATAGTGCTTTGCTCTCTCCTCCAGCTCTGCTTCACTCCTACTTGATATTTCCTATCCTAATGTTTCTAATACCCCACCTCCTATAGACTGTAAGCTCATTTGAGCAGGGTCCTCTTCAACCTATTATTCCTGTAAGTTTTCTTGTAATTGTCTTATTTATTGTTACATCCCCCCTCTGAAAATATTGTAAAGCGCTACGGAATCTGTTGGTGCTATATAAATGGCAATAATAATAATAATATAAAATTGTATAAACTTGTCAAGGATTAGACAATTATAGAAACTAGGTGAAGGAGCATTTCTCATTCAAGCCTTCAGGGGATAGTGTGTTTAATTCTAGTGTCTAGTATGTGTCTCGTTGTAGCAAGAGTTTCTCCCTATCACCACTTCTGGCTGCCAAATCAACATGGTCAATGGCTGCGCATCTTAAAGTAGAGAGTTGTGTTTAGATGTTGTTTCACTAGATTGATTTTCTTTGGAAAAAGTTTTGGAAAAGCCCAAAAAAGCGATTTTGGAATACCCAGATTGTCTTTTTTTTTTAATTATATATATATATATATATATATATATATATATATATATATACACACACAAAAGTCTCTCTCACTCATGCCTAAATTTCCCTTAATTACCGGGTGCTCTGGTATATAAAGAGTTAGCAGCACTCAGAGTTAAAAAGTCCAATCTTTATTTTAAATTGTTAAAATCATGATCAACGTTTCAGTCCTTTGTCCAGGACTTTCATCAGGGTAAATACATGTATTGATCAATACATGTATTGATCCTGATGAAAGTCCTGGAGATAGGACTGAAACTTGATCGTGATTTTAACAATTTAAAATAAAGATTGGACTTTTTAACTCCGTGAGTGCTGCTACCTCTTTGGATACGTAGATATATTTATATATATATATTAAAAAGTCATAGTAAAAATAATGTGTCAAAACGTCCCAGTAAATTAAATTAGTATTTTGTATATTACAGTAGGAGCACATTATTTTACACACACGCTGTATGGATGAATTGTGTTGCATTTTTTTAAAGTGTGCACATGAGATTTAATGGTTGATGCCACGTTTTATGGTCAGAATGTAGGCATTTTAAAACAGTTTTGGTGAGTTTTTATTTTTTTATTTTCATTTAAGAGAAAGGTTAATAAATCTGCTAAAATGTTTTGGGGAAGCACTGACCTTATATTTTGGGAAATATTTCTGTCAGCAATTGAGCATTCCTTCTGGGATACTGAAATTTTGAAGCTGGTAGCATTCATGACCCTCTCCTTTTGCCATGTCTGCTGTGGTGTCAGTTACTATATATCTAAAGTGCTTTCCTGAATGACTTTCCACTATTTAAATCTTAATATATTTAAAATCAAACTTTTAGTGACCTTTCACCTTCAATTCTAACACCTGATACTTCTCTTGTAGTCTCTAATGCCACAATCTCACAAACTGTCCAAACAACTACTTTGGCATTACATCTAGTTTTGCACCGTTCATCCTCTTCCCATATTCAGTCAATTACGAAATCCTGCCTTTCAATTTAAGACCGAACCCAGGGGTCATCTTTAGATGCAACTAAAATGCCAATCCACTTTAAGAGATATCTGTATTACTTTAGCTCAGTAGTTACATCAATTGCATACCTCATCTCCAATTGACAATGAAAACCACTACAAAATTCACTTACCTTACTCATTCATCTTGACCCTTGCCTGCTGAGCTCTGACAATGCACCACTATATCTTTATTCACCCCAAATATTTTCTTAATAGAACTCTATTCTTTTCTCACTACCCACTCCAGTCTCCAGTGCTTTCCCAATCCTCTGCAATATGTTTAATTGGTTATACTATCATATAGTATATATTTCAATGTCCAAAGTTTCTTGCCCTCATGGCTTGAGCAATCACGTGATTCATGTTAAAATGTGCAACTTTCCACAGGTAAGTTCCTTAGTGCATTTATTTAATATGGAGTTTTTTTTCTGTAATAGCAGCTCAGATACACATGCTTCTGAATATAATTTTTGGCACACCTTTAACAGTTTTATTTTTGTGTTTGGATCTAGTAAATAATTGCAACAAAACTAGAGAATGTGATATTTCTGAGAACAAGCAAACGCTTAGATTAAGTCATTTATCGGTTGGTCCACACTCCACTGTCTGTAATCCAGACAAATGCATTGTAACAGAAACTGAGAATATGAGATATATAGTTACTTACCCTTTGGTTAGTCCCCGTTCAGGTCTCAAAAATGTTTTTGCTCACTTGTGCTATTGCAAAGAGAAACTATACCATTCGCATATCAGACTTACTCCACCAATAAGGGAAAGTCCAGAACTGAAATGTAAGATTTTGACCATTCTCAGAGTTCTCATATGTTCTGCTTTTGTTGTAGATCTTGTAAATCAACCTGTATATTTTGCTTCCTAAAATGTACTTAAAAGTAAATTTCCTATCGGTAATAAAGAAAAAAATGTATTTAAGAACATATATTTCCATTTCATATCTCTGACAGCCGCCAGTAGAAGTGGAGAGTACAAAATATAAACAGTGCTGCCATTTCTCAGAAATGTCGCCATTTTCATTTACAAAGCTGCAAAGTTTTTTGTCACAGTTCTACCCCAAAATAACTTCATTATAAAAAAAAAACATTCTTTGTACTTAAACTGTCCCATTTAAAATATAATTTTCTACACAGTCTAATATGTATTATGCCCACTCTTAAAAACATGAAGAGATGACTGTGTTTCCTATATACACATTTCCCTATACAGGTTTCCTACATACACATTTTTATATGAATGCTGTATATACTATACAGATATGTTATACACTCTAATACCAAGAAAAAGCCTTTGAAAATATTAAAATGTCAAATTTTTAGAGGTCATGTTCCATAAACATGTTCAGACAAATCAGAGTTCCATTTATCCATGTTATTTGTCTACAGGAAAGGTCAAGAAAGTAGAGTAAAAGGCAAATACCACTAAATTAGATAATATATAGCATGCTGCAGAACGTTCATCAAACACAATCCTAATGTCAAATGTAAGCAAGAAAAACAAAAAAGGAGCAGGAAAATAAATTAGTTTTAAAATGTAATTATGGAATGAAAACAAGAATTGTGTGACCTATATTATATTTGATATAATAGTTTTTTCAATACCCATTTTTTGTAAACCAATAATAGCAGCAGTAAGTAAAATATATAATTACAAGAACTAACGTAAACCTTAATATCATTGTTGTGTTATGTGTGTTAAGTTATTAAGATAGTAACTGTAAAACATTCAGATATATTCATTAAAGTGAGAATTTTTGGGACTTCAAAATTAATTTAAAATTTAAGGCCATCAAGGGGAAATATACCTGACGTGGAGAATGTTTCCAGTTCAGGCTATTATATTACATTTTACATTTACATTTACATTGAATTCATGTTTGAATTCCTCACAATGTTCGCTTTAGAGAATAACCCTTAATTTGTTATACATGATTTATATGAAAAAGGTTATACTGCTAGTTTAAAATCCAATGCTACTGTCATTATGGTGAATTAGGCTCCATACAATAAACTACTATAGAATAATTGCTTTAACTAAACCAACCATTCTCAGACTTGCACAATTCATCTGAATTTTGGCAAATCAATGGGGTGTTCAAATTCTATTACTCTGAAGTGTCATTTAAATTTAAAACAATTTAAAACGAAAACAGAGTGCAAGAGAATACTGCGAACAAACAACAACTCAAACAACTTGCCCTTTGGTGGGCACTCGATTCTCTAACTAGTTTTAACTTTTCTTGCGCAATTACAGAGATAACCTAACCCATTTGCATATCATATTGATCCCATCCAAAAGGGCGGTTCAGATCTAAAATACAGGTAAGTGATGAGGGATGAGTCTAAAGATGATTATATCACTCTTTTCTGTACTACTGCAGCCTTAATTTTTATTTATCTCTGGCCCAGGGAAATTTCTACTATGAGCCAGAGGAATTACAAGAGGACAGTCTAGATAGGGCAGGCAGCTAGTATTTTCTGCACTCTCCTGCTGTATCTCCATCTGCTTTTGAATCTCCACATACAATGGACAAAGGTGTAAGATTATCTGCTACAAATGGCCCATGTAGATAACCCACTGTCATTATTATTCCTATTATTCACCACCTCCATCATCACTTCTACCAACCACAACAACACTACTACCACCACAACCACAGTTTCTGATAGCAATGCATTACTTAACAAAGTGCTAGTGCAGAGGTTCAGGCTAGTAAAATAATAATAAAAGGTTTATTTGCCTAGCTACTGCCAGTGCCATTCACTTTGATTCACTGATTTAGAATTGTTTTACTGATTTATGATTTTTTTTTCTATTTCTAGCATGACATTGTTTGATTTACAGTGTGCTTCAGTGCCACTACTTTGCAAGCTTTTTTCCCTTAGTAATATATAGTGTCTGAACTCATTTGTGCTATGGCTACACCTGCCTTCACATATGCCATTGGTATAAGCTGATAGGGCACTGTTACACTGTTACACTAACATCTTGTTCTTCTCAAGGTGGAAGATATGCATGCGTTGTCAATTGCCCAATAACCAGTTCTTTTCACTTTTGTAAAGATATCTTTTTTTGCATTAAAATTAATCCTGATGTTGATGATCCCATTTTTTTAATTTTAAAGCGGCACTGTCATGCCGAACTTACCTTTCCTCAATCTCTTCCTCTTCTCCCCCTCTCTCGGGATCTGTTCTTTTTTTCTTCCTGTCTTCTTTAGTTTTCTTTAAAATCATAAGACAAAGTAGGGACTCTTTGCCTTATGGAGGATTCCTCCGCTTAACCAGCTCTGACCAGCGGAGGAGCAAAGTGTGCTTCATTTCCGCTGGTCAGAGCAATTTTCCCATGATCCATGCTTTCCTCCCTGTTCCCACAATGCTTCCTGTCAGTATTGCCGAAACGTCCTTTCACTTAGACAGAACGCCGACAAAACTGCCGAATTGCATCCTAACAGAATGAGAAGAGTTTCTCCATTGGTGTTAGGATGCAATTCAGTACTTTGTTCGTATCGGAATTTCATTCTAATGAATGAAACTCCAATCCTATTCATTGCCGCGGCTGCATCTTGCAGCCGCTTAGTAGATAACTCGGTATCAGGGAGCTATCTACTAAAAGGCTGAAAGACCTAAATGGGTGGGGGCCCTAATAAAGCAATACGGGGGGACAACTACTGTCCTCCCCCCCCCTGGCCCCCACCCCTGCGCGGTGGGTGGGGACACTAATAAAATAATAAGGGGGGGACCTACTGTCCTCCCCCCCTGGTCCCCACCCCTGCGCGGTGGGTGGGGGCACTAATAAAACAATAAGGGGGGATACCTACTGTCCTGCCCCCTGGCCCCCACCCCTGCACGGTGGGTGTGGGCCCTAATAAAACAATAAGGGGGGGGACCCACTGTCCTCCCCCCTGGCCCACACCCCTGAGCGGTGGGTGGGGGCCCTAAATAAAGATAGGGGGGACCTACTGTCCTCCCCCCCGGCCCCCACCCCTGAGCAGTGGGGGCCCTAAATAAAGATAGGGGGGTCCTACTGTCCTCCCCCCGGCCCCCACCCCTGAGCGGTGGGTGGGGGCCCTAATAAAACAATAAGGGGGGGACCTACTGTCCTCCCCCCCGGCCCCCACCCCTGCGCGGTGGGTGGGGGCCCTAATAAAACAATAAGGGGGGGACCTACTGTCCTCCCCACTGGCCCCCACCCCTGAGCGGTGGGTGGGGGCCCTAAATGAAACACCCCCCCAATCAAGGTGACTAGGGGTCCCAAGCCCCTAGTCACCCCCCCACCCAAAACAAACTATCCCCTACCTACCCCCTCACACTAAAAATAGTGAGGTGGGAATAAAATAACTAACCTGTAAAAAAAAAAAATTAAACTTACCATTTGACGTCTTCTTTTTTCTAAAATCTTCATTTTTCAGTCCCAAAAAAGGCCAAATAAAAAGCCATCATACCCGTCAAACTAAAAATAAAATAAAAAACCCGAGCGAAAAAAAAAAACAGACGAAAAAGAAAAAACCCGAGCGCAAAAAAAATAATCCATCTTCACCCATGGAGGCTCCGCGCAGACTGAGCTCCGCAGGGCGGGGGAAGGCTTATAAAACCTTGCCCCGCCCTGCAATTAGGCTAAGAACACTCTGATTGGTGGGTTTAAGCCAATCAGAGTGCGCTTTGTCATTTTACACAGCGTGGGAAAATTCCAAAGAACTTTCCCACGCTGTGTAAAATGACACAGAGCACTGTGATTGGATGGATTTCAAGCCATCCAATCACAGTGCTCTGTGTCATTTTACAAGCATGGGAAAATTTCAAATAACTTTCCCACGCTTATAAAATGACACAGAGCACTGTGATTGGATGGCTTGAAATCCATCCAATCACAGTGCTCTGTGTCATTTAACACAGCGTGGGAAAATTCCAAAGAACTTTCTCACGCTGTGTAAAATGACACAGAGCACTGTGGGGCTTATGAAGTGGTGGGGAGCACAGCTCCCTGCCACTTCTGTCTTTACATATTACAAGGAGGGAGCTGCACGCCGGTAGCTCCCTCCTTGTAATAAACCGAACAAACAAACGAACACTGATATTCGGTGTTTGTTTGTTCGTTTGATTTTTTCTATTCATTCATTCGTCTGTCTGATGAATGAATGAATAGGTGAAATTCCCGTTCGCATGTCCAGGTGTTTCACTGGGCATGTGCGGGAATCTCACAGTCTATCTAGTGTGGGCAGATGACGTGTCCCTCAGGGACTTCACCTTCCCACACAAAGATGGCGGCGCCCTGAATAAAGATCGGGGCAGAAAATAAAGAATAAAAAATAGGTAATGTGGGGGGCTTAGGGGCATTTGGTGGTGACTAGGGGGCAAATTGGATGTAGTGGAGGCGGGAGGGGGGTTAAAAAAAACAAAACAGGATTCGGCATGACAGTGCCGCTTTAAAAGGAAAACAAAATTATAAAACTCAGTTGGAAACTGAATTGCGGTTGTTGATTCGGGAAAAGGTGCAGGAGGTCCGGAGGGATCTAACACCACTGGAGGACTGCGTGGAGGAACTGGAAGCAGACAACAAGCAAACTATCCTCCAAGAACAGGCCACGGACGCATCATCCATGAGACAAGGCTCTGTCCTCTTGGAATTGCAGAGATAAGTTCAGGACTTGGATAACAGAGGAAGACACAACAACATCCACACCAGAGGCCTTCTAGAGTCTGAGGGCAAATCCTTGGTGGAACTTCTCATGGGCTTGTTCACCCAGATCTTGGGGCAAAATGCACCAGATCACTTTGGCATAGAGAGACCACATGGGGCCATGCGCCTGCCCAGGAGAGACAGCCAACTGTGAGATGTAATTTGCTGCCTCCTATGGTTCCAGCTGAAGGACACGATCATGAGAGCC
This sequence comes from Pelobates fuscus, assembly GCF_036172605.1. Taxonomy (NCBI): domain Eukaryota; kingdom Metazoa; phylum Chordata; class Amphibia; order Anura; family Pelobatidae; genus Pelobates; species Pelobates fuscus. The sequence continues at coordinate 200,063,694 of NC_086321.1, read as the reverse complement.
AACAGATCACAAGCATCGGTGCCCTATCTGGACACACAGGTATCCCTTTACCAAGACCTTTCTACCTTAACCCTGGAGGCACGAAGAGCCCTGACACCACTTACCCGTCTGATGCAAAATAGGCAAATACCCTACAAATGGGAATTCCCCTTTAGTCTCCAGGCCAGGGATGGCAACACATGGCACTCGATCTGTTGGCCAAATTATGTGCCCAGTTTCCTGCGGAGCATGAATCTACCAGCCATAAATGATCCTGTAATTACCTACAACCACAGCTGGGGACCCGCTTGCATGAGAGCCACTATCTATGAGCTGTAACCTGCCCACACACAGAGGCAGCCCAAACAGCCCTGAAGAATAATCCATGGAGAATTTGCCTGGACTGGCAGTGGTGCCCCAATCACCCATCTTGGCCTGCACACTGGTCACTTACTATTCAGGAAATGTTTCTACTTTGGCTCTGACTCTTACCACGTTTGCCCCATCCCCTTCTGTACGGGTGAATAATAGCCCACCCTGAGGGTTGGTGTCCATCTGACCCTTACTCCCTCAGTGGACATGACCACTTCACTAACGGAGGGTTGGCAGGGCGGAGGGGGGATAGCTTGCGAACATAACCTACTATTCCCAAGTTTCATGGCCCTGGATATGCCTGCTTGCACTGGGGTGGCTTTCCTCAGTGACTTATCATCTAGTAGCACTGGAACCGCTGGTTTTGCTTGCCTTCAGGCCGAGGGGGACTCCCACTGGTATGATGGACCCATTGTGGATCAGCCACTAAACAGCGGCTCCCTGCGATCATCATTGCCCTTTGCCGCACCGCACCCTCAAGGGCCCTGCCCCTCGGACCTGAAACCAGTTACTCACGCATATACATGAAATGTGGATCGATGTCTTGACTGGGATGTAGCCATGGCAGTTGTAACTGTGTCATACAGGGAATTTGTGGGCTGGATTGTGTTGTTTGTGTGCTCTGGATAGATTATGGCAGAGAGCGAGGCCACATGCAGGTTGTGCTGGGGTGGAGGGGAAGGGCTATTTAAGACAGACAAACTGCCCCTGGGCACTAAGCACTTACCGTTGCAGTCCCCATCTGCTTAGTTGTCCCTCTCAGCCCCAGTTCCCCTGATGGATGGTTAGCCGGGGATATGGATGGGGGCCGCCTGCTGGGAGAGAGACCCTGGGCTTGGACACACAGAATGTGTAAGGGGTGTCAGGGACCTGGTAGCACCTTGACCATCAAAGGGGGGGAACAATAAACCAAAGGGAATGATGCATTTGAGAGTACCGCTAACCGAGTGCCCCCAGGGTCTTGCCAAACTGCTATAACCTATGTTTCTTGGAAAGTTATACATTCATGTTTATGATATTACTTGATGCAGAAGTGTTATCATTCTTTTTAACAATTGATCGCAACAATATCCAATTTTGGATTCCCTCTCAAAATGCAACGGACTAGATGTCCAGTCATTCTCACTCTGACAAAATCCATTTGTCCCTGGTTTGTGTGCTGGGGGCGAGCGGAGCTCTAGGAGATTGAGACTATACCCTACCACCTCTTTTTTTTCTCCCCCTCTCCCTTTTGTCTTTCTCTTCATTCTCTCACCCCCACTTTCTTCACCCTAAGTCGACCTCGCCACCCCCGACTATCGCCCCAACACTGTCCTCACTTTAAGCTTTCTCCCACACAACACACTCACGATACAGCTACACAGGCGCATGACACAGCTATACTTCCCCACTAAACAAGGTGGGGAAGGTCCATAATGTCCTCTGGGTTTCATGTTCATGCACAATGCGTTTTCACCTTAAAAGCTACCTCACCACCCACTAGTGTTATAGGACTAGATTGGATAACAACCACTTCCAAATAAAGATTGTCAAGAGAGGAGGAGGGGCGATGATGGGGAGTTTGCACGCTGGATCCAGGTGTGGGACGTGAGGAAATAGACAAAAATGATAATGATATAGAAGAGATATTTAAAAGGTTAGAGAAATTACTTAAGGAGACAAAATACAAATGGGAAATTGCTACCATTGAGAAGTATCTAACTGAAAAAATCACACCAAGGGGCCTAAGGTTCTTTAAAACACCTACGTTTGAGAAAGAAAACAAGAAATATTCTAAAATATGGGATGATGCCCTGGAAAGGTTTTCTTTTGAGTGCATGAGTATTCTCATTGCATGTAGATCCGAATCCCTAACTAAGATTGACGAAGAAGTGCTTTCCATACACAAACAGCTACAGCCATGTATAGGGACAGATGATTTTAATGAATTATCACAGAGAACGCAGAGGAGTGTAGAAAGAATAGACATTGACATCAAAGAGACGAAAATTAGGAAGTACAAGACTGACAAGAGGGACTAAGAAGGAGGGAAAGTAAGCGATTTTAGGAAGGAACATCCCAATAGGAGTGTAAATAGGAATCAGAAATGGAATAAGGACTATACTGAAAAGAAATCCCGTAACACTTATTCCAGACAACGGCCAGAGACATATCCCAGTAGAGGAGAGGATCCTGTTGAGAATGGGAAAGGGAAGGAAGAGTGGACAAAAGTAAGATACAACAATAGAAAAAGACAATATGGGAGGGTAGTGTCAGGGTACCTGTGGTCTCTACCTCCGAAAGAGGTAGAGACTTAGCTGTTCCTCCATCCAGACGGTCTGATGGCTCCCTTCCCCGCGGTCTATCCGGTCATGCTAGGTCGGCCGCGAGGGAGTGACTGCCTTTTACAGCATCTAGGCAGGAAGTAGTCATCAGGACACTCCCCCGGAACGACCTGTCAGTCAATTGCTGCAGGACCAATCAGGACGCCTCGGAGGCGTGGTTGCTGAGAATTTTATCGACCAAGCCTTTGCTAGTAAGAACAATTTCCCATCCCAGCTAAGGGAGACACCTTTGGCCGTTGAGGCCATAGATGGTAGACCACTACTAGACCCTGTTATCTTTCGTGAGACCATACCCATTAATTTAAATGTTGGTATCCTACACGTGGAGAATTTATCTCTTCTGCTCATGTCGTCTCCTTCCGTTCCCATAGTTCTTGGGTACCCATGGTTGAAAAAACATAACCCTATTATCGATTGGGAGTTATGAGAGATACTCTCGTGGGGCCAGGGCTGCCAGGATCGGTGTTTGTGCAAGGTTTCTCCATTAGCTAATATTAACATACCGGAGAATCCTACTCAGTCCACAGAAAGACAAATACCAGACCTTTACCTAGACTTAAGGGCAGTGTTTGACAAGAAGAATGCCGATTCTTTGCCTCCACACAGGTCATTTGACTGTAAGATTAAGCTTCTACCCGGCACTATGCCTCCGAGGGGCCATGTATATCCTTTGTCTGTTCAGGAAAACTCGGTTCTAGAGGAGTATATTTGGGAGAATTTAGAAAAGGGATTCATCAGGAGGTCTTCTTCTCCGGCCGGGGCTGGGTTCTTTTTCATTAAGAAGAAGGATGGCACGCTGAGACCTTGTATCGATTACCGAGGTTTGAATAAAATAACTGTCAGAAATGCCTATCCTATCCCACTGATTACCGAGTTATTTGATCGTCTTAAGGGCTCCAAAATCTTCACCAATTTAGATCTCAGAGGGGTTTACAATTTGGTGAGAATCCAGCAAGGTCACGAGTGGATGACGGCATTCAATACCCGGTATGGCCATTACGAATACACTGTTATGCCATTTGGAATATGCAATGCTCCTGCAGTATTTCAAGATTTGATTAATGAGGTACTTAGGGAGTTTCAGCATGATTGTGTTATTGTTTACCTGGACGACATACTAATACACTCTAAGGAGATTGAGACTCACCATAGACAGGTCAGAAAGGTATTACACAAGCTGCTGCAACATGGTCTATATTGCAAATTGGAGAAGTGCAGTTTTGATCAGTCTCAGGTAGACTTTTTTGGATACGTGATTTCTGGGGAAGGTTTTAAAATGGATCCTGTAAAACTTCAATCTATTTTAGACTGGCCCTTGCCCAAAGGACTCAAGGCTATCCAAAGGTTTATTGGTTTTTCCAACTACTATAGGCGCTTCATTAAAGGATACTCCTCTATCATTGCGCCTATTACCAATATGACCAAACAAGGGGCTGATACTAAGTTCTGGTCTAAGGAAGCTCTGGGTGCTTTCAAGACTCTCAAGGAACTTTTTGCCTCGGCTCCCATTCTAGTCCATCCTGATACGACTCTGCCTTTCTTGCTCGAGGTCGATGCCTCTGAGACAGCAGTTGGGGCTGTTCTGTCTCAAAGGTTAGGGGTGGATAAACCGTTACACCCTTGTGGTTTCTTCTCTAAGAAATTTTCTGGGCCTGAGAGCAGATATGACATCGGGGAAAGGGAACTGTTAGCAGTCATTAAAGCCTTAAAGGAGTGGAGACATTTGTTGGAGGGGACCCTACACCCTATTACGATTTTGACGGACCACAAAAACTTGTCCTATATTGGGGAGGCTAAGCGCTTATCCTCTAGACAAGCTCGTTGGTCCTTATTCCTGACTCACTTCAATTATGTACTGACTTACAGACCTGGTTCTAAAAACGCTAAAGCCGATGCATTATCTCGCCAATATGAACCTTCTACTGTACCTGAACCAGTTCTTTCTTCTATAGTTCCGAAATGCAATATCATTGCTAATACGAATCTCAGGATTCATTCTCCATTATTGGCCGAGATCATTAAGTTGCAACATCTAGCACCTAAACAGACTCCTGCGGGCCGTCATTTCGTTCCTCCTGCTCTTCAACTGGAACTTTTACAGTGTTTACATAATAGCAAGATGGCGGGACATCCTGGTATTCGCAAAACTTACGCGTTGATCTCTAAGGACTTCTGGTGGCTTGCTTTACGGAGGGATATTGAGGAGTTCATCGCTGCATGTGAAGTTTGTACTAAAACCAAACAACCCCATACGCTTCCATGTGGATTCCTGCAACCCTTGGAGGTTCCAGAAAAACCATGGTCCTGTTTGGCCATGGACTTTATTGTCGATCTACCTATCTCTAAAAGAAAGACTGTTATCCTCACCGTGGTTGACAGGTTTACTAAGATGGCACACTTCATTCCCCTGCCTAAACTCCCGTCTTCTCCCGAATTGGCAGAGATATTCGCTAAGGAGATTTTTCGCCTACATGGGATACCCTCTCAAATTGTATCGGACAGAGGCTCCCAATTTGTTTCCCGCTTTTGGAGGTCCTTCTGCTCTCAACTTGGTATTAAATTAAACTTTTCTTCTGCCTATCATCCTCAGTCTAACGGAGCTGCTGAACGTACCAACCAGAAAATTGAACAATATTTACGATGCTTTGTTTCTGAACACCAGGATGATTGGGTCGGTTTGATTCCTTGGGCGGAGTTTGCACACAACAATCTCGTTTGCGATTCTACTCATTCAAGCCCCTTCTTCATCCGTCTATTCTTCCTTCGGATTCTCCTTCCCAGGGGGTACCGTCGGTTGATGTTCATGTTGCCAATTTGAGGAAATTGTGGGATCAAACTCGACAAATCCTTGTGCACAACTCTATGTTGGTCAAGAAACACGCTGATAAATGTAGAAGGGCGGCTCCGGTCTTTGTTCCTGGTGATAGGGTATGGCTGAGCACGAGGAACATTCGTTTAAAAGTGCCCTCCATGAAGTTCGCTCCTCGTTATATTGGACCCTACAGGGTGCTGACCCGTATCAATCCAGTTGCGTATCGTTTAGCTCTTCCTAATACCTTACGCATCCCGAACTCGTTTCACGTTTCATTGGTGAAACCACTCATATGTAACAGATTTTCCTCCACAATAGCCCCTCCTCGCTCCGTTCAGGTGGAGGGTCAGGAGGAGTATTAGGTTAACTCTATTATTGATTCTAGAATCTCCCGGGGGAGAGTACAATATCTGGTTGATTGGAAGGGATATGGTCCTGAGGAGAGGAGTTGGGTACCTCAGGAGGATGTTCATGCTCCCCGTCTCCGCAGGGCGTATCACTCTCGCTTCCCATCTCGTCCCGGTTCATTCCACCCCGGTGGGCGTATCTGAGAGGGGGGGTACTGTCAGGGTACCTGTGGTCTCTACCTCCGAAAGAGGTAGAGACTTAGCTGTTCCTCCATCCAGATGGTCTGATGGCTCCCTTCCCCGCGGTCTATCCGGTCATGCTAGGTCGGCCGCGAGGGAGTGACTGCCTTTTACAGCATCTAGGCAGGAAGTAGTCATCAGGACACTCCCCCGGAACGACCTGTCAGTCAATTGCTGCAGGACCAATCAGGACGCCTCGGAGGCGTGGTTACTGCTCTGAACAGGGTATTTAACAGAGCTTCTTTCATTAGCTCATTGCCCTGTCGTGGTTCTAGCTTGTTCTAGTCACTCAGTGCTTGTGTATTCTATTATCCCTTTTGGTTTTGACCCGGCTTGTTTATCTTACTCTGCTTATCTCTGTTACCCTTGATTCGGCTTGTCTCTCGCTTACCTGTCTTCTGTTACCCTCGACCTCGGCTTGTCTTTGACCATTCTATACTGTACTACTTACGTTAGTCCGGCCATTCTAAGGTCCGGTATACGTATCTGGCTACTGTTTGTACTCTGTGTGTTGGATCCCTGTCCCGATCCTGACAGGTAGATACCCCCAAATCAGCAGAGAGGAGGCTTTAGATCAGTGAGGAGAAATAGCCCACAAACGTATACTTCCAATAACCGTTATGAGGCTCTTAGAGGTAGAAAATTTGAGGATGATTTTTTAGACAAAGAACCGAGGAGGGAAGAGTTTCCACTCAAAAGGACGAGGCAAATCAGTTTCGGGGATGTAGAGGAGGAAAGAAAAAGAAAAGAAAAAATATACAACCAATGACCCCTATTGGGATCAATAATATCTCCACGTATCCCCTTAATGAGAATGAAATTAGGGTCCTAAATAAAGGATTAAAATTTGCACCTTCTAGAAACTTTAATACATTCCCTGCATATGTGGATCTATTAAAATACAGTAGGAGACTATGTATGAAAAAAATATTTTTGAATAAACAGCCTATAGTCGCAAATACTATGGAAGATAAGGATATCTTTAGACACACTTCCTTTCAGAATAAATCCACTTTTTATCCAAATTATTTGAAACATGTCAGTATAGAGGCATTCGAGAAAGCGGTTTTTAATGATCTTAAGAAATTAGAAAACAGACGTGTATATCATAATCTGACTTTGGAGGAAAGGACTGCCTTAAATTGACTCAGAGAAAATGATCAGATTGTCATCAAACCCGCAGATAAGGGCGGGAGTTTGGTGATAATGGACTCTGGGAAGTATGTGGCGGAATGTAAGAAACAACTTAAGGATTCTGAGGTCTATAGGAAACTGGAGGGAGATCCATAAGAGAATATGAAAAAGTCACCAGTTAGACTTCTGGACAAAGGGAAAATGGAAGGGATTCTAACTGATAAGGAATATGAGTTTTTAAATATACAAACACCTAGGACTCCAGTATTTTATATCCTTCCTAAGGTCCACAAGGATCTGTTGAATCCCCCAGGGAGACCCATTGTCTCCGGGATTGGGTCTCTCTCATATAATTTGTCAAAGTATATTGACTCCTTCCTCCAACCTGTAGTTGTTAATACCAGTTCTTTTTTGAAGGACACTACAGATGTACTAAAGATGCTTAAAGATTTTGTATGGAAGGAGGCGTATGCACTAGTGACATGTGATGTTACCTCCTTGTACACCTGCATACCGCATGACAAGGGTTGTGCAGCTGTCAAGTACTTCCTAGACTTAGATTAGACAATGGACCCACACCAAATTGATTTTCTTGTTGATTGTATTAGATGGACTCTAGAGAATATTTTTGGTTCAATTCCCAATTTAGGGACAGCTTAGGGGGACTGCGATGGGCAGTACCTATGCGCCCAGTTATGCGAACCTTTTTATGGCCCATTGGGAGAGTAGTCTTATATATGGGCAGCATGACTGGAGCACACAGGTACTTGCCGATCGCAGATACATAGATGAAATTATTTTTTATTTGGGATGGGACTGAGGAAGATTTTAAAGCGTTTTTAGATTTTATGAATCAGAACACATGGGGTATATACCTCACGGACAATTTTAGCTCGGAGTCCATCGACTCTTTAGATTTAAAGATCACTGTGGATAATGGAGTCCTTAAGACAGAAACTTTTTTCAAAAAGGTGGACGTTAATGGGTATGTGACCTATAGTAGTGGGCATTATTCCCCTTGGCTTAACAACATACCCAAGGGCCAACTCCTCAGACTGAAACAGAACTGTACAGAAGAAATTAGGTTCCAGGAACAAGCTCATGACCTTCTAAATAAATTCAGAGATAAACAGTACCCAGAGAAAATGTTAGAAAAGGCCCTGGAGGAAGTGAAGGCTATAACACAAAAGGAATTAATACATAAGCAGAAAGAACAGGATAGTGGTCCTGAAGGTTTTAAGGATGTTTTAGTTTTTGATTTTAATGACCAACACAAATCAATTAAACGCATAATTAGGAAATATTGGCCAATTTTAAAAACAGATAAAGATTTGGGGGGGACACTACCACCCGAACCTTAAGTTACCTTTCGGGGTGCACCTAATCTTAGGAACTCTTTAGTTCATAGTTTTTATAGAGAGAAACCGAATAGACCACTTAGTACTTTTCTGGCACAGTCAAAAGGGTTCTTTAAATGCAAGATGTGTTATGCTTGTAGGACAGCTAACAGGAATAAGAATAAAGTAGAGTTGACCATTAAATCTGAAAAAACTGCAAAAGAATTTACAATTAGGGAACATATTACCTGTTACACTAATAATGTAATATATCTCGTCAGATGTCCCTGTCACCTATAATATGTAGGGAGGGCCACACACCCACTACATATCAGAATCAGAGAGCACATATACAATATTAAAAAAGGTCTAGAGTGTCACAGCGTTTCACAACATTTAAAAAAAATGCATTGTTAAGGCCCTATATTTGTATTTTTATTTTTATCTTTGCATGATACAAAGTATATAATTTGGAGCAAGTACCAGCTACCCTGTTCTATAGCGGGAATAGAGGCACTGGCACTGCACATATTGAATAAGATATATATTACTTTGCTGTTTATTGATCTCCAATCCACTTTATATCTGGTTTTATTTTCTTCCTCTATACATTGGTCTCGCTTTTGCATTTTTACTTCCATTCATTTTTATTCATTTTTATTACATTCTTGCACATTTTTTCTTACTTACATTCTTGCTCTTGGATTTCGATCTTTCTGTTCTTCCAATATCTATATTTTCATATTTTTGCACGCAGTTACTGTCACATTTTAGTCATATCTTAGGCCAGCTCCTGGTATCTGTACACGTTTATAGTGTCCTCCCATACCATTTTCTCTATAGGTTTTAGTAAAATCCAGTATTTCCAGTTTTGAGCGGCCTAGGGCTAGTCCTACTCCCTCACTCCTGTGTAATACATTAGGTATACCAGAAACAATTATTTTTAATGTTTTATATGACTTTTACCTATGTGGTTTATCCTTTTACCTTTTTTACATGTCTGTTGTTTGGCATATATATTTATTTAACGTACATATATTTTATACATACATCTTATTTTTTTCCATTATTAGGTTTTTTATTTTTCGCCACACCTGTTGGATATCTCCCATTTTAGATGTGTGGTTATTCCTCATTTTTACACGCCCATTCATTCCTTACATACAGGCCCGGACAGGCCATCGCGCACACCGGGCAAATGCCCGGTGGGCCGCGATGGCCATGGGCCAAGGCCGGTAGGAAAGATCAAAAGATCTCCCCTGCCGGCCCATGCAGGGCAGCACCGGCCCCAAGAAGGAGTTCCCATCATGAGCCGCAGGGGAGATCGAGCAGTGAGCCGGTCACCCTCCGCACACGCCGAGAAGCTGCCTTCTCTTCCTCTCGCGAGCTCCGAGATTATCAGAGCGTTGCCATGGTAACCTGCGGCAACGCTCTGAAAATACGGTGCTCGCGAGAGGGAGAGAGACATGGTCTGTACCCTGCGAAATTACCTGCCCTGGACCGCCAGGGATCGGTGTGCGGCGTGGCCCCCCCTTACTGGACTACCAGGTACCTGCATGTTTCATCTCCCCCTGCAAAGTTATAATAGAGAAAATGTTGTTGTTGTTTTTTTAAATTAAATTATTAATTTAAGCCCATATCCAACCACAAAGTTATAAAAGGAATTAAATGGGATTTTTTTTATGTTTTTGAAATATATAATTAATTTAAGACCATATCTATATACACTCCCCTCACATATACACACACTACACCCCCTGCATTAACACACTGCACCCCCTGCACTAACACACAAACACACACTACACCCCCTGCTCTAACACACTAAACCCCATGCATACTGCTCCCCTGCACTAACACACAGACACACTGCACCCCCTGCACTAACACATAGACACACTGCACCCCCTGCACTAACACACAAACACACTGCACCCCCTGCACCAACACACAAACACACTGCACCCCCTGCACCAACACACAAACACACTGCACCCCCTGCACCAACACACAAACACACACTACACCCCCTGCACTAACACACTAAACCCCATGCATACTGCTCCCCTGCACTAACACACAAACACACTGCACCCCCTGCACCAACACACAAACACACTGCACCCCCTGCATTAACACACAGACACACTGCACCCCTGCACTAACACACAAACACACTGCATCCCCTGCACAAACACACACTACACCCCTGCACCAACACACAGACACACTGCACCCCCTGCACTAACACACAAACACACTGCACCCCCTGCACCAACACACAGACACACTGCACCAACACACAGACACACTGCACCCCCTGCACTAACACACAAACACACACTACAACCCCTCCACTAACACACTAAACCCCATGCATACTGCTCCCCTGCACTAACACACAGACACACTGCACTCCCTGCACTAACACACAAGCATACTTACACACAAAAACACTACACACACTATACCCCTATATACACACTACACCTCGTGCACTTACACACAAACACACTGCACAGATGCTATACATTTCTATAAATACTACACACACACTATGTCCCTGTATGCACATTACACCCCCTGCACTCACACAAACACACTACACACACTCTATACCCCTTATATACACACTATACCCAGAGCACTTACATACGCACAGTAAACACACTCTATACCGCCTAAACATACACTACACTCCCTGCACTCACATACTTTATACCCCTATAAACACACATATTACACCCCCTGCATGCACACACACTGATTTATATCCCCTATAAATACACATTCTACACCCCCTGTACACACTATACCACCTATGCATACATTGACACACCTATACACATGTGCTCTACAGCCCCTATATGTATACACACACTAGAGCCCCTAGATACACTCACAAACACACTGTACAGCCTTACACGCACACACTACATCCCCTAGGCCCACATACTCCACAGGCCCTCCAAACACACACACACACACACACACACACACGCACACGCACATACACACATACTTTACAACCCAGAAACACACACACACACTACAGCATCTAACCACACATAGTGCGCCACGAACAGAACCCTTTACACATACACTACAACACAAATTATTTTGTGGGGGGTGCGTGTTAATGGTGGTGACATTACACGTCCCCTTTCTGACCCCGCCCCTACTAGTGGGCTGCTCTGCCTTGAATTGCCCGGGCTGAATTTTTGTCCCAGTCCGGCCCTGCTTACATACCAGTGAGAGTCCGTTTGAGGTTCCAAGATTTTTATGGATTGCACTATGAGGGCTGTTTGTATATTGATTTTAAGTAGTTTTTAGGACAGATATAGTTACGCCCTCTGGACACATGAATGTTTCTAGCCAGGGGACAGTCCTGGGTTTGATTTTATTGTGGTGGAGTGAACAATATTATATTACTTTATAATTTGAGTTAGATGATCTTACCCTTTTTCACAATGTTTCATCATCATATGTGTTAATTACAAATAAATGAATGGAGTGACATAAACTATGTGTGGCTAGTCCATATGGGATGAAAACACTTTTAGATATACTATGTGCTGTATTTTAGATGAAGTTATTTACAATTTGTATTTTATTTTTTTTTTGTATTTTTTTTTATTGAATGAGTCTTAAACATGTTCTGGGATACCTCTTTGTCTGAACAGATTGCCTTGTTTGAAGATATTATTTATTGATGATTTTTTTTAAAGTGATTATGGACTTTAGAGTTTATTAACTTTACTATTAGCTATATGAAGTTATAAGCCGATTGGATCACGGCTTTTAGACTCATACAAAAGACCAACTCATGTGGGAGGATACTGCTTGTTTGAGAAAGCCCCAAGAGGAGTGGCGAAACGTGCCACGTTACCACGTGATTGGGTAACGCGGAAGTGACTCTTTCATACACACCGGGCGGACGGACCACATCCAGAAGGGCGGCGGATTTTTCATGTCCTACTGCATCCAACTCCCATTGGTGTGGTGAGCTTATGGTGGACTCTAATTGTATTGCTGCTTTTAGCTTCTATTTTGAATCAATAAATATTCACTTACCTGACACCTGGGTCACAAGAACATGCATTAAGGATCCTACGTACCCAAGGGGCTGATCCTCCCTGGGCGAGAAAGCTAGGAGTGGGGCTTTTACCACTCCCTATTTGTGAGTTGCATTTTACTGAGTGCATTGGTTTTATTTAATTTGAAGTAATTTATTGCACTAGGAGTGCATATTTTGTTTTTTGTCTCCCACCCTACAGACATCCTGTGTATATTCCAGCAGGTTATAAGTATATTCACATAGGTGGGCTGGTATATACACGTATGTTGTTGTCATGGAGTAACACTTCCGAGTTCGGCACTCAGCTGTGAGGAGCCGGACCCCGCCCCCTTCTGACACAGCTCTGACGGTATTTAGGGAGATTGGGCCAGAGGGAGGGTGCTTGGTGATTGATTGTGTGAGCTAACGTATGAGCTGCCTCCACGAGACTGGGGGCTCCACAGGCTCAGCTACTGGGATCTAATTCCACCAGACTTGCCTCTCCACACGCTCAGACAAGCCGTTCCAGCCTTTGAGCAAATGCAAGGATTGCTGCATGCCATAAAGGATTACTGGAGAACGAATACTTTGCTACTTTACAAGTGGACCAGATCTCTGAACTATTGGAGGACTACCCATATTACGTTAAGTATATCTTTCAGCTATTTGTCTACAAAATCATTTATTAATGAACTAATGCTGGCTTACTCAAACCTTCATTGTTACAAGTTACTAATCTCATGAAGGACAACTCCCATCATGCTTATTCACTATGAACTGTTTCTTACTTTGCAAATACATTCAGTGCTTCAATCTACTAATTACATGAAGGACAACGCCCATCATGCTTATTCACTATGAACTGTTTCTTGCTTTGCAAATACATTCAGTGCTTCAATCTACCAATTACATGAAGGACAACTCCCATCATGCTTATTCACTATGAACTGTTCTTGCTTTGCAAATATTCTTAGCTACTTGATTATTGTTCCTATTGAAGATTATTCTCATGAACTTAAAGAATGTTACTTAATTAGAGATGTCCCGAATAGTTCGCTGGCGAATGGTTCCTGGCGAACATAACTTGTTCACGTTCGCCACAGCGGGAGAACATATGCGATGTTCGGTCCGCCCCCTATTCGTCATCATTGAGTAAACTTTGACCCTGTACCTCACAGTCAGCAGACACATTCCAGCCAATCAGCAGTAGACCCTCCCTCCCAGACCCTCCCACCTCCTGGACAGCATCCATTTTAGATTAATTCGGAAGCTGCATTCTTAGTGAGAGGAGGGACAGTGTAGCTGCTGCTGATTTAACAGGGAAATCGATAGCTAGGCTAGTGTATTCAGTGTCCTCTAGTCCTTTTTAGGGCTAGAACATCAGTCTGCTTTTTTTTTCCAGTGTAATGTAATTGCAGTTGCCTGCCTGCCAGCGTGTGTGTCAGGCTCACAGCGTATACTGTGCCCACTTGCCCAGTGCCACCACTCATATCTGGTGTCACAATAGCTTGCATTTAAAAAAAAAAAATGTTGACTGTAATATAATAGCAGTCAGTTTCCTTCACACGTGTGCGTTTCAGGGCCTGCCAGGGCACAGTGTCACACCAGTGCAACTCATATTTGGTGTAACAGTAGTGTACATAAAAAAAATAACTAGAAATTTGACTGTGAAATAATAGCAGTCAGTTTCCTTCACGCTAGTGCGTTTCAGGGCCTGCCAGGGCACAGTGTCACACTAGTGCAACTCATATCTGGTGTAACAGTAGTGTACATTTTAAAAAAAATTGGAAATTTGACTGTGAAATAATAGCAGTCAGTTTCCTTCACACGTGTGCATTTCAGGGCCTGCCAGGGCACAGTGTCACACCAGTGCAACTCATATCTGGTGTAACAGTAGTGTTACATTAAAAAAAAACTAGAAATTTGACTGTGAAATAATAGCAGTCAGTTTCCTTCACACGTGTGCGTTTCAGTGCCTGCCAGGGCACATTGTCACACCAGTGCAACTCATATCTAGTGTAACAGTAGTGTACATTTAAAAAAAAAAAAACACTTTTTTGACTGTGAAATAATAGCAATGTGCATTTCAGGGCCTGCCCAGTGCCACCACTCACTCATATCTGGTGTCCCAATAGTTTGCATTTAAAAAAAAACTAAATTTTTTGGACTGTAATATAATAGCAGTCAGTTTCCTTCACGAGTGTGCGTTTCAGGGCCTGCCCAGTGCCACCATTCACTCACTGGTGTCACAATAGCTTGCATTTAAAAAAAACAAACAAACTTTTTAGACTGTAATATAAAAGCAGTCAGTTTCCTTCACGAGTGTGCGTTTCAGGGCCTGCCCAGTGCCACCACTCACTCATATCTGTTGTCCCAATAACTTGCATTTAAAAAAAACTAAACTTTTTGGACTGTAATATAATAGCAGTCAGTTTCCTTCATGCGTGTGCATTTCAGGGCCTGCCAGGGCACAGTGTCACACCAGTGCAACTCATATTTGGTGTAACAGTAGTGTACATAAAAAAATAACTAGAAATTTGACTGTGAAATAATAGCAGTCAGTTTCCTTCACGCTAGTGCGTTTCAGGGCCTGCCAGGGCACAGTGTCACACTAGTGCAACTCATATCTGGTGTAACAGTAGTGTACATTTTAAAAAAAAAATGGAAATTTGACTGTGAAATAATAGCAGTCAGTTTCCTTCACACGTGTGCATTTCAGGGCCTGCCAGGGCACAGTGTCACACCAGTGCAACTCATATCTGGTGTAACAGTAGTGTTACATTAAAAAAAAAACTAGAAATTTGACTGTGAAATAATAGCAGTCAGTTTCCTTCACACGTGTGCGTTTCAGTGCCTGCCAGGGCACATTGTCACACCAGTGCAACTCATATCTAGTGTAACAGTAGTGTACATTTAAAAAAAAAAAAAACACTTTTTTGACTGTGAAATAATAGCAGTCATTTTCCTTCACACGTGTGCATTTCAGGGCCTGCCAGGGCACAGTGTCACACTAGTGCAACTCATATCTGGTGTAACAGTAGTGTACATTTTAAAAAAAATTGGAAATTTGACTGTGAAATAATAGCAGTCAGTTTCCTTCACACGTGTGCATTTCAGGGCCTGCCAGGGCACAGTGTCACACCAGTGCAACTCATATCTGGTGTAACAGTAGTGTTACATTAAAAAAAAACTAGAAATTTGACTGTGAAATAATAGCAGTCAGTTTCCTTCACACGTGTGCGTTTCAGTGCCTGCCAGGGCACATTGTCACACCAGTGCAACTCATATCTAGTGTAACAGTAGTGTACATTTAAAAAAAAAAAAACACTTTTTTGACTGTGAAATAATAGCAATGTGCATTTCAGGGCCTGCCCAGTGCCACCACTCACTCATATCTGGTGTCCCAATAGTTTGCATTTAAAAAAAAACTAAATTTTTTGGACTGTAATATAATAGCAGTCAGTTTCCTTCACGAGTGTGCGTTTCAGGGCCTGCCCAGTGCCACCATTCACTCACTGGTGTCACAATAGCTTGCATTTAAAAAAAACAAACAAACTTTTTAGACTGTAATATAAAAGCAGTCAGTTTCCTTCACGAGTGTGCGTTTCAGGGCCTGCCCAGTGCCACCACTCACTCATATCTGTTGTCCCAATAACTTGCATTTAAAAAAAACTAAACTTTTTGGACTGTAATATAATAGCAGTCAGTTTCCTTCATGCGTGTGCATTTCAGGGCCTGCCAGGGCACAGTGTCACACCAGTGCAACTCATATTTGGTGTAACAGTAGTGTACATAAAAAAATAACTAGAAATTTGACTGTGAAATAATAGCAGTCAGTTTCCTTCACGCTAGTGCGTTTCAGGGCCTGCCAGGGCACAGTGTCACACTAGTGCAACTCATATCTGGTGTAACAGTAGTGTACATTTTAAAAAAAAAATGGAAATTTGACTGTGAAATAATAGCAGTCAGTTTCCTTCACACGTGTGCATTTCAGGGCCTGCCAGGGCACAGTGTCACACCAGTGCAACTCATATCTGGTGTAACAGTAGTGTTACATTAAAAAAAAAACTAGAAATTTGACTGTGAAATAATAGCAGTCAGTTTCCTTCACACGTGTGCGTTTCAGTGCCTGCCAGGGCACATTGTCACACCAGTGCAACTCATATCTAGTGTAACAGTAGTGTACATTTAAAAAAAAACAAAACACTTTTTTGACTGTGAAATAATAGCAGTCATTTTCCTTCACACGTGTGCATTTCAGGGCCTGCCAGGGCACAGTGTCACACTAGTGCAACTCATATCTGGTGTAACAGTAGTGTACATTTTAAAAAAAATTGGAAATTTGACTGTGAAATAATAGCAGTCAGTTTCCTTCACACGTGTGCATTTCAGGGCCTGCCAGGGCACAGTGTCACACCAGTGCAACTCATATCTGGTGTAACAGTAGTGTTACATTAAAAAAAAACTAGAAATTTGACTGTGAAATAATAGCAGTCAGTTTCCTTCAC
This sequence comes from Pelobates fuscus, assembly GCF_036172605.1. NCBI lineage: Eukaryota > Metazoa > Chordata > Amphibia > Anura > Pelobatidae > Pelobates > Pelobates fuscus. Next base: position 200,046,584 of record NC_086321.1, on the reverse strand, counting down.
ACGTGTGCGTTTCAGTGCCTGCCAGGGCACATTGTCACACCAGTGCAACTCATATCTAGTGTAACAGTAGTGTACATTTAAAAAAAAAAAAACACTTTTTTGACTGTGAAATAATAGCAATGTGCATTTCAGGGCCTGCCCAGTGCCACCACTCACTCATATCTGGTGTCCCAATAGTTTGCATTTAAAAAAAAACTAAATTTTTTGGACTGTAATATAATAGCAGTCAGTTTCCTTCACGAGTGTGCGTTTCAGGGCCTGCCCAGTGCCACCATTCACTCACTGGTGTCACAATAGCTTGCATTTAAAAAAAACAAACAAACTTTTTAGACTGTAATATAAAAGCAGTCAGTTTCCTTCACGAGTGTGCGTTTCAGGGCCTGCCCAGTGCCACCACTCACTCATATCTGTTGTCCCAATAACTTGCATTTAAAAAAAACTAAACTTTTTGGACTGTAATATAATAGCAGTCAGTTTCCTTCATGCGTGTGCATTTCAGGGCCTGCCAGGGCACAGTGTCACACCAGTGCAACTCATATTTGGTGTAACAGTAGTGTACATAAAAAAATAACTAGAAATTTGACTGTGAAATAATAGCAGTCAGTTTCCTTCACGCTAGTGCGTTTCAGGGCCTGCCAGGGCACAGTGTCACACTAGTGCAACTCATATCTGGTGTAACAGTAGTGTACATTTTAAAAAAAAAATGGAAATTTGACTGTGAAATAATAGCAGTCAGTTTCCTTCACACGTGTGCATTTCAGGGCCTGCCAGGGCACAGTGTCACACCAGTGCAACTCATATCTGGTGTAACAGTAGTGTTACATTAAAAAAAAAACTAGAAATTTGACTGTGAAATAATAGCAGTCAGTTTCCTTCACACGTGTGCGTTTCAGTGCCTGCCAGGGCACATTGTCACACCAGTGCAACTCATATCTAGTGTAACAGTAGTGTACATTTAAAAAAAAAAAAAACACTTTTTTGACTGTGAAATAATAGCAGTCATTTTCCTTCACACGTGTGCATTTCAGGGCCTGCCAGGGCACAGTGTCACACTAGTGCAACTCATATCTGGTGTAACAGTAGTGTACATTTAAAAAAAAAAAAAAACACTTTTTTGACTGTGAAATAATAGCAGTCAGTTTCCTTCACACTTGTGCATTTCAGGGCCTGCCAGGGCACAGTGTCACACCAGTGCAACTCATATCTGGTGTAACAGTAGTGTACATTAAAAAGAAAAAAAAGAAATTTGACTGTGAAATAATAGCAGTCAGTTTCCTTCACACGTGTGCGTTTCAGGGCCTGCCAGGGCACAGTGTCACACCAGTGCAACTCATATCTGGTGTAACAGTGGTGTACATTTAAAAAAAAAAAAAAACTTTTTTGACTGTGAAATAATAGCAGTCAGTTTCCTTCACACGTGTGCGTTTCAGGGCCTGCCAGGGCACAGTGTCACACCAGTGCAACTCATATCTGGTGTAACAGTAGTGTACATTTAAAAAAAAAATACAATTATGACTGTAATAGATTGAATAGCAGTTAGTTGTCTGCAAGCATGTGTGTCAGGCCTACAGCGTCTACTCTGCCAACTTCTGCCAGTCCTCAGTGTCACGCATATCTGTTGTCACAGTAGCTTGCATGCATAGTACCACTAATCGAAAAAAAAATGACAGGCAGAGGCAGGCCACCCCGCAGGGGCCGTCGTGGTCGTGGTGCTGTGATTCCCTTTGGCCCTAGAATAATGCCCAGTGTTCAGAGGCCACGTACCCTGAACTCGAAAAGCTCTGAGGACATAGTTGACTGGCTAACACAGGACACCCAATCTTCTACAGCTTCCGCTCGGAACCTTGACGCACCATCCTCCTCCAGCTTAGCTTCGGGCACCTCTCAAGTTACCACTCGCCCGCCTGCCGCCACCACCAACACTAGCACCACAGCCGTTTCACTTGATCTTTCAGAGGAGTTATTTACACATCAGTTGGAAGAAATGAGTGATGCGCAACCATTATTGCCAGAGGATGTAGATAACAGGGATATGTCTCAGTCAGGCAGCATTACACACATGGACGTACGGTGTGATGATGATGATGTTGTACCCGCTGCTGCTTACTTTACTGAGTTGTCAGATACAAGTGAAGCGGTTGATGATGACGATGCATCCGTTGATGTCACGTGGGTGCCCGCTAGAAGAGAAGAAGAACAGGGGGAAAGTTCAGATGGGGAGACAGAGAGGAGGAGGAGACGAGTTGGAAGCAGGGGGAGGTCGTCGCAAGGAGCTAGTGGCACAGTCAGACAGCATGCATCGGCACCCGGGGTCAGCCAGACAGCATGCCAATTAACGCATGCTGTTGCCACCACCAGAATGTCGTCATTGCAGATCTCAGCAGTGTGGCATTTTTTTGTGTGTCTGCCTCTGACACCAGCGATGCCATTTGCAACCTGTGCCAAAAGAAACTGAGTTGTGGGAAGTCCAACACCCACCAAGGTACAACTGCTTTGCGAAGGCACATGATCGCACATCACAAACGCCTATGGGATCAACACATGAGTACAAGCAGCACACAAACTCAAAGCCGCCATCCTCCTCCTGGTCCAGCATCTTCAGCCACGTCAACCACTGCTGTCCTCCTTACCCCCTCTCAACCATCCGCCACTCCGTCTCTCGCCTTGAGCAGTTCCTGCTCATCTGCCCACAGTCGGGTGTCCGTCAAGCATATGTTTGAGCATAAGAAGCCAATGTCACAAAGTCACCCCCTTGCCCGGCATCTGACAGCTGGCTTGTCTGAACTCTTAGCCCGCCAGCTTTTACCATACAAGCTGCTGGAGTCTGAGGCGTTCCAAAAATTTTTAGCTATTGGGACACCGCAGTGGAAGGTACCCGGCCGAAATTTCTTTGCACAAAAGGCAATCCCCAACCTGTACTCGATTGTGCAAAAGGAAGTAATGGCATGTCTGGCACACAGGGTCCATCTGACCACTGATACCTGGTCTGCAAAGCATGGTCAGGGCAGGTATATCACCTACACTGCACATTGGGTAAACCTGCTGACGGCTGCCAAGCATGGAATGCGTGGCTCTGCAGAGGAGTTGGTTACACCGCCACGACTTGCAGGCAGGCCTGCTGCCATCTCCTCTACTCCTCCTACTCCATCCTCTTCCATAACCTCCTCGGCTGAGTCCTCTTCTGCTGCTGCATCTTGCTCCACATAAACGGCAGCCCCCCAGCTCCCCAGGTACTGTTCCACATCCCGGATACGGCAGTGTCACGCCGTCTTGTGGTTGACTTGCCTGAAAGCAGAGAGTCACACCGGACCAGCACTCCTGTCCGCCCTGAACGCACAGGTGGATCAGTGGCTGACTCCACACCAACTGGAGATTGGCAAAGTGGTTAGTGACAACGGAAGAAATTTGTTGGCGGCATTGAAATTGGGCCGTGCATGGCACATGTGTGTAATCTGATCGTACAATGCTTTGTGCATAAGTACCCAGGCTTACAGGACGTCTTGAAGCAGGCCAGGAAGGTGTGTGGCCATTTCAGGCATTCCTACACGGCCATGGCGCTCTTTTCAGATATCCAGCGGCGAAACGACATGCCAGTGAGGCGCTTGATTTGCGACAGCCCGACATGTTGGAATTCAACACTCCTAATGTTCGACCGCCTGCTCCAACAAGAAAAAGCCGTTAACGACTATTTGTATGACCGGGGTGCTAGGACAGCCTCTGCGGAGCTGGGAATTTTTTTGCCACGTTACTGGACGCTTATGCGCAATGCATGTAGGCTCATGCGTCCTTTTGAGGAGGTGACAAACCTAGTCAGTCGCACCAAAGGCACCATCAGCGACATCATACCATTTGTTTTCTTCCTGGAGCGTGCCCTGCGAAGAGTGCTGGATCAGGCCGTAGATGAGCGTGAAGAGGAAGAGGAAGAGTTGTGGTCACCATCACCCCCAGAAACAGCCTTATCAGCATCGCTTGCTGGACCTTGCTGGGTGCTCGTTGTCACCTATCTGGTACCCGTGGTGTTGTACGTGGCTGGGGGGAAGAATATACCTTCAGTGAGATCACTGAGGACGAAGAACGGGACATGAGTAGCTCGGCATCCAACTTTGTGCAAATGGGGTCTTTCATGCTGTCGTGCCTGTTGAGGAACCCTCGTATAAAAAGGCTGAAGGAGAACGACCTGTACTGGGTGTCCATGCTACTAGACCACCGGTATAAGCAGAAAGTGCCTGAAATGTTACCGAATTACCGTAATTCGGAAAGGATGCAGCAGTTTCAAAATAAATTTAAAAATATGCTTTACACAGCGTATAAGGGTGATGTCACAGCACAACGGTAATCTAACAGGGGAAGAGGTGAAAGTAATCCTCCTCCTCCCACGACCACGCCGGCAAGGACAGGATGCTTTACAGACGTGTTGTTGATGGAGGCCTTGCAGAGCTTTTTAAGTCCTACGCATAGCCACAGCCTTTCGGGGTCCACCCTCAGAGAACGACTCGACTGACAGGTAGCAGACTACCTCGCCTTAACTGCAGATATCGACACTCTGAGGAACGATGAACCCCTTGACTACTGGGTGTGCAGGCTTGACCTGTGGCCTGAGCTATCCCAATTTGCGATAGAACTTCTGGCCTGTCTCGCTTCAAGTGTCCTGTCAAAAAGGACCTTCAGTTCAGCAGGAGGTATTGTCACTGAGAAGAGAAGTCACCTAGGTCAAAAAAGTTTTTCCATCTCCCGGTTCCTAAAATCGATGCCATATACACGTCCCCTGATAGGGGACGTAACAGGGATTAAACTGATAAGAATAGTACTACTTAACACACCACTCCTATCTGGTGGCACATTAGATTGCACGCGCCGTGCCCCAAATTTGAAGTAGGAGGACTGACCAAGCATCTTTTTCCATCTCCCGGTTCCTAAAATCGATGCCATATACACATCCCCTGTTAGGGGACGTAACAGGGATTAAACTAATAGGAATAGTACTACTTAACACACCTTATAATAACGCAGAGAGAGGCAACACAGAGAGAGGAGTCTGAAGAAGAGGAGTCAGAGGAGGAAGGTGGCTTTGAGGAGGTGGAAGACGAAACACAGCAGGCGTCCCAGGGGGCTTGTTGTCACCTTTCGGGGACCCTTGGTGTTGTACGTGCCTGGGTGGAGGAAGAGACCTTCAATGACATCAGTGAGGACAAGGAACGGGACATGGCTAGCTTGGTATCCAACCTTGTGCAAATGGGGAGTTTGCGGTTGTGCAAATGGACTGTTTGCGGTTGTTTGCGGTGCGTTAAACGGGGAGTTTGGTCTGTCACTGGGAAGCGGGCGTAACCCTTACACTACCTGATCGATACAACATCATACCTGATGTTTTAAAGCACGTTATTCCAAACAATTTAGGAATGTTAAACTGACACATTCAGTCACCTGTGTTTATTATACATTATCCTCCCATAGCCAGTAACCTGCTCTTCACTGTCAACTATGTAATTTCCCATGGGAGTTTTGCAATGGATCCCCCTCCGGCATGCCACAGTCCAGGTGTTAGTCCCCTTGAAACAACTTTTCCATCACTATTGTGGCCAGAAAGAGTCCCTGTGGGTTTTAAAATTCGCCTGCCTATTGAAGTCTATGGCGGTTCGCCTGGTCCGCCCGTTGATGAACATTTGCGGAAATTCGCGTTCGCCATTCGCGAACGGAAAATTTTATGTTCGCGACATCTCTATACTTAATGGATCTCTGAAGAAATACTTAATAATGAACCTTGTGTTGTTGCACTTCTTCTTATTGGATTATTGCCGAAATGCAATTCATTTAAGTTTAACACTTATTAAAACTTCGGTTGAATCAAGTTAGCAGAGATTTTCTCTTTTCTTAAAGCTAGAGTATTGATACTTAAGGATTCTCCATTTCTTCACTATTGTAATTAGGGAGTTTACAAGCTGCAGTTGAGTTTCAATCCAAATCACCCCTAGTAGCGTAACAGTTGTATGGGAAAACACTATTTGTATTGCTGATACAGCTTACAAATACTTTGACACATTTGTGGTATCTCCACATATTTCTGCGCACCAGCATGTTTCTGTTTTGTAACTATTTGTGTTCCTTATTACCACCTACTTATCTGTTCTGTATAACAGACTATGCAACAATGTCCAATGTCAATCAGCAGTGGCTAAGGCCAGTAAGGTAATGTCATGCATGAAAAAGGGCATTTGTTCTCTGGATGAGAATATAATTTTGCTTTAAAAATCACTGGTAGGATCATATCTTGAATATGCTGTGCAATTTTGGGCACCTGTTCTAAAGAGGGATATTATGGCACTGGAGAGGGTGCAGAGGCGGCTACAAGATTAATAAAAGGAATGAAACACATCAGCTATAAAGAAAGGTTGTAACGGCACCCTGGGTATCAAAGGGCTTAAATCCGTTTAGGATGTTCCCTTTACAAATGCAGAGACAGCTAACGAACCTTCCAATCAGCTGAACGGAAACCATACGAATACTCCACACCATACAAATGCTCCAAAACAGCCGAACAGGAGAAACCGTACGAATACTCCACACCATACAAATGCTCCAAACAGCCGAACAGGAGAAACCATACGAATAAATCCCCCCAAGTACGAGACGAGGCTCCGTATTGAGGGTCAAGCAGTGATCTGATTTAATGGGGCTACCTGCCCGGTCTTCCACCAGGTGGACACTCCCGTGGGGGCCTAGTGGAAAACTGTAACAAAAATAGTACAGTAGTCAATCACAGTGTTACAGACATAATCACTCCCCTTTAGCTGTATAGGACACTCCTCTCTATCCTGGAGATAATTGGGAAGTAACTAAATTATCTCCGAGGATAGAGGCAAAATGGCAATAAAAATACATAAAAATATACTAACTTCTAAACTACCGAATACAATACACAAATTTAATGTATCCCCAGATAGCTGGGATCTGAGCACACAAAGTTACCGAATAGTGCTCAGATCCTATGTACACAGTTCAATCGCCATGGAGCCAAAGTCTTTCACATAGTCCATGGGATGGCTATCTGATGGCTTTTCGTATGAAAATGTGCCGAACAGCCCACCGTTCGTATGAATAGGTGAAACAGAGGAAGGTAGGTCGGCAGTTTCAGCAGTGTTCATATGAAAATATGAAACTACTATGAATCGTCGACGAACACAGCTAAGCGTTCGCATGTCCAAGATGGCCACCGCCTCGTGTTAGTTCATACGAACGACGACCACCCAGCCGACCATTAACAAGGGGAAGTGTTTGCGGTTAACCACAGTGTTCTAATGAGGCCAAGAGGCTAACAAGCTTCCCCGCTGGGTGGCCGGCCGTACAGCAAGTCTTTCGGTAAAAATGGGAAATAACACAGGACAGGGAAAGGCACGAATAAACAGACGAATGAGAATAAAATAAAAGTAATCCACAGACATATGGTTCTGTCACAAAGGTTAACAAATCTAAACCTATTTAGTTTAGAAAAACGTAGTCTCAAAGGGGATATGATAACATTATACAAATATATCCGGGGAAAATGCATGCTATTGTGTGGAAATCTATTCACAAACCTGACTTTAAATAGGACACAAGGTCATGTGCTTAGACTGGAAGAAAGAAGATTTCATCTAAGGCAAAGAAAATTATTTTTTACTGTAAGAACAATAAGAATGTGGAATTCTCTGCTTGAAGAAGTGGTTTTATCATACAGATGTCCATACAGATGTTCAAACAGCTAGATGCACACTTGCAAAAGCAGAATATTCAAGGATATAATTTTTCAATGTAGGGTAATAGCTTCTTGATCCAAGGATAAATCTGACTGTCATTCTGGGGTCAAGAAAGAATTTTTTTCCTAGTTTGTTGCAAAATTGGAAGTGCTTCAAACTGTGTTTTTTTTCCCTTCTTTTGGATCAACAGCAAAAAACAAATGTGAGATAGGCTGAACTTGATGGACGCAAGTCTCTTTTCAGAGATGTAACTATGTAACTAAGTAAGACAGAGAGAGAGAAAGAGAGAGACAGACAGAGAGAGAAAGACAGAGAGAGAAAAAGAAAAAGAGAGAGAGAAAGACAGAGAGAGAGAGAGAGAGAGAGAGAGATCTTACTGATCTTGTTTGCTTGGTTGTTTTCTCTCAAGATCTGTTGATGTTTAGTAAAGATAGTGTAATGCAAAATATTCAACTCTTGTCATTACTAAAATTAAGATTATAGGTACTCTGCATTATCATAATCTACTATTACATGCAAACATGCTATAGAGATCTAAACAAGAGACATTGATGCCGATTTAGTGCTACATTGGTGTACACCTGCATTTCTCAAGCAACTCCATTCTGCATCTAAATCTGGTATGCATTCTTTTTATTTGTGTGGTTCAAGTCTAACAAGATATAAAATGTACACAAATGCTTAAAAACACACTTCTTTAGAGAAACCTATCAGCTCATTGCTTAACTCCTCATCCCTGATAACCTTTCTCTACTGTCATGGTGATAATGTTACAAAATAAGGAGGGCAATTATGTAACATTGTTTAAGGGACACTATTGTCACCAGAACAACTATAGCTTATTGAGTAGAATCATTCACTTCAGGATTTTTGCAGTAAACACTGTATTTTCAGAGAAAATGCAGTGTTTACAATACAGCTGAGGGATACCTCCACTGGCCACTCCTTAGATGGCTGCTAGAGGTGCTTCCTGGGGCAGTGCTGCACACTGTGCAGTACTGCCATTCAGTGCCTCTACCCTCTGCATGGAGACACTGAACCTTCCTCATAGAGATGCATTTTGGTCAGGGCTGTGTGACTTGTGCTGGCTCTGCCCCTGATCTGCCTCCTTGACAGTCTCAGCCAATCCTATGGGAAATCATTGGGATTGGCTCAGATACTCATTTCTGATGTCAGCCAAGCAGGTAGATCAGGGGCAGAGGCAGCAGCTGCAGACTTGAATACAAGTAAGATTTTACTATATTTGGAGAGGCAAGGAGGAAGGGGGGGAGAACAGATGGTGGTTTAAACTCTACAGTGTCAGGAGTACAGGGTTGTCTTCTTTTTATGAATGGTCAAAACAGAAAAGCAGTGCCACAGTCGGTAAGTGGTCATATGTCACTCTCAAAACCCGTGGAGCTCAGTATCTGTGCAGGAACCACATCCCCACTCAGAAAAAGATGACCATTATATCCAGGGATATTAAAAAATACATTTTACAAAAAAATCACACATGACATTTCAGCCATGTTGACATTTATCATGTATATCAGTGGTTTCCAACCTTATTTCACTTGAGTACCCCTTGACAGCCAATTTCCATAAATTGCACCCCTCATAGTAGCGAAATGTTTGCAATTACTAGAATTGCTGTTATTTCAAATTTATACATTTTTCGCTGCCCAGTCTCCCCTTTTTCTCTACCCTAGACACCCCTGCTTTTCCTCTGCCCCAGTTATATGTATGTAACTGTGCATCTGCATGTGTGTCAGTGTTTGTATATGTGTCTGTGTATCTACATGTGTGTCAGTGTGTGTCTGTATGTCTGTATCTGTGTGTTATTGTTTGTATCTGTGAATTTGCATGGTGGCAGTGTTTGTATCTGAGTGTATGTATATCTATGTTTGTCAGTGTTTGTATCTGTGTATCCACATGTGTGGCAATGTTTGTACATCTGCCAGTGTTTGTATCTCTGTGTCTTTGTGTATGTCTGCATCTGTATAAGTCAGTGTTTCTATCTGTGTGTCTGTACATCCACATAGGTGTCTGTATATCTGTGTGTATCTGCAATGTGCACTGTATAATATATAGATATTATACAGTGCAGATTGCAGTGTGTCTGTGCATCTGCATGAGGCTCAGTATGTAGTGATGTTGCGAACATAATATTTTCCATTCGCGAACTGCGAACGAGAACTTCCGCAAATGTTCACAAACGGGCGAACCCAGCGAACCGCCATAGACTTCAATAGGCAGGCGAATTTTAAAACCCACAGGGACTCTTTCTGGCCACAATAGTGATGGAAAAGTTGTTTCAAGGGGATTAACACCTGGACTGTGGCATGCTGGAGGGGGATCCATGGAAAAACTCCCATGGAAAATTACATAGAGCAGGTTACTGGCTATGGGAGGATAATGTATAATGAACACAGGATGCAAAGGCACTACATGTATTGGTTTTGTTACAAATACCCTATCCCTGAAGTCTGTCAAAATGCCTCAAGAGTGTGTGTCAACCAGGCAGCAAGTAGAGGCACTTTCTTCTATAAAATAATTGAAAAGCTTTATACTTGGATTCAGTATTTCTCTTTGAGAGCCATCTCATTGACTGTTGACCACACATGCCGATTCTTTATTACTCCTAAACGGGGAATCTTTTTCTGCCTGCAGTTCTGTGGCATAAGTCTGTGACCTAAGGCATCTAACATGCAAATCTTGAGTTATTGTAGAATCCCTATATAAAGATAAGAAAAACAGCAATGTACATAATATATTACAATTCTTTAGAGTTACAGGGTTTAATTGATACTTATAGCGAAGTAAAATGTCAAACCTTGCAAGCAGGTAAAATTGTCAAGGGCCACGCTGAGCTTTTACTGGTACACAAGTGATGTAGCAGCGCAAACACTCATTAGATGATGTTTGTGAGTTATTCTAGAGAAGGCCATCAGAGGGCATTGTTCTATAATTTCAGGCTCACTTAAACTTTTGGAATAAGATTGTCAAATGATTTATTATTTTTTGATAAAATATTCAAGTGATTTGTGTACACACAACTGTTACAAAAACAAGTTGACCTAAAAAAGTGAATGACTGGATCATGAAACATAATTCTAATATTTGCACAACAGAACATTAATTGACTTGTGCCACCAAACTTTATAGAAGCCAAACATAATGTGAGTCAGTTAAAGTTTCAGATGACAAGTTCCTAAATATTTGGGAAAGCCATTAAGGTGTTTATTTGCCAGAAAAGCAAATCAATATCCAAATTGCAAAATTTAGGCTAAAGCTAATTTGGAAAAATTCTACAACTCAGCAATCAGCAATACTAACAGTTTAGCTGTTTTAGCTATAACTTTCAGATGAGTGAAGAAACCAAAAAAAAAAAAAAAACTGAAACAAAGGAATTGCTTTGAATGTATTGACAATAGTATTATTGCAGAAAGATTTCGCTTATACATATGACCCAAGGGTTTATGTTTCAATATTTTTATTTTTCATTTTGTTTTATGTCCTATTAGGTATTGATAATGGGATGTGTGGCTTCTAGAAGGCACTGTTCCATCACAAAGAAGAAGTATACCAAACTTTAATCCGCTATTTTTACAATTGGCATTATTAAAGTTGACTAGAATTTGCATATAATAGACTAGTAGTAATCATTTGCTCCAATTAAGGTGGTATAAGGGCACCAAAATTAGAAGAAAGGATCACTTTCCACAGAACAGGCTGGAGGAATGACCAAATGAAGCATTTCCTGACCACCATCCCAATGATTTTAAACTACACACCAATGATAGGTAGGAATAGATGGTCCTGCAGTGCTATGCTATAGTTAATAGTGAAACCTGGTGGGACTTATTTACTTATTTTTTCTCATTCACCTGCAAAACCTTAGATGGTAAAAAGAGAAGTAATTTTGTGCCATTGTAGGATCTCAGAGAAGCTCATATTTATTAGTATTTTAACACATTAATTAAGAGAAGAAGAGTGATCTGGTCTTGTAACAATGAGTATATAATGTGGTCTTTGGGAACCTTAATAAAAAGTTTTGTTTGTTCTGATTATATTTATATATTTTTGTCTGTGAAAGGAAAATGAATATTAATAGCTGAATGCACCTGTACCCTAACTTAGTATTATGTAAAATGTAGTTTACAAAAATCTGCAATGTTAAAGTCATTCATTGCTGTTGTAGATCAAATAAATTGACTTAACTGTGAACATAAATGTGACGGAGCTCCAGTACTCCGACCGAGTACCTCCACCAAGTCTGCTTCCTTGTAGCTACCAGGGACCCTGGAGCAATTCATACCCAGTCGCCGAGGCTTGACTGGGATCGCTGAGGGTCTTTTTTACCAGGGCAAAACTGGGACAAAAATTCAGCCAGCGCAAATAAAGACAGAGCAGCCCACTAGGAAGGGCAGGGCCAGAAAGGAGGCGTGTAATGTCACCACCATTAACACGCACCCCCACCAAATGACTATTTGTGTTGTATTGTGTGTGTAAAGTTGTCTGTTTGTGGTGTACTACATGTGGCTTGGGGTTATAGTGTGATTGTGTGTGTGCTTATACGGCCTGTGGTGTTTGTGGGCTTAGGGGAAGTAGTGTGTGCATGCAAGGGCTGTACTGTACGTTTGTGAGTGTATCTAGGGTCTCTAGTGTGAGTATGCATATAGGGGTTGTAGAGCACATGTGTATAGGTGTGGTAATGTATGCATAGGTGGTGTAGTGTGTGTATTTATGGTGGATATACTTGAGTGTGTGTGCATGCAGGGGGTGTAAAGTGTGTGTTTATAGGGGAATAAAGTATGTGAGTGCAGGGAGAGTAGTGTATGTTTTGGGGGTATAAAGTGTGTTTACTGTGTGTATGTGAGTGCAGGGGGTATAGTGTGTGTATATAAGGGGTTTAGAGTGTGTGTAGGGTGTTTGTGCGAGTGTGTGTAGTAATTATAGAGGGATATAGCGCCTGTGCAGTGTGTTTGTGTGTAAGTGCAGGGGAGAAGTATGTTTGTGTGTTAGTGCAGGGGGTGCAGTTTGTAGTGTGTTTGTGTGTTAGTGCAGGGGAACAGTATGTTTGTGTGTTAGTGCAGGGGGTGCAGTGTGTGTAGTGTGTGTGTTACGCAGGGGGTGCAGTGTGTTGTGTGTTAGTGCAGGGGGTGTAGTGTGTGTAGTGTGTGTAGTGTGTTAGTGCAGGAGGGCAGTATGTTTGTGTGTTAGTGCAGTGTGTGTAGTGTGTTAGTGCAGGGGTGAAGAGTGTTTGTCTGTTAGTACAGGGTAGTGTGTTTGTGTGTAAGTGCAGGGGGTGTAGTGTGTGTAGTGTGTTTGTGTGTTAGTGCAGGGGAACAGTATGGTTGTGTGTTAGTGCAGGGGGTGCAGTGTGCAGTGTGTTTGTGTGTAAGTGCAGGGGGTGTAGTGTGTGTAGTGTGTTTGTGTGTTAGTGCAGGGGAGCAGTATGTTTGTGTGTTAGTGCAGAGGGTGCAGTGTGTAGTGTGTTTGTGTGTAAGTGCAGGGGGTGTAGTGTGTGTAGTGTGTTTCTGTGTTAGTGCAGGGGAGCAGTATGTTTGTGTGTTAGTGCAGAGGGTGCAGTGTGTATGTGTGTGTATGTGAGGGGGGTGTTTATAGTGACTGAATTTGAGCTTAAATTAATCAGTTAATATATATATTTTTTTTAAAGTAGAACAAAACAAACAAAAAGTCCCATTTATAACTTTTATAACTTTGCAGGGGGGAGAGGGAGCATGCAGATAACTTGTGGTCCAGTGAGAGAGGGGCACGCCTCACACAGATCACTGGTGGTCCAGCTGGCAGGTAATTCAGTCTGTATCTCCGAGGGTACGAACCACGTCTCACTCCCCCTAGCGAGCACCGTTTTTTCCATGGCCATGGGAGAGAAGGAAGCTGCTCGGCATGCATGGAGGGTGACCGGCTCACTGCCCATTCTCCACTCCAGCCCATGATGGGACAGAACTCCATCTTGGGGTTGGTGCTGCCCTGCATGGGCTGGCATGGGAGATCTCTTGATTTTACCTGCCGGTCTCGGGCCATGGCCATCATGGCCCATCAAACATTTACCACCCTGGACCAGGCTACTGTGTTTATAGCCCTGGACACACTTCCCATCAGCAGATTTCTCCAAACACCAGGCGACACTTGGTAAAGGTTAAAACAGCAACTTTAATAGACAAAGCACACATATTTAAGCCCCCATCAGCCTCATTTACATCCAGTAGAGTGCATAGAGTACTATAGTACAAGGTAGGGTGGGGTCAAACAATAGCAAGGGCTGATGGGAGATTGAAGAGGGACAGGGCAGCTAGTTTAAACTGGTCTGCCAGTATCCCTGGGACAATGCCCTGCTGGGGAAACAATAGTACAGGAAAAAGGGGGAGGGTAAAAGGCACATTTCATTCAACATACCCTGCAACAATAATGGGCACAGGGTGACCAAAACTCAAAAGGGACACACACATAGTGTCTGTCTTCCTACCCCAGTGACAGTGACTATAGTCACAATAAATATATTATGTCACTGGATTATGACAGACATACAGGCATGAACTTTGAAGATACAAAGGAGTTAAACAGTATCACAAATACAACAATTATGTTCATTTAAGAATTGTAGTGAATCAAAAATTACAAATGTAAAACTAAAAGGCACTGCCGAAACACAATACACATCTTCCTCAGCCTAAATGTTCTGTGGCTGTCCAATCCCAGACTTCTCAATACAGCTCAATGAGACGTCTTTGCAAGGAAGATGTTCTTGACAATTAGTTGTCTTTTGAGTTTAGTTTCACTGAGCTAAACAGCCCAGGAAATAACAGGACCAGTTGTCTGAATGGGGTGTTACAATTTGTATTAAAAGTTGCAATTTTTGTAAAATTAAAAAAGAGGATATACTCTTCACAAATAAAACACTTTAACAAGCTAAACTGTGTTAGGAGTGTGTAGTTGTCATTTAAGGCAAAACTAGGCAGACTGTGACCAAGGTTCAATGGAAAAAGTTTTTGGCCTTGCCATTTTTTGATCACATTGGCCAAGTGGGAAGGGGGTTTGGGCAATGGGGGGCTTTTGTGTCATCACCAATGACAAGCATGCCCCCTCAAAGTGAGCATGTTGGTTCCATGGTTTAATGTTGTTCCAGGGCTTCCCATGTGTAGGGCACAGCCGAAGTGCTGTCACATGAGAAAAGGCCCTGTATTTGTTCTGTGCAGCGCAAGTGGACACTCTTGCACTGTATTTGCTTGTGGCTTGTCTCTGGTGTCTTCATAAGTGGGATACCAGAGTACAAAAGGAACAGGAAAGAGTAGTGTTTAGAGGCTTCTTGTAGGATTGCATGAGTAAGCAGATGTAATGTTTTGTGTAAATAGGTTGGATTCTGTTATGTTGTGTTTGTGGTGTAATATGTGTGGCTACAGGTTGTAGTGTGTGAGACTAGTTGCTGTAGAATGTGTTTGTGTGTGTGTGTATAGGTAGCATTCTGTGTGTACAGGGGATGCAGCAAGTGCATGCATAGGGGCGTTTAGCGTATGTGTGTATAGGTGATTTAGAGTGTATACGGGCTGTAGAGTGTGTGTTTAGGGAATGTAGTGTGTGTTTTTACATACTAAGATCTAGTGTGTGCATAGTACATACAGCGTTTTTATTGGGGATACAGAGTGTGCGTATAAAGAATGTAGTGTCTGCAGTGTATAGAGGGGTGCAGAGTGTATGAAGGTTGCAGTGTGTGTAGAGGTGCAGTGTGTGTAAGATGTGCAGTATGTGTAGGAGTCTAGCATGTGTTAGGACTGCAGTGTGTATGAAGGGTTCAGTGTGTGTGAGGGGTGCATTGCATGTGTGAGGGAAGCAGTGCGTGTGAGGGCTGCAATGTTTGTATGAGGAGAGCAGTGTGTGTGTGTGAGGGATGCAGTGTGTGTGAGAGAGGTGCAATGAGTGTGGGTGATGGGTACAGGGTGCGCAGGGGGTGTAATGTGTGTTTAGGGGCTGCTTAGGGTGTGTTTAGGGTGTGTGTGGAGTGATGTATGTGAGGGGTTCAATGTGTGTAAGGGTTGTGTAACGGAACCTTCCGTTAATGGACGCTTCCTAGCTTGTGCCGAGGACCACAAGCACCGCACTGGACACCACAACCACCGCAGACTCCACAACCGCCGTAGCTTAACTGGAGCCTCGTCGTCTTTCGTCCACCCTGGATCAGCTTCTGTCATCCAGGACCATGTGGGGAAGACCTCTCCTCCAGGAGAGCGTATCAGGAACAAGCTCTTAAAAGAGCTAAGTGATTCAAGCTCAGGGGAGTATGCAGAGCATATCCCCAGCAATCCCCAGTGTGATTATAGCAGCTCCCTCCAATAACGAGACAAGGCTACGTATTGAGGGTCAAACAGGATCTCATTTACTTGGCACCAAAGGGCAATCTTTTATGCAAGTTTTCCCTGCATAGGACCACCCACAGGGTTTTACAGAACAACCAATAACACATGTACATTACAGAAAACACTCCCAACAATTATACACAAAATCCTCCCCTCTGCCTGTGATATAATTATGGTACACAGTAGGTTAACATAATTATCACAAGCAGGAAAAATACAGTTTTTATACATAATCAGCATACTTGAAATATGAACATACTCAAAAATCATGCAGATCCTTCCATTAGTTCAAAAGTTAGTCGGAAGTCCTTTGTGACCAACCGCAGGCACATTTTCCTGCCGAAAACAGTTGCATAGATTTGGGCTGTGCGGTCGGTCAATTTCACACTGAAAAAATGATTAAGTCCCATTTGAGTGTGTGTTCGAATCTTCGAACGGGACTTAGTCTCTGTGGCTGAAAACTCAGTGCAGAAGAAGGTAAGGGTCAGCGTTGTTCGTTGAAATGTGTAGCCGATTTCAGTTCCATGGATTTGGCTACACATACCGCTGACCTCGTTCGAATTAACAAAGATGGCCACCGCCACGTGTTAGTTTGTTGAATGGCGACTACTTTGGCACTTCGGCTGCATCTGAAGTGCCAATTTAAAGCTGCAGATACAATTTAAAGGAGCAGCAAGAGTCTTTTAAAATCCAATCTGCTAAAACAGTCTTTAACAGGCAATCTCTTCCAGGGGCCATAGTCTTAAAGGGGCATTGTTCTACAAAGTCACAATGTGCCCACCGACGGGTTTTAAAGGGCCATACACAGCATAATAAACTACAAAATGCCCAAATGCTGATTTAAGAGGGTACAATCTCCCCGGAGCCATAGTCGCAGGGGAGGAGGCAGGCAAGCAGGCCTCTCCAGGACAAAGTGGTGAAGGGCACTTCGTCACAGGTTGCAGTGTGTGTGAGAGTTGCAATGTGTGTGAGTGGTTCAGTGTGTGAGGGGGCAGTGAGTTTGTGTGGGATGCAATGTGTGTGTGAGGGGTGTAGTGTGAATGAGAAGTACAGTGAGTGTGAAAGGTTCAGTGTGTGACTGTATTCAATAGTATAGGACCTATATATTATGTGGTGGGTAGGGATTGGAGAAAATATGCATTATTTTTATTTTAAAAAGCAAACAAAGAACCCTTTTTGTCCCCTTACCTTACCTTACCTTTTTCTCAGGGAGGGATGAAATTGCCAGCCCTGGTAGTCCGGTGCCGGTAAATAACTGCAGCGCTTTCAGAGTTCACTTCTTTTAGAAGGAGATCGAAGGATTGCCATCATATCCCACGGCAACACTCTGAATTGTCCAGCTTGCATGAGGAACGTTTTGCCTCCAGGTCCTTGTCTTCTCTCACACTACTGTAGTGAAGTGCCTGTGGGCCGGTGAGGGAGATCTTTGAGCCACTGATGGCACACAGCGAGGCCAGTGCTTTGATAGTGCTGGCTTAGCCTATGGCCATTGAGGCCCAACGAGCATTTGCACGGTTTGCCGGATGGCCAACCCAGGCCTGGCTGTGAGTTTTTTTTAAATTAGATATTTTATCTTGAATTTTGCAGTCCTTTCAGTTCACTACAGTTTTCTGTTTAGTGAATGAAACCCATGGTTCATTGAACAACTTTTCAGATGCTTTCAGTGCATTAAATGTTAAGAGTATTGGTTATAACGCTGTGGTTAAACAGTATTGTAAAAAAAATATATGATTCTAGATTTGTAATTTTTTATTTGTCTCACTCTAGAACTTCTGTTAGAGCATTTATTTATTTTATTAAATAATATAAAACATTAGACAAAGTAACGTTTTGCAGCACATATAGGACATTTTTCTCACATTCTACGTTTGATTATTTGAAGTGCTGACTTGTTTATGTCTACAAGAAGATGGCACAAAAATCAATCCACACTATCACATACAATTTTTACCAGCCAAGCAGCTCTTTTAGTTACATCTCTAACCTTTCTCCTTTAAAGAGTTAAAAACCAGAATTATGAGTTATAAACAGCAAAGATGCATGTTTCCATCTCTGTAGCACTCAAAGATTCAATGCATACACAATCTTAGCAGAGTGAGACCGATCTATGGCTCCTTTTTAACCATTTCTAATTTTCTTACTGTCTAGCATCAGAAGGCTGTAACATAATGATCTCTAAATTAATCGGTAGTAATCATGTGCTGACACAATAATGGGATGCTGGGGAGATCAATCAGTGTGTCTCCTCTCACAGAATCTTTTGTGAAATGCAATTTAAAAATATCTTGCTCTGACTTATGAAACAGAAAGATGAACACATTAATATTTTCTAGAGCAATAAAGACAGCCAAGAATAAGGTGACCAGACCTTCACTTTAATTCAATGTGCTCATGAAAAATTAATTCAGCAAGACTGCATTTAAAACAATTCTCTTCTATAGCATGCTAACCTTGTGCTTATGGTCTGGTCACCCTAATAAAAGCGATGACATTCATATTATTTCTGTTCCCGGATGTTAACATTGTGATCGTCATCACAATAGCTTTGTACGTCCCCTGTAGTTTGCTGCAGATCAAAGTCTGAAATGTCAATAATCTGAAACCTGCAATATTTATACAACATGTTTACTCATCATCATCTGCCTCTATTATTTACATATCTAAAAGCAAAATGTTATCTTGTGTCATCTTGTGTACACATCATCTGTTTTCTGCAAAATCATATGGTAATATTTACCTATACTCTTGACAGAACAAAGTATCTCACCAGAACCAAATGACGTAATCTAAAATATATATTACTGTGTATACGGTATAGATGAGCCAGTAAAATAATTTAATTAACACATCATCCTAGAACAACCAGATCTAAGCTATTATTATTACTAATGCCACTTATTATTATAATTTACAATTACAGACTAATGTGAAAAGAGGTAATGAGGTCTGTTCAGTGAGTTTACAATCAAGAAGTGCTGTGGATGTGGGTGGGGAAGAGCATAGGTGTCCAGATTCCTTAGACAGCCTGCCAGCAAGGTATGGATCAGTCTTAGAACAGATGGAAAAGATAGAACCATGCTACCAAGCCTTAGGATGGTCAGACTTAACCCACAGAACCTATGAAGAGGTGAGAGGAATTATAGTTAACACACGCCTAGATCAATTGAAACTAGAAAATCACAATCATAAGTGTAAGAAAACCAATAGCATGGGAAAGGCTTTATAAGGAACAACTCAGTTTGTGGCAAGCAATTGTTTGATTATTATTATTATTATTATGTTATTTATATAGCACTATCAAATTCCATAGCACTTTACAATGGGTGGACGAACAGACATTTAGTTGTAACCAGACAAGTTGGACACACAGGAACAGAGGGGTTGAGGGCCCTGCTCAATGAGCTTACATGCTAGAGGGAGTGGGGTAAAATGACACAAAAAGGTAAGGATAATATTAGAAGAATGATAAATTAATTTTATTGCACCATGTTTTTCTTTTTTTTTGGCTTCTAGTTTGCAAATATTTTTTTTTCATTTTCATTAGTTTTGTCACCAATATTATTAGGGTGAAGGGGTAGGTAGGTAGAGGTATTTATTTTTAATGGAGACTGGTCATATTATAATAACCTCCACACAATGACCACTGGTGGGGGCAGGGGGGTGGCGAGTGATCTGTCCACCCACCATCATTTAAATTAAAATATTCTACCTAGAGTCCACATGCCCCCCAGATATTTAACAGGCCCCAGCCCCACAATTTTAAATATATAGTAGATATGTCCCCACCTACAACATCACATAGGAAGGTCTTATTGACCTCCGTAAAGTTTTTATGTATTTGTAACTTTTATTTTTTTTTGCAGTTTTTTCAAATGCACAGTACATGTAAAATATATAGCAGGTTTTGTACATCATACAGAGATAATTGTTTGTAGGAAAAGGCTGTTATGAACAGTGGTAACAGAACAGTCATCATATAATGCTTGTTTTGTTTTAATGCGTTGTACATAATCAATTGTACAGTTGCACTGTGCAGCCATTTCATGGGTAATAGGTCATGGGTGGATGTACATAGTTGTTTTTACATAAGCAGAACTTCCAAACAGCTGAATGTCAAAGCAGTAGCTCATGGAATTGCTGAAGCATGCCTGCCCAACCCTCGAATTGGCATCTGAATCCCTGTGTAGGGTCCAGTGATTTAGGCATTTTTTGCTCTTTGTACATTTATATCTACATTTTCAGTGATAGCTGGAGTTACAGTTGCATTTTCATGGGCACAGTTACAGTTGCGATTTTATGGGCACAGCTATCGGATCTGGGCAGTGGTATGACAAGTATATTGCTTTCTTGTCGATGTGTGGGGTTAGGAAGTAGGGCTCATGTGTGTTTCCCAGAGGTCCCAGGAGGGGCTCATGTGTGTTTCCCAGAATCTCTTTTGAGGTCTCACTTGATGAGCCATTATTTTGTATCTTTTTGATGTGTGTACATTTTGTCTACATGCCTCAATTCACAGGAGGGAGCTCTTCAGCCAGGATCTACTGATCTACTGATAGCAGTTAGTGCCGCTATAATAATATGGTATATCAAGTATTGTTTGGACTGTGGCATGTCTGCAGGGAGGAGGTGTAATAGATAAATCTCTGTGTCTTTTGGCAGTACTAGTTGAACTGAATGCGTAATAAGCTTTTTAACTTTGTCCCAGAATAGTGTTACCCGGGGACATGTCCACCAGATGTGGTACATGGTGCCGGGTTGTGTTAGGCATCTCCAGCAGACAACCAAAGAATTGGGGTTGATATGTTTCAGCCTGGAGGGCACGAGCGGTATAAAACTTTTCTCTAAAGTTCTATGTGGAATGCACAAAGTGTGACTTATTTATTTTCTAGAAAGATCCTGGACCACTGTGTGTCATTGAACTTTTTTTGGAAGTCTTTTTTCCGAGGCTGTAATAAACTGTGGTCGGATAGTATCTTTTTCTAGGCTTTCACTATTATAAATAAAGGATATGATTTTTGGGGGGACTGTCTGTTGTATGCATAAGTATTCCAAATCCGACAGCTGTTTCTTATTTACATATTGTGTCTCTTTATTGTTGTTTTTCCTGAACCAGGATTTCATTTGTAGGTATGAACATTTTGCTGAGTTGGGCAAGTGGTACGTAGTCGGTAGGTATTCAAAGGTGTGGAGACCCTGGTCTTGGGTTAAATGGTGAAGGAGGGAAATGCTGCATGTGGTCCACACAGCGACGTTAAAGTCTGGCATGAGGGTCATTAAGGCTTTTATTGGCATCGCAGGGGAGATTTTGTGACTAGCTTGTTTTGTGGTTTGATGTGCATCCCACACGATTAGGGTTAGGGATGTTGTTGGAAGGATGTGGTGGTATTTCTGCCTTAGGTGTTGCAGTGTCCATGCCAGTGCTGCTTTGTCTTGTCCCCATGTGTGTGTGGCCTATATTTGAAGCCAAGTAGGTGGGCTAAACTGGGCCGCTTTATAATATGTGGTGAGGTTAGGTAGACCCATCCCACCTTTTTTAAAGGGGCTGTATAGAATTAGAATGGATTCCGCTACCCTTGGTTTTTTATTATCCCATATGTACATATTGAGTAGCTTCTGAGTGTCTTTGATGTAGTGAGTTGAGAGTCTTATTAGGAGTATGCAGAACAGATATTGGAGCTTGGGGAGGATAAGCATTTTTACTGCCGCTATGCGTCCCATTCATGACACATATTTGCCTATTTGCCTTTCCAGCTGAGACATTGGTGTTTTATGGCTTTATATAGCTTAGTGTAGTTGGCATGAATCAGGTCCTGTGAGTTAGAAGTTAGTGCTATACACAGGAAGGTGAGGTTGTCAGTCCTCCAATCATAAGAGTAAATGTGTTGCTGTATGAATTCCACTAACAATTCTTTCCGATCGGCATGACTGGGTTTTCGCCGATCCAACTCCACCCATGCGTCTGACATCACACGCTTCCATGGTAAAAGGAAGCCATGGGAAATATGAAATTGCTCAATCAATTTGTTTCCACGTTGTTGCCAAGTGCCGTCTGAGCTCGTTCTCTCGCTAGCTGTGTACCGAACCTTTGAAATCACTTACCGACCTTGCTGCCTTCTCAACCCCCCAGAACACGGAATGGACTTTGGCTCTAATTCCCAAATTACTTTCGGTGAACTACAATCTTCATGATTCTGGAAAGGACTTTCACTTATAACCAGCTTCCACCATCAAGCTAAGTCCTCCAGTTTTCTGGGGTTACTATTTAGTTCATACTTTCAGTTATTTGGAGGTATTCTAGGTAATACTTAAGTCTTCCTCATATATATACTCCTTATACTGATTGCTTTACTGAGAATAACCTGCACAGCTGATGTATGTTTACTTTAACGTTTCTACAGAAGTCTATGGACTGTGTTATACTATCCTAATCAGGATCTGCTTTACATTGATGTTTCTACTGAAGTCTATGTACTGTGTTAAACTACCCTATCAGGATCTGCCTTCTTTAATATTCCTATTGAAGTCATTGGACTGAGTTAATCCATCCTAATAAAGATCTGCATTTACTTTATGGAATATTGTTTACAATTCATATTGCTTCAGAAGATTGTTAAATTCAAAATACCTAAAAAAAAAAAAAAAATCAAATATTCTTAAAGTGACAGTATTAAACATTTTTACTCATCTGCAGTTGAGTTCCAAATGCACTTTCATTTCAGAATATTACATATTGATTGAGCCTAAAAATGGAACCAGCGGAACTTAACTCACAAATAATGTCACTAACCCAGAGAGCTGAATTCTTAACCCAAGGAATACAAGATCTACAAATCACTAATGAAAGGCTCCTTAATTACGTAAGGGAGACACAAAACCAGATCGTAACAACTGCATCCTTTGTCTCTGCTCATCAAGACTCATTTGAAGCTGTTGCTTGCAATCCTGAAAAATGTTCTGGTGATCGTTCTAAATACAGAGAATTTTATAATTCATGTAATCTACTGTTTTATTTAAAACCAAGATCATAACCCAATGACAAGGATAAAGTTTATACAGTAATTTCCTTCCTTAGAGGTGAACCTCTGGCTTGGGCACACACCTTCCTGGAAAACAACAATACTCAATTCCATCACTGAATTGTTCAAAGCCATGGCCCTTTTATATGGGGACCCTAATAAACAAGCCACTGCGCATATGAAAATCAGGAGTCTTACACAAGGTAAACGTTCGTTGGAAGATTATATAGCAGAGTGTAAAAGATGGGCATTGGAAACTCAATGGAACAATATTACTTTAAAAAATCAATTCCGTTTAGGTCTCTCTGATGCTGTTAAAGACAAACTCTCATGCGCTGAACTTCCACCTTCATTGGACGACCTCATAAAACTTTTAATCTCCATTGACAGGAGAATTAGAGAAAGACAAGCAGAAAAAGCTACCAACCTTTCTATTCAGAAAAAAAACATGATTCCTTCAAAAACCGCTGGGAAAACAAAACACTCATCTAAACCTATGGAGTTAGCTATATTCAGAAATCCTCTAACCCCTGCGTAAAAAGACAGAAGAAGAAACCTGTGACGTCACCCCAAGTGAGGAGGGGTATCTACCACCAGAGACATCCTTTCCCCCTATTCTGAGTAGTGCTGTAGCTGTCACGGTTCTCATTGTGACATCCAGGTATGGTCACTCGAGAGGTGTCCAGCAGGAGATTTGAACCTGAGGCCTAGCTTGTTTTGTGGTTTGATGTGCATCCCACACGATTAGGGTTAGGGATGTTGTTGGAAGGATGTGGTGGTATTTCTGCCTTAGGTGTTGCAGTGTCCATGCCAGTGCTGCTTTGTCTTGTCCCCATGTGTGTGTGTCCCAAGCCTGCATTCCTGCCTCTAAGCTACTATTTCAGCTCATGTATCAGCCTGACGTCCAATCTTGTCTATTCTGCAGCACTAGGGGGCTGGACTTCACCAGTAGCTCTCACCTGCCTATCTAAGCTCACCTGAAGCAAATCAGTATTAGCTGGGTATTTAAGCACTGCCTCTCACCTGCCTATCTAAGCTTACCTGAAGCAGATCAGTATTAGCTGGGTATTTAGGCACTGCCTAAATACCCAGCTTTGTCAGTTAGTTGTTTCCTGTATCCTAAGACTGACTTGGCTTGTGACCCCTGCTTTTGGATTATTTTGTTATTTCCTGTTTGCTGCCTGCCCTGACTTTTGGAACCATGTCTGACTATTCTCCTTGATTTGCCCTTGTCTGTTTCCACATACCCGGTTACTGTTCCTGCCTCAGCCCCCGTTCACAGTCCTGGTGGTTTCTAACCTTATCACCTTGGACTGATATCTGCAAGGGTGAGCACAAATCTCTGCCTACCTGACTCCCAATGAACATGACAGTAGTATTCTCCAGTTGATATCCAAGCCAACAAGGAATCCAATATAGCTGTAGAGCTCTTATAAGAGCTAGTGGTTATAGCAGTATAGCGGTTTCCTACAATCACGAGACGAGGCTACTTGTTGAGGGTTAATTGAACTGGTTTAATGGTAGCCACACTGGCTTTTTATGTAATTCCCCATGCAAGGGGCACTCCCACATGGACCTTGTTGGGGACTACAATACAAACTTACAAACCAATATGGCACTCCTTCACATGGCTCTGCCTGGGAGATAATTGAGCCAATTACTGTCAACTCAATTATCACCAGGCGAAAAAAGAACATAATTTACAGACAATCTGAAAGTACCCAAAAAAACATAAACCCCATAAAAGGTATATCCCCTGATAGCTCCGATCTGGGTGAGCAACATATAAAAAAAATAATGTGTATGGAAGTCTTATTTATGACCGATCGCACACGCGGCTCCTGCCCAAAATAGTTCCATAGAATCAAGCTGTGCGGCTGGTCTCTTTCACAGGCTTCAAATGTAACAAAATATCCCAAATAACTGTTTGTGGGAAAGCTAGACGTGTGCCACTCGTTCGGGAGTTTGGTTTCACTGATCGCCGCCTCTTTCGGATGACTTGCAACGAACTTAGGTGATCCTGGAAGTCTCAGCATTGTTCAGGTCGTTGAGTGTCCGAAAGTAAATCCATTCACTCATCGACCAAACCCAGCTGGACGCGTTCGACCAAACAAAATGGCCACCACCACATGTTCGGACATACGAATGACGGCCAGTAGTTCCCAACCCAGTCTTCAAGTACCCCTTAACAGTCCAGGATTTAAGGATTATCCAATTGTGTCTAAAGTTTTTTTTTTTTTAAATAAACACTTAAATCCTGGACTGTTAGGTGGTATTTGATGACTGGGTTGGGAACTCCTGACTTAGAACATCCATTGTTGTGGTTAGAGCAAGTGTTAGTAAGGTCAATTGGAGGCACACAACTGCTTTGGGTGGTCAAAGTGTTAGGTATACGAAATCTGTTAGGTTGGATTCGTATACCGATCCAGGCAAAGTAAACAATAATCTCCAGGAACAGGGCATCTGTTACAAAATATTAACCTTTGTACGTATTGTGCTTCAAATTAAAATCTCATTGACTCCTGTCATCTCCTCAAAAGTTCAAAGAAGGGTAAGAAAAATATGAATCCAATATATTGAATGTGTCTCCTAAACCAACTCCTCATTGTGTTGTCTCTATCATTTTACAGTGGGACCTAGAAATAATTCAAACTGAAGCGATCATTGACTCCGGTGCAGCAGGAGTATTTAATGATTCATCTCTCATATCAAAAAATAAAATTCCTTCAATTCGAAAAACTTCCTTTGTCTCCATTAGAGTGGTTGATGGTTCTACCATTCCATCTGGTCCTATTAAATATGAAACCATCCCTCTAAAGATTACTTTATACATTTTACTGATACCAATCACAATGACTGTTTAAAATTTGATATAGTGAAATCTCCTCTATTTCCCATCATACTTGGTATGAATTAGTTACAACTGCACAATCCTCGTATTCAATGGTCTCCTATTACTGGTCAATTTAATTCCAATTTTTGTCAAGATAATTGTAATAGAAAAAGGAGATCCACAAAAAGGCAGCGGATCCGCCACGCAGCTCCCCTTTAACCACAAGCCGGCATACACAGTCTGATCACAACGGATTGGCTTGAGGATGTCTGGGGGAGTACTCTGGGATCACTTCTCCAGGGCCGTCTGTCTTGACAACACGTTGGAGTTCGCATTTTGCTTACCAGGTCTATAGTCCATATGGTTACAGGGCCAGGCTCCACCTTAACAGCCGGGGATTGTCTCCAGAAACCCAACTAAGCCACACCAACAGGTTGTGAAGTATTAACAAGCAAGGTGAATTGCTGTCAATAGAGGTAGGGCTGCAGTTTTTTGAGCACCCACACCACAGCCAGGCACTCCTTTTTGATGGCGGTGTAACTCACCTCCCGTGGTAACAGCTTTATGCTGAGGTAAGCCACGGGATATTCTCTGCCATCGTCCCCAACCTGGCTCAGCACCGCCCCTAATCCAAACATAGAGGCATCTGTGTGGAACGAGAATTGTTTTTGGATTAGGAGCAGCCAGGACAGGGGCATTTACCAAGGCGTTCTTAAGGGCCAGTCCAGTCTACCTGTCTGGGCAAGGTTTTTCGAGTCAAAGGGGCTTAGCTAGGGCTTAGCTAGGGCACTGTAATAGGGGACACTTTTCCTGTAATAGCCAGCAGTCCCTAGGAAGGACATCACCTGGGTCTTAGTGCGGGGGTGAGGCCAGCTAGCTACTGCCTCAACCTTGGATGGCTTGGGCTTCTGTGTTCCACACCCTACCCGGTGTCCTAGGTCCCTCATACCTAGGTCCCTAATCCAGTCTAGTACAGCTCCTACATGTACCATACTTTCCTCCCAAGTGTCGCTGTATATGACTATGTTGTCCAGGTACGCGCAGGCATAATCCTGGAGGCGCTCCAACAGTCGGTCCACCATCCTTTGGAAAGTGGCTAGGGCATTCTTCATCCCAAGGGGCATCACCCTAAATTGGTACAAGCCAAACAGGGTGATGAAAGCCGACTTGGGAACAGCATCAGTCGCTAGGGGAATCTGCCAGTACCCCTTATACAGATCTACAGTGGTGAGGTACCGGCCACCAGCCATCCTATCTAGCAGCTCATCTATAAGGGGCATGGGGTATGCATTCAAGACCATCTTGTCATTGAGCCTCCGGTAGTCTACACAGAACCTGGTGGCTCCATATCATTTCGGGATCAGTACTACTGGGGAGGCCCAAGGAATCTTGACCCCTAGCCGGAGCATCACCTGGATCTCCTGCCTCATATTCTACTGTACCAACTCTGGTATTTGGTATGGGGTTTGCCTCAGGGGTTCATGGTAGGGCTTCAGCATGTTGACATGTAACAGGCTACTAGCCCCGGGACCTGAGCAAGGACCAATCCCATAGGTAGTGTCACATTTTTGTTCCACTACCCAGCAAGGGCCCTGCCAGGTAGACTGTAGCCTGTCCAACCTGAAAGCTACTGCTCCTGGCTCCTCGATCATACCAAGTGTGCTGGCACTTCTGGTCCACCTGGAGGTTTCCACGCACCAGGTGAGTTCCACCAGCTGGTCCCTAAACTCCAGCACATATGGGATGATGGGGGTCCCTTACTGTTTCCCAGTGCTCCCTGATAAGGTCTAGGGGCCCTCTAAGAATCTGACCCAACATTAATTCAAACTGAGAAAATCCTTGGGCACCTCACGATATGCGAACAGGGGATGCGGCAGGGATCTTTCCCAATCCTTGCGAGTCGCTGCAAAGGTAGTAAGCATCTGCTTTAACGTGCCATTGAAGTGATCACACAGGCCATTAGTCTGGGAGTGATAGGGGGAACTTAGGATCGGTTGAATGCCGCATAACCTCCACAGTTGGCTAGTCATTTTGGCAGTAAACGGGGTGCCTCGATCTGAGATGATCTCCCGAGGAAAGCCAATCTGGTAAAACACTCACATCAGTGCTTCAGCCACAGTCTCTGACGAAATGTTGCTCAGGGCGACTGCCTCGAGGTACCGAGTCACGTAATCCACAATGGTCAGAATATACTTCTTTCCAGAGGGGCTAATCTTCAATGATGGGGAGGAGCTGGAGCTTGGCCTTGTATTAGGGAGGATAATGTAAATATCAAATGCAGTGCCAAGTAACTATACATCTGTATAATCGTTATGACTTGTATTTACTGGATATTTAACGCTCAAACCCAAGTTTAAGCATGTTGCCATTTCAATCCTACACACTGGTCTTTTCTATGTGTCAGAGTGGACATCAACTTGCACAAACTTTGTCTAGCATATGCTGTAACAATGGAGAAACACATATTATAGACATTTAATGGCGTTGAAGAGTTATCCAATCGTTTTAATTTCCAGTTTTTATTTGTAATGTACTGTTTGGCATTTTATATTTTGTTCCCTTCAAGTGTAAAAAAAGTTTAAAAGGGTAGAATAAAAATATAAATAAAAACTAAAACACAGGGACGGGGCCTGACTGCCAAGCTGAGCGGTCGACCTCTGCAAGAGCTCCATGCAAAATTGTGATTACCTACTTTGCAGAAACTTATACCCTGACAGCATAGGCTGTGACACCAGATGACATACCCCAGCGATCACAAGAAGGTGTTGCACAAGAGGGCATGAGAGTGGAGACGAAAGATATCCAGCAATGACGTACTCTCTCTTCAGAGGATCCAAACTTCTCAATCAGGTTCAATCAGGGCCTCGCTGTGGGAGAAAACATGCTGGCAACTTGAGATGGAAGCTTGGAGGTCTTGGTTTCAGATGTGGAACTCTGTATTACCAGTCATGGGTCTGGGCTGACTGCATAAGCATTTTTTTAAGGCATTAGGCCATGCTTGGAAGGGATAATACCGTTAAACTGATTTTAGGTCCCAATGGCCTGTCTTCCTGGCAATACATAAAACATATATATAATAATATATAAATATTTGGTGTGAAATGAAAACCCTGTTTCTCCTGAACAAAATGATATATAATAAGTGTGGGTCCATTTAATATGAAAGAGGAAAATTATGGTTGAACAACATGTAGCGCAAATTCCAGGTTTTGTTTACGTTTTATTTTGGTCTAAACTTGTACAGCTGCCTCAGTCCTTACGGGGTTAAAGAAAGGTGTAAACCTCTCACAATGTTGTCCAATCATTAGTCCTCTAAACATTTTCTCTTCTAATACATTCTGTATAATATATGTTATTAATATAAATATAATTGTATACAATATTCATATATTTTATAATATATGTAAATACATCATTATTATATTTACCTCTAATATAAAATTATATGGACAAATCGAATAGCCACATTCTTTAAAAACCATATGGCCTGAATTATAGCAAGCTAATCAGTCAGTTTATTGACATATGTTAAGCATTTCGCATGTGCTGTATATTTAATGTGTACTACACCATTGGAAATGTATATAATTTACATGACAGCTGTCTTGTCCAAACTTTTTTTCTTAATGTAAATATCAATGCATTCCTCTAAATAATATTCTTGAGAAACATATTTTTAAACAAACTTGTTTATTAGAAAAATATGAAATAGTATTATTTTCTCAGCAGTGTTAATGGATTTGGCATGCATTCTTATTTAAGAGCCTTAAATTCACTGATAAAAAAAGAGAATCAAATAACTTTCAAAGTGTATTTCTCACAGAAACTCTGCATGAACTGTCTCAATGTGATAATCCTTTAAATCCTTTTAAAGTCTAATTGTTTTATGTCCAAGTCTAGCTTTAAGCTTTATCATTTTGGGTAACAATTATTAAAATCCCTGGCTTTGTAAGCTCTGTATTCTCTAATAAGCATGCTGACACTCTGCAGAATGTTTGCTAAATTATATTGGCTGTGTATGCTTTGCGTACTGCATATGTTTTACCTAAAGGTGCCCTTTAAATCATATGGTATGCATTATTTAAGGCTTATATTTAATTTTTTTCAATAGCTTCTGAAAAGCCTAAACATATCTGAGTCTAAAAGCTAAAGCATGGTACCTAACTACTGTAATTTTTACATCAATAAAATAAACTAATTCTAGGGAGTGTATGAATGTGTGCCATGTACTAATTTAAAAAAATGATTGAGAACAGAGTAAGTGTATATTATTTGCATATATTACAATTTTAACAGTTTAACATACCACATGATTTTCATGTAATGTATTATTTTAAAAATTCTATTATTAAAGCATACGCCTTAGTCAAAACATACTCTGTCAGGTGTTTATTATTACATAACCTAGCACTCATTAGAAGGCTCTAGACTCATGTTTCTGTTTAAACCAAAGAAAATGTACCTGCGCTCTTCCCAAATCCCTATTCATATTTAAACAATTAGAGGTTATTTAGCTTCTCCAATGGCCATAAGAGACTTTAGCACACCTGCCACATCAAAGCAAACTTCTCAGGTGGGTCCTACACTAACCTTTCACCTTGCTGCCGCCACAGGAGTGATGGGAGTTTGAGCGCAGGACTTGTTTTTTTGTTTTTCTTGTCTGTGTCTGTTTGGCAATGCTTTCAAACAGGTTTCCAAAATGTCTTAGTCGTTGTTATACGGCTCCTAAGAAATTCCACTGAGGATGATGTATTGCATGAACATGTGGTATCATTGTGAACTGCATTTCTAATCTTGATCAATGTTCTACTACTCATAGCTTTTCCACAGTTACATATATGTTTAATTTACCCAGTGGACAGCATGAATTAATTAGTTGGTTCTTTACAAGTACTACTAGTAATTATTATAATAAGAATAATAACAATACGTTCTATTATTCTCATGCCACATTTAATCACTTGGCCCTAATGGGAAGAAATGTATTAGATTAAATTCACCACGGATGTGGTACCTTTCATTAGAAGAAGTTAGGAAATTGTGTTTTTCCATATTAAGTTTTGGGATATAAATGTATGCCTTCTAGAGTAAAGCTTGGATGCTTGCACAGAGTTTTCTGTGCATGCATATTTGGTTTGTATTCCTAACACTCTTACGTCTCTTTTATATGAGACCAAAAGCATAAATATGCTTAAGTTGTGTTGGTTCCCTGCGTGTTCCTTCATTCAATAACATCTAGTCTCTGATGACATTTGGTATATATGTAACAGTATTAATATGCTGACACAGTAACCATAAAATATATTGCAGTTTCTGCCAGTTTTAACTACAAACTGAGATGCCTTAATGCTGTTTTTTTGTGTGTGTTTTTTTTTTTTTGTTTATTGGAGACATATGTCTAAAGAATACAATTAACTTGAATCAAATAATATGTGTTGGCATGTTTAGTAATTAATTAATATCTGCCAACACAGTCTCACAGCCCACTCCAGCAACTCAAAATGTATCTCAAACAAAAAGCTAGACTTGGCATAATTTTGTTGCTTGCAGAGTGAAAAAAGAATGATTTCAAGTAGACATACGGCACATTATTTAGGCAAACATATATGATCCCCAAAAGTGTTTTAAATGGGATACTATCAAAAGAACATTTACCTATCAATGGCAGAGTTAAATTATTAGTCAGTGGCCTTTAAGTTGTAGGTTTAATTTGGTACATGTCCAACAATATTTGAAGGAACACTTCAGCTTAGTCAAATCAAGGTCAGATACCCCAACAATCTTCTTTAGGGACCTGAAAATAAACAATTTAAAAAGTGAGCATGATTTTTTTTAATGTTTTTGTGAAAGTTACTTTAGTTCAGGTACAAGTTTATTATATATGTACAAACATAAATTAATTTAGTACATCACAAACTCACACAGTAAAGGTGTTAGAATTTAAGAAAGAAAAGTCTGTATGAAGATTTTTTTTGACAGAAATTACATAATATTTGGAGTCTACTTGTATTTTATATACATTCAAAGCAATAATCAATATAAGGCTTCTGACTCATAAGCAATATAGAGTGTACACAGTTTGTGGCATGCATTTATTGTACGCCACCAATGATGCATGAAAATCTTCCACATATTCTATTGCTGGAGAGAAAAGAACACTGAGTTTACATTAACTACTTGGAACAGAAATAAGTGAATTAGATGCAGGGTTCTGACACCATGTTTGCTTGTAATATAGGTTCACGCTGTGACAGCTATTGTATGATTGAAACTCTAGTTACCCATTTGCACATATTAGTCAGAACCTTTTGTAAGGCCTGCTAGATATACAATATGGTGTGATTACCAATACTTATTTTATTTTTGCCATTTACTACCATATAGTTAACTATGTTTCCCATTATAGAAGTTTTTACGTTTTCTGAAAAAGTCTGTGAATCTAATGACATTTTTGTTTTGTTCATATTACATGAACTAGCTTTGTATATGATTTGATCAGTTTCTTAACCACTTCAATGTCTAAATAAAATGTAAACATTTTTGGTTGCATGCATTTTGCAGAAGGAAATCTAGTTCATTAACCCCTTAAGGACCAAACTTCTGGAATAAAAGGGAATCATGACATGTCACACATGTCATGTGTCCTTAAGGGGTTAAACCTAATTCATACTCTAGGTATGATTACCAACTTTCTCTGTCAGAAGTCACTAATCTTTAATATATTGCCTGCAAATGTGTTATTTTCAAACAGTACAGGAAGTTTCAATGGGTTATATCATTCCTAAACTCAGGTAGGAGGAGGAGGAGTGAAAGTACTGTAGCCATTACATTAGCATTATATTGTAAAAGCTAGATATAGCAGTTTAAATACATTGTTTATTAAAACAATATGACTTACCTGTGTTTACTGGGCATTATACTCAAATGTAGACATTCTTTTTACATTCTGTTGCCATTCTTGTAACCTGTAATACTAGTTATCCCTCTTTGGTCCTAACAAATACCAAATACAAGTAAAGCCTGAACGAATAGGTCTCCCTCACTGTGTTTGCAAAAATTCATTAAAATATACTCATTGGCCTAATCTACAAAAATATTTTAGAGCTAGTATTTTGCCGTAGAGGCTATTTTTAATAATGCATACGTATGAAATTGTGTTTAAATACATTATTATATCATTATTTACTAATCTCAAGAATAAATATGAATGATGCTTTACCAGTGCCACTTTTCAATATATAACTGGTGTTTAATTATATGGGAACATATGGGTACACATGCGTGCAGATGCTTCAATTCAGCCAGCTCTAGTAGAGTTGGTCTTTAACCCCCATCCCAATTTTAGGGCATGCTATGAAGTCCTAAAAAAGGAGGGTTTTAAGGCTTTTTGGGTGGCTTAGTATACCTCAATGATCTGTCCCTCCCTCCTGCCCAAATACTTACCTTCCACTCTGATCACGATCGAGGCACCTGCCTGACAACCCATGACAACTCAATCACATGACATGGATCAGCTGAATTGGCTGCAAGGGGACTGGCTGGGTTGCCAGGCAGGTCATAATACTCAAAAAAACAATATAGCCATCTATAATGCAGTGATATAAATAGGTGAAATTGTATTTACCATTTCATGTTCCAAATGTAGATATAACAAAGGATTCCTCTTTATCCTCAAATATACAGAACCAAATAATATATATCTGCAAAAATATAGAACACAGAATACAACCCATAGAGTAGTATATTGGAAAACTTTCTGTATAGTAAATTTCAAGGTTACACTCACAAAATTGAGGTACATTCAGGCGATGTACATGATGTAGATGTCAAAGGTTGATTGAACCCATATGGTCAAAGGCACATGTGGAGAGAAAGCTGAACAAACATAGTGCAACACTATAATATGAAAAGTCCTGAAGTACCAGGTCCAAATAGTCTGATTTTATGGAAGAATAATTCTGGAAAAAGTCCTCCGCTCCAATAATTTGATGGCGGCAAACAAAAATAGTAAAATTAAATAATGTGACAAGGTTCAAATTGGAACTTTGAATAATAGCCCTATGCATTTAGTCTTGATAAGAAGATTTCCTCCGAGGCAGGGAAAGTGTCAGTGACTGCTGTCCAAATGCTTCTGTGTGCTCATTTATAAGTCTCTAGTTTCATTGGTGGATCGCCATCAGCCCATTCACTATGGGGGTACCATCTGTGAGTTATTCTCAGTCAAGTTCCATCTTCGGAATTTCTGCCGGGAACCGTTCGCTGGCGAACATAACGTGTTCGCGGTCGCGAACATAACGTGTTCGCGGTCGCGAACACGCGCGATGTTCGGTCTGCCCTCTGTTCGTCATCATTGAGTAAACTTTGACCCTGTACCTCAGAGTCAGCAGACACATTCCAGCCAATCAGCAGCAGACCCTCCCTCCCAGACCCTCCCACCTCCATGACGAATAGGGGGCGGACCGAACATTGCGCGTTCCCGGGGAACTGTTCGGGACATCACTATTTCCGAGTCATTACCTTATTAGGAGTTCTGGATTTTAAATCTTCTTGGAATGCACATGCGTTCCACTGCCCTTGTGGAACGCATATGCTTCCCACCTCCATTACGTGTCTTCTCCTCATTTAAATGGAGTGCACATACATTCCCCTAGCATCTGTTTTTGGTGATGGCTCTTGTTCTTCTCGGAATGCATATGCGTTCCAGCAACTCTCTGGCGAGTCTATGTCCACAATATTGGCTAGAAATTGGAACAAAGAGTTGTAAAAGCTATAGTCCCCATTTGTCTTCTTGTGCAAAAGATCAGTCTCATAAGTCCCAATGTGTGAACATGGAGGAAAGTAAAAAAGAAATAAACAGGATGGAAAAATAATTCAAGACTTTTTAACTAAGGCTTATAAAAATACCTCAAAATGGTCTCTATTAAATTAAGATAATCATATAAACCAACAGATGATTCTATATTATAATGTAATATCTGTCAAACCTTAAGTTGAATACAATGAAACATCTGTATAAAAATGGGGAATATACATTAACACCTTAAGGACAGCAGGTGTGCTATGCCGTCCTTGGGGACCCTCGCTCTAAACGCCGGTGGCATAGCATGTCCCCACTGTCCTATTTACTTACCCACTCGCAGCGATCCCACACTGGCGATGGCGGTGGGGGGACTCACGTGGCATCCCAGGGAGTCCCCCTGCTCCCATTCCAGCTCTCCTGGGCCATGTGATCGCGAAGTCCTTGCGAGGACCTCACGATCACAAGGACGGCATAGCTGTCATAGCCGTCCATTGCAGTGCCAGCAGGGGGAGTGTCTGGAATGACAGGTAGTCCCCCTGCTGCTTGTAAAATGTAAAAAAAAATGTTAAACACAGTTTAAAATAAAACAATACATACTTAGATCAGATATATATGATTTAAGTGTGTGTGTATGTGTATATATATATATGTATATATATATACACATACACTAAGTGTATTTTGATATTAATAGTTATTGAAAAAGACCTCATTGAGGTCGAAACGTTGCAATAAACCTGCTTGAAGAACAATCACAGTGAGTGCCTGGGATTCTTTCTATATGTATACATTTCTTGGGGTTTTTTTGCTGACCCTTGCCCAGTAGCACCCTGTGTTTAAATTGATGTGATTGAGTGCAACCCTATCTCCTTTTTTCAATTAATAGTTATTGAGTCAAATATAAGGCTTGTGTTTCAGTGTTTTCATGTTGAAATTCGCCAGATTGGTTACGTTGCCTTTGAGACCGTATGGTAGCCCAGGAATGAAAAGACTGGCCAAAATTGGTGTTCAAATTGTTTTTTTTGCATTTTTACACACAAAACATATATTAACACTAACTTTGGCCAATGTTTTTTGACTAAGTGGCTACTAAAAAAGACTAGACACACCCCATTTGCAATACCTTGGGTTGTCTTCTATTGCAAATGGCATGTTATCATGGGGGTAATTCTCATTCCTGGGCTACCATACGGACTCAAAGCCAACATAACCAATCTGGCGAATTTCAATGTGAAAAAACTGAAAAATGTAACATGCTATATTTGACCCTGTAACTTCCCAAAACACCATAAAACCTGTGCATAGGGGGTGCTGTTTTGTATGTGAGACATTGCTGAATACAAATATGTGTATTTTATTGCAGTAGAATCAAACTGTTTTATGACATTCACAGTTAAAATGTCACTAAAAAAATAAAATAAATTATTTTATATATTTTATTAATATTAAATTAGATTTCATACCTAAATAGTTGATGTTAAGTGAAAGCCCTGTTTCCCCTAAATACAATGATATCTAATAAGTGTGGGTGCACTTAATATGAAAGAGGTGAATTACGGTTGAACAGACATATAGTCAAATTCCAGATTTTGTTTACGTTTTTTTTTTTTATCACAACGCGTACATTTGGCTCAGTCCTTAAGGTGGTGATATAGATTAAAAACAATAACAAACATATGATAGATATAAGATAGGAGCCAAGGGGGGAAAATGAGGACTGAGATTGAAATGTTGACTGTACCTTTGCACAAATAAATACAAGCCCTCTGAGTACATTTCTCTGGGATGTTGTATTGGGGCATGAAATAGCACGAAGGCACGAACGGGACAGGAATGTGAGTGCCAAGCCCATGTTGTATAGTGTGTTTGTGTGTGTGTGTATATATGTATATATATATATATATATATATATATTACTATAATTCATAACAACCCAGCAGAAATACCAGATAATTTAATTTCCAAGTCCTACATTGGACCCTGTAATGTTCCAAAACCCCATAAAATCTGCACATGGAAGGCATCATTGTACTTGGCAAACATCACAGCATACAAATATGTGGGTTTTATTGCAGTAAAAGCTAACAGTATTATGAGATTCACAACATATTTTAATTTCTCATACTTTTTTAGATATCTGTAAAAGAGATAAAATGGATAGAGGAAAATATAAATTCAAAATGCTGAACTCAGAATTCTAACAGGAAGTAGCAGACAAACAGTTAAAATTCTTCGGCTTCATGTATTTTGCATGCATTCAAATATACTGTGTCTATTGTCCACTTTTAGAAATTTAGATCAAAGTACAAGTTTTGAGCTACCATATGAATTTGATAAATGGCATTTCATTTAGGAATATATTTATTTCACTTTATCTTCTTCTTAAATTGTGCATGGACACTGTCTTCTGCAGCTCATATGATGTATTACTCATTGTAAACATTCCTAATTTAAACTTTTGAAATGACTTTATATGCATCTATCAACATCACTATATTAACTGCTAAAATACAAATTTAACAATAATTTAGTTTTTGATTTAGTAAATAGGTATATTTTACTACTTATAACATATAGATAAATTCTCACTGAAAATAGTACATTATAATGATTGCTTATGCTAAAATTATATTAGTTAAAATGGGACACAACAGTTTTCTCCTGCGATTGTTTTCAGTAAGTAAAGAAATATGGAGTGTCCATGGACAACAATAAAGCAACAGTGGAAATCAATGTTAGGTTCAGAAGAACATTTTTAAGCTACTTATGGAACATTTAGCCACCTGTCTTGCAAATATTGCACTATGCTAAAGGGTAATGTGGCTGAAGATTCATATAGTTTTACAAAGTTTGAATAGTGCACACATTAGTAAGAGAGTAATCAAGGATGCTCCAGGAATGGAAGGAAAACCCTCAAAACTCACTGGTAAGTTTCACAAAAACCCAGACACACCAGGTAGTTTCCTCAAATTGGCAGTACTTTATTAAGGAACAGTGTACAGCAGCAGCTTTTACTCGAGCTTTTGTCAAGCTTTGTCCAGACAGTTATTGACTACACAGAATGATATTAAATAAGATCAGTTTACCGTCAAACAGTGAATGTAGACTGACTATAAACATTGGTGCGGTACATCTAAATTCAAATTAAGTACTTGTAAAGTTGGAATTCCTTTTTCTTTTGTTAGGTATGATGGCAGGATGGAAGATGAGTCACCAAAGGTGAAAGCAAAATAATGGTCAGTCTCATCCAAAACATTTAAAAACGTTTTTTGATAAAAAAGTCCAATTGGCCACTCACACTTTTAATGTCAACTTCAAGCTTTCAGATAATATTTAAAGAGATCACTCTCTTGCTTCAGAGCCTTGACACTCTCAGGATCAGCTATGGGAAGGGAAAGTGCCTTTCTTATTTCCCCTTGCATTATCACCACTACATTCTTGTTTTATGTCTATGGCTAAACATTAAAGGGAATCTTTGGGGTCATTGCTGAAAGGAAGTTTTACTGATTTCATATTCATCATTTTTGCACATAGTATTTGCAACTTTTGCACATATATGTATTTGCACTTGCATAAGTAATAGGTTGTGATTGTCACCGCAAATATTGAAATATTCATCCAAAGCATTTAACTGATATCCTAACTGACTTTGAGGTGTAGAGAGTGAAAGATAAACGAATGTTCAATGTTTTTGGGTACTTTAGCTTTTCTATATTTCATTTATCTACTTCACCTATATGGTAAATTGGCATCATTTACCTTATCATTTCAATTTGACTTGAGCTCCTGACTTGTTTTGGTTTTACATTGTCTATGTCTGCACTGATCATGTGGTTAGTTTTAATATTTATGCTGATTTCTGGTTCCCAAGCTCATCCATATTAATCAATTTGTTACACGATGCCACGTATTTTGTTATTGCATTTTATGTGATATTTGTTTTTCTAAAGTATTAATTTTTTTCTTATAAGGTTGAAAAAAAAAGGAAGGTTGGAATAGGTGAGTAAGTCATTCATTTTGTCCTTTAATTTTTTTTTTTTTTTTTTATTCCAGTTTTAAAATTAAATTATTTGTGCTGCTCTCCCTTATTTCAAATGCCTTTCATGCTTGGCTGAGTTCTGTGGTGCCTGCTACCTCCACAGACAGTTGGGAGAAGCTGATGATGGGCAGGGCACTGCTTTTTTTTTTTTTTACACACTGAAAGAGGTTCACTCATGTATGAGAAAAAGATGTTCATTTCAGGGTTGGAAAGGTTCAGTGGGACATTAATTGCCCATGTCCACTTATTTTTTCCTAGAAAAACAAATGACCGTCCTTTAATGTGGAAAAAATAAAGTGCTAATGGCAGTATTAGCTGCTAGATAAAGCAATAAGTTAAAGCTAGTCTCACACCAGATTCATTTACTAAGGTCAGGGCAGGCAACCTTTGGCACTCCAGATGTTTTGGATTACATCTCTCATAATGCTCTTAGACCAAAGCTTGAAGATTATTGAAGATGTTGTCCATAGCATCTGGAGTGCCGAACGTTGCCTACCCCTGACCCAGGCTATCTGCTACTCCAACACAGGCACAGCAAGGTAAACTTGTAGGATCACTGCTGGTCTGTGTACCTCAGTAGCTGAAGTCAAAGTGTCTGGAGAATCCAGCTTGGATGCATAGTTGTTTTATTGCTTCTCCTCCCACCCAATATTGGTCACTTTACTTTATCTGTGAATAAATATAAAATTTTGCAGCTGTCCCCTAACCATCAATCATCTTTTTTGGTATATTTTAATTGGACAGGAGATCCAGCCCACATGATTAGGCAGGCATCTTGTCCATCAGTGGAAACTCAGCTGCTTATTGACCAACACTCAAATAAAATCAGCCTCTTTTCCATTCGATCTCCTGTTTTTCTGGTGCCATTAATGACATTCAGAAACAAGAGCAGAACATGTCAAATTTGGTGCAAGTCAGATCCTCTGAGATCCTGCAACATGGCAATACGAAAATAAGAAATTTTTCCAATAACCTGATCAATCCAAATTTGATTGAATGTCTGTTTTGCCCAAAATAAGTCTCCAAGTCTAGAAATTTGCTCTTTAATTGTCAGGGTACCTGTAGTCTCTACCTCTGAGAAAGGTAGAGACTTAGACGTTTATCCTTCCAGAAGGGCTGTTTCCCCCGTTCCTCGCGGTTCTCTCGGCCATTTACACGCCGGCCGCGAGGGATCCACTTCCATTTATGACGCGACGCTCAGTAGCCGACGTCATGACGCCAGTCCAGCTCGATCTGTCAGTCAAGTCCTGAACACTAATCAGGACTCGTCGGGGGTGTGATTACCTCCTAGAACCGGGGTATTTAATAGAGCTTCCCGCTTTTGCTCATTGCCCTGTCGTGGTTCTAGCTTGTCTAGTCACTCAGTGCTCTTGTATTCTAGTTGTCTCCTTGTTTCTGACCCGGCTTGTTTGTAATACCCTGTTACCCTTTGACTCGGCTTGTCTCTCGCTTACCTGTCTTCTCGTTCCCTCGACCTCGGCTTGTCTCTGACCATTCTCTACTTACTCCTTACGTTAGTCCGGCCATTCTAAGGTCCGGTATACGTACCTTACTATCTGTTTGTACTCTGCGTGTTGGATCCCTGACCCGATCCTGACATTACGACAGGGGCAATGGATCCTGCAGGTACAAACATTCAGCTTGCTCCTTCCGATCCTAGGTTTGACGCCATGGATCACAGAATGGACCAGATGGCTCTAGCGCTACAGGCGTTATTATCTCGTTCTAATAATCCACCAGAGGAGATGCGTACTACTTCTATCTCTCCTGTGAGTACAGGTCTAGAGGTAGCCACTGTAGGTGCTTCTTCCCGTATCACCCCACCTGTACGTTATGCTGGTTCTCCTGAGAAGTGTCGTGTTTTTTTAAACCAAATCAGTATCCACTTCGAATTACAACCACGCTCCTATCCTACAGATAGGGCGAAGGTTGGATTTATCATCACATTACTCGTTGAGAAGGCTCTGAGATGGGCCAATCCATTGTGGGAGAATGATAATCCGTTAGTATATAATTATAATGCCTTTGTAGTTGCTTTTAGAAGAACTTTTGACCCTCCTGGTAGAAAGGTCAATGCAGCTAGATTACTGTTGCGCCTTAGACAAGATAACCGAACACTTGTGGATTATGCACTAGAGTTCAGGTCCTTGGCGGCAGAAGTTAAGTGGAATGAACAGGCTTATATAGACGTATTTTTAAACGGATTATCAGATGTAATACTTGACGAAGTCGCTACTAGAGAGCTTCCTGAGAATTTGGAGGATCTAATTTCCTTTATTTCTCGCATTGATGAACGCTTAAGAGAGAGGCAGAACACTCGAGATAGAACCTGTAGGCCTTCCCTTAAACTAGCTCCCTCATTCCAAAGTCCTGAAACCAAAACCTTACTTTTTCCAGAACCTATGCAGATAGGCAATACTCGCCTCTCAGAAGAGGAGAGACAGTACAGGAGAAGGGAGGGTCTATGTATGTACTGTGGAGTCAGAGGTCACTTACGCCTAAATTGTCCTAATCGCTCGGGAAACGCTCGCACCTAAGTTTCTCTAGAGGACAGGCCTTGGGTGTTTCTATTTTGTCCTCTACTCATAATTATAAAGATCACAGGCTTCTGCTACCCGTTTCTTTAACTTGGGAGAAGGGAGTACTAAAAACTATGGCGTTGATAGATTCCGGAGCTGCTGAGAGCTTTATCGACCAAGTTTTTGTTACCAAACACGCTATCCCATCCCAGTTAAGGGAGACACCCTTGGCCGTTGAGGCCATAGATGGTAGACCTTTAGTTGAGCCTGTTATTTTCCGTGAAACCATACCTGTTAACTTAACTGTTGGTATCTTACACGAGGAAGACATATCTTTATTGCTTATTTCGTCTCCTTCTGTTCCCATAGTCCTGGGGTATTCTTGGTTAAAGAAACATAACCCTACTATTGATTGGGAATTAGGGGAGATAGTCTCATGGGGTCAGAGTTGTCAAGAGAGGTGTTTACGGAAGGTCTCGCCGCTTTACTTAGCTAACACATCGACTAATTCTACCGACTCTACAGAGGTACAAATACCGCCTCTGTACCTGGATTTAAAGGCGGTATTTGACAAAAAGAATGCCTATACTTTACCTCCACACAGGTCCTTTGATTGTAAGATTAATCTACTTCCTGGTACTATGCCTCCCAGGGGTCATGTATACCCTTTGTCTACTAAAGAGAACTTAGTCCTAGAGGAGTATATTCATGAAAACCTAGACAAAGGATTCATTAGGAGATCCTCCTCTCCTGCCGGGGCTGGGTTTTTTTTTTGTTAAAAAGAAGGATGGCACACTGAGACCTTGCATTGACTACCAAGGTTTGAACAAGATAACCATTAGAAATGCTTACCCTATTCCTTTGATTACCGAACTCTTTGATCGTTTAAAGGGTTCCAAAATTTTCACCAAGTTGGATCTCAGAGGGGCATATAACTTGGTGAGAATCCAGCAGGGACACGAGTGGATGAC
This sequence comes from Pelobates fuscus, assembly GCF_036172605.1. Taxonomy (NCBI): domain Eukaryota; kingdom Metazoa; phylum Chordata; class Amphibia; order Anura; family Pelobatidae; genus Pelobates; species Pelobates fuscus. The sequence goes on along the minus strand of NC_086321.1, from coordinate 200,004,322 downwards.
GGCATTCAATACTCGATATGGGCACTATGAATATACAGTAATGCCTTTTGGTCTATGTAATGCACCGGCTGTATTTCAGGATTTGATCAATGAAGTTCTTAGGGAATTTCAACATGACTGTGTTATTGTATACCTGGATGATATACTTATACATTCTAGGGAAATTGAGACTCACCACGAACAAGTCAGAAGGGTTTTGCGCAAACTCCTTCAACATGGCTTGTACTGCAAATTGGAGAAATGTAGCTTTGATCAATCCCAGATAAACTTTCTTGGTTATGTGATTTCTGGGGAGGGATTTAAGATGGACCCGGATAAACTCCAGTCCATTTTAGATTGGCCTTTACCCAAGGGTCTCAAGGCCATTCAGAGATTTATTGGATTCTCCTATTATTATAGGCGCTTCATTAAGGGATACTCTTCAATTATTGCGCCTATCACCAATATGACCAGACAGGGGGCTGACACTAAGAATTGGTCTACTGAGGCTCTTCTTGCTTTTAAAACTCTCAAGGAACTTTTTGCCTCTGCACCAATTTTAGTTCACCCTGATACGACTCTGCCTTTCCTACTCGAGGTAGACGCCTCAGAGACGGGTATAGGTGCTATCCTGTCTCAAAGGTTAGGTGTGGATAAACCATTACACCCATGTGGATTTTTTTCCAAAAAATTATCTGGTTCTGAGAGCAGATATGACATTGGTGACAGGGAACTACTAGCGGTTATCATGGCTTTAAAGGAGTGGAGACATTTATTGGAAGGGACCTTACATCCTATTACTATTTTGACGGACCACAAGAACTTGTCCTATATTGGGGAGGCCAAGCGATTGTCTTCCAGGCAAGCTTTTTGGTCTTTATTCCTCACTCATTTCAATTACGTTCTCACTTATAGACCTGGTTCGAAGAATTCTAAAGCCGATGCGTTGTCTCGCCAATATGAACCTTCTGCTTTATCTGAGCCGATTTTGTCCTCTATAGTACCCAAGTGCAATATTATCGCTTACACGAGTCTCAAAATCCATTCTCCGTTGCTTGCCCAGATCATGAAGTCACAATATCTGGCACCTAAAGAGACTCCTGAGGGAAGAGACTTCGTTCCTCCTGAACTCCAACTGGAGCTCTTACAGTGTTTTCACGAAAGTAAGGTGGCTGGTCATCCTGGCATTCGCAAGACATATTCCTTAATCTCTAAAGATTTCTGGTGGCCTTCTTTACGGAAGGATATTAAGGAGTTCATCGGAGCGTGTGAGATCTGTACCAAGACTAAACAACCTCATACGTCTCCATGTGGTCTATTACTTCCCTTGGACATTCCAGAGAGACCATGGTCCTGTTTGGCTATGGACTTTATTGTGGATTTGCCTGTTTCTAAAAGACAGACTGTTATTCTCATGGTGGTTGATAGATTTACTAAGATGGCTCATTTCGTGCCTTTACCTAAACTTCCGACTTCTCCTGAATTGGCGGAGATATTCGCGAGAGAAATTTTTCGCTTACATGGGATACCTTCCGAAATTGTTTCTGATAGAGGTTCTCAATTTGTTTCACGTTTCTGGAGATCCTTCTGTTCTCAACTAGGCATCAAATTGAATTTTTCTTCTGCCTATCATCCTCAGTCTAACGGAGCTGCTGAACGTACCAATCAAAAGATTGAACAATATTTGCGTTGTTTTGTTTCCGAACACCAGGACGATTGGGTCGGTTTGATTCCTTGGGCGGAGTTCGCACACAATAATCTCGTTTGTGATTCTACTCGTTCTAGTCCCTTTTTCATGAATTATGGCTTTCATCCTTCCATTCTTCCTTTGGTCTCTTCTTCCCAAGGAGTACCGTCGGTCGATGTTCATGTTGCCAATCTGAAGAAGTTGTGGGATCAGACTCGACAAATTCTCCTACATAATTCCATGTTGTTCAAGAAACACGCTGATAAGCACAGAAGGGCGGCTCCAGTTTTTGTCCCTGGTGATAGGGTATGGTTGAGTACAAAGAACATTCGTTTAAAGGTTCCCTCTATGAAATTCGCCCCTCGTTACATTGGCCCTTACAGGGTTCTGACTCGTATTAACCCGGTTGCGTATCGCCTAGCTCTTCCACCTGCCTTACGCATCCCTAACTCCTTTCATGTTTCCTTGCTGAAACCGCTTATTTGCAACAGATTTTCCACTACGGTTTCCTCTCCTCCTTCTGTTCAGGTTGAGGGTCAGGAGGAGTACGAGATCAACTCCATCATCGATTCCCGATTCTCCCGGGGGAGGTTACAATATCTGGTCGACTGGAAGGGATATGGTCCTGAAGAGAGGACTTGGGTACCTCAGGAGGATGTACATGCTCCTCGTCTCCGCAGGGCTTTTCACTCCCGCTTTCCATCTCGTCCCGGTTCCTTCCGCCCGGTGGGCGTTTCTGAGAGGGGGGGTACTGTCAGGGTACCTGTAGTCTCTACCTCTGAGAAAGGTAGAGACTTAGACGTTTATCCTTCCAGAAGGGCTGTTTCCCCCGTTCCTCGCGGTTCTCTCGGCCATTTACACGCCGGCCGCGAGGGATCCACTTCCATTTATGACGCGACGCTCAGTAGCCGACGTCATGACGCCAGTCCAGCTCGATCTGTCAGTCAAGTCCTGAACACTAATCAGGACTCGTCGGGGGTGTGATTACCTCCTAGAACCGGGGTATTTAATAGAGCTTCCCGCTTTTGCTCATTGCCCTGTCGTGGTTCTAGCTTGTCTAGTCACTCAGTGCTCTTGTATTTTAGTTGTCTCCTTGTTTCTGACCCGGCTTGTTTGTATTACCCTGCTTATCCCTGTTACCCTTTGACTCGGCTTGTCTCTTGCTTACCTGTCTTCTCGTTCCCTCGACCTCGGCTTGTCTCTGACCATTCTCTACTTACTCCTTACGTTAGTCCGGCCATTCTAAGGTCCGGTATACGTACCTTACTATCTGTTTGTACTCTGCGTGTTGGATCCCTGACCCGATCCTGACATTAATCTTATTTTGAAAATAAATAAACACACATTGTCAGGTACTATATGTTATGCTTTCACTTTAATGGGCAATATCTCTTTAAATTTATGTTTAGTTTAATTAGGTAATGATGGATTCTTTTCTTCTTTTTTGGGGGGCTTGGTTTGTGAAATTTCAAATTGACATTAAACATTTTTAATGTATCTAGAAAGACAGTTGCCAAAATTCTCTATTGTAAAATTCCTAGATTATAATGATACTTACCTGTTTCTCTCTAATTAATTATCTCTGCCACAGCTTTTTTGTTTAATTTCTTCAATCGCACTTTAGATTCCAAATTCCACCTATCTGTAACAGTTTTACAAACTTGTCTTACTCAAAACCAATAAATCTGATATTAATCCATGGTGTAGACTTCCGAAATAGGTTGTAAAAACAACCACTATAAAAAAATTCAAGAATTAATTGGATGTATGTACACATAAAGCTATCCTAAGAACATATTGAGTTTAATATTCACATGTAAGATGGGCAGACTTGATATCTCAAATGGCTAGGTGTGTGCTCCTCCCATAAATATAACTTGAAAAATACAAGATGTCACTGTAGATGAAAACTCTTTACTGCTCAGTGGTTAAAAACTCCACTATTTATTCATGAAAAATGAAAAGTTAAAAATTCAAATTCACTGTGTGGCGTGCAATTAATTCATAAGTCAAGAATGTCGGTAAAGTATGGAGCAGTAAAAGCGTTTTCATCTACAGTGGCTTTATTTTACTTAAACAACAAATCTTTCAAAATAAAACAATGTTCATGATTTTAACCAAGGGTTTTGTCTGATGGTTCTTAAACTTCATTGATGAGGACCAAGATTTACATGACATTAGCTGGGTGACCCATTCTTTAATTTTAAAATTACTTCAGTGACCCACGGAATGTCATTAATGCATTCTATGACAAAATCAATTCTCAAAATCAACTTGATTTTGCTCCCCAGTATTGCATGTTTTTTTTGTTTCACTGCGTTAAGCAGTATTGCTACCAGGGCCGGTGCAAGGATTTTTGCCGCCCTAGGCAAAAGTAAAGTTTGCCCCCCCTCCCCTATGACATCACAATGCCCCATGTTAACTAACGCAAGTGCTGCAGTGCCACCTTGTTTACATTAAAAGGCCTGCAGGGACAGGCTATAGACACCAGAACCACTACATTAAGCTGCAGTGGTTCTGGGGACTAAAGTGTCCCTTTAATGTGAGGTAAATTAGAGATTAGTGCCACGAATAATATACTAGATTGCCTACTTACAATCAGATGAGGATGGTGATGGGCTCTAGCTGCAGTCTGGCTCCACTCGTCTGGTGTAGAACAGGCTCTCTGGAGGCTGTTTGTGTTCTGGGAGAACGGAAAGCAGCTCCATTTTTTTTAAAGGCCCTTTACACAGCTCATGGTCTGGGCCCCAGGGTCCACCTTCATGTTCCACCAAATAGTTTGTTCACAGGAGTAGGGGATGTCCTGATATGTGTGTAAGGAATGCATTGTGTGAATCTGTGTTTGTATGTGTAAGGGCTGCAATGTGTGTTTCTGTGTATGTACGGGATGCAGTGTGTGCGTCTGTAAGGGGTGCATTGAGTGTGTGTAAGGGGTGCATTGAGTGTGTGTAAGGAATGCATTGTGTGTTTCTGTGTGTGTAAGGGATGCATTGTATGTAAGGGTTGAATTGCTTGTGTGTGTGTGTCTGTGTGTGTAATGCATTGTGTGTTTTTCTGTGTGCAAGGGGTGCATTGTGTGTGTGTGATGGATGTCAATCTCTCCCTCCTCCCTTGTCACTCTCTTCTCCCCCTCTCCCTCCCTCGTCACTCTTCTCTCCCCCCCTTGTCCCTCTCTTCTCTCCCCCCCTTGTCCCTCTCTTCTCCCCCCTCTTGTCCCTCTCTTCTCCCCCCTCTTGTCCCTCTCTTCTCCCCCCTCCCTTGTCACTCTCTTCTCCCCTGCGTGTCCCTCTCTTCTCCCCCTCCCTTGTCACTCTCTTCTCCCCTCCCCACTCTCATTCCCCCTCCTAACCCCGTCAATTCCACTCCCTGTAAATTACTTCCCCCCACCTTGTCAATGTATTTCCCTCCCTTTCAATTTATTCCCCCCACCCTGCCTGTCCATTTATTCCCTCACCCTCCCTGTCCATTTATCCCCTCCCTCCCTGTCCACTTATCCCCCCCTCCCTGTCCATTTATTCCCCCCCTCCCTGTCCATTTATCCCCCCTCCCTGTCCATTTATTCCCCCCCTCCCTGTCCATTTATTTCTCCCCCCTCCCTGTCCATTTATTTCTCCCCCCCTCCCTCTCCATTTATTTCCCCCCCCTCCCTCCCTCTCCATTTATTTCTCCTGCCCACCCCCTCCCTCCCCCTCCATTTATTCCCCCCCCTCCATTTATTTCTCCCCCCTCCCTCCCTCTCCATTTATTTCTCCCCCCTCCCTCCCTCTCCATTTATTTCTCCCCCCTCCCTCCCTCTCCATTTATTTCTCCCCCCCTCCCTCCCTCTCCATTTATTTCTCCCCCCTCCCTTTATTCCCCCCACCCTCCCCTACCTATGTTGTAGCGTGGCCGAGCTCTGTACTGTCTGCGGGTACAGGGAGCTTTTGTTTCCTGTACCCGGCCGGACTAAAAGGAAGTGAACACTCAGTGTTCACTTCCTGTTAGTCCGTCCGGGTACAAGAGACAAATGCTCCCTGTACCGGCAGACCATACAGGGCTCGGCCACGCTACAGTGAGGGAGTGACAGGAGGGAGCGCTGAGCGCTTCCCTCCTGTCTGCCCCTCTCCTCATGCTGAGCCCGGGCGGTGCGCCCTCATGTACGCACCAGCCCGGGCGAAGCTGCAGCCACCTGAGGCGCTCTACAGAGCGCTCGGGCGGCTGCTGCATTAGGGGGGCCGGCGCTCCTGGCGGCGCCCCTTCCCAAGGGGCGCCCTAGGCGGCTGCCTAGTCCGCCTTAATGGTAGCGCCGGCCCTGATTGCTACAGTTTGCAATAGAATTGGTGGTGTGGCTAGGGCTGCTTGATCAGAAAGAAAAGGGAATTAAAGGGACACTCCAGGAACCCAGACAACTTCTGCCCATTGGAGTGGTCTGGGTGCCAACTCCCATCACCCTTAACCCTGAAAGTGTAATTATTGCAGTATTTATAATTAATTTTTTTAATTTTTCATTGACATATTGTTTTTACTCAAAATAAATTTTGATAAGATTTAAGTCACTGTTTTGACTATTTCAGTAGTCATTGTACCTCAGTTTGTTTAGCGCCCTCACTTGGAGGAGCCAACTATCTGGCAGCATGTTGCCCTGAAAAGTTGCATACCAAAGGGCTAACTTGAACATCTCTAATATTGCTTGCGCATATTGCTGTTTTTCAATCAGTCAGAAGTGACATAACTTTGCAGTAAAAATGTTAATTGTAGTCTAGTCACTCTAACGTTATACTCCTAATTACTATAACTCAAGGGTGTCTATTATATGCATTTTATTATTACTATTAAATATGTAAAATGTTATTAAGTGCAGCATAATATTTACTTTTAGAATATATTACTAAAATGTAATTAGATATAATTTGTCTGCAATTAGTACATTACATACATGTTCATATTTTTTTATCCTGTCATTTATAGCACAATATACTAATCAACTGCCCAAATGTAGCAACCATTTAAGGGGTATGTCACTCATTTTGCCTATTTATAATATTTGATGTAATACAAGGTCTTAGGGATCTGGCAGTTTAAAAGAACTCTAAACAGCTGCCATGATGTCCCATGTGATCTCTCTAAATAGCGTTGAGCTTGTAGCACAAATGAGCCTAATATCTTCTGTGCATTTTGCAAAGCAATTATGCAAGAATTGTGCCTGTTTCCTTTCTGTAGTGGGTGATAATGATGATAAACTTGCCACTCAATATTTAAAGTCGGCTGACAGTGGCGGGGGAGGAGTGTGGGCGGAACCTGACCCAACGCTGAGGGACATCGGCGCTGGATTCAGGTAAGTCACTGAAGTTGTTTTAACCCCTTCAGCAACATGGGATGGGGGCCCTGCAGGATTCTGCAGTGCCAGGAAAACATAATTGTTTTCCTGGCACTGGAGAGTCCCTTTAGCTTATAAATGACAGAGAATTTAGCAGTGAGACTACAAGGGGCATGATCTAAACTCCAAAACTGCTTCAATAAGTTAAAGTTGCTTAATGCCTATAGTATTTATTTAAGAATTATGTGCTAGCAGATGAAACTTTTAAAATTAAATTCTATTAGAAATGATAAAATATACTATGAGATTGTGTCTCCTCTTAAATAATTTCTTACATCAAAATACTCTGAAATCATTCTTAGCATAGCAAGAACTCATCATGCACATAATAATAATATTTAACCAGGAAAGGTACATTCAGATTACTCTGGTTTTGTTTCTATTTCCCATCTAATAATACTCATTGTGTCTAATTTGGAAAGATGAAGGGCTAAATCAAAGCTGTTGGAATTTGAACCTGTGACCCCAGGGTTGAACAGATTCTAGGGATGATGCATTGGCTATCTCACAGGCCACCAGGCCCGGACTGGCCATCGGGCACACCGGGCAAATGCCCGGTGGGCCGCGGTGGCCATGGGCCGAGGCCGGCAGGGAGATCACAGGATCTCCCCTGCCGGTCTGTGCAGGGCCGGCACTATCCGAGCGCTGGCCCTGCAGTAGTCCATGGCAGGCCGGTGGGGAGATCAGAGATCTCCCTCACCGGCCCACATACAGTATCCTGCGGCCGCCGGCGGGGATAGAGAGGAGGGAGCCAGGCGAGGACCCGGCGGAGCTCCTACTTACAGCTCCGTCGGGTTCCTCTCGCGAGATTCGGAGCGTTGCCATGGCAACGCTCCAGGTCTCGCGAGAGTGAACTCTAGCCTCACAGGCTAGAGTTCACGCACCACTGGACCACCAGGGATGGAAGCCAGCAGCAGGATCCCCCCTCTCAGGCAAGCAGGGAGGGGGGAAATAATCACACATTTGTCAGGATTTAAATTATGTTATGTCATCTTAATGCATTTTAGTCAAAAACACAAATAAACATATAATTTATTATTACAGTGGTGATTGTGCTATGTATGTTACAGACATGAAGACCTTTTCCTCCAGCATGATTTTGGACATGTACAAAGCAGATGAGTGATCAGACACTCCATCTTTGAATTACTTAAATGTTCACTATAAGAACTATAGGCTACTAGCATGACACATGAGGATGGAGAGGCTGTTCATGCACTCATAGCATAGTATTTCTAGTCTGTACTGCTATGCCATTAGTATTTTGGTAGAACAGAAAAAGTGGTCACACACTCACAGCACACACCCACACACACCCTGCACCCCTAACACTCACAGCACACACACACACTGCACCCCTAACACCCACAGCACACACACACACACACACACACACTGCACCCCTAACACTCACAGCACACACACACACACACACTGCACCCCTTACACTCACAGCACACACACACTGCACCCCTGACACTCACAGCACCCTCACTCACACACACTGCACCCCTGACACACACAGCTTCCTCACATGCAGACACTGCACCCTCACACACAGCTTCCTCACACGCACATAGCACCCTGATGCAAACACAGCACCCGCTCACACACAGCACACACACACTGCACCCATCACACACACAGCACCCTTACGCAAACACAGCACCCATCACTCACACACACACACTACACCCCTCACACACACTGCACTCCTCTCGCACACAGACTACACCCCTTACACACACCCTCACACACACTGCACAATATGCTTTCCTAGCATTTTTGTCTCCTGGTATCCCAACTATGGAGACACCAGAGACAAATTTCAAGCAAACACAGTGCAAGAATGTTATTAAATTTGCTTGCGCTGTGCATAACAAATACAGGGTCTTTTTCTCATGCCAGAGCCCTTCAGCAGAGCTCTGCGCATGGTCTACCCTGGAAGAGCATTGAACCAACATGCTCACATTGTGATGGGGCGTGCTTGTCATTGGTGATGACAAAACACACCCTATCTGGCCCCGCCCCCTTTTTAATGGGCCGCTGTAATTAAAAAATGCCCGGGCTGAATTTTCTTCCCAGTCCGGCCCTGCAAGCCACAGTCAATATTATACATTTTGTAAGTGCAAGATTACAGGGTTAGACATAGTGATTTGTTTCAGACAGAACTGAATTTGTCAGATTTTGGGCTAATTGTCTTAATCAGAATAATTTCTAAACAGCTACGTGAGGGAACTGACTTGCATGAGTCCAAACAATTTCATTCACTATTTGGAGTGCAGTTCATGTCACTAAAAAAATTTAAAGTATAATGGAATGGAGAAGAAGCTATTTTGGGGGGGGAGAGGGGGGTAAGGAATAAGTAGCTTAATTTTCCATTATGCCCAATCATGTGGGTTGGCTCTCTATTTCAATCAAGAAGTAGCAAAATAAAAGATTGTTGGCTAGAAGAATAATGCTTTCCACTCGCTTGGTCTGTAGTTTAATTGACCATCTTTCATTGTGGAAAAAAAATGTGTCTGCAGACTCAGCGAGGTAGGGCAAAACAACTACAATGAAAGCCATTTGAAAAAAGGGGGTGCAGCAGCAGGTGTAATTTAATTTGAAAATAGGGTTTTAAAAAATAAAAAGACAAAGCTATTGATGACCCATTCACCCATTCCACCCTTTAATTTTTTTGTTTTCAGCTGTTCTGGCTGTCCAAATGGTTTTGCCAAATATTTTTAGTTACCAAAATTTGGCCAAAACAAACAGCTACATTAACCAAATTCTTTCAACCCAAATGTTTTTTGCTTTTTTCTGCTGAAGAGTTGAACTTTTTCACACTGCAAAAAAATCTATCAGACATTCCTGAAGATTTCCTTCCAACATGTAGGGACCATGAACACATGAACAATACCCCCCCCCCCCCCCCCTTACACTCCATACAACAGTGTAAGGGTTAATAATTAAAAAGAAGCATGTTTTAAACGATGCTGGACGTCCATAGGAAAGCATTGAATAATACATTCCTAAAGGGAGGTCTAATGCGTGCGCGCTGCCATTGCAGCGCATGCGCATTAGGTCTCCCCCGCCGGCTGACGGAGCCTGATCCAGCGCCGAGGGACATCGCACTGGATTCAAGTAAGTAGCTGAAGGAGTTTTAACGGATTTGTTTTCCTGGCACTGGAGAGCCCCTTTAATCGCCTTCTAGATTATTAATTTGCCTCCTCTGTGTGATTAAAGTTTACTTTACAGAGAAGAAGATAAAATCTTCTAAAGAAAGTTATCATCTGATAGAAAATGATACAATTTTTTTCATGCATGATGTGTCAGTCACAGCGAGGGGAAATGTGGCTAGGGTTTCACAAATAGGAACAAAAGTGATATAACACCTAATTGCAGAGAATTGATCAGTGACACGTAAGTAAAATGAGCTACACACAAAAACTGCTTCATTAAGCTAAAGTTAGTTTGGTGCCTATAGTGTCCCTTTAAAGATCGACTGTGATAAAATGGTTACATCATTACCCCTGATTCATTCCACAGAGATAATATAAGATAAATTGTATGCTATAAAGCACACTCACATCTGCAACTGATAAACTGTAGTTGTCTATAACCACCTTATGGCTTACTATGATGAGATAGTGAGGCAAAACACTTCACAGACAATTCATATGCTCTAATATTCAAAAACAGAATGTGTCTTGTATAACTGACACACCATATAATAACCTTAATTCCCTTAAACACCATAGTCCCTTTCTGGAGTCCATCAATCTTCATTGTGTCTTCATTAAATTCTCATGTTCGCAGTGCCATTTTATTTGCTGTTCAGTACCTTTATACAAGTAAACTGCCTGAAGGAGAGAAAATTATTATGCCTGACAGGATGAAAGCTTTTCTGATATTTTTCTGTCAGTAACTTTATGGAAGAGATAAAATTGTACTATACCACCAGCTTGCTTTGAGGTCCACACTGATACATTGATTGTTCGTCTCTAATGAAAGCAGTATAGCAGATGACTTTGCTCAAATCTGAAGATAAAACTGGCCAAGATGTCAAATCACATCTCTAAGATGAGCGTGTGACAAGTGTCTCTTGCAAGATGTCAAAAAAATATTTCAAAGAAAAACTATATAACTTCAACTGTAACAGCTTCATAGTATAAAATATTTTCCACAGTATTTAAAGTGAAATATATGGTGGTAGTCTATGGTTGTTTTACTGACATTTTAAATATTACCATGCTATGACTTTATTATTATTTGTTTTCATATTACATGGTAATTTACATATTATCATGCTATGCAGTTTATCATCAAGCTTTTTTACCTGCTTTTTTTTTAACGTTTCTAGAATTGCCATTCTTATAAAAAAAGACAAAAAAAAAAACATACATCAAACGTACACAGTTACTTCCCGTGATTCCTTCCTGCTCTTGATGTTGTGGCCTGACACTTACCTGCTTTTTCTCTCTTTTGATTTGATATTTTTATAAAAGAAACCATACATCAGATGTACACATTTACTTCCATTTGATTCTTTTACATTTGTATTTTTTTTTCTCATCCATTGTACAGTGATGGATAATATGTTGGTGCTTTATCAATAATAATAATCGTGCAAGGTTAATTTTTGGCCATGATACAGCATTTGACATTTCTGATATGTTTTCAAAATCAGCTGTGGCTGAATTTTTTCTTACAAGTACAATAAATATACTTTTGAGATATATTTATTGAAAAGCAAACTGATACAAATTACAATCTTCCAAACCAAGTAAAGAAAAAAGCAATTGAAATTATATTTTTCCCTGTAAAGTGATATTTTGATGAAATGTAACACCTTGATTTTTGTGTAACATCTACTGTATGCATGTATGCAATTAGTGTGTAATTTAGAAATGTAACAGCTGCCAACAGGTACATAAAAATTTTAAACAGAGAAATCAATAATATATATATTTTTTTATTTTTTAGATGCAGTTTTCGTTTGGTGGATAGCTGTTTTTGGAAGCAGCAGTGTAAAAAAATAAAAATAAAAAAAACTACTAAAAATGTGTTTTCTTTTTTTTGTGTTTCCCAACACTGAGCCCTAGTGGAACAACAAGGATGTCAGAAACATAAGAATAAGAAACATACTGTAGGAAAAAATGTCTTGGCTCTGAAAAGGCCATTGGCACATTAACAAATGTAACTCTACAGCCAAAAATATGAGTCAGTCCTGGGCATAGAACAATTTGTTAGTGCCATTGTGGACGATGATTTATGACTTTGCCTTAAGTGGAAGATCTTAGCAATCTGTTGCCTTAGAGCATGTGTATATCTAATTAGCTATCTGGGTGGATTCTTCAAGATGGTGCACCATCTGGCCATGCTAACAAGCAATACAATCATCCATTGAAATGGGATAGCAAAATAAATAATAATGAATCCCTGAGACCAGTTGATAAAACAGGTCAAAACAGTCAAGCTACAGGATATAAATGATTGCTGCTGATTAGAGCAAAAAAAGGCAATAGGTATGACATATGGTCGATGGGATCAGGTGCGCAGAATTGTTAACGGTTGGTGCATAATAAATATAGTCTTCCTAAAAATAAAGTTTTGTGAAGTTATACTTTTTATGGGATTTCTTGAATTTTTAAATGTTATTATATATTTTAGTCTATAAAATGTTGTTGTTTTATTTTTCTTTGTTTCTTTTAACTTTCGAATGTACCTTACATTGTACATCCACGACACGTGTACAGTACCCCATCAGGTAAGCATTAATAACAACTTTCATTCTTACTTGCTGGTTTTATCTGTGGGCTCTTTGTGTATCTGTGAACACCCAAAATGCCAATCAATAAGCTTTGTTGAATGTCACATAGAGTATTGTGGGAGATTACAGTTGGTAGGATAGTCATGGTAGCGTATACATTTTTACTCTATATCAAAAGCAGAGGTGTGAAAGCTATTGTCTTATATATAACATTTAGATGTAATAGATTTTTTTATTTTATCATATCTTATGTAGCTTCGGTGCTCTTGCTTCAGAGCCTGAGGGATCATCCTCATTCTCTGATTGTTTGTATATGCTGATGAGATTAACATTATTTAATAGACATAAACTGCTGTAAAGTTGGCGAGATTCATATTTTTAATGCATGGAAACTAATGCAATTATTAACTTTTTATGCTGATAGCACTGATTTAATCAAAAACATAACACATATTTAGGCATTTTTTCAAAAGTTCAAGCTGTAGCAAAGATCACTGCCATTGTGACTTGGTGTATCTAAAATAGAGTATTTAATACCGACAGGTGAGTTTTAACTATCCCTAACTCTAATATAGCATAAACCACTGATCTGATGCCACGTGCTTCATAGGGGTTTCTCCTCACTAAGACTAACATTTTAAAGACTGTTATGTCAGTTCATTACAACAACTTCAACATTCTCTGAACCGGCATTAACATTGTTATATGTGTGACATGGATAATTAAGTACATATACATTTGCTAAAGGATGTTTACTATTTGAAGTATAATACTAACTTATATCAGAAAAAAAGCTTTACTTTTTTAATACAGTTTTTGGATTTATGTCCAGTCTTCTAGGTATCACAGTTTTAACAGTTCTTTTCATCTTTTTATGAGCATTATTTCAACATTGTTCATTGAGGTACTGCGAGGATTTTCCTATATTTAAGATCCTTTGTAGTTTGCCTTTGCAAACTAAAATACACAATATGTTATTTGTCATAAAAGAGGAATGTGCAAAGCACAGGGACTTCAAAAGGAGGTTCAAACAGGAAAGACAAAAGCAGGTTTCAATCGTCTAAAAGGCAAAATTAATTACTATATATACCCATGTGTACTCTGTTATTGAACTGATATCTGTTGCTTCTGATAAACATGAAGCATTTCTTATAAAATGTAAGAAGAAAGGAAGCAAATAATATTGCTGATTTGATATTTAAATTGTAAATAATTTAATAAAATAGTGTGGCGCTTGTTTTTTTTTCTATGTTTTAACCCCTTAGTGACAGGGCCAGATTAATAGCCCAGTGGGCCTGGTGCTGACAATTATGATGGGGCCTAATTACAGAATCTTATCGACCAAAAACACTAAAACAGTCATACCTACCAATCGTCATGTATCTGGTGGAAGTGGCGCTGAAGGGAAACTCATAGGATGCAGCTATGAGACAACACACACTCTATGCTAATTTCTCTCTAATTTATGCTTTAATCTTTCAAGTAAATCCATACCCCTATCAGCAGTGTCCAGTGAAGCAGGCAGTCAATGGGCAGGGTAAACAGGTGGGCCACTGACGCAAATCATGTAATCAGAACTGCCGAAAGAGACGAACATGCCTTAAATAGGGGGCGTGTCTTCCTAAAGAATTGGAAGGCATGCATGGCATGAATGCATGTCAGGCTGCCTGCCAATCATGCAGGCTGGCCAACTAAGGGCATACTATGCAGACAGCACCCTGAGCTTGGCATAATTGCATCTAATGATGAGTTCACTCCACGCTTTCTAAGGACTGTCCCCTAGCACTCGCTGGTCCATTCCTCTCCTAACCTCCTTACTAGCAGGCAGAAGCTCCTGGTATATAGTCTGTGACAGAGAAAAGCTGTATGTAGTGAGTGAAGAAGAAAGGGAACATGCCACAGTGTTAGAGAGACTGAAGCAGAAGGAGTATTTGCACTGTGCACAAAGTCAGCTTTACCTTAACTAATTTCATTGTCAGCTAGTCCACACAAGTTGTGTTCCCATACATCCCTCTAAAGTTTCCATGCTTAAGCAAGAGTATGTGAAGGATAGTTAGGGTTGCCACCTTTCTTGGAAAAAAATACCGGCCTTACTAATTTGCATAATGAATTATGTATGCGTGTAAATCACAAGGACTTACCTAAGAGAAAATTCTGTAAAATCACCAAAAAACTACTTACATTTAGTCTGCTGAATAAAAGATGGATTGTTCCTAGTGTCTCCCTGTATCCCAGTGTCTTAGTGTCCCCTAGTCTCCTAGTCTTCCAGTGTCCTCATGTCTCCCAGTATCCCCGAGTGTCTGAGTCCCCTATGTATCACAGTGTTTCAGTGCCCCATGTGTCCCAGTGTCCCCTCATGTCCCCATGTCTCAGTGTCTTCTATGTATCATAGCGTCCCTATGCATCACAATGTCTCAGTGCCCCATGTGTCTCAGTGCCCCATGTCTCCCAGTGTCCCCTCGTGTCCCCATGTTGCCCAGTGTCACTTGGACACTAGGGGACACTTAAGAGACATTAGGGGACACTAGGGGACACTGTGAGACATTGGGACACTAGGGGATACTGGGTGACATTGAGACATAGGGACACTGAGACACTAGGGACGCTGGCTGGGAGACATGGAGACACTAAGAGACTTGGGGACATTGGGAGACATGGGGACACAGACGCTAGGGACACAGTGTCTCAGTTTCCCCATGTCTACCAATGTCCCCAAGTGCCTAGTGACTCACAGCATCCCCTAGTGTCCCAGTGTCCCTTGATCTTCCAGTGTCCGCAGGTCTCTCAGTGTCCCCAAGTGTCTCAGTGTTCCCAGCTCACCCAGGGTCCAAAGCGTCTCCCAGTGTCCCCATGTCTCCCTGCATCCTTTACCCCATCCCTCACTTCCCTGAGCTGTAGGCTGCCTCTGCAGGCTGGGAGCTGCTGTCT
This sequence comes from Pelobates fuscus, assembly GCF_036172605.1. Taxonomy (NCBI): domain Eukaryota; kingdom Metazoa; phylum Chordata; class Amphibia; order Anura; family Pelobatidae; genus Pelobates; species Pelobates fuscus. The sequence continues at coordinate 199,988,617 of NC_086321.1, read as the reverse complement.
GGACTCTGTGTGCTGTGTAGCTGCTCCCCCACACATCAGTGAGTAGAGAGAGGCAGGGATATGCTGTAACTTCCTATCCCTGCCTCTCTCCACACACAGTGACCCCTACTGGCCGGCGCAGGTATTGCAGAGTAATCTCTGTTTATACATAGAAATATGCCGGCATTTGTATTCCCGGTTTTATTGCAATACTGGAGCTGGCCAGGCAGCCTCAAATACCATAAAATACCAGAGAGGTGGCAATCCTAAGAGTAATGTGGAAAAAAAGAAAAGTAAAAAAAAAAAAATATATATATATATTTTTTTTTTTTTTTTTTTCCAAATCAATTGGCCATTTTCCATGGGCCTGGGCCTGGGCCTGGAGCTGCAGCTCTATCAGCCCCTATGTTAATCCGGCCCAGACTGGTTTTCAATTTTCTTACCGTTAAGGACCAGGGCTGTTTTTACATTTCTGCGGTGTGTTTAGCTGCAATTTTCCTCTTACTCATTTACTCTACCCACACCTTTTATATACATACCATTTTCTCACCATTCAATGGTCTTTCTAAAGTTACCATTATTTTCATCATATCATAATTTACTATAAAAAATTTATAAAATATGATTTTTATTTTTAAAAACACAATTTTTTTTAACTTTGACACCCAAAATCTGTTACGCATTTACAGCCGCCAAAAAACACCCATGCTAAATAGTTTCAAAATGTTGTCCTGAGTTTAGAAATTCACACTGTTAACATGTTCTTAGGTCTTTTTGCAAGTTATAGGGCAATAAGTACCAGTAGCACTTTTCCAAACCATTTTTTTAACACTGATATCTGTCAGGAATCTCTGAATAACCCTTCACATGTATATATTTTTTTAAAAAGAAGACAACCTAAGGTATTAAACTTGGGGTATTTTGACTATTTTCATGCAACCGTTTTTCCACCAATCTATGCCAAATTAAAAAAAAAAAAATAATGGGGATTTTATGACACACATAACAATTTAAGAAAACATGTACTGAGAACTTTAAAGGACCACTATAGTGCCAGGAAAACGAGTATGTGCCAGGAAAACGTGTATGCCCCCACCCTCAGGGTCCCACTCCGGCCGTGCTCTAGGGGGTGGAATGGGTTAAACACTTACCTTTCTCCAGCGCCGGGCGGGGAGCTTTCCTCCTCCTCCCTTCCTTCCTCGTGACATCATCGGCTGAATGCGCATGTGCGGCAGGTCACAGTGAGAAGCACGCAAGCGCCTCTAGCGGTTGTCAATGAGACAGCCACTAGAGGCTCTGGAGGCTGGATTAACCCTCAGTATAAACATAGCAGTTTCTCTGAAACTGCTATGTTTATTTAAAAAAAGGGTTAATCCTAGAGGGACCAGGCACCCAGACCACTTCATTAAGCTGAAGTGGTCTGGGTGCCTAGAGTGGTCCTTTAAGGGTTACTGCCAAACACCCCAATATGCGTTCAGCAACATCTCCTGAGTACAGTGATACCACCCATATATAGGTGTGTCGGGTTCTCTAGGGGCTAAAATACCTTATTTGGAAGGTGCGCATTCCAGTTTTCCAACTTGGAATTTCCACAGCTGGTCATCATGCATCGGACATCATGCATGGAACATCATGGGACATTTCTGAAGCCGGCCAATGTAATTTACCCCCATCAAACCATATATTTTTGAAAAGTAGACACCCTAGGGTATTTCAAATGGTGGTATTTTTTTAATTTTTTTATTATTTATTTTATTTGTGCATAGGAGATACAGACAGGTTTAAACTGCCACAACAGCTGGTGCAAACTAATCAGCAAACAAGATATAACAGCCAGGGCTCGAGTCCTGCAGGAACGCGTGGGAACGGCGTTCCTGCACTTTTTCCACAGCAGGAACGCAGTTCCCATTACTAGTCCTGCAGGACCCAGGGCTGGCACAAGCGGCTGCGAGAGCAGGGGGAGCACAAATCCGAATCCCCTGCCTCTGACTGGGGACTCGGATTTCTAAACTCACCTCTCCCCCTGCAGTCAGTGGAGTCGTCCAGCCTCTCCTGATGATGTCAGTAGGAGGGGGCGTGACTTTCTCTGCTCTTCTCACAGGACCGCTGGGGAGCAGAGGAAGCCACGCCCCCTCCTCCTGACATCATCAGGAGTGGCCGGCTTACTCCACTGACTGCAGGCTGCAGGTTCCAGATCCTGTCCCACCCCTCCTGGCCCAAGGTAAGCCTCAGGGAGGGGGGAAGGCACTTTAGGTTTTTTATTTTTTTATCCCTACCTCAGTCCCTGTCCCCCTCCCCAGTCCCTGTCCCCTTAGTTAAGGCCCTGTCCCCCCTCCTCAGTCCCTGTCCCCCTATTTAAGGCCCTGTCCCCCCTCCTCAGTTCCTGCCCCCCTCCTCAGTCCCTGTCCCCCTATTTAAGGCCCTGTCCCCCCTCCTCAGTCCCTGTCCCCCTATTTAAGGCCCTGTCCCTGTCTCCCTCCTTAGTCCTTTTCCCCAGTCCATGCCCCCCTCCTCAAGCCCTATCCCCTTACTCAGTCCCTGTCCCCCTCCTCAGGCCTGTCCCTTTCCTGAGTCCCTGTCCCCCTATTTAAGGTCCTGTCCCCCCTCCTCAGTCCCTGTCCCCCTATTTAAGGCCCTGCCCCCCCTCCTCAGTCCCTGTCCCCCTATTTAAGGCCCTGTCCCTGTCTCCCTCCTTAGTCCTTTTCCCCAGTCCATGCCCCCCTCCTCAAGCCCTATCCCCTTACTCAGTCCCTGTCCCCCTCCTCAGTTCCTGCCCCCCTCCTCAGTCCCTGTCCCCTTATTTAAGGCCCTGTCCCCCTATTTAAGGCCCTGTCCCTGTCTCCCTCCTTAGTCCTTTTCCCCAGTCCATGCCCCCCTCCTCAAGCCCTATCCCCTTACTCAGTCCCTATCCCCTTACTCAGTCCCTGTCCCCCTCCTCAGTCCCTGTCCCCCTCCTCAGTCCCTGTCTCCCTCCTCAGTCCCTTTCCCGAGTCCCTGTCCCCCTATTTAAGGCCCTGTCCCGTTACTCAGTCCCTGTGTCCCTCCTCAGTCCCTGTGTCCCTCCTCAGTCCCTGTCTCCCTCCTCAGTCCCTGTCTCCCTCCTCAGTCCCTGCCCCCCTCCTCAGTCCCTGCTCCCCTCCTCAGTCCCTGCCCCCCTCCTCAGTCCCTGCCCCCCTCCTCAGTCCCTGCTCCCCTCCTCAGTCCCTGCCCCCCTCCTCAGTCCCTGCCCCCCTCCTCAGTCCCTGCCCCCCTCCTCAGTCCCTGCCCCCCTCCTCAGTCCCTGCCCCCCTCCTCAGTCCCTGCCCCCCTCCTCAGTCCCTGTCCCCCTCCTCAGTCCCTGTCTCCCTCCTCAGTCCCTGTCTCCCTCCTCAGTCCCTGTCTCCCTCCTCAGTCCCTGTCTCCGTCTCCCTCCTCAGTCCCTGTCCCCCTCCTAAGTCCCTTTCCCGAGTCCCTGTCCCCCTATTTAAGGCCCTGTCTCCCTCCTCAGTCCCTGTCTCCCTCCTCAGTCCCTGTCTCCCTCCTCAGTCCTTGCCCCCCTCCTCAGTCCTTGCCCCCCTCCTCAGTCCCTGTCCCCCTCCTCAGTCCCTGTACCCCTCCTCAAACCCTGTCCCCCTCCTCAAGCCCTGTCCCCTTACTCAGTCTCTGTCTCCCCCCTCAGTCCCTGTCTTCTTACTCAGGCCCTGTCCCCCTCCTCAGCCCCTGCCCCCCTCCTCAGCCTCTGCCCCCCTCCACAGCCTCTGCCCCCCTCCTCAGCCTCTGCCCCCCTCCTCAGCCTCTGCCCCCCTCCTCAGCCTCTGTCCCCCTCCTCAGCCCATGGCCCCTTCCTCAGCCCATGGCCCCTTCCTCAGCCCATGGCCCCTTCCTCAGCCCATGCCCCCCCCTCCACCTAAGCTCCTGTCCCTCTTCCTCAGCCCTGCCACCTTACTCAGCCCATGGCCCCTTCCTCAACCCATGCCCCCCCCCCTCCTCCTAAGCTCCTGTCCCTTTTCCACAGCACTGTCACCTTACTTAGCCCCTGTCCCCCTCCTCAGCCCCTGTCCCCCTCCTCAGCCCCTGTCCCCCTCCTCAGCCCCTGTCCCCCTCCTCAGCCCCTGTCCACCTTACTCAGCCCCTGTCCACCTTACTCAGCCCAGTGCTCTTACTCAGCCCCTGCATACGAGCATCAGCCCCTGCCCCTCTTCCTCAGCCCCTGCCCCTCTTCCTCAGCCCCTGCCCCTCTTCCTCAGCCCCTGCCCCTCTTCCTCAGCCCCTGCCCCTCTTCCTCAGCCCCTGCCCCTCTTCCTCAGTCCCTGCCCCCCTCCTCAAGCCCTGTCTCCCTCCTCAGTCCTTGCCCCCCTCCTCAGTCCTTGCCCCCCTCCTCAGTCCCTGTCCCCCTCCTCAGTCCCTGTCCCCCTCCTCAAACCCTGTCCCCTCCTCAAGCCCTGTCCCCTTACTCAGTCCCTGTCTCCCTCCTCAGTCCCTGTCTTCTTACTCAGGCCCTGTCCCCCTCCTCAGGCCCTGTCCCCCTCCTCAGCCCCTGTCCCCCTCCTCAGCCCCTGCCCCCCTCCTCAGCCTCTGCCCCCCTCCTCAGCCTCTGCCCCCCTCCTCAGCCTCTGCCCCCCTCCTCAGCCTCTGCCCCCCTCCTCAGCCTCTGCCCCCTCCTCAGCCTCTGCCCCCCTCCTCAGCCTCTGCCCCCCTCCTCAGCCTCTGCCCCCCTCCTCAGCCTCTGCCCCCCTCCTCAGCCTCTGTCCCCCTCCTCAGCCTCTGTCCCCCTCCTCAGCCCATGGCCCCTTCCTCAGCCCATGGCCCCTTCCTCAGCCCATGCCCCCCCCCTCCACCTAAGCTCCTGTCCCTCTTCCTCAGCCCTGCCACCTTACTCAGCCCATGGCCCCTTCCTCAACCCATGTCCCCCCCCTCCTCCTAAGCTCCTGTCCCTTTTCCACAGCACTGTCACCTTACTTAGCCCCTGTCCCCCTCCTCAGCCCCTGTCCCCCTCCTCAGCCCCTGTCCCCCTCCTCAGCCCCTGTCCCCCTCCTCAGCCCCTGTCCACCTTACTCAGCCCCTGTCCACCTTACTCAGCCCAGTGCTCTTACTCAGCCCCTGCATACGAGCATCAGCCCCTGCCCCTCTTCCTCAGCCCCTGCCCCTCTTCCTCAGCCCCTGCCCTTCTTCCTCAGCCCCTGCCCCTCTTCCTCAGCCCCTGCCCCTCTTCCTCAGCCCCTGCCCCTCTTCCTCAGCCCCTGCCCCTCTTCCTCAGCCCCTGCCCCTCTTCCTCAGCCCCTGCCCCTCTTCCTCAGCCCCTGCCCCTCTTCCTCAGCCCCTGCCCCTCTTCCTCAGCCCCTGCCCCTCTTCCTCAGCCCCTGCCCCTCTTCCTCAGCCCCTGACCCTCTTCCTCAGCCCCTGTCCCTCTTCCTCAGCCCCTGTCCCTCTCCTCAGCCCCTCAGTTCCTGTCCCTTTCCTCAGCCCCTATCCCTTACCTCAGCCCATGTCCCCTTCCTCAGCCCATGCCCCCCCTCCCCCCCCCCACCCTCCTAAGCTCCTGTCCCTCTTCCTCAGCTCCTGTCCCCCTCCTCAGCCCCGTGCCCTTACTCAGCCCCTGCATACAAGCGTATAATTTTTTTGGGGGGAGGGGGCGGGGAGTGGATCTGGGGTGAGTTCCTGCACTTTTTTACCCAGGACTTGACCCCTGATAACAGCTGTGTGGTATTGAAGAAACACTACACATTTTTAATAATTAATATAAAGCAAGAGTATGGTAGAGTAGTTTCATTGCAAAGCTAGATACAGAATTATGCAATTACTTAAGGTTTGTAATAGATTGAGATGAAGACAAGGTTAGGCTGCGAAAATAGTGCAGGTGGGTGCCTAGTGAGGGCTACATGAAGTGAACAAGCGGCTATGTTATGCGTCAAGTTCAGGGTGTTAGATTAAGCATATCTAGGGGTGGTTTGATCGAGGCTAAGCAACTACAAGTTGGGAGGTGAAGCAGAGAGTATGGGTGCTCAGCCTATGCCTATACGACCCCCCGGAATGAGTGTGCCCCGGAATGAGGTGCCAGCCATGTCCCACAGTCCAGCTCGACGGTCTCACTGATCCTGTTGGTTGTGGCTTCCTGGTTCAAAGCTCGTGAGCGGTCATCAGGCTCCTCGGTGTGGTGTCAAATTTTCTGAGCATGTGAGCAGCACCCATGGGAATTACCCTTTGTGGATTGAGGTGTAAGATTGTAGTGTGCGCCGATGGAACCGGGCTTTTGGTGAGTGCTGGCACTTCTCTGCTCTCTCTTACGCCTTTTCCAAAGCGGCACCTGGACACAGTCTATCATGTCAGAATCGTGATTCTGCTGTTTGTTGGTGTACTGGGCAGAGCTGGGGCTTGTTTTACAGTCATCTTGCTCGGAGGCCCTCTGGTTGCCATAGCCAGAGCCACCCCTATCTCTTTTGAGGCCCCAGATGGGAGCGGCTGATGGTGAGTTGTTTAGCTCCGTCGGCTATCTTGGTCCACACGCCGCCCGTTTTTATCTTCGCAGGATTGTCTGCCCTTGCAGTATTAAGCAGGTCAGCACTCCAGTGTGGACCGGGATGACCCCCACCAGTCCAGAGGGGGATTAACGGAGCCGCGGATAGGCTTCAGCCATGTGTGCTCACCGGTTGAGGAGATCGGCCATTTCCCCAGTTGCGGGGCACGCTAGGCAGCAGATGTGCTTTAACGTTTATGCTGGTCAGACCATCACTGCACAGACCGCCTACGGTACAGGCAATTTCAGTGTCGGTCTGCAGCGGGTTCAGGAGTGTTTCTGCGTCGCCATTAGGCATTTTAGCCTCGCTTTGTTGCTTAACTGGACGGAGCTTCACAAAAATGCGTCCAGCCATTTTGGGCGACAGCACTAATTCTACCACCAGTCTATGTCAAACTGTTGGGTAGTCATTTTTTTCTGTTATTTTTCTCTCACATTGTTCTTTAGGCACTGATTCTAAATTCTTGATATGTGTTACTGAAAAAGAACTCCCCAATATGTGTTCAGCTACATCTCATGAGTACAACAGTGTCCCCAATGTACAGGTTTTATAGATTTGGCTTGCTGGGCCTATATTGCCTTTGAGATCGTATAGCAGCCCAGGAATAAAAATAACCTCATCATGGCATACCATTTGTAAAAGTAGACAACTCACGGTATTCAAAATGGGGTATGTCCAGTCTTTTTTAGTAGCTACTTAGTCCCAAACCCTGGCCAAAATTAGCATTTATATTTTTTTATTTTTTATTTTTCACACAAACTGCCATTTCACCGATGATATTATCAGTATAATACATTTTGCTGCTCTAAAACGCTCATATTTGTGTAGAGTAATAACAGGTTTAATTGCTGTTTGCCAGATTGGCTATGTTGCCTTTGAGACGGTATGGTAGCCCAAAAATTAAAATGAACCCCACCAAGTTAGCATTCATATTTGTTTTTTGCATTTTTTTTACACAAAAACTGCACTTTTACTGGTGATTTCATCGTCGTGATAAGTTTTAGTGTTTTAAACACTCATATTTGTGTTCAGCGAAGTCTCCCAAGTATAACAATACCCCTCATGTACAGGTTTTATGGTGTTTTGCAAAGTTACAGGGTCAATATAAGACTTGCCAAATTCAGTTTGCCATATTGGTTGGGTCTGTGTTGCCTTTTGAGACCATATGGTAGCCCAGGAATATGAAATAACCTCATCATGGTATACCATTTTCAAATGTAGACAACCCAGGGTATTCCAAATGGGGTATTTCCAGTCTTTTGTAGTAGCCACTTAATCACAAACGCTGGCCAAAGTTAGTGTTTACATTTGTTTTTTTCTAAATTTTATATATATATATATATATATATATATATATATATATATCCTCAACGATCGCTTTTTGTCGGACGTACCTAGTACGTCCACGATCGTTAAGGGGATATTTGTATTTATAACGTCATTCTAAATGTGTTTTGATTTAAATATATATGTATTTTAATATCAAAATACATCTTAAAGTGATCCTTTATGATCCTGAAGAAAGTCCTCTTAGAAGGACTGAAACGTTGATCGCAAATTCTTTTATGTTTCTTCAATAAACTTTGGACTTTTATACAAAACCGTGAGTGCAGCCATCTACTTGGATTATCTGGATACACTAGCTACGCATGGCTGGCACCCGGTCACTAAGGGATGCAATAGCGTGAGTGCAGGAATTATTTGGTTTATATATATATATATATATATATATATATATATTTATATATATATATGGAAAAACAAGCAGGCTTATGCAATGTATGATCATATAATGTAACTAACCCCCCATTATTTTTTGCCTAGATTAGGTGTTTTTAATGAAACTAGTCAAATCTGTCAGCATCAAAATAGCTGTTTAGTAGATAAGGGAGTGCGCTGGATTTCTATTTTTACTATATATATATATATATATATATATATATATACATATATAATATGCAGTGTTACCCAGCACACACACTCAAAGTTTTGAAAATGCCGGGTGCTTAAAAAGCCATAGCCAAAAAATTATAATAAGTAATAAATGTAGGCTTGCACTCACGGTCTGTAGATAGATAACATTTCTTGTTTATTTCAATTCATTTAAAATATGGTTGCTGCCATTATCGTCAACGTTTCAGCCACTCCTGTGGCTTTCATCAGGACCAATTCAGCATAAAAACGCTATGCTGAATTGGTCCTGATGAAAGCCACAGGAGTGGCTGAAACGTTGACGATAATGGCAGCAACCATATTTTAAATGAATTGAAATAAACAAGAAATTTTATCTATCTACAGACCGTGAGTGCAAGCCTACATTTATTACTTATTATATACATATATATATATATATATATATATATATATATATATATATATAAAATTATATAGATTAACATTAAAATACACTTTTAATAATGATTTATGTATATGTATGCATATATAAAAGTACTTAGATCATATATATATATACATATATATATATATATATATATATATATATATATATATATATATATATATATATGATCTAAGTACTTTAATTTACTTTTTTAAGCATTTATTACACTTTTAAAACTTTTTTGCAGGCATTCGAGGAACTGCCTGAGAGCTCAGGCAATCCCCCTGCAGGCACTGCACAAGCTATTCCGCCCATGAGATCGTGAGGACCCCGCGATCACATGGCCCGGGAGGGCCGGATCAGGCAGAGGGGGTCTGCCTAGGTTCCCAGTTAGACCTCAGGATCACGATCTCTGTCGGGGGATTGCCAGCAATAAGGTAAGTCACGATCTACTAAATGACATACCAGGTACGTTTGCAGTCGTTATCGGCCATCTTTTGGCGGACATACCTTGTACATAATTGGTCACTAAGGGGTTAAATATCTACAATGCGTTCTTTATGTGGGACCAGTTGTTTCCATTTGAAAAAGGTGTAAATGGATACATTACAAACCACACAAATAACACACAAGAGTACAAAACAAAATAAAAATAATGATGTCCTCAAATTACATTTCAGAGATCTTACGGTATACAGGCTTTGAGACTATTAGAAAAGTAACAAAATAATAAATTGTGTAATGTGGTACTTATTTTCAGCTTGGGTATTTTGTACCTGCATGAATGATAAACCATAGTTTTTTGTTCTCAAAGAAATACCTTATATAAAAGGTGATTTCTTGCAGGTGGCATGAGGATACCTTCTGTGATGGACCGCCTGGCACCCTGACTAAGTACCTCAGTCAAGCTCGCTTCCTAGCTATCACCAGGACACCAGTAGTGCTTCAGCTCCTAGCTGCTGCAGCTTGGCTGGGATCTCTCCATTGCAACCCACCATGGATTATGGTCCTGGGTACAGCTTCAAGTGATTAAGCTCTCCTGCAGAGAGTATAGCTGATTCACCAAAACACTAGCCCAGACTGAGTGAAGGATGAGAAGGAATTTGTTTAATATGGCTAAGTTGCCTGTTTATATACACAATCCCCAGCAGTGGGTTTCCACACAATTCAATGGAAGCCCCTCCCAAAGATCTCTGTGCCTGTGAGATAATTGAGTTGAAGATTGGTAAGCTAATTATCTCCAAGGAACAGAGAGGCAAACACAAAAATATAAAAACATAAAAATACCCCAAAACACCATAAAAATACTCAATATCCCCACAAATACATCCCCCAATAGCCCTGATCTGAGCACCAAAGTTCTCCAAATAGTGCTCAGATTCTTGCAGTGTAGGGTAAATAACACCATGTTAAAGTTCTGATCGGCCGCACACGTGGTCCTTTGCTCAAAATAGTTCCAGGGTGTTTGGTGCTTTTGCCAGTTTACTTTCGGGAGCTCCTGCGGCTGAAATAGAGGGTGCTCCGCCTGGCTCTTAGGTAGCGTTTGTGCCCCTTAGTCTCAGACACCTTCCCTAAAAAAAGCGCTCTCCTGGCGTCATTCAAAACCTCGGACCAAGTTGTCCAGGAACTGCATGGTCACCTTAAGCCGAAAACAGTTCTATAACATTCACGGCTAAGTACTGCTGAGGTGACCAGGGACCCACAAAGTTCTCATGCCGAATTTAGTTCCATAATGAATAAGATCGTGGTTAAGTACCGCTGAGGACAATTTGTGGGTTTCTTCATGCAAACGTCCGCCAGGGAGCTAGTGTTCGGTTCCATTCGAATGAAGGGAAAGTGCCAAACCAGGGGCACCCAGGGAAAGCTGCTAATGGCGGCTGGGCAGGGTTAACTCTTGAACAGGGTCTTTGTATATGGCCCATAATCCTTGGGCAGGAGGCTAGCTAGCAGGCTCCTCCAGGAGCTCATGGCATAGGCACGTTTGTCACACCAATGTTCTGTGTTTTCAAGATCAGGCAAATGGCAATCCTCTGGCTATTCTTAATTAAGAATGAAAAAATACCCTAATTTGAAGGCTCCAGATATAATTGAAGAATATATTAGCTTTAGTGTTCTAATAATCTTAATTGTAGTAATGACAGGAGGCGAATATTTGCATATCTTTCTTTACTGAAAACTCCAGCAGCATAGAAACATAACAACCAATCAGAAAAAAGTTATGATGCCCATAAAAGGCCCTGTCTATGACATCACTTCCTCTTTGGCATGATAATTTGTCCGCATACAATAAACATTAAGCATCTGACATAACAATGGATGCCTGAATGGGTATTAAATCAATATATTAATTCTAAATTAATGTTATTTAATAAATATATACACAACATATTCCAAGGTACATGTCTAATTATTCACCCTATACAATCCTCTCAAGATACATGTCTAAATATTAAACATACAACCATATATCGTACGTGTCTTCCTGAACATAAAAGACGTATTCTGTTCAACTTGAGTAAGACATGGGAGGGATCCTATAGGGCAGGAAATATTCGCCTCCTGTCATTACTAAAATTAAGATTATTAGTACACTAAAACTAATATAATCTTCAATTTTACCACATGACAGGAGGCTTCATATTTACATTTTTTAAAGCTTCGAATTGACTAATGTGAAGGAAGCATGAGATGTTTGCCGAAAGTAAAACGTCCTAAATGTACTCTCTCGCGTCCAATCCGCACAGCGCATAATGTCGGTTAGGGAGGCGCCTGCCGTTAAGGCTTAGGAGGCTGCCGCCCCTCTTTGACCGAGTGTGATCTGAAGCAAGGTTCAACGCCCGTTAACGATAATAGCCAGCGGACCCATCTAGCCAGTGTTGTCATAGACACTGGTCCATGAGGCCTTACGTAAGAAATCAGGAGTTGACCCATCAAATTAGTTTGAAGGGGAGCTGTGATTTCTGTATACCTCATTAGTGTCCTGACAACACATAGTTTGGGGTCTGACCCAAAATACGGGTATGACACTAAAGATGAATCTGACTTAGTTCGTCTCGATATGGAAAAGGTAACTCCATCCGGTGTGAGAGATAAACCATCCACATCGAACGCTCTAACGTCTGCCACCCGTCAAAATGAGACGATGCATAACCAGAGGGCCAGTTTGGCTGAGAGTTGTTTCAGCAACAGATAGGGGTTGTCCAGCCATTCCCTAAGGAATTTCAGCACCACATCCACCTTCCAGGGGCGTGAATACTTGGGTGCTGAGGGTCTCGTCAATTTGGCACCCCGCAGTAGCCGACAAACCAGTGGATCTTGACCTTCTGGTCTGCCTTGTACCGGAACGTGTGCCGCTGATATGGCAGATCTGATCACATTGAGGGATCAATATGATCGCCCCAGAGAGAACAGGTGAGATAGGTAGTTAAGGATCAGTGAGACAGGGGTAGTAAAGGGATCGGAATCCCTTTCCACACACCAATCACTCCAGGTCGACAAGGCGGAAATATAGCATTTCCTGGTGCAGGAAGCCCATGAGTCCCATAGGAGGTTTTTAGTTGATTGTGATAGGCCATGGACTGACCAGGATCCCCTGAATTCGTCCAGGCCACTAGCGCCAGTTGTCCTTCCAAGACGAGGGAATGGGCTTCCCCTCGAGTTCCCGTCAGAAGTAGACGATAGGTAGGGAGTAGAAGGGGGTTTTCGTGAGACATCTCCAGGAGATCCGGGAACCACGGTTGGCTCTGCCAGAGGGGTGTTATGAGCAGGAGCGATATCTTGTGGGTGCGTGTGTATCGAAGCACCCTTGTTATCGTGGAGAATGGCTGGGCCACGTTTGCAGGGATTCATCCAACGCTTCGCAGTTCAGATCCGGAGGAAGAGCCAAAGATCGCTTTGCCAATCCAAGCTTGTATGTGAAGTAACCATCATCGAAATTCCGTCCTCACTTCTGCTGACAGTGGGATCCAGTGGTCGTATGAGTGACTGGTGTGTAGGTATCTCGCCTTCAGTCGTTGCATTGCCCTGTAGTGTAGTGGGCCTGGGAATATCGCTTGTATGGAGGAGGAGAGGAGTCCCACAATCCGGGCGAGTATCTTAAGAGAAATCGTATCCAACCTCAAAGCGCGTAGGATATCTTTCCTTATAGAGGCGATCTTTGCAGTAGACAGACGCAGAACGCAGTTCTCCAAGTCGATGTCGAAACCGAGGAACTGGCCCGACTCGGAGGGAGAAGCTATCTTTGTCTGTGTACTACAAAACCCATGGATTCCAGAAAGTGAACGACAAATTTTGTCTGCAATCGTAGCCTGGATTCGCAAAGGATCAGCAAGTCTTCCTGGGATACGAGGCATCGCACGCCCAAATTTTCGGGTACGTGCCCTCACTGGTTTCAGTAGCTTCGTGAGCACCACAGAGTCGTAAACTGCCATATGTGTCCTCTCCACTGGAATCGGAGGAAACGTCGGCAGTCTAGGGCAACGGATACTGACAAGTATGCGTCCTTGAGGTCCAGATGTGTAAACCAGTTGTTATCGCTTATGACGTCTTGTAGAAGATGAATTTCCTCCAACTTGAAGTGTTTGTATACCACGTAGGAGTTCAATTGATGTAGTCTCCTGGCTTCTTCTTGACCAGGAAAATATTGCTGAGGAAGCCTTCCCCACCGGTGCATATTGAATTGCGCCCTTCTTGAAGAGGGTGCAGATTTCCTTGTCCACGAGGCGTTCCTGTTCTGCCAGCATGCGTATTGGAGGTGAAGGGGTGACCTGAACGGCTGTGATAAAAAACTCTATGACTTAGCCTTGTACTGTCTGGAGAACCCAGGCGTCTTTGGTAATTGTCTCCCAATTCTGTAAAACAGAGACAGGCTGCTGGTCATAAAATTTGAAACAGTTAGGTATGTAGGTGGACTCACTAGTAGAGAAGCGGCCACGGCCCCGACCTCTGAAGCCTCTGGTTCTATCCGCGCCTCTGTAGGATGAGGTCCTTTGTGTAGTAGATGGGAGACATATGAGGACTGTGTATCCGATCTGGAACCTGACGCCTAGAAGCGGCTGGTGGCTCGGTTCCGTTACCGACCAGTCCTCCCAAAAATACCTCTCCCCGTAGGGGTGTGGAAGACTTGTTTTAGTGAGGTTTGGGCTTAATTTAGTGTGGTGAATAAATTCACGAGTTTCTTGAGTTCTGTAATGAACGCTTCATCAAATAGTAGGCCTTGTGCTTTTGGACCTAATTCTTTCGTTCCTAAGTCCAAGAGTGTGTTGTCGATGCGGACCAGTGCAGATTTGCATCTTTCGACGCAATGAAGACTACCACAGTGTTGTTGAACTCGGACGTAACTGCCACTTTGTCTGGTAGCAGTGGTCTGGGGTATTTGGCCTTGAGGCGTGCGCGTACTTCCATCTCCAGAGGGTTGCGCTGCCAATAGTGCACAAAATGTGCTAGGTGGTCCGGGAGGCTCCACTCTGAAGACCGCGGATGCAGGATGTTGCGGGGGTCGAAGACTGGGGCCCCTTGTTCGTCCAGGAACATTCTGTCTTCGGCTACTCTGGTTTAGTGCCGCTACTGCTATCTCTGCCTCAGCCGTCGTCACCGAGTAAGGTTTCCCTAGCGTACTTTGAGGAAGTGTGGGGTAGGTCTTGCCATTCCTCTTCCTCAGATGACGAGTCGTCTTCGTGCCACTCATCTACCATGTCCAAAGTGCGTGGTGGGTAATCGTCTTTGTCGGAAGATTGTGTTGGACAGGGTTTGGATTCCCGGTGCTCCATCCACTTGGCCTGTTTGATGGGCGACTTGCCCTTGACCTTAGTGGCAGGGGGGCTGGTGCCCTTCCCTTGCCGTTTTGACTTGGAGACTTTTGGGCCTGAGGCCTCCATCAAGCAGTTTGGGCAGAGCTCATAACATAACATTCTCCACTGAGGCCGCTACTGCGGCGTTTATCATTGCCTGGAAATCTTGGGGAGGTTGAGAGTGTCCTCCATGACTCGTTCCTGTCCTGTTGGGAGATAGTGGCAGTCAGTGGGAGTAGTGTTGGAGGGTCAGCACATAGGGGTGCTACACTCCTGGTAGAACTGGGGATCATTCAGGTTAAATGGCTTGAAACGGCCTCCATCAAGCAGTTTGGGGCAGAGCTCATAACATAACATTCTCCACTGAGGCCGCTACTGCGGCGTTTATCATTGCCTGGAAATCTTGGGGAGGTTGAGAGTGTCCTCCATGACTCGTTCCTGTCCTGTTGGGAGATAGTGGCAGTCAGTGGGAGTAGTGTTGGAGGGTCAGCACATAGGGGTGCTACACTCCTGGTAGAACTGGGGATCACTCAGGTTAAACGGCTTGAATTGCCTGCTTTAGTGAGTGTATGAATACTTGTGCCAAGTGGAGAGGGGTCACCTCTATTAGTTTAATCTGGCTACTGAGAGCCGTGGTGCAGGCATGACTGACTGGCAGTGGTGTTGGTCTGGTTAGCCAGGTTCACCACAAATGTACGCCAGAGCTGTATGCACGGTTTTTAACAATCAGGCTTATTATAGAAGCGTGTTGGGTTTGTCTCCTTAAGGTCTGCAGCCGCAGGACCCTCGTGCATTCGGCTTGGGTTCATCCCAGGTGGTGTGCCATGGTAACCCAGAGGACACCCACGTTATAATTATTGGCACCTTACAAGCATTGCATGCATATCTGGGGGTCACCCCAGGTGGTGTGCCATGAAAAATTACCCAAAGGACACCCACGTTATAATTATTGGCACCTTACAAGCATTGCATGCATATCTGGGGTCACCCCAGGTGGTGTGCCATGAAAAATTACCCAGAGGACACCCACGTTCAATATGTACACTAGGTACAGTAAATATACATATATGTATCCCTGTGAAGGGTACTCTGCAATACACTCAGTTTCCTTAATGATCCTGCATTCAAATCCTATCCAGCAAGTGGAGTGGTACTGTTGCTTTAATGTAAAACTGACAGGCAGTGTTTAAACATCCATATATGTATGTGGAGATCAGTTTGAGCTGAGCTGATTTACTGTGGAGGCGATCCTGAGAAAGGAAACCAATGCTAAGGTGCAGATCGGGTGGTGTGCCATGAAGAAAATACCCAGAGGACACCCATGCTTAGAACGTACACTAGGTACAGTAAATATATATGTATCCCTGTGCAGGTTAATCTTTAATACACTCAGTCTCCTTTAATGATTTGCATGCTCAAATATCCAGCAAGTGGATTGTTTATTAGTTCCTATATGTGAAACTGACAGGCAGTGTAAAACACTTATCACCAGTACATGGAGCAGTTTGATATAGTGAGGGCAATCCTGAGGGAAAGTGTATTGGAAAACTGACAGGTAGTGTTACACATTCATCATAAGTATATTTGGTGATGTTAGATTTATAACAGTGAGTAGCAATCCTGAGGAAAAGGCAACACTAAAGGTGCAGATCGAATGATTCTTGATCTGTAGAGCAAGAGGGAAGGCGACCGTCGTGGATCTTGCGAGACGCGAGATCCAAGATGGCAGCCTTTCACGCGCAAATGTCCGCAACTGTGAAAAAAAACGCCCCGGCCTCCCTCCACCCGTCCCCACACATTCCCAACCAGTGGCGGAAAATGAAATACAAGGAGAACCGGTCCGCGGAGCGGGTGCGGCGCGGGCAGCTGTGACGCCTGCGGACCGAGCAAAGGAAACAAAAACATCTACAGGTAAAGCACCAGTATACCAGGGGACAGTGAGAAAACAGTCATGGATACAGTATAAGTCTAGGAGTCATGGATACAGTATAAGTCCTGTCCTAATGTGTTTTACACCCCACCTCCTATAGAATGTAAGCTCGATTGAGCAGGGTCCTCTTCAACCTATTGTTCCTGTAAGTTTATTTGTAATTGTCCTATTTATAGTTAAATCCCCTCTCATAATATTGTAAAGCGCTACGGAATCTGTTGGCGCTATATAAATGGCAATAATAATAATAATAGGAGGGACAGGTATAGGAGAGCCAGGAGTATATTAGCAAGAAGTATGAAAGGAAAAACGAATACAAATAGTCTGTAAACATAAGGTTACACAGGAGAGGCAAAATACTCTGACCTGTTGTAGGCTGGAGCAGCAAAGAAAGAGGAAATTATGTTATGGACAGGGCCTTTTATGCGCATCATAACTTTTTGCTGATTGGTTGTTATGTTTCTATGCTGCTGGAGTTTTCAGTAAAGAAAGATATGCAAATATGAAGCCTCCTGTCATGTGGTAAAATAAAAAATAAATATGCAACACATGAATCCTATGCTAGCATCTATAAAGGAACATTGTGTTTTAGAACCAGCAAGATGTCAGTTAACCTGGTTTGTGTAACCAGTCTTTGATTTTCAATAATAGATACTGAAAATGGAGAAAACTACATAACTTTTGGATTTATGGATATTATCAGAAAGCAACAAATGGATGTCATAAATCATATAGATCCTTCACACAGGTGAAGATCACTA
Source organism: Pelobates fuscus (assembly GCF_036172605.1). Taxonomy (NCBI): domain Eukaryota; kingdom Metazoa; phylum Chordata; class Amphibia; order Anura; family Pelobatidae; genus Pelobates; species Pelobates fuscus. The sequence goes on along the minus strand of NC_086321.1, from coordinate 199,971,323 downwards.
GTAAAAAGTAAACAATATAGAGAAGTATTACTGAGCCTTAGTTTGGTTTGGCTCAATGCACAGTGTTTTCATGGAGATGAGTAAAAAAGTAGTCAGACAAAGCCAATCATAAGCCAAGTCAAAACCAAAAATTAATTATAAGGGGTGCAGTTCCTACGCAGCGGAGAGTTTAAATAAGAATATATTGATCACTCTTGCTTTTCGGGAACATCAATGTGTGTAAAGATCTGGCGTATATTGGCCTAATTGAATTAAGGATATTATGCAAATGCTGTAGATAATTAAAAGGTGTTGCAGCTCAGCATTTTCATCAGAATTGATGTGAGCAATGGTATTGGTGGTATAAGTGATTAACAAGTGCAAGATCTCTGATAGACTTGGGACAACAGCACCCACTGACAGAAATATTCTGAACAGTGCACGAGCCTCTCAGATCCCTAACTGGTAATATTACACTAGAGCACTGTATGATAATTCATGTCTTTTACATATAAACATTCAGAAGGAAAACAACTAGAAACACATTAATCATATTTATATATATATATATATATATATATATATATATATATATATATATATATATATATATATATATATACGTACACACATATTTATGATGATAACAAAATTTATGCTCTGTATTAATAATGTAGAAACAGTATAATCTAAATTACAATTTTCCCTTTGTTTTTTATGGTCAAAATACTATGCAGGTCTAATAAAACCAGTGAAGTATTATTTAAATTAAGTTGATATTCCAATGCAACAATATGTAACGAGGCTCAAGCCACTTTCAATGGGCAACGTTAGGAGTTTAATTATATAAACATTCTGTAAAGCAAAGCCCTTGTGGATACATTTCATGTACAATTTAGAAATAGAGAATCAAAGTAATGAATAAGTTAGGTGTTGCCTGAACTGACTTGTTTTAGTTTGGCAACCAACTTCAATAAAACAGTTTTAGAACATTACTGTAAAGAGCATTTGTGAAATGTAAAGCAAGAGCTAATGCACAAATTTAGTACTGACAGATATTTGTTCCCGGATGTGCACCAGCAATCGGAAACAATTTCTTGCAATTATATAAATCAACTATATTCCTGTTATTGAGCCTTATGGAATGGATGCCATTGCTTTTTCTTGGTAAAATGTACTGTAGACATCCCGGAGGACGAATGGAACAACTTTCATGCATATTAACCTTATGACAACTTACTTAACAAGCATACTAGTCATCCTGTGGTTTTTCCTAAATAAATAACTAACTAATTCACTTTTCAGGTAAAACTTGTATAATTAAGCTCTTCTTTCAGATACCACTTCAAAAAAGGAAATGTAATGCTGGAAGTAATTGTAAATGCCATGACATAGCATCCTTAGTAACTCTGTGAGGCCTTGCCTGAAGCCAGAGGAATTTTGAGAGAGAGAGAACGTGATCTGTCCCAATAGTGCAGAAAGTATCATAGGAATAAATTTAAAAAATAACCTTTATTGAAATAAGAATAAAAAAGAGGTATAACCTAAAAATCAGAGGAAAGGAAAAAGGAATATGAAAGTGATTCGCTCAGCCTTAACACCCAACCTGACTCTACTATTCTAACTCTCCTTCACTGGCATCACAATCCTGTTGCTGTATTACAACATATTTATTTTTCATGACTTTATGGATTTCAGTAAAGACTACCAGGAAAGGTGTAGACTATCTATCAGCTCAGTGAAAGATAGCAGTGATCTATAAGCTAGGTGCCTTTGAAGGCACAGATTCAGGGACTTTGTTACTTAGACGCTAGGTGCCCTTGAAGGCACAGACTCAGGGACTTTGTTACTTAGACGCTAGGTGCCCTTGAAGGCACAGACTCAGGGGCAGTTAGGACGCTACTATTGGCAGTTTAGAACTTTAAAGACTTTCAGGTGCCCTCGAAGGCAACTTTTCCAGAGGGCTTATTCAGCATATATTTGCACTCAGACTGGAGTGTTGCTCTCCCTGCATACCTATATTATCTATATTGTTCTATATGGCATCCTAATCCATATGCTGCACTTCCTTCATTTTTTATTTACATTTACTTTTCTTTAACCCTAACACTGCTCATTTTTCTTGCACGTTCGCTATATTAATTTTTTTCTTATATAGAGATATACTGTTGCTGTACGTATTACTGTAGGATGCTGCCCATGTGTCTACTCAACATTTAGACAACATTCCCCCCCTTTACCAAGGGTTCCTTATTTTTCAGTGTTCTGTTAACACCTGATAGTTAGTAGCTGTTCCAATTATTGTTACAGCTTGCTCTATTACTTCAGATTGCTCTATTACTTCCGATTCAGGGACTCTGACACATTGTTACTATTTCGGGTTAACAACACATCATGTTATTAGCTATTTATACACCAGTGTCTCTATATATTATTTGTAGTAGTCATTGCCTGATTATCTTTACCACTGCGATTAGTGTGTCGTATCGTAATTTCTTTCATATTCCCTTTTCCCTTTCCTCTGATTTTTAGGTTATACCTCTTTTTTATTCTTATTCCAATAAAGGTTAATTTTTCCTTTATTCCTGTGATACTTTCTGCACTATTGGGACAGATCACGTTTTCTCTCTCTCAAAATTACTATTTTCCTTAAAGAGTTACCCCCTAGTGACTGTCCTAGATTTTGTCTACACAGAATTAGCTTCCCACTTGTGTTTTTTTTTCTTGTAGTCAAAGGAGGCTCATATTTAAATGTAACCAGGGAGAAATAGTCCTTCACACAAACATTCAGTAACATGTTAAATAAGCAGTGACATGGAATGTAACTTGCAATGTCTACATTTAAACATTTAAATGCATGCAACATAATAACTCAATGATTAAGGCACTTGGCAAAATCAATTTGTTCTCCATAGGAAGGGATTTTGAAAAGGAAGGAGAATTAATTATATGTAGAGAATTAGAAATGAGAAGAAAGGAATAAACAAATTCAGTGTAAAGAGGGCAATTGTAGAAACGGGTAAGTGAGCATAGTGTCAATTTACTTTGATAAGGCTTTGATTCAACAAGGCATTCTGCAGTTCATGGATACAGAGTCCATTAACAATGGAATCCAGAATACCTAGACCAAAATACATATACATATAAATGATAAACATTAAGTTTCTTCTTTAAGTAAGTGGGGCTATTCTAGTTTATTTTTGCTCATTTGGGTTATATTGGCTCATTTGAGTAGGGTACTCCAACTCATGATGGCATTGAGCTTCAACTTGTTCCATTTGTTTGTTGTTTTTGTATCCAATTTTAAAGTTGTGATAGCTTTATATAATAATGATAGTAGTTAAAAACAATGTACACTGCTCTCAATTTCTCACACTTCACACTCTCCTAGCTCCTTCATTTTATAGTTAACCCCTTAAGGATTGAGCCAAATGTACACGATTCCATCATAAGAGGTGTGGAGATGGACAATGGTGGTCTTGTGAGGTGTCTTCCCGGAGCTACTACTCACAGAGCTCCTGTATCGGTAATATTGTTAAGCAAGCAAAGCAGGAAGGGGAATTTGATGTACTTGTCCATTTAGGGACAAATGACTTGGCTTGCAATGAGGTTTCAGAGGTTAAGGAAGTTTTTAGTGTTCTTGCCAATGATATACGGCAGGTTGCTTCCACATTGTCATTCTCTGAAGTTCTGTCTGTGCATAACACTCAGAATGACAGGCGGATGCGTATTAGGGACTTTAACTTGTGGCTTGGTGAATGGTGTCGGGAGCAAGGATTTGGCTTTATTGCTCATGGTAGCTCTGTTTGGAATGGAAATAAACTGTACAAAAAAGATGGTTTGCATCTTTCTCAAAAGGGAACAAATGTTCTCAGTGAGCAGTTCAGAGGTTTTGCTAGGATGTATTTAAACTAGGAGGGGGGGGGGGGGGGGGCAAAAGGGTGATAAAACATCAATCCAATTGTCCCCCAAAACAAGGACAGAAGGTGCCTGTAGCAAGTGTGTTAAAAAATGATAAGCTTAGAGTCATGTCTACAAATGCTCGCAGTTTAGGGAATAAGATCCATGAACTTGTGGCAATAATGGCAACTGATAGTGTAGATTTAGTCGCTGTTACTGAGACATGGTATAATGAGAAAAATGACTGGGACATAGCAATACCAGGGTACTCTTTATATAGAAAAGACAGGGAAGGCAAGAAAGGGGGAGGGGTGGCCCTGTATGTAAAGAATAGCATAAAATCTAGCCTAATAAAGGTTAGTGAGGCGAACATAGAGTCAGTTTGGGTTACGTTAGAATTTGGTAATCACACAGTAACTCGTGTAGGTGTGATTTATAGGCCCCCAGGACAAATTGAAGAGTTAGATAATCTACTAGTTGAAGAAATAGCTAAAATGACAATGAAGGGGGAAGTTATCATCATGGGTGACTTTAATCTTCCTGATATAAATTGGAAAACAAAAATAGCTACTTGTGCCAGGAGCACACATATTCTAAACTCCCTACTGGGATTGTCTCTAAAACAAGTCGTTGAGGAGCCAACTCGTAAAGAGGCCATACTAGATTTAGTGTTAACAAATGGAGATTTGGTATCAGATATTACTGTAGGTGAAAGTTTAGGATCCAGTGATCATCAGTCAGTGTGGTTTAATATAAGAACAGTGACTGAGTCACACCACACAAAAACAAAAGTTTTAGACTTTAGAAAAACAGACTTTTCCAAAATTAGAATATGTGTAAAGGAGTCATTATCAGACTGGAGCAATTTAAATGGAGTCCAAAAGAAATGGGATTATTTAAAAGTTGCACTACTGAAGGCAACAGAAAATTGCATTAGGCTTGTCAGTAAAAGCAAAAAATTCAAGAAACCACTGTGGTACTCCACAGATGTAGCCAAAATAGTAAAAAACAAAAAGTTAGCATTTAGTAATTATAAAAAAACCCAGAGTGAGGAAGACAGAATGACCTATAAGATTAGGCAGAAAGAGGCTAAGCAAGTTATAAGAGCTTCCAAATCACACACAGAAGAGAAAATAGCACAGTCAGTAAAAAAGAGGGACAAAACCTTTTTTAGATACATAAATGAGAAAAGAAAAGTAAAACAAGGATTAGTTAGATTAAAAACAAAAGAAGGAAGGTATGTAGATGAGGATAAAGGTCTAGCTGACTGCCTCAATGAATATTTTTGTTCGGTATTTACAGATGAAAATGAAGGAAAGGGACCTCAGTTAAGAAAAAGGATAAATGAGTCATTTATTACACGTGAGTTTACAGAGGAAGAGGTTCTATTTCAACTGTCAAAAGTAAAGACAAATAAGTCAATGGGACCTGATGGAATGCACCCAAAGCTATTAAAATAGCTTAGTGGTGTACTAGCAAAACCATTAACAGATTTATTTAACCAATCATTGATAACAGGAGTAGTCCCAGAAGATTGGAAGTTAGCGAATGTTGTGCCCATTCACAAGAAAGGTAATAGGGAGGAGTCGGGCAACTATAGGCCAGTAAGCCTAACTTCAGTAGTGGGGAAAGTGATGGAAACCATGTTAAAGGATAGGATTGTTGAACATCTAAAAACACATGGATTTCAAGATCAGAGACAACATGGGTTTACTTCAGGGAGATCATGCCAAACTAATCTTATTGATTTTTTTGATTGGGTAACTAAAATTATAGATCAGGGTGGTGCAGTAGACATTGCTTACCTCGATTTCAGTAAGGCTTTTGACACTGTTGCACATAGAAGGCTTATCAACAAACTACAATCTTTGAGTTTGGATTCCAATATTGTTGAATGGGTAAGGCAGTGGCTGAGTGACAGGCAACAGAGGGTTGTAGTCAATGGAGTATATTCGAAGCTTGGGCTTGTCACCAGTGGGGTACCTCAGGGATCTGTACTTGGACCCATTCTCTTTAATATTTTTATTAGTATATTGCAGAAGGTCTTGATGGTAAGGTGTGTCTTTTTGCGGATGATACTAAGATATGTAACAGGGTTGATGTTCCAGGAGGGATAAGCCAAATGGAAAATGATTTAGGTAAACTAGAAAAATGGTCAGAGTTGTGGCAACTGACATTTAATGTGGATAAGTGCAAGATAATGCATCTTGGGCAGAGTACAGAATATTTGATAGAGTCCTAACCTCAACATCTGAGGAAAGGGATTTAGGGGTGATTATTTCTGATGACTTAACCCCTTAAGGACACATGACATGTGTGACACATCATGATTCCATTTTATTCCAGAAGTTTGGTCCTTAAGGGGTTAAAGGTAGGCAGACAATGTAATAGAGCAGCAGGAAATGCTAGCAGAATGCTTGGTTGTATTGGGAGAGGTATTAGCAGTAGAAAGAGGGAAGTGCTCATGCCATTGTACAGAACACTGGTGAGACCTCACTTGGAGTACTGTACACAGTACTGGAGACCCTATCTTCAGAAGGATATTGATACCTTAGAGAGAGTTCAAAGAAGGGCTACTAAACTGGTTCATGGATTGCAGGATAAAACTTACCAGGAAAGGTTAAAGGATCTTAACATGTATAGCATGGAGGAAAGACGAGACAGGGGGGATATGATAGAAACATTTAAATACATAAAGGGAATCAACACAGTAAAGGAGGAGACTATATTTAAAAGAAGAAAAACTACCACGACAAGAGGACATAGTCTTAAATTAGAGGGACAAAGGTTTAAAAATAATATCAGGAAGTATTACTTTACTGAGAGGGTAGTGGATGCATGGAATAGCCTTCCAGCTGAAGTGGTAGAGGTTAACACAGTAAAGGAGTTTAAGCATGCGTGGGATAGGCATAAGGCTATCCTAACTATAAGATAAGGCCAGGGACTAATGAAAGTATTTAGAAAACTGGGCAGACTAGATGGGCCGAATGGTTCTTATCTGCCGTCACATTCTATGTTTCTATGTTTCTAAACAAAACCTGGAATTTGCGCTATGGGATGAAAGGGACTTCGCCACTGGGTTTTGGAGAGGCCTGCTTGCCAGCCTCCTGCTGGGTGACTATGGCCCTTGGGATGTATTGCCCTTTAAATTCGTTATTTGGGCAGATTGGATTTTTTTGCACTGTTTCTGTCCCTTTAAATACTCTGGGAAGGGATCTGTACTTTTGCTATGGCACTTCGAATGCAGCCAAAGTAGTCGAAGTGGCAGCCATTTTAATTCAGCCGAACGCGGTCAGCTGTGTTTTGCCGTCGAGTTCATGGAACTAAAATCGGATGCTCAACGGCACGAACACCACTGAAGTTTTACCTTCTTTTGGAACTTTCACATGTCGAATGGAGTCGAACGGAGTTCGACAATTCGAACGCTACATTAAGCATTCGTGCATTCAAATGATATTTGAACTGGGATGAATAGACCGGCTGCACAGCACATATCTGTGGAACTGTTTTGGGCATGAAAATGTGCATGCGGTCGGTCAAAGGAGACTTCCAGCTAACTCCCGAACGGCTGAACAGATTTTCATGATTTTTGAGTATGTTTTTTCCCTTATTATGCTGTTTCTGAAAATGTAAGTATTATGCGCATGTGATGTGTAATTTTAAAGTTATAGAAAATGTGTAAAACGTATATTTTTCTGCCTGTGATAATTGAGTTAGTCCATTGTGTTGAGGTAATTGTATCACAGGCAGAAGGGAGGGTTTGTGTGCATTAGCTTGACGTGTCTGACTGTACTGTACATTGTTGATTGGCTGTTGCAACTTTGTGTCCTGTGTACCACAAGGTCCACGTGGGTGGTAACCTTGTGGGGAAATGTGTATAAAAGAAGCAATAAAGCCCCAGCTCAGTCTGTTCCTGTTTACACTCCAAAACTGTGTGTTGTCCTGTTATTGGAGGGAAGAAGATTTGCTCCTGTGTCTGCTGTACCAGCTTGCAGGAGATTCAACGGGGAAAGTCCTTGTAAGGATTAGAGCTAATTCCCCCATTCGGTTCCAGAGTTCCCAGGACTGAGTGTCGTCCAGTGTCTGGAGGTGTCAAGTGGAGGATCAGTGCAGTGCTTATGGTCCTTGGTAAGCGCTGGAGCATTCATCAACGGATGTACCCAGTTGGGGTGCCAGGTAATCCGTTACACGCTATTTGTCTGTTCAGGCGTAATTCACCTCTGTCATATTATGTGCACCCACACTTATTATATATAATTTTATTCAGGGGAAACAGGGCATTCATTTAACATCAAATATTTAGGTATGAAACATAATTTAATATGGATAAAATAAAAAAATGGGAGAAAATAAGATTTTTTTTTGTTTGTTCTACGTGACAATTTAACTGTGAATGTCATAATACTGTTTGCTTTTACTGCAATAAAATACACACATTTGCATTCAGACAAGTTTCAAATATAAAACACCACCCCCTATGTACAGGTTTTATGGTGTTTTGGGAAGTTACAGGGTCAAATATTGCATGTTACATTTTTCAGTTTTTTCACATTGAAATTCACCAGATATGTTATGTTGCCTTTGAGACTGTATGGTAGCCCAGGAATGAGAATTGCCCCCATGATGGCATACCATTTGCAATAGTGGACAACCCAAGGTATTGCAAATAGGGTATGTCCAGTCTTTTTTAGTAGCCACTTAGTCACACACATTGGGCAAAGTTAGTGTTAATATTTGTTTTGTGTGTGAAAAATGCAAAAAAATACGACTGGAGAACCGACCACCTCAAATTCCTAGGAATTAACATCACACAGACACCAGCCCTACTATATAAAACAAACTACCAAAAAAAACATTATCTGATATAAAAACACTGTTAACAGGATGGAAAGGTAAATACACCTCGTGGTCAGGCAGAATAGCTGCGATCAAAATGATTATTTTACCGAAACTGCAATATTTATTCAGAACACTGCCAATAAAATTACCCCCCCCCCCCGTTTCCTTCAGGAAGCACAACAAACACTAATGGAATTTATATGGGACAAGAACAAGCCACGGGTAGCGAAAAGTACATTATACCTGCCGCGGGAGAAAGGAGGGATGGGTGTACCCAACTTAGACAGCTACTACCGTGCAGTCATCCTGGGCCCACTTTTAGCAGCATGCCACCGAACTCACCCAACTCCATGGGAAGAGATAGAGACATACCATGCAAACAACATCCCCATAAAAATATTGGCATGGCTCCCAAAAACCCACAGACCACCGACGAGCGTGATGCTTCCAGTCACAGCACTGACAAAAAAATTAATCTCTGAAATCTACCAATCAATACACACACACAACGATCATACAAAATTCTCTTTCACAACTGCATGGGAGAAATAATTCAAATATAACCTAACTCCGCAGCAGTGGAAAAACATTCTAAAGGCACATAACACCCTTTCTAAATGTGCCTCACACATGGAGCTCTCTCGCAAAATCCTATACAGGTGGTATTTAGTACCTACTCGCATTAAAGCGGCGCACCGCCAAGCATCTGACATATGCTGGAGATGCCATCAGCATAGAGGCATGATGCTCCATATTTGGTGGAACTGACCCATCCTAGCCACATTCTGGGACGCAGTTTCCACCATGATTCAAGAGAGCACAAAAACAATATTACCCAGAACACCCGAAACATACCTCCTCCAAATATTTCCAAAAGGAATGAGGTGGAAGCAAAAATACCTAACATATCAGATACTCATGGCGGCCCTTACGGTACTGAGTAGACACTGGAAATCACCTCTTCCTATGCCAATCACCGAATTTACACAACTATTAGAAACTACAATGCTATATGAAATAGCAGCCAGGCGAACCCCCCTTCCAAAGAAGGACTGGCGAGACGCATGGGACGATTGGCGCCAATACATGGAGCGCAATAATCACCCCCCAAAATGAACGGAGTTGCAGATGGCTAAAGCATGTATGTGGCAACCGACAGCTGTGTTCCTAAAGGCATGAACCAATGTACACACATGTAGAAAAACGGTACTAAATAAGGTCAGTGTAAGCCACTTCACGCCTTGGAGTGACACCTACTTCCCCGTTACCCTCCCCTCCCCCCCCCCCCCGCTACCCCCACAACTGATTTCCACCTTCTCCTAGTGGTATCCTAGATAGGGAATATCCAAATCACCAACGCCATACCTGAAGCAAGCATGACCTAATTTGTTGAACTAAGTACACTAATGTAGCATAATTCTTCAGATGGAAACTGTGTATTCAATCTGTATACTGCAAAACGCACATGTATTACTGACAATGAGGCACCAACGTGTGTGCTCATACCACTGTACTAAGTATATGTAAGCATGCCACTGTTTTCTAACTATTGTCCTTTTCTCCCACCCCTTCTTCTTTCTGTATCCCCCAAAAGATCAATAAAAATTGTCAAAGGTAAAAAAAAATAAAAAATAAAAAAATAATAATTTGAACACCAATTTTGGCCAGTGTTTTCATGAAACGCAAGCCTTATATTTGACTCTATAACTTTTGAAAACACCATCAAACCTGTACATGAGGGGTACTGTTATACTCAGGTGACTTCGCTAAACACAAATATTAGTGTTTCAAAACAGTAAAACGTATCACAACAATTATATCGCCCGTTTAAGTGCCATTTGTGTGTGGAAAAAATTCAAAAAATTTCACTTTCACTGATGATATCATCGTTGTAATACATTTTCATGTTTTGAAACACTAATATTTGTGTTCAGCGAAGTCTTATTTATTTATTTTTTGTTTATTTATTTTATTTTTTAACAGATTTACATATTTATTTATTTTATATTATATATAAATATATATAATGATAATTATATATATATATATATATATATATTTTTTTTTTTTTTTTAATTCTTTATTTTGTTTGTGCATATGGTTAACAAGCATGTTTGCCGTGCCACAATAGCTGGAGCAAACTGGACTGTATACATAAGAAAACATCATTATGGCATTTAAAACATTGCACATTTTTAAGTAAGTAATCAGGATGAACAAATATAGCATGTCACTGTGGAGTATGTGGTTATAATAGATTAATTAGTGGGTAAACTTGCAAGGCAGGTTGCGCTTAGTGGTATATGCTAGCTATCATCCTTGCTATTTGTTCTACTCCTTGTTGATGGTAGAAATGTATAGCACAATGTGTGATGAGAGACAGAGAATGAAATATTGCAATACTAATAAGATATCAACATTGTGAAGGTTACCAATTCGCTTGCGTGATGTGTGTAGCAGTAGCTGCTAGCAGTTGTTACTCTCGTGAACTATGTTCGCTGGGTGTGTGAGATGCGTGTAGGGAGTGTGTTTTCTGAACGCTAGTGTGCTAGTCTGCAAAATGTGAGTTAAGAGGTACATGGTCACATGTTTAGTGTTTGCTAGTCAAACGGGTAACCGCCTGGATACACTATGGAGGCATATACATAGCAAGTACATTTTGTTTAGTCACTTCAGCTTAGTCAGTGAGCTCGATAGGAAACAAAACACAAAAAGAAAAAGCAGTGAATATCTAAAAGGAAATCATAGTAGGTTATCCAAAGCTAGTGTAGTCGCCCTGGGGCTTGTTGTTAAAGCATAGTACATGTTAAACATGCACTTCACCATCCGCTCCTTCCCCTCATTGACACCTCTCCCAGACCGCGCCGGGCGGGCCTGAGTCAAGCAGTCACTTTTTCCAAGCCTGTTGCTGCAGTTGCTGAAAGCCTTCTTGATGTCTGGAATCGATAGGTAGCCCAAATCCCTGGTGCACGTGAGTGTCGCTGGTGAGGGAGAGCCGGCTTAAGGACTGTGCCATCAAGGTTGTTGCTCGGGTTGCGCCGTCCGTCCGTGTCTACACCTCGGCGGTATCGCCCGAGGGACACACATCCGGGGTTGCTCCCTGCCTCGTTCTCCAGTAAGTCGGCATTATTGTTTTAAAAAGTGACCGCAAGTTATTGACAGGCGGTAATGCTCCTGGGCAGGTTGTCATGATGGTCGGTCAAAGTTAGGTAATCTCTCCTGTGTACCGCTTGTTCGCGCTCGCTGGTCGCGCACATGGTTAACGTGCGGCGGCCATCTTGAGGACCCCTGCTCTGCAAGCTCTCTTCGATGGGGTGGTTGTTTAGGCCCTGTTGGTGTATCCGTAGCGGCCCACGGGGACCGGGATAACCCCCCCCGGTCCAGAGGGGGGGGGGGAGGCAAGACGCCGGCCGGAGACCCGGGAGAGCGGCCGTCTCTGCCCGGCTCAAGCTCCGGCGAGCTTCGGGCCTCGTCGGGTTACTTTGGGCGCCAGTTAGGGTCATGAGAGGTATCCCCGTGTGCCCCATCCGTTGGGGGTCCCGGTGGGCACCAGTATGGACCTGTGGTTGCCTTTGGCTCCTAGTTGGCTCCGATTCTTCAGGCCCTGAAGCGGGAGCTCAGACAGAGCACGTCTGATCCCGCCGGCGGTCAGGCCCCGCCCCCTATATATATATATTTAATCAATATCATTCTATGTGTATTTTGATATTATTTATATATACATTTAGACAGCGTATGTTTATTTATGTGTATGTATGTGTGTATACACTTAGATCATATATATATAATAAATATATATGATCTAAATATATATAATTTAATTTTAAATATTTTTTTTAAACTTTTTTTCTTTTTTTGACATTATAGGCACTCCCCCTGCTGGCAATGCTGTGGGCGGCTATTCTGTCCATGTGATCGCAAGGTCCTCCCAAGGACCTCACGATCACATGGCCCAGGAACAGAAGGAGTGGGACTCCCTGGGATGCCAGGTGAGTGCACACACCGCGATCGCCGGCGTGGGATCACCGGCGACCAGGTAAGTACAATGCTATTACACCTACCGGCGTTTAGAGCCGGGTCCCCAAGGACGTCTTAGCACGCCCACCTTCTTTAAGGGGTTAAAGATTACAGATCATTTATTAAGAATTGTGTTTTGTACTTCATATGTGAATAAGAAAGACTACTGCAATGGTGAAAACAAATAAATGTATCACATAGTTATCCTTATACTCTTTTAAGGGAAATAACACTCATGTGATTATATTGTTCGTTGACATTTTCAGGACACATTTTAACTGCATGCAAATATAGGAAGTTGGTAAGGAATGGTGGTAAAAAAACTTATTTTAGGAATGCTTGATATAGTGCTAGATATACACCCCATTCACCCTGACATGATACTGTTAAATGGTTTATTGACAGATTATGGTCAGTGTCAATGATATGTTATGTTATAACTGAGAAGACAATTAATGCAACTATGTAAATGTACCTCTAGTGACATACCTATTATTATTATTAATACTATTTATATAGCGCCAACTTTTTCTGCAGTGCTTTACAATATTATAAAGGGGGACATTTGACAATAAACTAGACAATTACAAACTGTTACAGTAATAATAGGTTTATGAGGGCCCTGCTCAACACGATAGGAAGGGCAGAGTGTGGGATAGCAACCAAGCGACAAGGTAGGAAAGTAGCAGAACTGGAAAATGAGAGTGGAATATGACCTTTTAAGAGGAAGCAAGAGACAGGAGAAAACCTATTTTTATCCAATACAGCACATGTAAAAAAAATAGATACCGTATATACTCGAGTATAAGACAAGTTTTTCAGCACATTTTTTGTGCTGAAAAAACCCCACTCGTCTTATACTCGAGTCAATTGTCTGTATTATGGCAATTTACATTGCCATAATACAGACAAGGACCGGGGGCTGGCAGGAAGGTGTAACTTACCTTTCCTGCAGCTCCTGTCAGCTTCCTTCTCTCTCCTCCGGTCCGTGGAGCTCCCAGGTCAGCTCCCTCTGCAACGCTCCGCGCGGCCGCGAGTCTTGCAGAGGGAGCTGACCTGGGAGCTGCACGGACTGGAGGAGAGAGAAGGGAGCTGACAGGAGCTGCTGTGAAGGTAAGTAAGAGCTCTCTGCCAGCCCCCCTCCTACAGCCCATCCACTGGACCACCAGTGAGTGAGAGCCCCCCTCCCTGGCCAGCTAACAAGCAGGGAGGGGGGACGAAAAAAAAAATATTAATAATAAAAAATAATAAAAAAAAATAATAATAATAATTAAATAATAATAAAAAATGCCCACCCCCTACCAATGCTCTCCATCACACACACACACACACACTGCACTCATACACACACACTGCACTCATACACACACACTGCATTCATACACACACTGCATTCATACACACACACTGCATTCATACACCCTGCACTCATACACACACACTGCACTCATACACACACACTGCACTCATACACACACACTGCACTCATACACACACACTGCACTCATACACACACACTGCATTCATACACACACACTGCATGCATACACACACACTGCACTCATATACACACTGCACTCATACACACACACTGCATTCATACACACTGCACTCATACACACACTGCATACACACACACTGCATACACACACACTGCATACACACGCACACTGCACTGCATTCATTATATACACACTGCATTCATACACACACACTGCATTTATACACACACACTGCATTTATACACACACACTGCACTCATATACACACTGCATTCATACACACACTGCACTCATATACACACTGCATTCATATACACACTGCACTCATACACACACTGCACTGCATTCATTATATACACACTGCATTTATGCACACACACTGCACTCATACACACACTGCATTCATATACACACTGCACTCATACACACACACACTGCATTCATTATATACACACACTGTAAATAAATATTCAATTAATATAATTTTATTAGGATCTAATTTTATTTAAAAATTTACCAGTAGCTGCTGCATTTCCCACCCTAGTCTTATACTTGAGTCAATAATTTTCCCAGTTTTTTGGGGTAAAATTAGGGGCCTCGGCTTATATTCGGGTCGGCTTATGCTCACAGTGCATTCATTCAGAAGCAAAGGTATGTAAAAACAATGTGGACATTGTGTATGACTTGATATTTTTTGTACTATTGTTTTCCATTCCTTTATATTACATAATTAAAGTTAACTCAATGTATAAATGTTTTTTAGGAAGGAATGTAATTTTGCATTTTCATGATCAGCAAGATAACAGATACAAAGTTTGGTTTATTTCTTAGTTATATTAACAGTCTGTATAGATAACATTGCAACCAGCAACAGAGTGTACATTCTAACTTAAAATATCCCATCTCTGACCGTTTACAGATTAACTGTTTAGTAGATAAACAACCTTAATGGAAATTACCATTCCCCAAACAGTTTGTTTCTAAAATAGTGAGAAAAAAAGAGTGGAGCAGTAATTGTCAGTAAAGTGGCTGTTTAGGTGATAAGCCCAAACTAAGTGCAAATAGTGAAATTTTCTTAAGAGATAATACTTAGTATAATTTGTCCTCCAATCGGCTTCCTCTCAGCACATATAGAGAAATATATTCAAGAAACACATGATAGTGTAAATTGCAAAACCACAATGCAGTAATCAAAGTATTCCCACAAATATACCCAGAAATTATGGGGCTAAGAAAATACCTAAATTAAATGATATAGGCTATGAAAGGCTCTAGCAATACAAAGGCTTATTACAAATTACGAATTAAAAATGACATGGAATTACAAAGAAAACTTGTCAGAACATATATATATATATATATATATACACTATAAAAACTGCCTCTTACAAGAGAGTATTGTGAGTAAGGCACGGCATACGCCGCTACTCACTGCCCAGCTTTAGTAAACGGGTGTAGGAGACTGTGGCTTCGTTATTGGAGCTGCAAGAACACTTTCAAATGCTGGATTGCAGAGTTGCTTCCCGAGCCTCTGTTGTCTCCTTCCCACGGAGTATTATCTCTTAAGAAAATTTCACTATTTGCACTTAGTTTGGGCTGATCACCTAAACAGCCACTTTACTGACAATTACTGCTCCACTCTTTTTTCTCACTCTTTTTTCTTGCACTGAATTTGTGTGTTTGAGGGTATCACACCTAGAGTGTACTAGCAGCAGTCAACTACAATTGGATTGGAAACAGCAATATAATTGTATTTATAATAACAATAGAAATTCTGAGAAAGAGCGCTCCAAAACTAGTATTTTTTTTTTGTTTCTAAAAGCTGAAATTAGAAAAACCCTCAATATGCGTACTTCAGCAGTTTTGATTTAAAGAATGTCTTCATTACTAGTGGCATTGAATCAAGGTGTTGCTCTTTGATATTGATGACAGACTCATGAGCCTCCTTGAACAGATCTGACCCAATTGCTTCTTTCACGCGGTTTTTCCAGGCATCAAGCTTTGGGAAGTCTTCAAAAACAGTGACCCCACTTGCTACTACCTGTGGGAAAAAGGGAATTAGTGGGTGATAAATAAAAATTTTTGCTTAGAGAGAGAGAGAGTAAAGACATCGACATGCTTCATCAGAGGATTCCTGAATACTAAGTACTTTCTTGCTTGAGTTGGTGTGTTGGCCAGACCAACTCAAGCACTTTTAGGACAACAATTAAAATTATATTTAGTAAACTGTGAGTTAGATGAATTGACAACCACATTGATTAATTTAGACTAAGACTAAGTGCTGAGATAAAAAAAACAAGTCCATCTAAGGGCTTATTTCTAATAGCAGTAAACTGTGGTTATTACCATTACCTCCAAACCCATGTTTTGCAGCCTACTAGGCTACATCTCAGCATTTACCTATTAGGATCTGGAATGTAAAGTACTGATACAGTGGCTTGTTTAAAGTCATGGCTATAACAACCACAACTGAACAGGATAAAAGGCACATGCTATGCATGAGCACTTTACCTGGTTTTCGCTGATCACACTGGTAGCAGAATAGTCAAAGTCATTTCTATGTATATGTAAGCAGAACCTGTTCAGATGATAATTTGTGCATATTTCTTTATGTGACATCAAAGTGTCTGTCCACAATACAAGTAACATATCTTTTCATTAATGGGTTATATATGTGTGTCCTGTGCCTGCCATGATGGCAGGATACCTTGTGGTGCTGCACCATCCTCTAGAGATAGGTTCGAAATATTGAATAATCCTAGTCATTTCCATTCTGAGTTTTTTCCTGTTGTAATTTTTTTTTATGATTGCTCAACCTTCATGTGGATTACCACTATATCATTAACTAATGCATATTCCATATCTTTACACAGGTGCCTTAAAAGTGAAGCTTCATTTTTGTATGTAACACTATGAATTTGAAATTCAAAACTAGCTGGTTAAGATCTTTAGAAGTTTACTATATTGTTTTTGTTTTGAGATCTTTTGCCACATTGACTCTACGACTCGTAACTTCGCCTGTTTGACTCTTTGTTATCCTGTTTTTACCAATACCAATCTTTACTTTATTTTATTACATTGTGTAATTTATCAACTGTTAGAGATACAGTGGCTGGGCCACTTAACC
Source organism: Pelobates fuscus (assembly GCF_036172605.1). Classification (NCBI taxonomy): domain Eukaryota; kingdom Metazoa; phylum Chordata; class Amphibia; order Anura; family Pelobatidae; genus Pelobates; species Pelobates fuscus. Next base: position 199,953,959 of record NC_086321.1, on the reverse strand, counting down.
ACAGGCTATCTCGCAGGACCATAAAAGGGAGGAGGTGATTTAATTAATACAATTCTTTTAATGGCTGAAAACAGGTGTCAAGATAATAAGGATGTCTTATTAATGAACATTTTCCCAGGAAGTTATCTAGCGCTTATCATCTATACATTATAAGAATGTAACATTAGTAAAAGTTGAAGACAGTGGAATGATAAAAAAAGCAATTATAATGTGCAATATTTCATTCACAAATTCTAGTTTTTATTCTTTGAAAGCAATTTTGTACATTCCCAATTATGTTTAATCACTTCAATGCAAAGATTATTTAGCAATAGCGCCTTTTTATGTATTAATATAGCACTGAACAGTTATTACATTGAACTTAAATTGGACCTTTAAACTAATTAGCATTTCTGCTTGTTGAGCAGCCTTTGACAGTCTATAATATTAAATCAGTGTATCATATAAATCACTGGTAAGACCACACATTGAATATCCTGTGCAATTTTGGGAACCTGATCTAAAGATATTATGGCACTAGAAAAAGTGCAGAGATGGACTACAAAATAAAAATAAAATAAAAAAAGGAATGGAGCATTTTAGTTATGAAAGGTTAACAAATTTAAATATCTTTAGTTTGGAAAACCAGCACTTTAGAGGGGATATGATAGCATTATACAAATATACAGTGAGGGAAAAAAAGTATTTGATCCCCTGCTGATTTTGAACATTTGCCCACTGACAAAGAAATTATCAATCTTTAATTTTAATAGTAGGTGTATTTTAACAGTGAGAGAAAGAATAACAAAACAAAAAAAAAATCCAGAAAAACGCATGTCAAAAAGGTTATAAATTGATTTGCATGTCATTGAGTGAAATAAGTATTTGACCCCTTTGACTTAGTACTTGGTGGCAAAACCCATGCTGGCAATCACAGAGGTCAGACGTTTCTTTTAGTTGGACACCAGGTTTGCATACAGTCCAGGAGGGAATTTGTCCCACTCCTCTTTGAAGATCCTCTCCAAGTCATTAAGGTTTCAAGACTGATGTTTGGCAACTCGTACCTTCAGCTCCCTTCACAGATTTTCTATGGGATTAAGGTCTGGAGACTGGCTAGGCCACTCCAGGATCTTAATGTGCTTCTTCTTGAGGCACTCCTTTGTTGCCTTGGCAGTGTGTTTTTGGTAAGTGTCATGCTGGGATACCCATCCATGACCCATTTTCAATGCCCTGGCTGAGGGAAGGAGCTTCTCACCCAGGATTTGACGGTACATGGCCCCGTCCATAGTCCCTTTGATGCTGTGCAGTTGTCCTGTCCCCTTAGCAGAAAAACACCCCCAAAGAATGTTTTCACCTCCATGTTTGACAGTGGGGATGGTATTCTTGGGGTCATAGGCAGCATTCCTCCTCTTCTAAACACGGCGAGTTGAGTTGATGCCAAAGAGCTCGATTTTGGTCTCATCTGACCACAACACTTTTACCAAGTTCTCCCCTGAATCATTCAGATGTTCATTGGCAAACTTCAGATGGACCTGTACATGTGCTTTCTTGAGCAGGGGAATGTTGCAGGCACTGCAGGATTTCAGTCCTTCATGGCGTAGTGTGTTACCAATTGTGACTATGGTCCCAGCTGCCTTGAGATCATTAACAAGATCTGGACTGATTCCTCACCGCAAAGTAGTTCTGGGCTGATTCCTCAATGTTCTCATGGTCAGTGAAACTCCACGAGGTGAGATCTTACATGGAGCACCAAACTGAGGGAGACTGACAGTTATTTTGTGTTTCTTCCATTTGCGAATAATCGCACCAACTGTTGTCACCTTCTGCTTGGCGATGTTTTGTATCCCATTACATCCTTGTGTAGGTCTACAATCTTATCCCTGACATCCTTGGACAGCTCTTTGGTCTTGGCCATGGTGGAGAGTTTGAAATCTGATTGATTACTTCTGTGGACAGATGTATTTTATACAGGTAACTGAGATTAGGAGCACTCCCTTTAAGAACGTGCTCCTAATCTCAACGTGTTACCTTTATAAAAGACATCTGGGAGACAGAAATATTGTGGACTGATAGGGGATCAAATACTTATTTAACTCATTATCATGCAAATCAATTTATAGCTTTGTTGACATGCGTTTTTCTGGATTTCTTTTCTTATTCTGTCTCTCACTGTTAAAATACACCTACTATTAAAATTATAGACTGATCATTTCTTTGTCAGCAGACAAATGTTTAAAATCAGAAGGGGATCAAATACTTTTTTCCCCTACTGTATTTAGAGCCAATATAAACCATTGTCTGTAAATCTGTTCATAAACAGGACTGCACGTAGGACACAAGGTCACACATTTAGAATGGAAGAAAGTAGATTTAGTCTAAGTCAAAGGAAAGGTTTTTTTTACAGTAAGAACAATGAGGATATGGCATTATCTGCATGAAGAGGTGGTTTTATCAGAGGCTTTAAACAGCAATTGGATAAATACTTGCAAAAATATAATATATTGGAATATAATTTTAATTAGTAGGGTAATAACTTCTTGATCCAAGGAGATATCTAACTGCCATTCTGTGGACAAGAAGGCTTTTTTTCCTATCTTGTTGTAAAATGAAGTTCACGATATGTCATATAAACCCTCTAATAAAAGTGGGGCAGAACACATTAGCTACCACATGAAATGCATATAGAGCAGCACTTCTCAAATTATATGCTCTAAGCACTATAGAAAAACACTTTGAATATCATTGTTCTCGATTGTGCTAAAATCCTTTGGGTGCTATTTCCCAGAAAACCATCTATTCAGTTTGTGTCATAACATTTTGACCCGTTTGACAACTTTTTTTGGTCTCTTCTGGCTGTAAAGCCAGGTTTCTCTCGTATAGTTCCTCTCTTTGGGACAGCAGTGATGGGATATGCACCTGTTATCTCAGTGCTCTTAGCATATGGTTAATGTCCAGAGCTGGATGGCAGAAGCGACTCTCTAATTATGTGAGTTACATGGCTGCTTAGGGCCTCTTACTTGGATCTTGCAGCCTCTTTGGTCTCCTGTTTATCAATGGAACTGATTAAATGATCTCCCCTGCTAGCCCATGCAGGACCATCACTAATTGAATAATACCCCAAATATAAAGTTTTAACACTCTCAGGCTGTTGGAGAGCTCAAAGATCAATCTCACTAGCCAGCACAGCATGTGGCGTGTACTTTTTTTTTTATAACACCCCTATAAAACTGCACCCACTACAGCCCATAACCCCTGGATCCACCATCTCTCCATATACTCACTACAGTCCATGGGCTCATGGACTAATAGAAGCCCATGGCCATCTCAACCTCATACACACAGATCTAGTGTGTAAGGGCGCAGTGTATGTGAAAGCTGCTGTGTGTGTGTTTAAAGGGTGCACTGTGTGTGAGTTTCAGTGTGTATGTTTTAGTGGTGCAATGTGTGAATGTGTTTGGAAGTATTGTGAGGGAGGAGCAGATGAGAGCAAAGTAAATCTGTGCATCTATTTTTTAATTATTTACGTATTTTTTTTAAATTAAAACCAATTCATAAATGTTATATCCCCCTCCCTTCTTACCTTTGGCCCAGGAAGGGGGACCTTTCTAGTATTCTAGACTACAGCTCATCCGGCTAGAGTTCACTCTTGCGAGATCTGGTTAGAGCATTGCCATGGTAACCCCGGCAAGGCTCCAAACTCGCAAGAGAACCTAACAAAGCTGCAAGTTAGAACCCCATTCTGCCACAGTTAAGTGTCAGTGGGCCAGTGAGGGAGATCTGAAATTACAAACCAGACAAGAGGTATACTGAGACAAAGTAGGGACTACCTTGTCTCTGTGTATTTACTACAACTAACACTTCTAAACTGGTCGGAAATACTGCCATTTAGATATGGAAGTCCCTGCAGCCATCACCAGTGAAGGCTGCAGAGAATTGACTTTATATGGATGATGTTGCAGTCTCATGTGACCAGGGCCGGACTGGCCCACCGGGATACCGGGAAATTTCCTGGTGGGCTGTCAGCACCTGGGGCCGGGCAGGCAACTGGCTGACCTGCGGCCGCAGGGGAAGCTCTTCTGGCGGCCCCATGGGGGAGCTGGTTCTTCTTGCGGCCACAGGGGGGAGCTGGCTGTTCTGTCTCTGCTTCCCCGCCCCAGCGCGCAGCTTAATGAGACCGGGGCCAGAATATGATGTCATATACCGGCCCCGGTCTCTTTCTAGCGCGCGGGTGGGGGAGCAAAGACAGAACAGCTAGCTCCCCCTGGGGCTGCAAGAAGAGCCAGCTCCCCCATTGCGGCCGCCAGAAGAGCCAGCTCCCCCATGCGGCCGCCAGCACAAAGGTAAAAATTATGTGTGTCAGTGTGAGTGTATGTGTGTATGTCTGTGTCACGGTGTGTGTGTGTCTGTCTGTCTGTCATGGTGTATGTGTGTCTGTCTGTGTAATTGTGTGTGTGTGTCTCTGTCTGTCATGGTGTGTCTGTCTGTTTCATGGTGTGTGTGTATGTGTATCTCTGTGTCATGGTGTGTGTGTGTGTGTGTGTGTGTCATGGTGTGCGTGTGTCTCTCTCTGTCATGGTGTGTGTGTCTGCCTGTGTCATGCAATGTGTGTCTGTGTCATTGTGTGTGTGTGTGTCTGTCATGTAATGTGTGTCTGTGTCACGGTCTGTCTGTGTCATGATGTATGTGTGTTTATCATGGAATGTGTGTTTCTGTCTGTGTCATGTAATGTGTGTCTGTCTGTGTCACGTTGTGTGTGTGTGTCCGTCACGGTCTCTCTGTGTCATAGTGTGTGTGTCTGCATGTGTCATGTAATGTGTGTCTGTGTCACAGTGTGTGTGTGTTTGAGCCATTGTCTGTCTGTGTTATGGTGTGTGTGTGTGTGTGTGTAAAGGTGTGTGTGTGTCTTTTTTAAGGTGTGTGTCTGTCATGGTATGTGTGTGTCTGTCATGGTATGTGTGTGTCTGTCATGGTATGTGCATCTGTCTGTGTCATGGTGTGTCTGTCTGTCATGGTGTTTCTGTCTGTGTCACGGTGTGTGTGTGTCTGTGTCACGGTCTGTCTGTGTCATGGTGTGTGTCTGTCATGCTATGTGTGTGTGTGTATGTGTGTTTTTACTCACCTTTTTTCCACCCACGTCGTGCTGGTCTCCCCTCGACTGGCCCTGCCTCTATGGCTGAGATCATCAAGCTTGATGATCTCAGCCAATCCGCACTGACACAGGAAAACCTATATTTTATATTGGAAAAAGCAATATATATATATATATATATATATTTATCAATCATCTAGGGTGGCAAGACATAGCCTTACATATTACATGGGACAATATATGGCGCAATGACTTATGGGGCTGGCATAGGTTTTTTTTCCAGGGCTGCTTTGGAATCCCCAGTCCGGCCCTGCATGTGACCCTCTATAGACCTCAATGCTGTACTCTCGCACTGTCACGGTAATATACCCCAACACGCAGGAATAGTTCACAGTCAAGAGACAAGAAACAGTGTTCGTCTTACCGGACCTTAGAATGGCCGGACTAGGACGAGAGAAAGACAGAGTCAGAACAAGCCGAGGTCAAGGGAACTGAGAGACAGCGTAACGTAGAACAAGCCGAGGACTGGTACACAGAGGACAAAACAGCGGATAAGCAAGCAAGGATAAGGAGAGAGCGGAGTCAGGAACAAAGCCAAGGTCAAGCACCAAAAAACCAACTGAACGATACAAGCACTAAAGGGAACTGGACAGAAACCACGATAGGGCAAAGAGCAAGGGAAACAGGTGAGTATAAATACCCTTAAGGTTCACTTTGATTGGCCCCTGTCATATCCACGCCCCCAAAACGTGAGTGTATGGGGAATGTGGCCTGACAGGGGCCAATGGGAGACTGATTCTAATTTAGTCTCCCACTGTCCCTTTAAGAGCGCGCCCGAGACGCGCGGCGCACTCTTAGTGTCGGGCGGGACATGTGACCGCTTCTCGCGGTCACTGCCCGCCTGACTGATCCCATCGTTGGCTGAGCCGCGCGCGGCTCGTGCAGGAGCAGGACCGCGCGCGGCGAGAAGGGAGGACCCCGGCCGGCCCCTGGAGAGGGTAAGTACCGCTACAGTACCCCCCCCTGAAGACACGCCCACCGGGCGGGGAGGAGCAGGCCTGGCAGGAAAACGAGCGTGGAAAGAACGCACAAGGCGAGGAGCGTGAACAGCGTCAGCGGAAATCCAACTGCGTTCCTCAGGCCCATAGCCCTTCCAATGTACCAGATATTGGAGGCGACCCCGAAGCAAGCGAGAGTCAATTACAGCCGCCACTTCAAACTCCTCATGGCCCTCCACCGAAACCGGAGGAGGAGGGGGGACATGCCGAGTAAAACGGTTGCACAGGAGGGGTTTTAACAAGGAGGTATGAAACACGTTAGGAATGCGTAAATTTTTTGGAAGATCCAATGCATACGAGACAGGATTAACCACATGCAAGATACGAAAAGGACCAATAAAACGAGGGGCCAACTTCATAGAAGGCACACGAAGACGAATATTGCGAGTAGAAAGCCAAACCCGGTCTCCCACAGCATAGGATGGAGCCGCCCTGCGATGCTTGTCAGCGTGAACCTTCTGGCGAGCAGCTGAGGCCACCAAAGAACACTGAACCTGCTCCCAAGTATTACGTAGACTAGCCAAATGTTCGTCCAGAGCTGGCATGCCCTGTAAGGAGAATGCAGCTGGAAGAACCACGGGATGCCGGCCATAAACAACGTAAAAAGGGCTGTTCCCAGAGGATTCATGAGCAGCATTATTACGAGCAAACTCAGCCCAAGGAAGCAGGTCAGCCCAATTGTTCTGATGGTGGGACACGAAACAGCGAAGATACTGCTCCAGAGATTGGTTGGCACGTTCAGCAGCTCCATTACACTGGGGGTGGTAGGCTGAAGAAAACGAGAGGGAGATACCCATCTCTGCACAAAACGCTCTCCAGAATCTGGAAATAAACTGGCTACCCCTATCGGACACGATCGAAGTGGGAATACCATGCAACCGAAACACCTCCCCGGCAAAGATAGAGGCAAGTTCCTTGGATGATGGCAATTTGAGAAGAGACACAAAATGAGCCATCTTAGAAAAACGATCCACAATCATCAGGATGACAGTTTTACCATTAGAGGGAGGTAATTCAACAATAAAATCCATGGATATATTGGACCATGGCCTCTCGGGTATGGGCAACGGATGCAACAACCCACAAGGAACTCTGTGGGAGGACTTCATACTGGCACAAGTGCTACAGGCATTAACGTAATCGGTGACGTCCTTGCGCAAGGAAGCCCACCAGAAATATCTAGAAACTGCTGAGACTGTCTTAGAAATACCAGGGTGTCCAGCAGTTCTAGTGTCATGATATAATGACAAGATGTCTCGTCTCTCTGGTATATCAACGAATAACTTATCAGCAGGCCTCTCCTCAGGAGCCAAGTTTTGTTTAGCCTGAATAGTTTGTAAGAGAGAAGACGAAATAGAAAGAACAGTAGTCGCTATTATTCTGTCAGGCGGAATGACAGGGGTAACATCGACCTCGAGTTTGTCAGTAGTCTCGAATTGTCTGGACAGAGCGTCAGCTTTAGTATTACGATCACCCGGTCTGTAAGTGATTATGTAATTAAAACGAGACAAAAAGAGAGACCACCTGGCCTGCCTAGAAGACAATCTTTTTGCTTCACTAAGGTATGAGAGGTTTTTGTGATCCGTTAAAATGAGGATAGGATCCCTGGTACCCTCCAGCAGATGTCTCCATTCCTTGAGCGCCAAAATGATAGCAAGGAGTTCACGATTGCCTACATCATAATTCCTCTCTGCTTTGGACATCTGTCTGGAAAAGAAGCCACAAGGGTGTAACTGTCAGGGTACCTGAGGCCTCTACCTCTAAGGGAGGTAGAGACTTAGTAATTTATCCGTCCAAACGAGCTGTTTCCTTCGTTCCTCGCGGTTCATCCAGTCACTTAAACACCGACCGCGAGGAATCCACGTCCTTTTCTAGCGGGACGCTCAATACGTGACGTCATGGCGCTATCACGAGCAACCTGCCACTCAAGTGTCCGATATCCAATCGGTACTTGTCTGAGGCGTGTCCTTCATCCGGAGCCAGGGTATTTAAGCTTACTTCTCACTTCAGCTCATTGCCCTGTCGTGGTTCTAGCTTGTCTAGTCACTCAGTGCTCTGGTATTCTAGTTTGCTCTATTTGGTTTTGACTCGGCTTGTTGTACTACCCTGCTTCTCTGTTATCCCTTGACCCGGCTTGTCTCTCGCTTATCTGTCTTCTCGTTCCCTCGACCTCGGCTTGTCTCTGACTATTCTCTATTACTCTCGGTACGTTAGTCCGGCCATTCTAAGGCCCGGTATACGTACCTTTCCACTCTTTGTACCCTGCGTGTTGGATCCCTGTCCCGATCCTGACATTACGACAGGGCCAATGGATCCTGCAGGTACAAACAGTCAGCTTGGTTCTTCGGATCCCAGGTTTGACGCCATGGAGCATAGGATGGATCAGATGGCTTTGGCACTACAGGCACTTTTGTCTCGTGCTAGTAATCCACCTGAGGAGACACGTACTCCTTCTATTTCTCCTGCAGTCTCAGGTCTAGAGGTAGCCACTGTAGGTGCTTCTTCCCGTATTACCCCACCAGTACGTTATGGCGGGTCACCGGAGAAGTGTCGTGGTTTTCTGAACCAGATTAGCATCCATTTCGAATTACAACCCCGCTCTTATCCTACAGATAGAGCGAAGGTTGGATTTGTTATTACTTTACTCATTGAGAAAGCTCTGAGATGGGCCAATCCTTTATGGGAGAATGATAATCCACTAGTCTATAATTATAATGCCTTTGTAGCTGCGTTTAGAAGAACTTTTGACCCTCCTGGTAGAAAGGTCAATGCAGCTAGATTACTGTTGCGCCTTAGACAGGACAATCGAACACTTGTGGATTATGCACTAGAGTTCAGGTCCTTGGCGGCAGAAGTTAAGTGGAACGAACAGGCTTATATAGATGTGTTTCTGAATGGGTTATCAGATGTAATTCTTGACGAGGTCGCTACTAGAGAACTCCCTGAAAATTTGGAGGATTTAATTTCTTTTATATCTCGTATTGATGAACGCCTAAGAGAGAGGCAGAACACTCGAGATAGGACCCGTAGACCCTCCTTTAAACTAGCGCCTACCTTTCAAAATTCTGAGTTCGAAGACTTACGTATTTCTGAACCTATGCAGATAGGCAGTACTCATCTCACAGAGAGGGAGAGACAGTACAGGAGAAGGGAGGGTTTATGTATGTATTGTGGAGTCAGAGGTCATTTACGCCTAAATTGTCCCAATCGTTCGGGAAACGCTCGCACCTAAGTTTCTCTAGAGGACAGTCCTTGGGTGTTTCTACTTTGTCCTCTATTCACAACTACAAAGAGCTCAGGCTTCTGTTACCCGTTTCTTTAAAGTGGGAGAAGGGAGTAGTTAAGACTATGGCACTAATCGATTCTGGAGCTGCTGAGAGCTTTATAGATCAGGGTTTTGCTGCCAAGCATGCTATTCCATCCCAGTTAAAAGAGACACCACTGGCTGTTGAGGCCATCGATGGTAGACCGTTACTTGAGCCTGTTATTTTCCATGAGACCATGCCGATTAACTTAACTGTTGGCATCCTACATAGAGAGGACATATCCTTACTGCTCATTTCTTCTCCGTCTATTCCCATAGTCCTGGGGTACTCCTGGTTGAGGAGACATAACCCTATTATTAATTGGGAGTCAGGGGAGATAGTTTCGTGGGGACAGAATTGTCAAGAAAAATGCTTGCGGAAGGTCTCACCTCTCGGATTAACCAACACATCGGCTAACTCTGACAATCCTACAGAGACACAAATTCCGTCTCAGTATCTAGATTTAAAGGCAGTATTTGACAAAAAGAAAGCCGATACCTTACCCCCACACAGGTCCTTTGATTGCAAAATTAACCTACTCCCTGGTACCATGCCCCCCAGAGGTCATGTATACCCGTTATCTATGAAAGAGAACTCAGTTCTAGAGGAGTATATTCACGAAAATTTAGACAAGGGATTCATTAGGAGGTCCTCCTCCCCTGCCGGGGCTGGATTTTTTTTTGTTAAAAAGAAGGATGGTTCTTTGAGACCTTGTATTGATTATCGAGGCCTAAATAAGATAACCATTAAAAATGCCTACCCGATTCCCTTGATCACCGAACTCTTCGATCGTTTGAAGGGCTCTACAATTTTCACCAAGTTAGACCTCAGAGGGGCATATAACTTGGTGAGAATCCAGCAGGGACATGAGTGGAAGACGGCATTCAATACTCGATGTGGCCACTATGAATATACTGTTATGCCTTTTGGGTTATGCAATGCACCAGCTGTATTCCAGGATCTGATAAATGAGGTTCTTAGGGAATTTCAGCAAGATTGCGTCATTGTATACCTAGATGATATACTCATACATTCTAGTGAGATTGAGACTCATCACAAGCAAGTCAGGAGGGTTTTGCACAAGCTTCTCCAGCATGGCTTGTACTGCAAGTTGGAGAAATGTAGCTTTGATCAAACCCAGGTAACCTTTCTCGGCTATGTGATCTCTGGGGAAGGATTTAAGATGGATCCGGATAAGCTCCAGTCCATTCTAGAGTGGCCTTTACCCAAAGGTCTTAAAGCCGTACAGAGATTTATTGGTTTTTCTAATTATTATAGGCGCTTTATTAAGGGCTATTCTTCAATTATCGCACCTATCACTAATATGACCAAACAGGGGGCTGATACTAAGAATTGGACTACTGAAGCTCTTCTTGCGTTCAAGACTCTCAAGGAGCTTTTCGCTTCCGCTCCAATTTTAGTTCACCCCGACACTTCCCTGCCTTTTCTACTTGAGGTAGACGCATCAGAGACTGGTTTAGGTGCTGTCCTATCTCAGAGGTTGGGTGTTGATAAACCATTACATCCATGTGGATTTTTCTCTAAAAAATTGTCCGGTACTGAGAGCAGATATGACATTGGTGACAGAGAGTTACTAGCGGTTATCAAGGCTTTGAAAGAGTGGAGACATTTATTGGAAGGTACATTACATCCTGTTACCATTCTTACAGACCACAAAAATTTGTCTTATATCGGAGAGGCCAAGCGTTTGTCCTCCAGGCAGGCTCGTTGGTCGTTGTTTCTTACCCATTTCAATTACGTTCTGACTTACAGACCTGGCTCAAGGAATTCTAAAGCCGATGCGCTATCTCGCCAATATGAGCCTTCTGCTTCAGTCGAACCACTTTTGTCCTCCATTGTACCTAAATGCAATATTATTGCTAATACCAGTCTCAAAATTCATTCTCCGCTACTTGACCAGATCTTGAAGTCACAACATCTAGCTCCCGGAAACACTCCTGAGGGAAGAAACTTTGTTCCCCCTGAACTTCAACTGGAGCTCTTACAATGTTTTCACGAAAGTAAAGTAGCTGGCCATCCTGGTATTCGCAAGACATACTCTCTGATATCCAAGGATTTCTGGTGGCCTTCACTACGAAAGGATATTGAGGAGTTCGTCGCAGCTTGTGAGACTTGTGCCAAGACTAAACAACCTCATGCATCTCCATGTGGTCTGTTACACCCCTTGGACATTCCTGAGAAACCTTGGTCCTGTTTGTCCATAGACTTTATCGTTGATTTGCCTGCTTCCAAGAGACAGACTGTTATTCTCACGGTGGTGGATAGATTTACTAAGATGGCCCATTTCGTGCCATTACCTAAACTTCCGACTTCTCCTGAATTGGCGGAAATTTTTGCGAGAGAGGTTTTTCGCCTACATGGGATTCCTTCGGAGATTGTTTCTGATAGAGGTTCTCAATTTGTCTCACGTTTCTGGAGATCCTTTTGTTCTCAAATGGGTATCAAATTGAACTTCTCCTCTGCCTATCACCCTCAGTCTAACGGAGCTGCTGAACGTACCAATCAAAAGATCGAACAGTATCTACGTTGCTTTGTTTCCGAACACCAGGACGATTGGGTCGGTCTGATTCCTTGGGCGGAGTTCGCACACAATAACCTTGTTTGTGATTCAACTCGCTCTAGCCCTTTCTTCATGAACTATGGCTTTCATCCTTCGATTTTTCCTTCGGTTTCCTCTTCTCAGGGGATACCGTCGGTTGATGATCATGTCGCCAACCTGAAGAAATTATGGGATCAGACTCGGCAAATTCTGTTACATAATTCCTCGTTGTTCAAGAAACACGCTGACAAGCATAGAAGAGCGGCTCCTGTCTTTGTTCCTGGGGATAGGGTATGGTTGAGTACTAAGAATATTCGCCTAAAAGTTCCATCTATGAAATTTGCTCCTCGCTACATAGGTCCTTACAGGGTCCTCACTCGTATCAACCCGGTTGCGTATCGCCTTGCTCTGCCACCTGCCTTACGCATTCCTAACTCTTTTCATGTCTCCCTGTTGAAACCTCTTATTTGCAACAAGTTCTCCTCTAAGGTTTCCTCACCTCGCCCTGTCCAGGTGGAGGGTCGGGAAGAGTACGAGGTCAGCTCCATCATTGATTCCAGAATTTCAAGGGGAAAATTGCAATATCTGGTCAACTGGAGGGGATATGGTCCTGAGGAGAGGAGTTGGGTACCTCAGGAGGACGTTCATGCTTCTCGCCTTCGCAGAGCATTTCACCTCCGCTTTCCATCTCGTCCCGGTTCCTTCCGCCCGGTGGGCGTATCTGAGAGGGGGGGTACTGTCAGGGTACCTGAGGCCTCTACCTCTAAGGGAGGTAGAGACTTAGTAATTTATCCGTCCAAACGAGCTGTTTCCTTCGTTCCTCGCGGTTCATCCAGTCACTTAAACACCGACCGCGAGGAATCCACGTCCTTTTCTAGCGGGACGCTCAATACGTGACGTCATGGCGCTATCACGAGCAACCTGCCACTCAAGTGTCCGATATCCAATCGGTACTTGTCTGAGGCGTGTCCTTCATCCGGAGCCAGGGTATTTAAGCTTACTTCTCACTTCAGCTCATTGCCCTGTCGTGGTTCTAGCTTGTCTAGTCACTCAGTGCTCTGGTATTCTAGTTTGCTCTATTTGGTTTTGACTCGGCTTGTTGTACTACCCTGCTTCTCTGTTATCCCTTGACCCGGCTTGTCTCTCGCTTATCTGTCTTCTCGTTCCCTCGACCTCGGCTTGTCTCTGACTATTCTCTATTACTCTCGGTACGTTAGTCCGGCCATTCTAAGGCCCGGTATACGTACCTTTCCACTCTTTGTACCCTGCGTGTTGGATCCCTGTCCCGATCCTGACAGTAACAGCTTTTCAGGTGAATCTCTTTGAGACAAGATAGCACCTACCCCTATCTCAGAAGCATCAACCTCAAGAATAAAGGGCAGTGAAGGGACAGGATGCTGTAAAACAGGAGCAGAGGCAAATGTAGCTTTCAAGAATTCAAAGGCCTCGAGTGCTTCTGGTTTCCAGACATGAGTATTACCATCCTTCTTGGTCATTCTGGTTATAGGCGCTACAATGGCAGAAAATCCTTTAATAAAACGCCTATAATAATTAGAGAACCCCAGAAAACGCTGAATGGCTTTCAAACCCTGGGGCAGAGGCCATTCCATAATGGCAGACAGTTTCTTGGGATCCATACGAAAACCCTTGGCAGAGATTATATAACCCAAGAATTGGACTTCAGATTGATCAAATGAACATTTTTCGAGTTTGCAATAGAGACCGTTAACCAGAAGAGTTCTCAACACTAATTTAACATGCATGTGATGAGTCTGTAAATCATTAGAATAAATTAATATGTCGTCCAAGTATACTATAACGAATGTATGTATAAATTGACGTAGGACATCATTAATAAATTCTTGAAAAACTGCTGGGGCGTTACAAAGACCAAAGGGCATCACAGTGTACTCGTAGTGGCCACTCCTGGTATTGAAAGCAGTCTTCCACTCATGATCCTTTTTGATACGTATGAGGTTGTAAGCACCCCTAAGGTCCAATTTAGTAAAAACTGTGGCCTGTTTAAGCCTATCAAAAAGTTCTGTGATCAAAGGTATGGGGTACGCATTTTTGACGGTGATTTTATTAAGGCCCCTATAGTCAATACAAGGCCTTAATTCGCCATCTTTCTTAGACACAAAGAAGAACCCAGCCCCTGCCGGGGAAGAGGATCTTCTTATAAATCCCTTCTCTAGAGATTCCTTGATATATTCCTCCATAACCAGATTCTCCTGAGGAGATAAAGGATATATTCTCCCTTTGGGAGGCATCGTACCAGGTAATAAATTAATTGCACAATCGTAAGGCCTGTGAGGTGGCAATCTTTCAGCCTCCCTTTTATCAAAAACAGATTTAAGAGACAGGTACTGAGAGGGTATGACCGTAGGCACGGGAGGAATATGAGTAGAATTCAAAGGGGTGACTTTAACAACACAAGACTCTTGGCAAGAATCACTCCAAGAAACTATTTGTCCTGACTCCCAATCAATGGTGGGATTATGAGTACGTAACCAAGGATACCCTAACACGAGGTGAGAGGAAGGAGAAGTAATGATCTGAAACCGAATGGTCTCAGAGTGTAACACCCCTGTAGACATATGTAGGGGAACAGTCTCATGTGTGATAATTGGAGAGCATAATGGTCTACCATCTATGGCCTCAACGGCCAAGGGTGTCTCCTTCTCTCTGGTGGGTATGTTATTCTCCTTGACAAAACTGGAATCAATAAAGTTTTCGGCCGCTCCGGAATCAACCAGGGCTAGTATATTCCCTGCTATGCAGTCACTATCAAGGTGCAGGGAAACGGGAAGAAGTAACTTATTAAGAGGCAAATGTGAGGACTGTGATGTCACACCCAAGGCCAGTCCTCTATACGGTCTTAGGTGCGATAGTTTCCCGGACGCACGGGACATTCTTGTCTCATATGACCCCTCCTACCACAATAAAGACAAAGTCCCTCCTTTCTCCTATAAAGCTTTTCAGCGTCGGTAAGTTTAGCAACCCCTAACTGCATAGGTTCCTCCTCAGAACCTTTAGATCCCTCGGGAGTCTCAGCTCTAGGGGAGTTAAAGGGAACAAAATGTCTATTTCTGGACCTGGTATATAACCTGTCACGGATCCTGTTATCTATATCGATAAGATAGTCAATCAGGTCCTCCAGGGGTACAGGGAGGTCCTTAGCTGCTACCTCATCTAAGATAGTATCAGACAGACCTTCCATAAAGGCAGTAGTAAGGCCATTATTAGTCCAATCTACCTGTGAGGCAAGGGTCCGGAACTGAATAGCATAATCGGCTACAGATTTAGATCCTTGCTTTATTCTCATTAATGCCCTGGCGGCATTTTTTGACCTTTTAGTCGTGTCAAATGTTCTACGGAACGCTGTGAGGAAGCTATTGAAGTCGTGTACCATAGGCCCATTAGCCTCCCAAATAGGATTTGCCCATTCTAGTGCCTTATCCGTAAGCTGGTGCATAAGAAAACCCACCTTAGATCTGTCAGTGGGAAATGAACGTGGGTACATTTCGAAGTGGAATTCCACTTGATTAAGGAATCCCCTACATGTCTTAGCGTCCCCTCCATACCTAGGTGGCGGGGTTAGATGTGCAGAAGCATTAGACATATTAGCTGTGTCCGGTATAGGGTTTACAGGAGGCGTAGGTACAGGTACCGGAACAGATCTGGATAACAGTGTCTGGATGGCTTGAGCCATTTGATCCATACGGTGATCCTGTTCTGCGAATCTAGCCTCATGAGTGGCCATCTGTTGACCTAAACCTGCGGGGTCCATGGCCCTATCGTAATGTCACGGTAATATACCCCAACACGCAGGAATAGTTCACAGTCAAGAGACAAGAAACAGTGTTCGTCTTACCGGACCTTAGAATGGCCGGACTAGGACGAGAGAAAGACAGAGTCAGAACAAGCCGAGGTCAAGGGAACTGAGAGACAGCGTAACGTAGAACAAGCCGAGGACTGGTACACAGAGGACAAAACAGCGGATAAGCAAGCAAGGATAAGGAGAGAGCGGAGTCAGGAACAAAGCCAAGGTCAAGCACCAAAAAACCAACTGAACGATACAAGCACTAAAGGGAACTGGACAGAAACCACGATAGGGCAAAGAGCAAGGGAAACAGGTGAGTATAAATACCCTTAAGGTTCACTTTGATTGGCCCCTGTCATATCCACGCCCCCAAAACGTGAGTGTATGGGGAATGTGGCCTGACAGGGGCCAATGGGAGACTGATTCTAATTTAGTCTCCCACTGTCCCTTTAAGAGCGCGCCCGAGACGCGCGGCGCGCTCTTAGTGTCGGGCGGGACATGTGACCGCTTCTCGCGGTCACTGCCCGCCTGACTGATCCCATCGTTGGCTGAGCCGCGCGCGGCTCGTGCAGGAGCAGGACCGCGCGCGGCGAGAAGGGAGGACCCCGGCCGGCCCCTGGAGAGGGTAAGTACCGCTACACGCACATGCTGATGAGGATCCACAGAAGGTTTGTAAATTCTGCAAAATCCCCAGACAGTGCTGCTTTAACAAGGTACACTCTATTGTCCAAAAACATATTGCAAAAATTAAATAAATCAATATTTAGTAAATACAACTCCAATGAGCACAATGCAGATTTCTTGTATACAGCTTTTACAAGTCCTACACCACAAATTTCAATGCTTTCATTAAGCTGAAATTAGAAATGGGGGAAGGTAAGTGTTCACAAGCACAGAGCACCTGCCACTTCTGTTAGCCCTTGGAGCCAACGTAAGCAGAAGAATATCTCCCTGGAATTTTTATTGATGGCTTGGGAGATGTTTTTCTCCAGTTATAAAAGAACTGATTCCTACTGAAATTGGCACTTTTATGCACTATCAAAAAAATGTATGGAGTGGTCCTTGAACAAATACATGCCAGATGCCTTAAGCTGACCTAGATGGGCTCTAAACGCACAAGCCCACTTACCCTATAGGGCACATATCCATATAAAACAGATATTTCAGTATTAAAATCAGTGGGTACCTAGACACCTTTTTCTTAAACTATTATTATTATTATTATTATTATAAAAATATTTCTAGGCAAGGGACCTTCAATGTTTTAAATATTTGCATAAGGCCATGCAACGTTTAGACCCAACTCCATTGGGTGGCTAAGTAAACTTTCCATTAACCAAGCTGCAGGAAAAGGGATAGGAGATCCATCTTCAAAAATAGAAAAAGATTATTTGCACCATAACCTGAAGACTAAAATGTAATGATTATTGGTAAGAAACATGCCTTTTTGATGTTACAGATTTGACATCACAAACAGTTTTGAGATATGTGTTAATATAAAAAAGAACATTGTGATAATACAATCTGATTCATGGAAATCTCTCTGTTTGGGCACTCTGTTGATTCTTTCCACTTTTGCTAAAAATGACAACTACACAGACAGACATTGACAATCAGACCCATTCTGTTATGTAACAGTGAAATTGGCTTGCTGACTAACCAGCACTATATTTTTAGATACACATTGTTCTAGTCAATGTATTCTTTTTTTTGGATACACTACTCCCAAATTTAAAAAAAAAAAAATAATTCTGAATATAAATCAACCTTACACATATTTAACTGTATTATAAAGATAGTTAAAAAAAAAAAAAGTAAAAATGCATTAAAAAAAAAAGATAATCACCTCGTTTGATGCAACTCTCATGGTCTGCAAGAAACGGGTGAGATTTCTCAGTGCTCCAGCTATTTCTAGCGCATCTCCCATAAGCATCTCTGCAGCAGAGGTTTACAGGATAAATAGTTCTGCTATCAGGTTTTTAATGAAAGCTATATAGCATGCACCATTACTAACCATGATAAGCTTGGATTCTTTAGTCATTAGTCATTTATCATCATTATTGTCATTTATTTTCATGAACGACAACCTAAGTATATAACTGCTGTAAGATAGTATTCCCAATGGCACGGGATAGAAGTGAGGATTCTTCTCTGACAACAACAATAACCTATGCATATACAGTTTGCAAGAAATATAAGTGCTTATGATGTTGGATGAATCTACAGTATATATATATATATATATATATATATATATATATATATATATATATATAGTTTTAGCCAAGGCCGGACTGGGGATCCAAAGCAGCCCTGAAAAAAAAAAAAATCTATGCCAGCCCTATAGGTCATTGTACCATGTATTGTGTGTACATATACTGCACACACTCTGAAAGGACCAATCTATTGAATTAGAAACAGAAATATACCAAATATAAGAAAGACAGACAGACTCATTGATATACATATGCTCTTTGACATAAAAACACAAGCTCACTGATACACAAAAATAGGCTCACTGACAGACAATCTCATTGACACACACAGACAAACACATTTAGTGCAGACAATCTCTGACATGGTGAAAAATAAGGGTGTATACAATATAAAAAATGCAAACAAGTGTGGTAGCTAAAGTGCTACAGACCACCTGAGTGGGAAACCCCTCACACCACTCAATATAACATAAATGAATACATACAATAGATGGTACGTCACACTTCTGGATATATAAACATGGAGCCAATTATATGTGGCTCTCACTGTTATCGCCTTGGGACGTTTTTGGAAGGATGTCCCTCTCCTAGCTGGATCACTGGTCCCACTTGCTTTTCAGACGGTTCCCAGGTGAACGGAATAAATGTTCCCAGCTTTTCAGGTAAATAGAGCCTGTACAATGTGATGTTTTTCTCCCTCCATCTTCCTCAAGCAGTAAACTCTGACATGCACAAGCTTAATACAGACAAGCTAACACACACATGCTTCCAGCAGACAAGCCCACTGACACACACATTCTTACTACAGACAAGCTCACAGCCACACACACATACAAGCTCACTCACAAGCAGGCACACACACAAGCTCACTCACGAGCAGACACACACACACACATACAAGCTCACTCACTACCAGACACACACACACACACACACACAAGCTGACTCAGAAGCAGGCACACACACACAAACATGTTCACTCACTGTTCACTCACTAGCAGGCACACAAGCTCACTCACTAGCAGGCACACACATGAACAAGCTCACTCACAAGCAGCCACACACATAAAAGCTCACTCACTAGCAGTGACACACACACACACACAAACAAACACACACACAGAAACATGTGACGGCAGATAACAACCATTCAGCCCATCTAGTCTGCCCAATTTTCTAAATACTTTCATTAGTCCCTGGCCTTATCTTATAGTTAGGATATCCTTATGCCTACCCCACACATGCTTAAACTCCTTTACTGTGTTAGCCTCTACCACTTCAGCTGGAAGGCTATTTTATGCATCCGCTACCCTCACAGTAAATTAATACTACCTGATTTTATTATTAAACCTTTGCCCCTCTATTTTAAGACTATGTCCTCTTGTTGTGGTAGATTTTCTTCTTTTAACCCCTTAAGGACCAAACTTCTGGAATAAAAGGGAATTCTGACATGTCACACATGTCATGTGTCCTTAAGGGGTTAAATATAGTCTCCTCCTTTACTGTGTTGATTCCACACAGGTTCCCTTACTAGCAGCCACACACACACACACACACACACCTCATGCACTAGCAGCCACGCAGCCACCCACAAACACACACACACACACACACACACAACTCACTGACTAGCAGCCACCCACAAACACACAAGTTCACTCACTATCAGGCACACACACATGCATAGACCTCACTAGCAGCCACATACACAAAACTCACTGACTAGCAGCCACCCACACAAACACAAGTTCACTCACTATCAGGCGCACACACACACCTCACTCGCTAGCAGCCACACACACACATACACACTAGTTGACTCACTTTCAGGCACACACACACACACACACACACACACAATATCACTCACTAGCAGTCACACACACACACAGCCATGTCTTAATCCTATAGAATACATACCATCTCTCCCTACATATAGCTATATATCGCACACCAATATTATATACTTTTATTTTTATTTATTTTTCACTATTTGTGTTTTGTTTTCATCTACACACCTCATACCACTAACATGAATCCAAATATAACCATACTGTTATTCTTAATAACCCTTTTCTCACTTCAATTTTGTTCACATCACTACCACCATAAGCACACACCTCAAACTGGTGCTTGTGGAAAGTTATATAAAATAGCCCTCCTACTCCCCCCTCACAAAATTATAAAGCATCCCATTCACTATATGGACAAACAAAAATTCCTATTCCTTATGTTACTTGCCCTTTCAAATGATGTGGAGTCTAATTCTAGTCCTAATCTCCCCACCAAAAAAGGCCTCTCTTTTGTGCACTTTAACATCCATAGCTTGCTACCTAAACTGGATGCACTACAAACTTGGTGTTCCCATTACAAACCAAAAATCTTTGTGCTCTCGGAATCATGGTTAACAACTAAAATACCAGATTCCACCATTGCAATACAGGGTTATTCATGTTTTAGAAATGACAGAGCAAATAGAGGAGGAGGCATTATTTATGCTGACAAGTCCATAAAATTTACTCCTTTTAAAAAAAAAAAAACATTAACTCCCCTTCTACCTTTGATTTCATTTCTGGCACAACTGAGATGCCTTTCAGTAAAACTATCATTATTGCTGGAATCTATCACCCACCTAGCTCTCTGGTGCACTCCCTTTCTGACATAGCCCAACTTAGCGAAAAAAAAAAAGGGAACTGTTTTTGGAGATTTTTATATTGATTGGCTGAATCCTAAAAATAATAAATCATGTACACTGTTTTAAGACTTTGCAGCTAACACAATTAATTTCCTTCCCAACTCGCAGTAATATTAAAAGCAAGAACCGTACCTTGCTATATTGGATTCCCTCCTGTTGTCCTGACAGAATCCAGGAGGCAGGCGTTTTCCCTAACAGTTTCAGTGACCACTGTCTAGAGTAGTGCATACGCAAAACAAAGGCCACTAAATCCTCTCCCAAGATTATAATCACCGGGTCTTTCAAAAAATGTAATCTTGAATCCGTTTTAAATGATCTCAAGAACATACCATGGCACAGATTAGGTCTAATACCAGATCTAGACTCTGCAATTGCATTTTTCTTGCATGTTTGAAATTTGCATGCCCCTCTGCGTAAAATGCGACTAAAAGGGACACACCTGCCCTGGGTTACAGCTGACCTCATTCAAATGTGCCAGTTTAGAGATTCACTTTGTTCAAAGTTCAAGTGTACTGGCTCTATGAACGATCACTGTACTTACAGACAATGGCAAAATGCATGCACAAAACAAACAAAAATGGTAAAGGCCTAATTTTTCGGGGAAAATTGGAACAACAACCTATCAAACCCAAGAAACTTCTGGAAAATCATAAATAGCATACAAACCCCCCTAATCAACTCCCAACCCTCCACTGTCAAAATGGACAACCAAACACTGCAAAACCCCCTAGATGTAGCAAATGCCTTTAAAAATTATTTTGTTGGTTGTGCTACCACCCTGGTTGCTATAACAAATTACACTTATTTTCAGACCACAAATAAAGATCAGGCCCTGCGAATCTTCAAAATCCTCTTAAAAAGAAATTCAGTTTTAGACCTGTGCCTGTTAAAAATGAAAAACCAGTGTGGACCAGATAAAATCCCACCAATGTTGAAGCTCAGTGCGCCAGCAATTGCTAATCCTGTCACTACCCTTATCAATGAATCCCTGGTGTCAGGATACATACCCAAGCTTTGGAAGACTGAAAAAGTTGTAAATATCCATAAAAGTGGTGACAATACTTTAGTATCTAAATATCGCCCGATATCATTGCTCCTAGTATTGTCAAAAATCTTGGAAAAATGCGTCCACACGCAACTATTTGAATATTATCAATGATCAAATTACCTGACCCCTGATCGACTGCCCTCTTAAAAGTTTGCAATTACATCCAATTTGGCATGGAACAAGGATACTTAACTGGAGCTATTTCCTTGATTTTGCCAAGGTCTTTGACACAGTAGATCATGGCATTCTTTTGTAAAAACTTAAAGGGACACTATAGTCACCCAGACCACTTCAGCTCAATGAAGTGGTCTGGGTGCCAGGTCCCTCAGCTTTTAACCCTTCAGATGCAAACATAGCAGTTTCAGAGAAACTGCTATGTTTACATAGCAGGGTTAATCCAACCTCTAGTGGCTGTCTTCCGGACAGCCACTAAAGGCGCATCTGCGACGCTGGAGGCATATTATGCCTCCATCGCGCAGAGCATCCATAGGAAAGCATTGAAAAAAAGCTTTCCTATGGACACTTTGAATACGCATTCGGCTCCGCTGACATTGGACGGGGGAGCTGACGTCGGCAGGGGAGGAGAGGTCACTAGTGCCGAGGGAGCCCGGCGCTGGATTAAGGTAAGTGTCTGAAGGGATTTTAACCCCTTCAGCGCCACAGGAGGGGGACCCTGAGGGTGGGGGCAACCTTTAGGGCAATATAGTGTCAGGAAAATTGCTTTGTTTTCCTGACACTATAGTGATCCTTTAAAAACTGCGGCATTGGTGATCGTCCGCTAACCTGGTTTTGATCGTATGTCGTCCATTTCTGATAGCGCTTCCCTCCCTCTTCCAGTCATGTGTGTTGTTCCCCAAGGCTCCATAGTCGGCCCCCTGCTTTTCACACTATTTGTAAATGATCTGCCTAACGTTTGCAAATCCTCAACTGTACACATGTATGCAGACGACACTGTAATCTACGCTAGTAAACCTAAACTACCGCAGCTTGAGGCTGTGCTCAAAAACCAATTCACAGAGGTAGAAAAGTGGATAGCAGATAACAAACTCTTCCTAAACACTGACAAAACTGTTTCAATGATCTTTGGAACTGTACCTAAATTACGTAAACTACAAAATCAAAACCTGTGTATCAGAACAAAATATATATATATATATATATATATATATATATATATATATATATATATATACACACACACAGTTGCAAGAAACAGTATGTGAACCCTTTGGAATGATATGGATATCTGCACAAATTGGTCATAAAATGTGATCTGCTCATCATCTAAGTCACAACAATAGACAATCACAGTCTGCTTAAACTAATAACACACAAAGAATGAAATGTTGCCATGTTTTTATTGAACACACTATGTAAACATTCACAGTGCAGGTGGAAAAAGTATGTGAACCCCTAGACTAATGACATCTACAAGAGCTAATTGGAGTGAGATGTCAGCTAACTGGAGTCCAATCAATGAGATGAGATTGGAAGTGTTGGTTACAGCTGCCCTGCCCTATAAAAAACACACACCAGTTCTGGGTTTGCTATCACAAGAAGCATTGCCTGATGTGAATGATGCGTCGCACAAAAGAGCTCTCAGAAGACCTACGATTAAGAATTGTTGACTTGCATAAAGCTGGAAAGGGTTATAAAAGTATCTCCAAAAGCCTTGCTGTCCATCAGTCCACAGTAAGACAAATTGTCTATAAATGGAGAAAGTTCAGCACTGCTGCTACTCTCCCTAGGACTATGACTGCAAGAGCACAGCGCAGACTGCTCAATGAGGTGAAGAAGAACCTAGAGTGTCAGCTAAAGATTTACAAAAGTCACTGTCAAATGCTAACATCCCTGTTAGCGAATCTACAATACGTAAAACACTTAACAAGAATGGATTTCATGGGAGGATACCACAGAGGAAGCCACTGCTGTCCAAACAAAACATTGCTGCACGTTTACAGTTTGCACAAGAGCACCTGGATGTTCCACAGCAGTACTGGCAAAATATTCTGTGGACAGATGAAACCAAAGTGGATTTTTTTGGAAGAAACACACAACACTGTGTGTGGCGAAAAAGAGGCACAGCACACCAACATCAAAACCTCATCCCAACTGTGAAGTATGGTGGTGGGGGCATCATGGTTTGGGGCTGCTTTGCTGCGTCAGGGCCTGGATGGATTGTTATCATCGAAGGAAAAACGAATTCCCAAGTTTATCAAGACATTTTGCAGGAGAACTTAAGGCCATCTGTCTGCCAGTTGAAGCTCAACAGAAGATTAATGTTGCAACAGGACAATGACCCAAAGCATAGAAGTAGATCAACAACAGAATGGCTTAAACAAAAGAAAATACGCCTTCTGAAGTGGCCCTGTCAGAGTCCTGACCTCAACCCGATTGAGATGCTGTGGCATGACCTCAAGAAAGCGATTCACACCAGACATCCCAAGAATATTGCTGAACTGAAACAGTTTTGTAAAGAGGAACGGTCAAGAATTACTCCTGACCGTTGTGCACGTCTGATCTGCCACTACAGGAAACGTTTGGTTGAAGTTATTGCTGCCAAATGAGGTTCAACCAGTTATTAAATCCAAGAGTTCACATACTTTTTCCACCTGCACTGTGAATGTTTACATGGTGTGTTCAATAAAAACATGGCAACATTTCATTCTTTGTGTGTTATTAGTTTAAGCAGACTGTGATTGTCTATTGTTGTGACTTAGATGATGATCAGATCACATTTTATGACCAATTTGTGCAGAAATCCATATCATTCCAAAGGGTTCACATACTTTTTCTTGCAACTGTATATATATATATATATATATATATATATATATATATATATATAGTTTGTATATTGTTTTTTTGTAATATTGTATCCTATTAACCATGCAATGTAACAATGCAATGTTTTGTGGACCCAGGACATACTTGAAAACGAGATAAATCTCAATGTATCCATCCTGGTAAAATATTTTATAAATGAATAAGCTTACCTGGCACTGGTGGGTGAATTTGCAATTTTGTGACCTCTTCCTCCCAGAGAGGTCAGCAACTTGCGTGTGGGGGGCGGAGCTTGTGCGCTTGCATTCGGAGGCAAGGCATGCGGCCAAAATTTTGGTAAATAGTTCCCTCCGGCCATGGGCAGACTAGTTGCGGCCGCACCAGCCCCCACCTCCCCCCTCTTTCCTCCCCTCGGACTGACAAGCTGGCACAGTCCGAGGGGAAATTCATTTAACTTACAGTAGCCTTATGATTTAAGCTGCCTGCCTGGCCCCAGGTGCCGTGGCCCACCAGGAAAGTACCCAGTATCCCGGTGGGCCAGTCAGGCCCTGGTTTTAGCATGATGTTCATTATATGTACAAGCTAACTTAAAGGGACACTCTGGACACCAATACAACTTTTTTTTTTTTTTTTAGATGTTGGCTTTATTAACATTCTGCATTTTTTTTGCATGCTCAACTCTTTATAGTTTTTGCGAAGAAAAAAACGAAATGTTTAGCAGAATGCTGCACCATAACCCTGCCTCCTTAGCTCCATCCCCTTGCACCAGAAATAATTAATTTTCAAAGGTATGCACTCAGTACCAACAGCACTGAGTGAACTGCTTTCAATTCACAACCAGGATGAACAAACTTTAAACAGGTAGTGAAAGCTATGCTCAGATCCTTCAGTAATGTCAGTGACTGAGCTGTGTGCATACATTTGAAAAGGAAGTCTTTTTCAGGAGTTAAGGGGCGTCTCTTAAGAGGCAGGCATATGGTGCTGCATTCTGAAAAACATTATTTTTTTCATATAAAAACCATAAAGCTTTGAGCATGCAAAATATTAATATTAATGAGGCCAACACCTATGAAATGCATTAAAATTGTATTGGGGTCACTTTAAGTGAAAATTGTGTGTATGTGTGTTTTTGTGGGGTTGCGAAGGGGCCTATTAAATCAGTAGAATTTCTCATTCAAAATTGGATTGTTCCAAGTTGACAAACAATATACAATTTTTTATTCACGATACTAATTTCAGAAAAAATATCCAAATGAATCAAGTTTTCAACTATCCACAATTCACTGTGTATATAATCTCACCTGCATGATCTCCACAATGGCCACCAGATCTGCCACTGAGATTTCATCACCAACTAGGAAGAGTTGGTCTTTCAGGAAAAGAGTTTCTATATGGGTTAAAATGATCTTGAACTCTGCCACGCATTGGTTTATCTTTTCAGGTTCAGCTTCATGGCCCACAAGAGTTGGTGTCATGCACTGTTAGAAAGGACAGGACATTCACTTTAATGAAAGCAATAAATAGTGACATACATAAATGCTGTGCAAATCTCGTTTTTATCATGTGGCTGAATGTGCATGTGTTGTGTATATTTATTACAATTTCTTTAACACTACCGTATGTTTTATCAGCACTTTTTACCCTTAAACCAATTCATAAGTCAATACAAATACAAAAAGAGAAGTCCTGCGCTTAGTCCCATTACTACTGGGCCAGCAGCAACGACTACAATACACATCAGCCCCAATATATAGTAAAAACCAAAGAAAAAAAAATGTTACCTGCGCTTTCTCCTTAATCCCTATGTATATTTAGACAAATGGAGGTCATTTAGTTGCTCCAATGGCCATTGGAGGGAATGCCCGCCTGCCAACGTCAAGGCAGACCCCCCTAAGCGGGTCCTAACACTGACCTTTCAGCCTGCTTCCTTGAGCTTCTGGCAAAGATATCTCTAATGAGACAGAAAGGGGTATTTTTTATATACACCCCTATACTTATTAACCCTTAATAGGGAACACATGGGATGGGCAGCAGCATTGTAACCAGGCTGTGTGATACAAAGTAAATACAAATACAAAAAGAGAATTCCTGCGCTTAGTCCCATTACTACTGGGCCAGCAGCAACGACTTCAATACACATCAGCCCCAATATATAGTAAAAACCAAAGAAAAGAAAATGTTACCTGCGCTTTCTCCTTAATCCCTATGTATATTTAGACAAATGGAGGTCATTTAGTTGCTCCAATGGCCATTGGAGGGAATGCCCGCCTGCCAACGTCAAGGCAATTCATAAGTCATTTGAGGACTGTTAATCTCTTTACGAATTTTATTTTATTTTCTGTTTTATTATTTTATTTTTACTTGTTAAAAAAAAATTTACTTTTACATTTTTTTGTTTTACAGTGACTATGTCTGATTAAAGCCTCAATCTAATATTCTTGGATAAGCTTTTCAAATAACGTAATTAAATTAATATTTAGATGGTTTTTTAGATTTTGATAATTTTGATATTGATATATTCAACAAAGAACCACATTTTTGCCTCATCATTTCACTTTATACATTGGTTCCTTGAAGTATGTTTCTGCTGAATACAACAACTTTGAAACACAACTCAGGAAGAATAACCAATCTCATGCTGATGAGTTGCATTATCAAAGAAACAGCTGTCCATAAGTGGTTCACTGGCTTTGCTCCTTGTAACAGAACCAATTTATTGCCTGGTCAACAGACTTGAAACATTGTAACCCCTGGATTTGTTACCATTGTTATATTTAACATACGAATGGGAAATCGAATGGCACTGCTAACCCATTAGTATGAACGAACAAACTGCCGAACCACAGACCACCCAGCCTAGGCGTGTGTTGCCAATTAACTCCTTGACTCTGTGCCAGACCGCAAACCACACACATTCTAAGTGGTTCACTGGGTGGCCGTCGATTCGTATGCACAAACATGTGGTGGCGGCCATCTTGTTTTGTTGAATGCGTCCAGCGGTGTTTGGTCGTCTAGTGTCTGGAACTATTTTCGGACACTCAAACTCCCGAACACAGCTGAGACTTCCAGCACCACTTAGCTTTGCACAGATTCATACGAACAAGGCGGCGTTCGGTAGAAGTATTCCACAAACGAGGCGGCACACGACCAGCAAAGTCACGAACAATAAAAGGCATAACTGTTTGGTATTTTAATTGTATGAAAAGGGACCGGCCACACTAGCTGAACGCATGGAACAATTTTGGGCAAGAGCCTCGTGTGCGACTGGGCAGGGATGGGACTTCCTTCTATCTCCTGAACCCATGAACCAATTAATATGATTTTTGAATATGTTTGTTTCCTAATTATGCTTGTTCAGAAAATGTAAGTTTTAATTAAATTGTATGTATAGTTTTGATGTTATAAAAACTGAGTAAAAAGTATATTTTTTGCTTGGCGATAATTGAGTTTAACTCAATTATCTCCCAAGCAAAGGGGAGGAATTTACTGTAATGAATGGGAGTGCATAACTGTGTAACTGTAAATGATTGTTGCTAAGTTTGTGTCTTCGGTGCCCAACAAGATTCACGTTGGTGGTAACCTTGTGGGAAAAGTTGTATAAAATAAATGCTTGTATGCCCATTAAATCAGTTCTGCTTAACCGTCAATACGTAGCCTTGTCTCGTTATTAAAGGGAACCTGCATCCAGCTAAATCACTAGCTCTTGTAAGAGCTCTGCCTCTCTCTCTCTACACTGATCCAGCGGATGGGATATCGGGAATACACTGCAGCACAGCCTCTCGCCAGGGAAAAGGACGTCTCCAACAGCATACACCCCTCTAACAACCTGGGTGGCCGTTACACTCCTCTTCCTGAGTTGTGTTTCAAAGCTGTTGTATACAGCAGACACATACTCCAAGGATCCATGTATAAAGTGGAATTATGAGGCAAAAGTTTGGTTCATTGTTGAACTCATTTGCATATGCCTACCCAGAATCCCTTGCAGTAGTGAAAAAGTACTGTTAAAGTGAGATTTCTGTGGGAAAAGCAAGTCTTATGGCTTGACTGGTGTGTGTATTTGTGTTAAGCAATGTATTAACTATATCTATCTATCTATCTATATATATAATAAATACACAAGATCCAGCGCACTCTCCTATCTACTAAACAGCAACTTCAATGTTGACAGATTTTATTAGTTTGTAAAAGTTTTTTTTAAAAACACCTAATCTAGGCAAAAAAATGGGGATTTAGTTACATTATATGATCATACATTGCATAAGCCTGCCACAACGTCAATGTACCCCATCTTTGGCAGGTCCTACTCTCACAGTCTAATGTCTGCTCTTATGAGATTAACCACTTACTTGGGAAAAAATTCCATCTGAGGCTCTCTGCAGTACAAGGCTAAATAGGGACCTGAGATGAGGCACCTGTAACAGGGAGGGGTGCAGAACCAAGGAGTTGGCTAGACTCCCAAATATATATAGGAAACATGGGGGGATGGTTGCACTCACCTAAACATGCTTAAATGGGGTGCTGCTGGGGGCCATATTATACAATAAATACACAAGATCCAGCGCACTCTCCTATCTACTAAACAGCAACTTCAATGTTGACAGATTTTATTAGTTTGTAAAAGTTTTTTTTAAAAACACCTAATCTAGGCAAAAAAATGGGGATTTAGTTACATTATATGATCATACATTGCATAAGCCTGCCACAACGTCAATGTACCCCATCTTTGGCAGGTCCTACTCTCACAGTCTAATGTCTGCTCTTATGAGATTAACCACTTACTTGGGAAAAAATTCCATCTGAGGCTCTCTGCAGTACAAGGCTAAATAGGGACCTGAGATGAGGCACCTGTAACAGGGAGGGGTGCAGAACCAAGGAGTTGGCTAGACTCCCAAATATATATAGGAAACCCTGGTGCCTCATCTCAGGTCCCTATTTAGCCTTGTACTGCAGAGAGCCTCAGATGGAATTTTTTCCCAAGTAAGTGGTTAATCTCATAAGAGCAGACATTAGACTGTGAGAGTAGGACCTGCCAAAGATGGGGTACATTGACGTTGTGGCAGGCTTATGCAATGTATGATCATATAATGTAACTAAATCCCCATTTTTTTGCCTAGATTAGGTGTTTTTAAAAAAAACTTTTACAAACTAATAAAATCTGTCAACATTGAAGTTGCTGTTTAGTAGATAGGAGAGTGCGCTGGATCTTGTGTATTTATTGTATAATATGGCCCCCAGCAGCACCCCATTTAAGCATGTTTAGGTGAGTGCAACCATCCCCCCATGTTTCCTATATATATTTGGGAGTCTAGCCAACTCCTTGGTTCTGCACCCCTCCCTGTTACAGGTGCCTCATCTCAGGTCCCTATTTAGCCTTGTACTGCAGAGAGCCTCAGATGGAATTTTTTCCCAAGTAAGTGGTTAATCTCATAAGAGCAGACATTAGACTGTGAGAGTAGGACCTGCCAAAGATGGGGTACATTGACGTTGTGGCAGGCTTATGCAATGTATGATCATATAATGTAACTAAATCCCCATTTTTTTGCCTAGATTAGGTGTTTTTAAAAAAAACTTTTACAAACTAATAAAATCTGTCAACATTGAAGTTGCTGTTTAGTAGATAGGAGAGTGTGCTGGATCTTGTGTATTTATTGTATAATATGGCCCCCAGCAGCACCCCATTTAAGCATGTTTAGGTGAGTGCAACCATCCCCCCATGTTTCCTATATATATTTGGGAGTCTAGCCAACTCCTTGGTTCTGCACCCCTCCCTGTTACAGGTGCCTCATCTCAGGTCCCTATTTAGCCTTGTACTGCAGAGAGCCTCAGATGGAATTTTTTCCCAAGTAAGTGGTTAATCTCATAAGAGCAGACATTAGACTGTGAGAGTAGGACCTGCCAAAGATGGGGTACATTGACGTTGTGGCAGGCTTATGCAATGTATGATCATATAATGTAACTAAATCCCCATTTTTTTGCCTAGATTAGGTGTTTTTAAAAAAAACTTTTACAAACTAATAAAATCTGTCAACATTGAAGTTGCTGTTTAGTAGATAGGAGAGTGCGCTGGATCTTGTGTATTTATTGTATAATATGGCCCCCAGCAGCACCCCATTTAAGCATGTTTAGGTGAGTGCAACCATCCCCCCATGTTTCCTATATATATTTGGGAGTCTAGCCAACTCCTTGGTTCTGCACCCCTCCCTGTTACAGGTGCCTCATCTCAGGTCCCTATTTAGCCTTGTACTGCAGAGAGCCTCAGATGGAATTTTTTCCCAAGTAAGTGGTTAATCTCATAAGAGCAGACATTAGACTGTGAGAGTAGGACCTGCCAAAGATGGGGTACATTGACGTTGTGGCAGGCTTATGCAATGTATGATCATATAATGTAACTAAATCCCCATTTTTTTGCCTAGATTAGGTGTTTTTAAAAAAAAACTTTTACAAACTAATAAAATCTGTCAACATTGAAGTTGCTGTTTAGTAGATAGGAGAGTGCGCTGGATCTTGTGTATTTATTGTATAATATGGCCCCCAGCAGCACCCCATTTAAGCATGTTTAGGTGAGTGCAACCATCCCCCCATGTTTCCTATATCTATATATATATATATATATATATATATATATATATATATATATATATATATATATATATATATATATATATATATGTGCGGGATAATAGTGGAACGTAGGGTTGTAATTGAATGTAATTTGATAAGAACAAAGTTGGTTGAGGTGTTCCGAAACAAACGTGAGGTTAGACCTGTAAAAAAGAGGGCCCACCTAGATAAATTAATATGAAGTAATAAAGGGTGAGGTGGGAGGTGTGCCGAAACCGACGTGAGGTTAGACCTGTAAAAAAAGAGGGCAAAAATTATGAAAACGATTTTATTTATTTCAGAAAACATTATTTAGACATTTCATGGAAAGCAAGTTTTATATCCTTTTCTGGGTTTGGAATGTACCTGTTGTATGCAGAGGGTTTCCAGGGTCGCATATACTTAATTATATGTGTCGGAGCGTGATTACTGGATGCTGCTGTGGCTGCCCCAATACGGAATTAATGACCGGAGAAGGAATGTGTTTTCTGGCCTAGCCTGAGTAATAGTGTGTGTATGTATAGCATGAATGGTTTGGTGGTAAGAGGTTTCTCTTGAAGGGATACTAGTGGGTAATCAGGGTTTGTTGTGAACTGATTCTTAATTAAGTTATCCAATACTAGTATTTGACACCATTTGGAAAAGGTAGGATAATTCTTAATTTCTACTGGGGGGTTTGTCTGGCTAGTTTTGGTATGAGGGATTGACAGAATATAGTGGTTGTTCACTTTTGCTAAGTGTTTTTGCTTAAGGCATGACTTAAAGTTAGAAGCTTTCTCCACAGAAAATTCTTTGGGTCTCAAGAAACCAAAAAATGCCAAATAGGCCGCTGACTTGATTACCATATTAGTGCGATTGTCGAAAGGGTTGTTATCTAATAATTTAGAGATCTTCCTAAATATGTTACTGTCTATGGGAAGTCTTTTAAGGGGATTCTAATGTTTTAGTCTCTGAATACTTCTCAGGACACTTTTGACTGGATATGAAGATAAGATTGAAGTTTTGTTTGGGTATATAGTTAACATGTAATGTTGTATTCCTGTCAAGTAAAGTTTAATGGTATTGTATGCTAGTCTCAAAGAGATGTGGCAAAAAGCAGCGTAACCTAAAAATACCTGAAAATAGCAGCGTAACCTATGGCTCCTGCTGCGTCAGTCCATATTACAGGGCAATCGGCAGCGATGGGGGGAACGAATAAGGACCTGCCATCCCAAGAGGATAAAAAGAGATGCCACATTCTTAGGTTGGCCCTGGTTGGTTCATCTAAACTAGTTCTAGAGTTGTCGTCAGGGAGACCGTGTAGAAGAGAGACCTTCCTTGAGGAATAATCCTCATAGCAAAGTTGAGTAAACCTAAAAGTGACTGTAATTCCTTCCTGGTACAAGACCCATGAGTGGTGCAGACTTCAATATAGGTTAAAATCCTGTCTACCTTTTCCTGAGGAAGGCTAGCTTGCATGGATACTGAATTTAGAGTGATACCCAGGAAAGTTATTTTGGTGCTGGGACATTCTGTTTTGTCTGGGGCTACGGGAACTCCCAGATCTTTAAATAATGAGAGCCTGTGATGTAGACTGCATGGTATGTAGCAGTGTGGTTCAATGAAGAGAAAATTGTCAAGATAATGAATCACTACTGAACATCTGCTTTTGTTAAGTAAGAAAGTATAACTTCCACCTATTCACCCGTGGAAAATATCAATATAAACTTAGCTTTTTCGGATACTTGCTTACTTACTTCATACTACAGATAGGAAGCCCAATGAGAAGAGGATCTTGTACCAACGCCCACCACACCACCAATGAACTCCCAGCTTGAGCATATTTAAGGGTTTGAGAGGGGAGGGGGAAAATAGGCTTATTTGTACACTTGATGTTTTGACAGTGTATGTAAATTATATGTTTTAACTGAAATTTGATATTTGGTCCCTGAGGAAGTTTCCTAAGGGAGACGAAACGCGTAGGACCAGTAATATCATTTTATGATTTTATTTTTATACTTTAAAGCCAATACATTTTCTTTTTTACCAACCATTGGGAGTGTGTGGACTTCCTAAATTTGGAATTGGCGTGGCAACCAAACAAAAGGAGGAACCCCCCTAACTACAGGGGAGGCAACCTGAGGGCTTGAAAAAAACCATCAATTTGTGAGTGCAACCTTGAAATATGAAATGAATATTTAAATCTAACTTTATTACACTATGTTGTATTTTATGCTTATATTCTAGTGATACAAGCTGAATCCCTGGTCGATTTGTAGTTTGCAATATTTGTATATGGTCACCAAGTTGGGAGGTGACTAAAGGGGAGCAAGTATCCGAAAAAGCTAAGTTTATATTGATATTTTCCACGGGTGAATAGGTGGAAGTTATACTTTGTATTGTATCCCAACTTTTTGTTGTATATTGTATTTTGAGTAATATGGCAGAAAGTATGAGTTATCTGCAAAGGATTCAAAAAGCAAGAACACGTAAATTTGAGGCCCTATTTAAAGAAGGGGAACAACCACAGCCACTTAAAAAGTTTGATGAATACTTTAAGCAAAAAGAGAGGATTTTAAGTCTGGAAACAAAAAAATGGTGGGAAATTGCCTTTCTGGATAACTATTTGAAAGAAGGCTTAATCCCTAGGGGTCTCAGGATAGACAAAATACCAGCATTTGGTCAAGACAATGAAGAGTTCCTAAATAAATGGGATGAGATTTTGTATAAATGCTCATTTCAATTAATGGAGTTGATTGTTAAACATTCTAAAGAATCGAAAGAGAGATTAGAACAAGAGTTAGTGGAACTAGAAACCAATTATACATTGAAAATAGATAAGGAGGAGTTTAAACTTAAAGAGGAAACGATGCAAAAAAGGTTAAAAACTTTAGATGAAAAAATTGCAGACACTAAAAACAAAAAATACAAGAGAGATAGGGATGACAAAATAAGAAATACCTTTTCGACTAGGTTGAAAATTGTAAATAAGAGGAAACCAACAAAAATTATGTTCAATAACTATAAACCATATAGAACCCCGGACAAGAGGGTGAGGAGCAAAATAGGAGATAATCGAAAAGAATTTAAGGATAATAGGAAACCAGAACCAACAAGGGGCGCTAATTATACTCCAATTAGGAGCCCTAGATATAGATACAGAGAAGGGAGTCCATTAAATAATAAAAGGAGGAGTTTAACATAAGCCCAAGCAGCCAGTGAAGGTGCTGAGTACAGTAAGAGGAATTCATCCAATGAGGGAAATGAGAGAAATTTTATGGGGAGAACAAGAGTTCCAAAAGAGAGATCTATCACCAACTACTTCAAACCAAGGGAGGAGGTGATAACACACCCGAATTGGTTTGCACCTCTTTCGGTGGAAACACCACCGAAACGGAAGAGAATGGAGGAGTACACAAATCCTTTGAGAAGGGAACATATCTCCCCTCACAAGAGATAGAGAAAGGTATTTTTAACATCTCAGGAAAGCCACTATCTAAACAAGAGATTAATTTGTTAGAAAAAGGCATGAAATTTGCCCCAAATCAAAAAGCTAATGATTTAAATTTGTATATTGATTTAAAAAAATATGTTCGGAATCTAACAGTCAAAAGACACTTTTTGAAATATCCAATACATTATCAACAGGGGGAACCTAGAGATTCTAGTAGATCGAATTTTAAACCGAAATCTCATTTCTATCCTGTGTATAGTAAAGGATCACATCTAGAAACCTTTGAGCATATGGTGGAAAAAGAATTGCGAAAATCCACGCAGTCACATAAGAATCCGAAATATCAGAGGAGTGATAATCTAACGAAGGCAGATAGAGATGGTCTTAAAACCCTTAAAGAAAGAGATGATATTATCATCAAAGAAGCGGATAAGGGGGGGGGGGGGGATAGTGGTAATGTCCACTGAATATTATATGAAAGAAAGTAATAACATCTTACAAGATATAAAAACATATAGAAAATTGGACAGTGACCCCACTTCAATATTCAATTCCAAACTGAATGAACTACTAGTGATGGGAAAAAATGATGGAGTTATTTCACAAAAAAACTTTGAATTTTTATTTAATAAATATCCCACGATTCCAATATTTTATTTTATCCCCAAAATCCATAAAGATCTACATACTCCCCCGGAAAGACCCATTATTAGTGGGATCGATTCCATAACGGCCAATCTATCTGCCTTCGTGGACTCATACCTTCAACCATATGCCCAAGAGGCCTTATCTTACACGAAGGATACTAAATCTTTTTTACAGGAAATAGAAAATTTAGAGTGGCAGGATAATTATAGTTGGGCCACGTTGGACGTGGCATCTCTCTACACGGTGATAAGTCACACTTTGGGGTTGGAAGCGATCAACCATTTTATGAGTAAAGACAAAGATTTGTCTAATCGTACAAAATAATTCATTTGGAAAGCAGTTGAATTTATTTTGAAACACAATTATTTTTACTTTGATGGGTGCTTTTATTTACAAACCACGGGGACCTCCATGGGCACCAGGTTCGCCCCCAGTTATGCCAACACATACATGAGAAGATGGGAGGATCTTTCTGTGTGGCGTGGGCATGACTGGGTGGCGGATCTGGTGCTATGGCGGAGGTTTATTGATGATGTGCCAATTATTCGGAAGGTCACACACACGTCGTTTGTATCTTTTGTAGGTTATCTAAATGATAACGATTATAACTTACGTTTTTCACCAATTTGGAATAAAAATGAAATACATTTTTTTGATTTGATTTTATTTGGAGAGGGAAGAGAGATAAAAACCAAGTGTTATTTTAAGCCGACAGATGGGAACAGTTACGTCCACAAAAAAAGCTGCCACCATCAACCATGGTTGAGGGGGATTGCAAAAGGACAACTGACAAGGGTGAGACGTAACTGTTCCCATCCCGATGATTTCATACAACAGGCAGATCATATAAAGAAAAAGTTGGTTAAGAAAGGTTATAACAAAAATTCAATAGATAAGGAAATTAGAATCATGTCAGGAAGAGGAAGAGAGGAATTACTACAAGATAATATAACATTTAAGCAGGATAGAGAGAGATTTCGCACAGCCTTTATAACTCAATACAATACCGATCACTTTAAGATCAAAAAAAGTTTGGAAAAATTCTGGCCAATCCTGTTGGAAGACCCCCTCTTGGGAGAGATACTGCCGAAAAAAACAACATTAATATATAAAAAAAACAAAAATTTGAAAAATCTTTTGGCTCCAAGTTATGCCATAAAACAAAAACAAGAACTTTTAAAAAAGGAAGCAAATGGGTTTAAAGGATGTAAGAGATGTAAAGCATGCTCTACGGCTAATTTGGGAACCAATACACATTTTAAAAGTAATATCACAGGGGAAAATTTCCCGATAAAAAATAGTATTGGCTGCCTCACGGTCTATGTGGTTTATTTACTACAGTGTCCGTGTGGTAAGCAATACATAGGCCACACCAAAAGGGCTTTTAAAATCAGAGCAATGGAACACATTAATAACATCAAAAAAGATTTAAAATCTCATTCAGTACCGACCCACTGTAATACCTGCCCTTTGCTCAGTTTAAAAAAATTAATGTGCATAGCCATAGAAAAAATTTCCCCGCATTGGAGGGGAGGGAATAGAGATCAAAAACTGGCTCAGAGGGAGACATACTGGATCCACAAATTACAGACACTTAACCCTAAGGGATTGAATGTCGATGTGGACTTAGTGTGCTTCCTGAACTAACAGTTATAGGGTATCCATCCGGTCGGAAAGGTATTTCTTTAGAACTCAGAGAATAGGCATTAAATGGGCAACATCTGAAGGCAAAAATAGATCATATGAGAAAAATCATAAAAAACAAAAAAAGAAGAATGGGAAAATAAATAAAAAGGTTTTGGAGAAGTTATGCAAGACATACACGTAAATAATACACACATATATATTTTTTTCATTTATTAAATCTAATGTTTAGGATTCTTAATAGACAATAATACAACAATTGATTAAAATAAGTATTTAAAGGAGAGAGGCATAATATATACACAAAAGTAAGTTAATATTTGGGAAATAATAGTTCTTAGAAATGAAGACACTCACAACAATAAAAATATAAAAATATAAAAATATTGAGAAAAATTATCATATGAATAGGAGATAAGAGGGTTATTGAAAGTGAGATCATGGCTGTTAACTGTGTTCATTAAAAATATTCACCAGTATGCAATGTCCTGATTATATATATATAATGAAAATATGGTAGAATATGGATATATTTAGTGAAACACCTTTTAAAAGGGGTTATTTATAATAAACACTAAGATCCAATATTAATAATAGAATTAGAGGTTTACAGAAGGACAATTGCAAACTGATGAATTAAATGAAGAATAACTGTTGAAAATATGTTGAATATATGTATGATTTGAAGGAAAAAAGAATGTAAACCAACATGTTGTCTCCTTCCATCTATCTTTTCTTTTAAATGGACGTTAACATCATGCACATCCATGACATTACCTCTGGTGACCACCAGAGGGCAACACTTCAAATTTAAGCCACTGAATTCAATGGAACGCACAGCCATTTTAATGAAGTCACAGTGGAACGCACGGAAGTGCGCCGAACCGGAAGTGAAGACGGACAGGAAAATTTGACCACGAAAAAAGATTGAACGAAACAGAAACAGCTGGGACACCCTTCATACTACAGATAGGAAGCCCAATGAGAAGAGGATCTTGTACCAACGCCCACCACACCACCAATGAACTCCCAGCTTGAGCATATTTAAGGGTTTGAGAGGGGAGGGGGAAAATAGGCTTATTTGTACACTTGATGTTTTGACAGTGTATGTAAATTATATGTTTTAACTGAAATTTGATATTTGGTCCCTGAGGAAGTTTCCTAAGGGAGACGAAACGCGTAGGACCAGTAATATCATTTTATGATTTTATTTTTATACTTTAAAGCCAATACATTTTCTTTTTTACCAACCATTGGGAGTGTGTGGACTTCCTAAATTTGGAATTGGCGTGGCAACCAAACAAAAGGAGGAACCCCCCTAACTACAGGGGAGGCAACCTGAGGGCTTGAAAAAAACCATCAATTTGTGAGTGCAACCTTGAAATATGAAATGAATATTTAAATCTAACTTTATTACACTATGTTGTATTTTATGCTTATATTCTAGTGATACAAGCTGAATCCCTGGTCGATTTGTAGTTTGCAATATTTGTTAAGTAAGAGCCAGGTCGAGGTTTCTGCGAAAATATCGAAGATTTTTGGGCTACTTTTGGTATTAGTATTTATTCTCCCACTTAACGCCATGCAGATGCCAGAGTGATTGATGAATTGGTAATAATTTAAAAGCATTTGTGATGTCTGTTTTGCTTAACCAAGATGCCTTGCTGGAGTTAATAATAGCTTGTATGGCATTGTCTGTTTTTGCGTATTGTAAAGACAAATCCTCTGAAGGTATTAGTGCATTTAAACTAGGGGTAGTAGAAGAGTGAGGTGCTGAGGAATTGATACGTCTCTTTTTATTGTTAAATTTTCATGTAGCTATACCTAGAGGGTTCGTTCTCCAAGAAGTGAATGGTGGGGTAGTGAAAGGCCCTATCATGAAACCATTCTCAGTTTCTTTATTGAGGAGTTCCTACAGACTAGTTGGGTCTGCAGTGCAGATTGTAGGTTGGGGCATTCTAGAATACCTGTGGGAAATGCCACAAAACCAGTGTGAAATCCATTGAAGAAACCAGAGGTGAGAAAGTCTACAAGATTTGAAGAAGGCTAATCAGTCGGGTAACATTGCAAATTGGGTACGTTTTGTGGGGTTAATGATTTTTTGGGGAACAATTTGTTTGGACACATTGGTTTGACATAAAACAAAGTGAGCACACGTGAAGACGTCTGCAAGCACTGTAACTACATCCCCCTGCAGTTATTACATACTTGAGCTTTCCTGAGAAAAATGATAGGCCTGCCTAATTTAGCTTACAATTCTCTTTGAGCCATATTAGGTTGATACTCTGTGTTGGCATTGCTAGTGGAAGGTAGAGCCATGTTATTGGGACAGAAATTAACAGTATGTGAAGCTGAGGAACATATTGCACAAGCTGTTGTTTTAAGACCCGCAATATGTCTGCAAAACAACTCTGTGTCTAACTGACCTCAGTCAGTAGGAGTATTGAATTGGGCCAGCAACACAGCAGATCTTACTGAGAAGGACTTATGGTAATCGTAGAATGCGTAGCCTCTGTATTTATAAGCTAAGTCTACCAGCTTATGTAAGTATAAGTTTAATTACTCTCTACGGTGGGGAAAAGCAGAGAAAATAACGTCCCTATATAATCCGAAGGCTAGGACAAACTCTGGAATATTTAACTTCCTGTCAAGTCTGGGTCTCTAGACTTCATTACCATGGTTACATCGTCAAACGTGTATGGCCTGTTTTCAATTATATCTTGTGATGCTATGAGTAGAGAAGCCAGATTAAAATCTTTGCCTTCTAATATGTCACGTTTAAGGTTTTGTGAAATGAGATGTAACGGATTAATGACATTAGTATTTTTAGCGGGTAGAGGGTTAGCGTTACCTCCTGAGTTTGGTTATGACTAAGGGGTTTGGACATCCGGGCTGATTGGTTGGTTATTGGATTCCAGATTATCTAAACAGTTGTTAATAGTGGCTACGGAAGTCACTAGAGAGAAGATCATGTTATGTAGTTCTGACAAACTGTTTTGTATATTACATTCAGAACTAGGGCCAGGCCTTTCATTATCATCATGCGTGTTTAACAGGCAAAATAGTTTGGCTTTCCTGGCTGTGTCAAAGAGGCCTATGAAGAAATTATTCCTAATTGGCGAGGACTTTTATAAAAGGTAACTGCCTATCTGGGTTTTTTTTTTTTTTTTTTGCTAGTGGACTTGTAGGGCATATTTGGTAAGATGACCCCCACTTGTCCCTAAAACATATCATAATGAATGAGCTATAACACCCCCGAAGTAGTTGTAGATCAATGACGAGAATAATACATGGGAAAGAGAAACTAAATACTAACCAACTTTAACTATTTAGGTTGAATTTGGAGAGCTTGGATTTCTCCTTGGAAGCGTATTAACCTGAAATAATTTATAGAGGGAAACAAAACCGGAACTTGTCTTATTAATAATCCTTGATTATAACAGATAAAATGACTGTAGGGTAGACAAAATGAAGGGATAGGGAGATGGCAACCTAGAGACCTTCCTATTTAAATAATTTCTGAGTTAGTTTTAATGACTGGATGACGGCAAACCAATATCTGTAATTATAGTATTTCTGAGGGAAGAAGAAAATAAATCTTTAATCTATTTAACTAGAACTGGCATAATTAGAGTTGCGAAATGCTGTTCTGATTAATTTAACTATTTCTTTATGGAATGTATTAATACAGGCATCTAACCGAACATATAATAATAAAAGAAAAGAAAATCGTAATACATTTAAGAGAATGAAAATAGAATATATGCAACAGTTTATATTGTGAAATATATAATATGCACATGAATGAACTATGCTAATGTATTGAAATGAAAGAGACTAAGCCAGCAGATATTATGGATAGAGAAAAATTTAACACTCTAATGGAAATGAACTTATGAATAGTCTAACCGACCTAAATTGCAGCCAGCAAAATTCTAATACAACATGACTTTCACCTAAAATAGTCATACAGAAATGCTTATACTGTAATGTGTGAAAGAGAAACAAATTTCACTCCTGGGGAATGCATAGAAAGGAACTATTCGAACGGAAACTTTATACGAATTTAGTATTGTGATTTTGGTGCGAACGGCATTGCCTACTATTATGTGAAATACTTATATATCAGTACATGAGAACCCACAAAATGCCATTTGTCTGCTTCCCATATGAAAATTAAGCGTAGTTCATGAATGAAGCATACTGAAAA
Organism: Pelobates fuscus; assembly: GCF_036172605.1. Taxonomy (NCBI): domain Eukaryota; kingdom Metazoa; phylum Chordata; class Amphibia; order Anura; family Pelobatidae; genus Pelobates; species Pelobates fuscus. The sequence continues at coordinate 199,912,867 of NC_086321.1, read as the reverse complement.
CTTATTTAACCGAACGGAGAAACACACAAAATGTGTAACGAAATGAATGTGAATAACGAACGATATTAAGTGTGTTCGTATAACCAAAACTACGATGGCTGTGTTTGTTTTTTCTAATTCTCACGAAATTGCACAAAAGCAATTGGGATAGTTGTGTTCATACGGACTGCCGGCGGGTGGGAAATGACGTCAGAGTCTGGTGAACCCGAAGTAGAACAGAGGAACTTCCGAAATTGTCGACGGCAGGTGAGCAGGGGCTACTTGATTTAAATAGGACCAATAATCCCTCCCACAATTTCAGGCATATGCCTTCTACATATATATCTTGTGATGCTATGAGTAGAGAAGACAGATTAATATCTTTGCCTTCTAATATGTCACGTTTAAGGTTTTGTGGAATGAGATGTACCGGATTAATGATATTAGTACTTTTAGCGGGTAGAGGGTTAATGTTACCTCCTGAGTTTTGGTTCTGGCTGAGCTACGGGATTTGGACAGACATACATACATACATACATAAACACACACACACACACACACTATACTTTTAGATATTTAAAAATTGTGAAAAAAAATATTTAAGAAATGTATCCAAAAATATTAAATTAAGGCATGTATTTAAAAAGTATCCCTTCAAATTAACATTATATATTGTATTTGTCACCCTAAAAAAATAGCATCTATGAAATAGCTTTGACAATGTACTGGCAAACTAAAGCATAAAAGCAGCCTACATATTGTAAAATTATCTGGCATGTAGGTAAACAAAATAAATTGATAATATAAACAAAATAAACTATAATGAAATTCTATATATTATATAGCGCTACGGAATCTGTTGGCGCTATATAAATGGCAATAATAATAATAATAATAATAATAAGAGCAGGTTTTAACACAGAGCCATTTAAATGACGTTATTACACCTGCAATCTATGATTTAGCATTTCTTACCTAGAGCAGTGTTTACAACTAAATGCAGCATCAGGAACAATAATCCTATCACAATCTGGGGATTAAACCTACTAATAATTATTTGATAACATCATGTTTTGCTTCATTCATATTTTCTCGGGTCCTGATTTATTTTTAGCCACATGTCATAGAGATATAGTACTGATTTTCTGAAATGCTGCTATCTCCGCAGTTAAAATCTTACAGAGGAAAATAACTTAAGTGGTAATGGCCTATGTTAATTGCTGATTGAAAGCTACAATTATTTGTACTTTGAATTTCTTAAAAAAAACACACAAAAATAAATAAAATTGTGTGACTAATTCAATATATTTACTGTCACAGCATGACATCTGATGCAAATATGCAATATTTAGTCCATCACAGTCATTTATGGATATATTTTAATAATTGTAGACTCGAATGCTGGTATGAATAAGCAGAGATTAAACAGAGTGCAAAGTCAACAGCAAAATATTGTAAAAATATCTTCATTGTTTTGATCACATAGCCCAATCCTAAATCAACTAGCTGCGGGGATAGTGGAATTACGTTATATGTGTGCTGGAGCTGAACACATTTTTATACATGGGGAAGCAACACTCTAGGATTGTCTAGTTAAAGGGTTACTCCAAACATCATACCCACTCTCCACTCTAGTGGTTATGATGGTAGGAGTATCCTGGCCAGCTCCCCAGTAATGGGGTAAACTTTTTAGGAATGGGCTTACCTCTTTCTTAGGTCCCCACTTTTCTCCGATGCTTCCTGGTGGCCAGAAACGTGACGGCTCTCAGCCAGTGACTGATATTCTATGCAGCAAAAGTTGCACAGAATTGACATTAGCCATTCCACAACTCTAGTTCTAGGCTGACTGATGACACCCCAAAAAGGAATCCCTAATTATATCTTATTCTGTATGCAAAAAATGGCTTACTCTGAGTTATACTAATTGAACTCCGATACAATTCATTTTATAACATGACAAGTGGCTTCAACTGTTGCTTTACTTTATTTACTGAATTCCACAGCAACAAAGAAACATTCCAGAATATAACAACCAAAAAAAGAATAGTAGTTGGTAATATAATTCACTGGCAGCAAAGCAACATTCTATTTCTTTGTTGCTCCTGCATCAACACAGGTCAAAGTGTTTGTGTGTAATGAGATTGTATTGTATTTTTATTTCTTATTTGAAACCTATATCTTGTGATTTAACCCTTATATTATTCCCTTTCCCATTCTTTTTAGTGTCTTTCAAGCCCTTCTACTGATTTCTCCATATTTGCCACTAGTTTGTCCCTTTTTACTCATTTTACCCTATTGCTTCTTTTACTACCTCTGTGATCGCTAATACCATTCCTGTGGTATTTTACAGCCATTTCTGGGCTGTCAAGGATCTGGAGGACTTGCTAAGGCCTTTAGTTTGGTTTTTGGCCTAAATTACATGTATTAGGACTACAGAATTCTATACGTTTTTCTACCTTGCACTATACTGCTACACACAGGGGTGATCACCCACAAGTACGTCTACATTGCATTATACTGCAAAGCACATCAGTGAGCCCCTATAAATATTTCTGCATTGCATATTACTGTTAAGCATAGGGATAAGCCCGTATTTTATGATTCTGCTAATGCATTGCTATTACATTGCAATTTACTGTTAAGCACATGCTTGAGCCCATTTATGTACTTCTACATTGCACTTTATGGTTAGACACACGGATGAGCTCCCAGCAGGGAAACTGGGGTGAGCCTTCGCATTCAGGCTACAATTATTACTGTATCAGGTCAGAATGTTGCTTTCTGTAACATTGTGCTTTGAACTTTATTACCTTGTAGTACATCTGTGGTGAGCCTCTGACCCCCCTACAATTTCACATTTACTGGCCTGCATTATACTGCCTCCTAATGTGGGTCGTCACTTATATGTATGTGTTTGTTTATGATGATTTTCCTTGCATGGATTGGCAACTCATTGACCTGTATCATCAGTGCCCTAGCCTCCCTGTAATGCAAGGATGATTGATCCATTTGCTGTGCTATACCTAGGTCTATCCCATATTGATTTTCCCTTCATATTTTCTGGGTGAGCCCCAGACTGCTCTTCTGGTTGAATACAAGTTTTTTCTACTGTAACATTTATGACCCCAATTTTATTGTGCAGGTTACTCTTACACCTGCTTTGGCAGAACAAGACATGGTTTCTAGACCTCCTTGAATTAAGTTTTAAGGGTCCACTTCTGCTTCCACCATTCATCCACTCCTTCTCATGGACACTCAGGGGAATCTTCATCCTCACTCTTCAAGATCTGGTGGCTTGGACTTCTGGTTATCTTGGAATGACAATGGCGTATCACACATAGCTAAAGACCTTCTATGGGATTCAAGAGACCCAGGTGTGAGAAGATGCTACCTTTTCTTATGAAATTTCTGGAGTGGTTGGTGCATGGAGAGGGATCTTTCTATTGTATCCTATTTTCCTTATGGAGGACTTATCAGTCCATCATCATGTTTTGCCATTTTCCATCTCAGCCATTCACATTCTTTTCAGGATGCTCCTATCAGTCAGGATACTCCTAATTGCCATCTTTTGTGAGGTGTTAAGAATCTGACCCTGCAGTCACTATGTGTCTCGACCTTTGGAATGTTAACTTGGTTCTGTATTTCCTTTGCTTTTGGCCAGCCAATAAGGAACGGTCTCTTCGACAACTTTTAGCAAACTTCACTCTTTTGTTGTGTATTGTCTCTTTCTGACGTCCGTGCGTTTGATGTGGATGGTTTTTACTTTTTTTCCCTGAAGGGGTCACCTTTACCATTACATGAAGGACAAAATCAAATTCTTCTTCTGTGTTTTTTACTCATTATTTTTTTTTTAGCAATTTTCCCAAACTTTCTGTGGTTTCTGCTCTCCTTTGGTACATAGAGGTGACTACTCTGCTACATTCTTCTTGCTCAAGGCAGCTTCTGATTTCCTTCATGCATCCCCACAAGTCTGTTTCAACATTCACGTTGGCTCAGTGGGTACGTCAGCTTCTATCCTGTGCAGGCATTGATTTGTCTTTTGAAGCTCACTCAGTTCCGGGTGCGGCTGCTTCTACAGCCTTTTCTTTCATTGCTTCTCGGTTTGACATCTTGATTCAGCAGATTGGAGAAGGGAAGATTTTTTTTCTTTACATTTTTATGCCTCTTTTCTCTTTTTCTGAGCATTAAAACAGTAAAATATAAAGCCTCTTGTTATGTTATAAAATTGTAAATTATGCTAGCTTTAGTGTAACTATAATCTTAATTATATTAATGACAAGAGGCAAATATTTTCCCTCCCTTTCCTTCCTTTACTGTTTTGTTCTCATTAGATTTTGCTATATTTATTGTTATTGTACATATTATGTCATTTGCTTTTTTAGACATAAGAAACTGTTTTTTTCTTTGACATTGTTGATATCTAGATTTGAATACTCTGCTTCTACTGTTCACTTTAAGATACCTTTAATTTGTTTTCTCTTCTGTTTCAGAATCTGTTTTTTATAAGTGGATTGTCTTATGGAGACTTTGATGCTTCTGGTTCCTGCGATTTCTTGTTGTTTCTTTATTTTTTTATGCTAATCCATTGTAATTGTCTTTCTGTTTCATACTCATATCAAGAAAGCAGAGTTGGTTTTGCTGTAAGTTGCTTATATTACCTCTTACTACTCTTTTGATTGGTTATTATTTTCTGATCTGTTTCTTTGCTGCGGTCAAGTTCAGTAAAGAAAGTAAAGCAACATATGCTCCTCCTATCATGAATAAAGATTATAGGTACATTAAAGCTAGTATAATCTACAATTATTATTCAAGTCATCACAGAAAAACATAATTTTAAAAAAGAAGGTATCCAACTCAGACACCACTGGGGATTAAATGTGGCACATCAGGAAGCCCTTTAAAGGAGGAGGCTGAGCTTGTCTGAGGTAAATTCAGCATGTGCATTTTTCACAAACAACTTAAAGGAACACTGTAGAGTTTCGAATACATATGTTATCCCTAAAGATTTAGTACCCTAGTCACCATTAAGGTGATGGGCCCCCACCTACAGGGCTAAAAAATGAAGTTTACTCACCTTTTCTGGCACTCAGGACTGATCTCCTAAGTGCAACATTGGCTGTTTAGCTTAGATAATTCAGATCGATGAGCTCAGCCATTCCACTGCTTTCCCATAGGAAATTATCGGGGGCTAATGCACATGCGTGGCAAAATGTTGTAAACTGATGGTCTCCCTGAAATCTTCTGATTAAAATAGTTGTGTATTCATGAAAACACCACAGTGGCTCTCAGTATGACAGCCAGTAGAGGCAGCTTAACCCTGCAATGGAAACATCTGCAGATCCTGCAGATCGGAAATTTCAGCTGCAATTTTAAAATGAAGGCCTAAGAAGAAGTGATCTGGGTGCCTACAGAGATCCTTAAGTTCTATAAATGAGAAAGCCACTCTTAACAGCTTATTCATCGTTCATTGTCAGTGAGTCAGTCTGTGATGTGGTGGAAGATAGGGGAAGGAAACTAGAATATGTTTATAATTTCTAATGTAAAGTTTTACATTAACCCTTTCCTCCATGGAAACAATTCTATTACCACTGATAAATGATTTTTTCATTTATAATCGCTTTACCTTTTTGTCTTGTCCTGCATGCTAAAGTTAGCTTTATCAACCTTACTCCATATATTTGACGTGTTTACTTAATTGTTTATTAATTGTTTTATTCACCTATATGCATATCTTTAAAGACTTTTCTCTGTAATTTTTGCAACTGCCGTTCTTTTATTGATACATAACCAAATGTTTGTTTTTGCTTATCTAATCCTCATCTGTGCATATATGCATTTCCCCCCCCCCCCCCCATTCCATAGCTTTATTGCAGGCCTACTTGACCCTATCATCGCTCTCTCCCACAGTCTTAGATGAAACTTACCTTGCTTCAGATCAGAACAGAACTCTTCTTCTACCCATATCAAACATCACCTGCAACCTCCCTCTACAACTTCACCGTTCTACTAACTTGACTGCCACACATTTCACAACTCACTTCAGTGAGATTTCCATGATCAGGAAAGAGATCTCCAATCTCTCTCCTAGCCCTGCCAATACTTCCCCAAAACCTGACCTCTTGCTGTCCCTCTTGACTCATGTCTCTAACTGCCTCACTGCTATTTCAGACCTGATGGTCAGACCTGATGGCTGCTCATTTTCTTAAATGCAACCTGTCAAAAACAGAGTGTCTCCTCTTCCCTCCCTCCAAGTTAATGGCACTACCATCAGCTCTACCTTGCATGCTTGCTGCATGGTGTTCTCCTCAACTTTAATTTCTCCCTTACCCCTCATGTCCAGTCACTCGCCAAATCCTGCTGCTTTTATCTCAAAAACACAGCTTGCATCTACCCCTATCTAATACCGGAAGTAGCCAAGTTGCTGATCCATGCCACTATCATCTCTATATTATATATCTGCTCTATGAAAATTATAATTAAAGAGACATTACTATCCAAAATCTTCCTAAATTTATACTTCCCTGTGGTAACCTCCAAAGGGGCCTCTGAAGTGTGTGTGTGTGTGGGGGGGGGGGGGGGGGGGGGGGGGGTTTGCATTGTATACAATCACAATGCTCTTTCAACAGATTATTACAAATACACTTTAGCTTATTTAGAACTAGAATTATGTAATTTGTCTCCCACTTTGAATTAGTGTAGGACCCACAAATATTGGGGTACTGTGAACTAGGGGTGGGTTTAACACAATATGGCCATATGGTGGAACTGAATCCCCATATTTGTTTGCAGTGAGAGGTGATTTTAAGTAGCTAAATACAATTTAAAACTGTATTTTTATATGTGCGCTTTTATGTATAAATTTTGGTCACTACAGCAGCACCATTCCTGCAAAATGCATGTCCTGGGTGTGCCCCTAATTCCCTTTTGTCTTTTGAATGGCAATATATGACTGGGTGGGTTTAGCTGACTTGAAAGGTGACTGTGATAGTTGTGTGTATGATAGGGTAGGCATGCATGACTAGGAAATGTAGTATAGGGATATGTTACTACTAGTGGAACATTATGACAGAGTGAGTGGGATAGGTAACATGTGTGTATGTGACAAAATAGTGGCTATGAGGTAGGCTGAGAAGAGCTAAATGACAAGATAGATGGATGGATATAGGTGAGGTAGAAAGTATAGGATAATATTGGGTTGGGTATTGTAGAGAAAAGGAGGTACGGTGGGGTTGAGATTTAAATAAGATGTGAGGTGAGGGTAGGTGATGGTGTTGGGAGTGTTAATGGACAGGATGTTATTTGAGTGTAGGTAGCATAGTCTGGGATGATAATGGTGTGATTTATGGAATATAAGAAGCATCCTTTGAGTGTTTAAAAGTACTCACATCACATCTGGGTTAGATGTGGCAGAAATAAAATAGTGGTGGCAGACTGTCCAGGAAAGCCTTCTTGGAGACTTCCTGAGAAACTACTACTGGGAAGTATATAGAAAGCATTGTCAAAATCCCACTCTGTTAGCTTCACTTTGCCATGGCAAACTGCTTCAATATGTGGTTCATGTGTCACGCAGCACATTTGGGAGTCAGCAATAATAATAATGAGCAAGGGGTGGGGGTAATGTGTGGGAGAAAGATCTAAGTTAAGAAAAGCCATTTATTAATTTTGGTCTTTCAGCTGTGTCTAGTAAACAACTTCCTCATTTGGTACCCTTTTGTTGGTTTCACATTTTTAAGGATACCAAATTAAGGAGATATCTGCTCAAAACAGCAACAAGAGAGTAATAGGTGTCCACCTTTTGGAATCTTGCAAAAATTCTTTAAATTTACTTTCAGATTGAAATTAGAAAATATACAAAACATTATTTTTTACCATGAACATCCCTAGATATTAATTTGCCTAGTTTTGATATGCGTACTTTGAACATTTTTTTACCTTGTTCCAAAATACTTTGCAGCCATAGAAACGAGTATTAGTATGCTGCCAGGCAAGGTATTCATCGACTCGGGAGCGCTTCTGAATATCTGATGGATACCAGTGATCAGGGGTCTTATATTTTCGCACTAGGTAAAGCAGCATTGAAATGCTAAATGGAAACAAGAGGTTACATTTTTCAGAATCAAAATCGGGCATGTTGTTTAATATGTAGGAGCATAAATTACCTCTCAATCAATGTGAAATTCCCATCTTTCAGAGCTGGCACTTTGCGCATTGGATTGACTTTCAAAAACTCTCCAGTGAGGTGACCTCCTGCAATGATATGTGATGATGAATAAATACTTTACAGTTACTATACAAGAGTGGATTGAAATAGTGTTTCATAGCCAACAGCCTCCCAAACTCTAAACTTATCTTGTACAGTCAAGATGGATTAGATTGGTAGGTTAAGAGTGCACTAAAGTATATTGGTTCTCAGATTTAAGAATAATCATGCTACATAGTTTACTTATTGTATGAAGACCATTACCTCCACCTTGTCTAGTAATATAGGTCTTGATTCAATATTTATAGATAAGCTTTTCAAATGATTTAATATTTTTGGATAAACTTTTAAAACAATACAATATTTAAAAACATATATATAAAAAATATCTCAATGTCTAAAGAATATCAAGATGTATTTCAAAAGATTAAATAATTGAAAAATTTTACACACCATTATTAAATCATTACATCCTTGTGTCCTCCCCACCTCACCTCCCCCGTGGTCATCAGATGAGGGCTATTGTAATCGAGGGGGCTTAGTATCCCTCCACAGCCCCCATACATTGGTATTAGGTGAGGGTCTTAAACATATTCAGGGGAAGGAGAAATCACCAACCAACACATCCTTAGCAAATGATTATTGTGTATGATGGAAAAACCAGGCATTGCTGAGGTTCACACCAAGTGTAATATGCAAATTTAGGTTTACTAGAACAAATGCTTGGATTTTAAAAAAGAGTGTGTATATATATATATATATATATATATATATATATATATATATATATATATATATACACACTAGTCAATAACAAGCAATTCATAGCAGTTACTTATAGCAGATTTGGGTTTTATTCAGATAGTGAAATGTAAAGATGAGCTCTCTTGTGCCTCAGTGCTAGGAAAGAAAGTTATGTGTAATGTATATCTTATTGGGATAGACTGGATATTACAGAAAACGTTTTTAAATATAAGCAAACAGTTATGTGTGTCATACAGTAGTTTATAAATATAAATGATAAACAGAAACCAATGTACAGTTAAAATATGAAATATTCACTTGGACCAAATCTGCACACACATGCAGAGATGTATTCACTAAAGCAAAGAATTTTAACAAATTGTAAAGTGAGCTGTATAATTAAAAAATAAAAATGGTGATTTGCAAAAATCAAAGAAAAAAGTAGGCTAAAATAGCCAAGTTATGATTAAATGGCATTTTTTTTTTCCAGAATGTGTATTTTTGCCTAATTTTCGTATTTGGATTGACATTTTCTACAATTCAGGGTTTAGTGAATAAACCTCCACATATTAGTGAATATAACCTTTACAACGACTTTAAAAATATAGATAATGTTTATTTAAAATGTCTGAATGCAATAAACTCAGTTGTAAAATGTTTCATGATCTTTTAGGATTATCACAGATAGGTAAACCAATATTTTAGTGATTATAACATTATATAATAAAACTGAGGCATCCAAAAACACAGGGTGCACAAACAAAATAGGTTATACTCAGTCACTTTATTTATAGTGAAAACAATCACATTTATTTAGATAAAAGTCTTTGCTGTGGTATTTATCCTACAAAACAAACAGTGAATGTGTATCTGCGTGTAATATGGGTAGATGTGTACAAATTTACACTAAAAATCTATTTTTAATAATATTGTTTTAAAACTATATTGTAATGTTTTAATGAAAACATGTTAATAAAATAATTTAAAAACCTCTTTACACTAAACAAACAAAAACTACAGTAAAACAGTAAACTGTCTGAATATAATAGAAGTAATATTCATGTCGCCTACAACACTGTAATTATTGAAAAATCTGTTTTTAAAGGGGAACTGTCACTACTCTGGAAACTATACTATTGAATAAAACATTGAAGGTCACCTATACCATATATCAATTGTTAATCTTTTTCACGAGACACTCACATTTCTTAAACATGTATGTTAAAGATTAACAAATGACAACACATGCCAGTCTATGCCAGGTGTTACAAATGAAGAAGAAAAATAAAGAATCTTTGGAAATATATATTTCGCAAGATACAAAATGTTAAGAGACATTTTATCTTCATGGTTCTTTCTCCTTATTTAGCAATACATTTTTCCCCAGAATAGCACCTGTTTTTGCCTTGATAAATCATCCTCTTTGTTTAATATCTAATTTCTCTGTATATGTTTACTAAGCTGACTGTCAGGTGCAAAGGACAAAACGTATAACAATGATTGACAGGGAGTTAATATGAAGTTGCAGGATTTCCACATTGAATTTTATTTTTCACAGTTAAGAACTAAATATTTGTTAAATAAGCTCAATTTAAATTTTTTTTCAAAATTAGTAAAATTGTATCCAAACTATGCATACTTATCTACTGAATATCCTGAAAGATTAGTACTAAATGAAGTTGATGTATGTGTAGTATAAGCTGTATGGTGATGCAGACATTTTTTTCTTTTTTTAATATAAAACTATAATGAATAAGCAGCTGGTAATGAAAGACTTTTATGTATATTGCACCGTGATATAAGCAAGATACCATATGTGTCATTGCTTCAAGAATACCTTTGAAGAGACGGACTTCATGAAAGCTGAACGGGATCTCATTGAGCTTGACGAAAATATAAATAGCACGACAGGGCTGAGACAGAAGGTCCAGATATAATTCCAGGTTAGACATGGCACAGAGAAATGTGTTTCTAGATGAATGGCAAATTTCAGCAACGTGTCAGATATTCTACTTTGTAGCTAACAGGGAATCAGCACCTCCTAGTCTGAAAACACGTTGCCAATTCACACCCACTAGTTTGTGTACTCACAGCTTGAAGGCTGAACTTTTGCTCGGTTCCAGAATTTGGATTTTATGTACAGCCACGATTGTGTTTGCTCTCACTTACACAAGAACACATACATATGTAGACATAACTAATCTTTTTAATGAATCTTAACCCTATATTTTTCTTTCTTAATGTTATATCCAAATAAAGTCAGAAAAAAGAAGTGCTGAATACCAGATATTTTTATTTCAACTGAAAACATGTAACCGCAAATTATTCTTCCCATTATTATTGTAAAATAACTTTATTTCCAGTTACATATTCTTGATAATCAGGGCTGTTACTACAATAAAGCAACAAAGGTGATTGCCTTTGGACACACTGGCACGGAGGGGAAGAGTCCAAGGAGACTAACATCATCCACAAACTTGCAGCACACCTTAGGTGAAAGACAGGAATATGAACAGAGTACCCCCTCCTGACAGTCACTCTTATGTATCATGACCTTGCCCAGAGATGTAGCAAATCTTCATTATCCTCTACCCAGTCTGACAGGGAGCTGAATGCAGTGACTGGAGGGGGCAGAGAAATAAGCAGGACTCCCTATCAGATCCGGTATATCATAAAGATCATCTACCTCAGACCTTGAGATCATACTATACAAAAAGGTAAGAGCATCAAAGAGGAAGAGAGAAGAGACACCAAAGGGGGGTAAATGTAGCAAAACACAAGAGAGCGTAAGACAAAATGAAAAAAAAAATACAAAAAGCCAGTTGGGTTGAAGAAAGAAGGTATTAAAAGGCAAACAACATTACTGACGGCAATTAAAAACCATGTCCGAAGTAGACTATCGGTAACTTTTATCCCTCAGATCTGAACTAACCATCCTATTGCAATCTAAGGCCAAAAACGCTCTCTAGGACCGAACAGCCCAATTCCCCAGAACAGCCTGGAAGCTAATATAACCCTCCTTCACAAAACCGGGAAAAGCCTGGACTCATGTGGCAGTTACCGCTCGATCTCGTTGATTAATGTCGACATGAAAGTCTTTACGAAAATGTTAGCACTAAGATTAAAACCCTTACTCCCAAGTCTGATACACCAAGACCAGGCAGGATTTGTACCATTGTCAGGGTACCTGTTGTCTCTACCTCAGAGGAGGTGAGATACTTAGACGTTCATCCTCTCAGAGGGGTTGACTCACTCGTTCCTCGCAGTTCTCTCTGCCGTTTACACGCCGGCCGCGAGGGACCCGCTTCCTTTTATGACGCGGCGCTCAGTAGCCGACGTCATGACGACAATCCGTTCCGACCTGTCAATCAAGTCCCGACCACGAATCAGGACTCGTCGGGGGCGTGATTACCTATCTAGAACCAGGGTATAAAGTAGGGCTTTATGCATTTGCTCATTGCCCTGTCGTGGTTCTAGCTTGTCTAGTCACTCAGTGCTCTTGTTATCCATTTGTCTCTTTGGTTTTGACCCGGCTTGTTTGTTCTACCCTGCTTACCTCTATTACCCTTTGACTCGGCTTGTCTCTCGCTTATCTGCTCTCTCGTTCCCTCGACCTCGGCTTGTCTCTAGACCATTCTTTGTTTACTCCTTACGTTAGTCCGGCCATTCTAAGGTCCGGTATACGTACCTACCTCCTGTTTGTACTTTGCGTGTTGGATCCCTGTCCCGATCCTGACATTACGACAGGGCCAATGGATCCTGCAGGTACAAACACTCAGGTTGGTTCTTCCGACTCTAGATTTGAGGCCATGGATCGTAGAATGGATCAGATGGCTCTAGCGCTGCAGGCTTTATTATCTCGTTCTAATAATCAACCAGAAGAGATGCGTACTACATCCATCTCCCCTGTAAGTTCAGGTCTAGAGGTAGCCACAGTAGGTGCTTCTTCCCGTATTACTCCTCCTGTACGTTATGGTGGCTCTCCGGATAAGTGTCGTGGTTTTTTAAACCAGATAGGTATTCATTTCGAATTACAACCCCGCTCCTACCCTACAGATAGGGCGAAGGTTGGATTCATTATCACACTACTCATTGATAAGGCTCTGAGATGGGCCAATCCATTGTGGGAGAATGATAACCCGTTAGTCTATAATTATAATGCCTTTGTCGCTGCTTTTAGAAGAACTTTTGACCCTCCAGGTAGAAAGGTCAATGCAGCTAGATTATTGTTGCGCCTTAGACAAGATAACCGAACCCTTGTGGATTATGCACTAGAGTTCAGGTCCTTGGCGGCAGAAGTTAAGTGGAATGTACAGGCTTATATAGACGTATTTTTAAACGGACTATCAGATGAAATTCTAGACGAGGTTGCTACAAGAGAGCTTCCTGAAAATTTGGAGGATTTAATTTCTTTTATTTCTCGTATTGATGAACGTTTAAGAGAGAGGCAGAACACTCGAGATAGAACCCGTAGACCTTCCTTTAAACTAGCTCCCTCATTTCAAAGTCCTGAATCCACAACCTCAGCTTTTCCAGAACCTATGCAGATAGGCAATACTCGCCTCTCAGAAGAAGAGAGACAGTACAGGAGAAGGGAGGGGTTGTGTATGTATTGTGGAGTAAGAGGGCACCTACGCCTAAATTGTCCTAATCGCCCGGGAAACGCTCGCACCTAAGTTTCTCTAGAGGACAGGCCTTGGGTGTTTCTATTTTGTCCTCTATACATAATTATAAAGATCACAGGCTTCTGCTACCTGTTTCTTTAGCTTGGGAGAAGGGAGTACTAAAAACTATGGCGTTGGTAGATTCCGGAGCTGCTGAGAGCTTTATTGACCAAGTTTTTGTTACTAAACACTCTATTCCATCCCAGCTAAGGGATACAATCTTGGCCGTTGAGGCCATAGATGGTAGACCATTATCTGAACCTGTTATTTTTCGTGAGACCATACCTGTTAACTTAACTGTTGGTATCCTACACGAGGAAGGTATATCTCTTATGCTTATTTCGTCTCCTTCTGTTCCTATAGTCCTGGGGTATCCGTGGTTAAAGAAACATAACCCTATTATTGATTGGGAACTAGGGGAGATAGTCTCATGGGGTCAGGGTTGCCAGAGCAGGTGCTTACAGAAAGTCTCACCGGTTTGCGTAGTTAACGCACCGGCTAATTCTACCCAGTCTACAGACGTACAAATACCGCCTCTGTACCTGGATTTAAAGGCAGTCTTTGACAAAAAGAATGCTGACACTTTACCTCCACACAGGCCCTTTGACTGCAAGATCAGACTCCTGCCTGGGACCATGCCTCCGAGGGGTACGGTATACCCTTTATCCACTAAGGAGAACTTAGTCTTAGAGGAGTATATTCGTGAGAACCTAGACAAAGGATTCATTAGGAGATCCTCCTCCCCTGCCGGGGCTGTTTTTTTTTTTTGTGAATAAGAAGGATGGTACGTTAAGGCCTTGCATTGATTATCGAGGCTTGAATAAAATAACGATTAGAAATGCCTACCTGATTCCTTTGATTACTGAGCTCTTTGATCGTCTAAAAGGCTCCAAGATTTTCACCAAGTTAGATCTCAGAGGGGCGTATTACTTGGTGAGAATTCAGCAGGGTGACGAGTGGAAAACAGTGTTCAATACCGGATATGGGCACTATGAGTACACGGTAATGCCTTTTGGGCTCTGTAATGCACCGGCAGTATTTCAGGACCTGATCAATGAAGTTCTTAGGGAATTTCAACAGGATTGCGTTATTGTATATTTGGATGATATACTAATACACTCTAGAGAAATTAAGACCCACCACAGACAAGTCAGAAGGGTATTGCGCAAACTTCTACAACATGGGTTGTACTGCAAATTGGAGAAATGTAGTTTTGACCAATCTCAGATAAACTTTCTTGGTTACGTGATTTCTGGGGACGGGTTTAAAATGGATCCGGATAAACTCCAGTCTATTTTAGATTGGCCATTACCCAGGGGTCTCAAAGCCATTCAGAGGTTTATTGGATTCTCCAATTATTACAGGCGTTTCATTAAAGGATACTCTTCTATTATTGCTCCTATTACCAATATGACCAGACAGGGGGCTGACACTAAGACTTGGTCTACTGAAGCTCTCGTTGCTTTCAAGACACTCAAGGAACTTTTTGCTTCTGCACCAATTTTAGTTCACCCTGATACGACTTTGCCTTTTCTACTCGAGGTAGACGCCTCAGAGACAGGGGTAGGCGCTATCTTGTCTCAAAGGTTAGGTGTGGATAAACCGTTACATCCATGTGGTTTTTTTTCCAAGAAATTATCTGGGCCTGAAAGCAGATATGACATTGGTGACAGGGAACTACTAGCGGTCATCATGGCTTTAAAGGAGTGGAGACATTTATTGGAAGGGACCTTGCATCCTGTTACTATTTTGACGGATCACAAGAACTTGTCCTATATTGGGGAGGCCAAGCGCTTGTCCGCCAGGCAAGCTCGTTGGTCCTTGTTCCTCACTCATTTCAATTACGTGCTCACTTATAGACCTGGTTCTAAGAACTCTAAAGCCGATGCTTTGTCTCGCCAACATGAACCTTCTACTATATCTGAGGCGGTTTTGTCTTCTATAGTTCCCAAGTGCAATATTATCGCCAACACGAGTCTCAGGATTCATTCTCCGTTGCTGGCCGAGATCATGAAGTTACAGCATCTGGCTCCTAGACAGGGTCCTGGGGCAAGGTATTTCGTTCCTCCTGAACTCCAACTGGAACTGTTACAGTGCTTTCACAACAGTAAGGTGGCTGGGCATCCTGGCATTCGCAAGACGTGTGCCTTGATTTCCAAAGATTTCTGGTGGCCTACACTACGTAAGGATATTAGGGATTTCGTCGGAGCATGTGAGGTCTGTATGAAGACTAAACAACCTCATACGCTTCCATGTGGGCTTTTACATCCCTTGGAAATTCCCGAGAGACCGTGGTCCTGTCTGGCTATGGACTTCATTGTCGATTTGCCTGTTTCTAAAAAACAGACTGTTATCCTCACGGTGGTTGACAGGTTTACTAAGATGGCTCATTTCGTGCCCTTACCTAAACTGCCATCTTCTCCCGAATTGGCTGAGATATTCGCGAGAGAGATTTTTCGTTTACATGGGATACCCTCCGAAATTGTTTCTGATAGAGGTTCCCAATTTGTTTCCCGTTTTTGGAAATCCTTCTGTTCTCAACTGGGCATCAAATTGAATTTCTCTTCTGCCTATCATCCCCAGTCTAACGGAGCTGCTGAACGCACCAACCAAAAGATTGAACAATATTTACGTTGTTTTGTTTCCGAACACCAGGACGATTGGGTCGGTCTGATTCCTTGGGCGGAGTTTGCACACAACAATCTCGTTTGTGATTCTACTCGTTCTAGCCCCTTTTTCATGAATTATGGCTTTCATCCTTCTATTCTTCCCTCGGTTTCTCCTTCCCAAGGGGTACCGTCGGTTGATGTTCATGTTGCCAATTTGAGGAAGTTGTGGGATCAAACTCAACAAATTCTCCTGCATAATTCCGCGTTGTTCAAGAAACACGCTGATAAGCGTAGAAGGGCGGCTCCGGCTTTTGTTCCAGGTGATAGGGTATGGTTGAGTACCAGAAACATTCGCTTGAAGGTTCCTTCTATGAAATTCGCCCCTCGTTACATTGGCCCTTACAGGGTTCTGACTCGAATTAACCCAGTTGCGTATCGTCTGGCCCTTCCATCTGCCTTACGCATTCCTAACTCCTTTCATGTTTCCTTGTTGAAGCCTCTAGTATGTAACAAGTTTTCCTCCGCTGTATCCTCTCCTCGCGCTGTTCAGGTTGAGGGTCAGGAGGAGTATGAGATCGACTCCATCCTCGATTCTCGAATCTCTCGGGGGAGGTTACAATATCTTGTTGGCTGGAAGGGATATGGTCCTGAGGAGAGGACTTGGGTACCTCAGGAGGATGTGCATGCTCCTCGCCTCCGCAGGGCTTTTCATTCTCGTTTTCCATCTCGCCCCGGTTCCTTCCGCCCGGTGGGCGTTTCTGAGAGGGGGGGTACTGTCAGGGTACCTGCTGTCTCTACCTCAGAGGAGGTGAGATACTTAGACGTTCATCCTCTCAGAGGGGTTGACTCACTCGTTCCTCGCAGTTCTCTCGGGCGTTTACACGCCGGCCGCGAGGAACCCGCTTCCTTTTATGACGCGGCGCTCAGTAGCCGACGTCATGACGGCAATCCGTTCCGACCTGTCAATCAAGTCCCGACCACGAATCAGGACTCGTCGGGGGTGTGATTACCTATCTAGAACCAGGGTATAAAGTAGGGCTTTATGCATTTGTTAATTGCCCTGTTGTGGTTCTAGCTTGTCTAGTCACTCAGTGCTCTTGTTATCTATTTGTCTCTTTGGTTTTGACCCGGCTTGTTTGTTCTACCCTGCTTACCTTTATTACCCTTTGACTCGGCTTGTCTCTCGCTTATCTGCTCTCTCGTTCCCTCGACCTCGGCTTGTCTCTAGACCATTCTTTGCTTACTCCTTACGTTAGTCCGGCCATTCTAAGGTCCGGTATACGTACCTACCTCCTGTTTGTACTTTGCGTGTTGGATCCCTGTCCCGATCCTGACAACCATCTAGAGAGGCTAAGGACAATACTACGAAAATTATGAACCTCATCCACAGGGCACAAGAGATTAGAGCCCCATCTATCATGCTGGCTATTAATGCTTAAAAAGCATTCAACAGGGTGGATTGGACCTTCCTCCTGTCGATTCTGGAAATGCTGGGGTTAGGACAGAGGCGGATGCAGTGGATCCGAGCGATCTACTCTTGCCCCTCGGCGAAGCACAAAATCAATGGGCAGCTATCAGAACCCTTCAGCGTAACGAACGGGATGCAGCAGGGATGCCCCTTATCTCTGCTCCTGTTCATTCTAGGATTGGAACCCTTATTGAGCACAGTAAGACAACAGCCTCGAATAGAAGGTATGATGGTGGATCAAAACCAATACAAAGTCTCCGCCTTCACAGATGACTTATTGTTCACCCTTAGCAATCCAACTAACTCTCTCCCAACCCTAATGAACGAACAGTCCGAATATAGCGAATTGTCCAACTTGAACACTGATAAATGTGAAATTCTAAACCTTACATTGCGCGAATCGGACAAATTAAATTTGCAAGCACAATATATGTCTCAATGGGCCGATCGGTCTATAAAATACTTAGGTATCAACATAACCCCCACAGCAAAACACTGCATACAGCCAACTTCCCCCAATTACAGGGAGCCATTGGAAGGGAACTGTAGAACTGGAATAAGCCACACTTCCGCTGGTTCGGACGTGTTATTATTAAGATGAATATCCTCCCCAGACTACTCTATTTGCTAAACACTCTCCCGATCACAATTCCATGCACATTCTTTAGGAAGATTCAATCATTGTTTACCCAGTATATCTGGGCCAAAAAACAACAGAGAATAGGATACTCCATCCTCACTAGACCTAAAAATAACAGGGGCATGGGCCTCCCTAACATATCGTTATACTATCAGGCAATCCTCCTGGGGCAAATTGTCAACTGGTCTATTCAGTCACCGTCCAAGCTATGGATCCCAATAAAGCAGACTCAAGTAGGAGAATCACTGTCGGCCTTACCCTGGGTGCTGACATCACCAAATAATTAGTCTATTCCTCCTCATCCAGGAGTGGCAGCAACGCTCCATATTTGGGCAAAAGTGTGCCATATGCTGGAACTGGCACCAACCCCGTCTCCTAAATACCCCTTATCCCACAACCCCCTTTTTACCTCAGGAAGGGGTGGATTACAGCTATACATCTGCTTAGACCATGGAGAGAGGCTAAGCAGGCTGCATACACCATGTTACTGGAGGTCATGGGGAGGGGGGCCTGGTACCACTCACCACTCTAACTGCCAACACACTTCCAACCCTGATGCAAAGGTTCACATTATACACAAATTCAAAAACTAAAAAAATGAAATTAAAAAAAAAGCCGTTTGGAGACACAAAATAGGAAGAGTAAAATGAGGTAAAACACAACGAGGTAAGAGACAAACAGGGGAACGTAAGAGACACAAAATGGAGAGGGTAAGATATTCAAAAGGAGGGTGAGAGACAAGAGAGGTGTAAGGGCTTACCTTGCAGAGATGTTAGCTCACCCTTGCAGATAATTACTGCCCACGGTAACCAGGTAAGAAGCCACCTGGGCTGTGAATCTGTGCATGGGGGCTTGGCAAGAACAATTACCGGGTACATAGAAACAGACAAGGGCAAATCCAGGAGAGTAGTCAGTCACGGTTCCAAAGGTCAGGGCAGGCAGCAAACAGACAATAACGAAATATCCAAAAGCAGAGGTAACAAGCCAAGTCAGTCAAGGAAAATAGGCAACAGGAAACAATGAACTGACACTGCTTTCAGGGAGAGGCAGTGTTATATACCTGGCTAATGAGCAGCTAATTTGCAAGTTGCCTCAGGTTGACCTAAAGTGACAGTTAGTAGCCACAGGAGAAGTCCAGCCCCCTAGTACTGCAGGCAAGGTAAATAGGGCTAGAACAACAATAATCAGCAGTGGCTCTGACAGAGGAAAGCAGGCACAGGATATCGAAGGTCCCAGGATCAAATCCCCTGCAGGACACCTGTGGGGTGGCCATGCCTAGCCGTCTGGATTCACCTGAGGAAGACCCCTGTAGTGGTCGAACCGCGTTGTGCTAACCTACCTCATTTAGTTTTTTATGTTATAATTTATATCATAATAAAGTGTGTTTGTATACATCAACCTGGTTCCTGATCTTCTAAACAGAGGAGTTTGACTGGTGGAACCTGATACCTGAAGCCACGTATGCTGTATCCATCTGGGACTGTTGAAACAACTATAACAATTAGAGCAGACTATTAAGGGCTGTGAAATTTGTGAGTGTTCCATATTATTTTAACATTATAAAGTATATAATAGATTTTACACTATGATAGTTTGTCATTTGTTTACTGTATAGGTTTTATCTTGCCATGTATTTGCTGTAATGTACAATACCATTCATAAGCGCTATGAACTTATTTATATCCTTCCAGATTATACTGCGAATCTTAAATACACATAAAGATGGCCTATCATGTTACTATAGAGTCTGGTTATGTTGAGATTTGTTTTCAGAAAAGCTTCTAAAGACCAGGTTATACTGGTCATGCTGGTTTTAAATATGCCTATAATATCTATTTTATATATGCAGGCAGAAATGGTTTTAAATACACTTTAAATTACACAGTATAAAGTATGAATAAATATGCAATGATCATTTTGAAAGGAATGAACTGTCCATTGTACATATGCAAAAGTTTGTTTTGCATGATTTCAGTATGTAGTTTAATTTTACACATGGAGGTCATTTTGCATATGTTGGAAAAGTGCATTATGAATGCATGTCTACAAGGCTATGGCATGCATGGTGACTCTAGTGAGACATACAATGTTAAAAAAAATAACCACAGTAAGCTATTTGGAGCCAGAACCTGTTAATAACATAACTGCAATGTGCAATCTTGGATCTGAAGGTATATGTTTACAAAAGCACCAGTGGGATCCTTTTAACATCATAGGGCTGCTTGATGCCGAAACTGTTGTAACTTTTCAATAATCAAACTGAAATTCAAAGCAAGAGCTCATAACACTCATGATGTATGAACAGTAACTGAAGTGAGATGAACAGTGGACATGATAGAACCATATGTCCAGAGAAGCTAAGATCAAAGGAGATAAACACATCCATGGATGTAAGACCCAAGGATGCAGTTGTGTTACATTATATCTTTATATCTTTGGGTATTAATCTACGTTGTGCTTTCATAGTATTTTTAGCACCTTAGTATTTATATTATGATAACAATAAGAGTGGGTAAGAAGCGAAAAACCAGCAAGCAAACGACATTGTCAGAATTTACTTTGATATGTTCTGTTATTCAATGCAGCTTTTCTGAAATGTCAAATAGGGTTTAGGATGAGGTGTAAAATAAACTCCAGTTATTACTGTTGGGTGACTTTTGCCAAATATTTACCCTTTCCCTTTACTGCGATTTTATTTTTCATAGTATGGTTATGGTGTGGATTAATTTAGAAATAAACAAATATGTTTAAATGTCTATCTGTTCCTGTCCAAATCTGAGATGATTAAATTGCGTATACGCAGAAGTAAGCTCACACTGACACATGGAGTTCAGGTTAAAAGCACTTCAGAAAATTTAATACAATCTGGTTGGAAAACAGTTGTGCAGATCTTTTTAAAAGCAAAATGACATCATCATTGAATATCAGATAATAACAAATAAACATCATTGATTGGATTAAACATTATGTGACTAACTTCGTGTCCACCCACCAATATTATTAATTGGCTCAGGGGTTTGAGTGACCAGCTAGGTGTCCTCCCACCGGGAGGTGGTATTGTTCTGGACAAGGGTGTGGACAGAAGGCTCAGGCGCCATCTTTCCCAGCATGAGGTTTACTCGGTGGAAAGGGGGGCTTGAGCGTCATTTTACACAGTCAGTGATATCGGGCCTCATGTCCAGGTGCAAGGTCTCTTATGAATAGAACATTTCATTACTACTGTGTTCTCGTGGCCTTCAAATTATACTATGTTGCAAGTTAGGGGAAAGTCAGTAAAGTCAGCAGTTCCTGAGTTAATCATGTCTTTATAGAGAATACAGTCTTTGTCTATTGTATTAGATGTGCTGGGAAATTCTGTCATGTAATGTAGTTTTAAAATGAACAAGTTAGGTTATGAGGACAAAATGGAGGATTGAAGAAGTCAGGTTAGGAGGACAAAATGGAGGATTCACAGTATGCAGTTAAAATGGAGTTAGTACAATAATTCAATACAAGTTCAATAAAGATTTTTAATAATTCTACATCAGTCCCCCCTATGAAATGTTAATATTCTAAGAGATAAAAACTTTATTAAGTTAGTATCAGGAAGACGTGTTAACCCAAGGCACAGAAACCCTATGAAGTAACGGTTCTTAAAGTCTTCTTAGTTCTTCAGAGGGACATCATAAATAGACAAGCTTACATTACCATATGGACTTGTGTTATCTGGAATATAGGCACAAGTAGTCATGGTGACAGGTAAACGTTGTTGGTTGCAATAGGTATAATAAATGCAAATCAAAATATTATTATTATTATTAGCAGTGACGGTTGGGAAAATGGACTCAAACTTTCCTTTTACTGCAAAATCATCTGGTACCCCCCTTGGCACACCTATGGCATCAATATATATATATATATATATCAATCAAACTTTCCCTTTAGAGGGGTGCTCCTTTTTATGTTCTGAAGCATGAATGTGGTGTGTCAAGAGTACCTTGTCATGTATTATGTGTATTGACATAATAACCTTGGCTAGGGTGTAGTATTAAACCTGTCCCACGCTACATCAGCGTAGGTGGACTCGGATCATTTAGTCAATATTAATATCACCACAAACTCAGGATGGGCAAATAATCCTGAGGAAGCTTGGCATTTGGATCCCTTCAGCTTCACGAGGTCTCCTTTTGGGGTCCTCGGCTTTCCATCGATGGCAGGTGGTCAGGCATTATTATGGCCATCAAACACCTACTTGCTGGTATCTTTTTATTTAACAAGTCATTTTTTTCTTTAGAGTCAAAAGTGTGTCAAAATCAACAAATGTCACTTCTCATGTTGCAGAGAGAGTCTTGAATCTGGAACAATGAATCCACTGAGTGATCTCTGCAACTTTCACAATGCACTATTGGGTATATGGTCTTGGTTGTCACATTGATGACCGGCTAGGCTTCTGGCCATCCTGACAAAATGTCTATGATAACTAGTGCATATTTGACCCAGTAGCTCTTTGTCATCTGGATTCTTGAAAGGGATATTGAGAGTTAGCTAGGTGCTTAGGGGTATTTTAGAGATCAAAGAGTTCATGAGGGTCTTGGATAGGTATAAAGTTCCATGGGCTCACTGCCCAGTACATGTTTTTGGGTAAACAGAGCTTAAGAGCGTTGGAGTACAGCCCGTCTTCAAGGGTTGCCCCTTTCTGTTTTTCCAGCTTTGTATTTCTTCAGGGTCAGCAGCTGCTTGTCATTCTTTCAGAAGCTTGAAATCTGTGGGTAGGATCTACATGGTGAGTATAGAAGTTTCTTTAGCGGACACCCTTCCGTCCACTTCCCTTGGTGCACTTGTGGCTTGGTTGGCAGTTTTTAGTCAGCTGAGTGGTGCTTCTTATCTTCCAGATTGATCCAAAATAATGTGCTGCACCCAGGGCATGTCTTGAGTCAGTGTAGATATTGGCATGT
The DNA here is from genome assembly GCF_036172605.1 of Pelobates fuscus. Taxonomy (NCBI): domain Eukaryota; kingdom Metazoa; phylum Chordata; class Amphibia; order Anura; family Pelobatidae; genus Pelobates; species Pelobates fuscus. The sequence continues at coordinate 199,889,629 of NC_086321.1, read as the reverse complement.
CTTCCTTCAGGCATTTTGTATGCCACTGAGAAGGCTGTCAATTCAGCGTCTTGAGCAGATGTGAGTGAGGAAAGTGAAGGTGCTTGACGTACCTGATCTTCTGTAGCAACAGCAAATCCAGTATGGTACCTTTCCTCTTTATCCGCAAACAGAGTGGAGTCAGGATCTGGTAAAGCTACTGCATGCTCTGTTGAAAGGTGTCTTGTTTCTTCTTTCATCTGTTCAAAGCAACCATAAGGAGCAGTAGAAGAGGTTTCCTCACCTATTTCTGTGTGAGATTGGGGGGGTATTTGTCTTTCTATTCACAGTTCTCTTGCTGACCCCCCTCTGTAGAGATCTGTAAGTTGAATGTTCATGTTTTGTTCTAATGAGTCAGGTTCCTTTCATGAGATTTCTGGGGACTTAGTGTAGAAAAAACATGAGGGACAGCCACCTCCCTTACAGGTGTCTTACTTCCATGGGAATCTGGGTCAGGACCGCACTATTTCCTTGAGAGTGCCCAAAACAGTTCTTTCATGTCTGAATAATTTTAATTTTTCGTTAGTGTGGTATTCCCCCCTGGGAAGTGGCGGAAGAGTGGCCAGAGCAACTTTTCTTCAAAATATAATGTTGTCAGGTAGAGGCAGAGTCGTCTATGAGTGGAGGAAATTGGTAAGGAATAAGAAGGGAGGAAGCATATAAAGGATACAGATATGGTGGTGGGGAGATGGAAGAATGAGTAGCGGATAGAGTGAGAGGGAAGAAGGTGGAGTAGGAGGAGGAGAAGGAGGAGTAGAGGAGAAGTAGGAGGAGAGAGGAGAAGGTGGAGTGTAAGGAGAAAGTGGAGTAGAGGGAGGAGTAGGAGGAGGAGTAGAGGGGAAGTAGGAGGAGAGAGGAGAAGGTGGAGTAGAGGGAGGAGTAGGAGGAGAAAGTGGAGTAGAGGGAGGAGTAGGAAGAAGAAGGAGGAGTAAGAGCAGGAAGAAGGAGTAGGAGGAGGAGAAGGTGGAGTAGAGGGAGGAGTAGGAAGAAGAAGGAGGAGTGAGGAGAAGGTGGAGTAGAGGGAGGAGTAGGAGGAGGAGTAGAGGAGAAGTAGGAGGAGAGAGGAGAAGGTGGAGTAGAGGAAGGAGTAGGAGGAGGAGAAGAGGAGAAGTAGGAGGAGAGAGGAGAAGGTGGAGTAGAGGAAGGGGTAGGAGGAGAAAGTGGAGTAGAGGAAGGAGTAGGAAGAGGGGGAGGAGTAAGAGCAGGAAGAAGGAGTAGGAGAAGGAGAAGGTGGAGTAGAGGGAGGAGTAGTAGGGGAAAGTGGGGGACTGCAGATGAAGGGGAGGGATCGGTGGGAGGAATAAGCGGGGGTGGGCAGGTAAGGGAGCAGACAGGTGATGTAGCAATGGAGGAGACATCAGAAATCAAGACTAGGTAGAAATGCAATGGAGGCTGCAAATAGCCCATGTACAACAACTATTAACTGGCCCTATGCTTTCCCTAGAGAAAAATAATAAAAGGCTAACATGCTCATCTTGTCTCCACAAGCCTCGAACGTTTCACTCCCATGGGTGGCCCATGATGGCTTGCCCACCACTTCTCCACACGGGGTCTTGTGCCCGCGGAGACAGACGCTATCCCTGACTCTAGTTCTTAATTTAATAATTTATATCTAACATCTCAAAATGTAATTTCTACTTATATCACAAATATACATTATCACAATTTTATGTCTCGTAAATGGGATAAAATTTATTCTACTCTTCACTGATAATGTATTTTTAAAACATACAAAATAGACAAATAACATTGCCTTCTGCAAAATAAATGGAAAAGATAATGGAGATTTTGTTAAGCTTATAAATGGCTATACATTAATTCACATTTCTTGTTCTCCAGTTTCTGGCTGTTGATGACAATGTACAATGTAATAGAGCAGCGGAAAATGCTAGTAGAATGCTTGGTTGCATAGGGAGAGGTATTAGCAGTAGGAAGAGGGAAATGCTCATGCCATTGTACAGAACACTGGTGGGACCTCACTTAGAGTACTGGATACAGTACTGGAGACCATATCTTCAGAAGGATATGGATACCTTAGAGAGAGTTCAAAGAAGGGCTACTAAACTGGTTCATGGATTGCAGGGTAAAATTCACCAGGAAAGGTTAAAGGATCTTGACAGGTATAGCTTGGTGAAAAGACGAGACAGGGGAAATATGATAAAAGCATTTTTAAATACATAAAGGGAAACAACACAGTAAAAGTGGAGACTATATTTAAAAGAAGGAAAACTACCATAACAAGAGGACATAGTCTCAAAAATAGAGGGACCAAGGTTTAAAAATAATATCAGGAAGTATTACATTACTGAGAGGGTAGTGGATGCATGGAATAGCCTTCCAACTGGAGTGGTAGAGGTTAACTCAGTAGAAGTGTTTTAAGCATGCGTGGGATAGGCATAAGGCTAAGCACTTGCTGCTAGTAACAGATCTAGAATTAATATACTATAATGCCCAAAGTCTCAATTCCTATGCATATGCAATAATAAAATATCTGGGCTTACAACAAAAATTATGTTAGTCAGTCTTTAAACTTGGCTTATTCATTTGTTCAAGAAATCTTGGTTTATTAGAACTTTCTTTTAGTAAATGTTCTTTAAGATAACCCTTCTTTCAGCATGTTATCAATCTTTGTACACAAAGCTAAAACACACTTGTTACATATACGTGAAACGATAGACATATATATTCTATCTACATATTAACCAATACTTGTCACAGACACCTTCCTGACACAGGGAAACTAATAGCAGGATAATCCTAGTAACCGTAACCTTTTTGTTCATAATATATGGGAATTAAGGAAGACAGCATGTCTTTAAGATAGGATGAGCATGACACAATACACGGGCGGAAAATAAATAAATAAATAAAATAAATAAATAAACTCACGGAATGCAAACAATATACCTACAGCCATTAATCACTTTTCCTCTTCACAATCTAGCTTAACAACTTTGCATATTCCCTCTATCCACATTGCATAGCAATGCAACAAATCACACTTGCCTTTACATTTTTAACTCGTCCAAATAATTCTCTATTCCTGCATCAGATTCACTTTCCTAACCTTTGTAATAAACACTGAGCTACATCCCTGACTCCTTATCTTATACAACAGTCTTGGAGAAAATACTTTGTCCCATTGCTAAATCTTATTAGTTTCTGAATAATTTTACTGAACGCAGAACTGAAAAACCAGGAATGTCACCCCTCCCTCTCCCCCCTCGCGTCTCACAGAAGGCAAGGAGAGAGCCAGCATGAAGTTTTTTAACCATGTCAGCGCTGGAAAGACAGTTACGTTACAATTATTGCAAAAGCAAAGAGACACAAAAACACAACATTTAATACTCTTCAGTGAAACTCAATACAAAACCCCCACCCTCTACCAGGGTAATGGCTAACACAAAATACAAAAACAATTATTATAATAGTAAAACTCAATACATACATTCTTAACCCTTTGTGATCTAGTTCTTCCTCAACCCTACCTTCCTGCTGAATAGCATTGTTACTCTGTACCAGTAAGCTTGCTTTCTTCTCTGTCAGTAATCTACCACATGAAGGCACAGCAATTTTACACACTTTAGCAATCTCTATCTTCAACTAGATCACACGCGCTAGCCAGCCCTTATTGGGCTTTTCTAACCCTGTTCCATTCCCCTCCTATACAGGCGTCCCAGATATAGGGGGAAAAGGTTTTAAACAGTGTCTACAATGGTGGACTGACACTCGAGAGGGGTGGGTCCCCCCCAGTGCGTCTTCCCAAAACGTAGACTAGTCACTAATTGGAGGTGAGAAGTGTGTGACCAATCACTTCTCTCACAATAGAAATAGGAGAGGATAGAATAATAATATAGGAAGTATAGAAAAGGGAAAAGGCAAGGAAAAATCCTTAGAGACAGACACAGGAGTTCATGAGACTCCTAATAAAACAGACAAGACAACAATACAATTGAAATACAGTGCATGCATTACAGTTCAAATGAAATCAACAATAATCCCTTTCCTTCTACATGTGCTTACTCCAAAGTCACCTTTCTCAACCTCGTAGTGTCCCCGCTCGGAGAACGACTTTCATAAGTCTCACTACCAGCGGCCACGGAAAACAACTGACACCGGTCCGAGTTCCGTCAGCCTCCCTCTACTCTGCAGTCCACAAGAATGTGGCCACGTCTATCCTCACTCCCGTAGTGCCCCTATAAAACCCACTTTATAAGTCTCACTACCACGTGATGCGAAAAACAAGCAATGCCTGCCTGAATTCCCCCAGGAAACAAAGTCCCCTGCCACAAGGCTAAGTCTCCTACCACAATTAAATAATCAGTGGACCTTCAGCTCAACTAGAGCCGAAGGGTCCGGGTCAGGACGTCCCCAACTCAACTAGAGCTGGATAGTCCGAACGCGCACAGTGAAGCTAGCTAGGCTATCAAAGTGACACAAAATTGGATCACAGGAAACTATGATTCTACACAGATCCCACAGTTCCACAAACTTCTTTTTCCTTACAGCCACAGCCACGAGGCTCCTAAAAGAAGTAAACAGGCAAAGAAGACCCCCCAGGAACACATCCACGGGTCAACCCCCCTTTTTCCTTACAACCACAGCACCGTGGTTCCTAAAAGAGGTAAAACAGGCAACAGAAGACCCCCAGGAACGAATCCACAGGTCAACCCCCCTTTTTCCTTACAACCACAGCACCGTGGTTCCTAAAAGAGGTAAAACAGGCAACAGAAGACCTAGGCAAATCCCCTCAGGTCCACCCCCCTTTATCCCAAAAGAGGTAAAATACAAACAGATAAACAGACAAACCGAAGACCCAGGCAAGTCCCCTCAGGTCCACCCCCCTTTATCCCAAAAAGGGGAAAACAAGCAAGACAGAACCCCAGGCAAATCCCCTGCAGGTCCACCCCCCCTTTATCTCAAAATGGGGAAACAGGCAAACAATTCAAACACACCCAGGCAACAGATAGACTAAAATGCAGGTAAACAAATGAGTAACGAGACACCGGGCAAGATATTACCTGTCTTTGATGTCCTCCCGGGAAGCAGTCACAGACACGTGGACGGGTCAATCAAAGGGGCCGGAACATACCGGTGGCTCTGCAGAAGTCTCTACCGTGTACTTGGAGGTGATCAGTCTCCCTTCCTACCCCCAGGATTCCCCCGTCCAACAGCATCTTCCTTAGGACGGCTCACCGGCCAGACATAGCCCGATGCCCCACGTTGGATGCGCCAAATTGATGTGGATTAATTTAGAAATAAACAAATATGTTTAAATGTCTATCTGTTCCTGTCCAAATCTGAGATGATTAAATTGCGTATACGCAGAAGTAAGCTCACACTGACACATGGAGTTCAGGTTAAAAGCACTTCAGAAAATTTAATACAATCTGGTTGGAAAACAGTTGTGCAGATCTTTTTAAAAGCAAAATGACATCATCATTGAATATCAGATAATAACAAATAAACATCATTGATTGGATTAAACATTATGTGACTAACTTCGTGTCCACCCACCAATATTATTAATTGGCTCAGGGGTTTGAGTGACCAGCTAGGTGTCCTCCCACCGGGAGGTGGTATTGTTCTGGACAAGGGTGTGGACAGAAGGCTCAGGCGCCATCTTTCCCAGCATGAGGTTTACTCGGTGGAAAGGGGGGCTTGAGCGTCATTTTACACAGTCAGTGATATCGGGCCTCATGTCCAGGTGCAAGGTCTCTTATGAATAGAACATTTCATTACTACTGTGTTCTCGTGGCCTTCAAATTATACTATGTTGCAAGTTAGGGGAAAGTCAGTAAAGTCAGCAGTTCCTGAGTTAATCATGTCTTTATAGAGAATACAGTCTTTGTCTATTGTATTAGATGTGCTGGGAAATTCTGTCATGTAATGTAGTTTTAAAATGAACAAGTTAGGTTATGAGGACAAAATGGAGGATTGAAGAAGTCAGGTTAGGAGGACAAAATGGAGGATTCACAGTATGCAGTTAAAATGGAGTTAGTACAATAATTCAATACAAGTTCAATAAAGATTTTTAATAATTCTACATCAGTTATTTGATCTGCACAGTGGAATACAGAATGCAGAACCTTGCTGAAGCATTGTATATCACTTTGGATATGAGAACATCATTTTCCATGTGCACTTCACTTTCTAAAAGTAAAAGAGCAAATATGCCCAAACAGTAACTGATTTGAAAATGATCAGAGTATTGTCCAAGTCTATCCCATTTGCTTGCAATTTTTATTATCAGCAATAAAATGACATTTACATTACTGCTATACTTAGCTATATCTATGTAAGGCATTTCTATTAAAAAACCTATACCAACTCAATCAGTGCAAATGGCTTTTTCACCCACGTAGTTGTCAGATTGCATTTCTTCTCAAACACTGTAACATGATAATATCGGTCTGACATTTACATGGACACTAAAGCAAAATCATAAGTTTTCATCATATGAAAGAAAATGGTTTATAAAAGTGACAGTAATGTGACTTATGTGTTACATATATATATATATATATAAACTCCACCGTGCTACATACCCACATATACTTCCATCAGCCACCATTTATTTATATTTTCAGGCCTCTTAACAGTCCTGATCTTGGAGATCTGTCCCGCTGTTCTTATTTAGTTTTGTGGTGTCCTGCATCATTAGGCACACTCATGCTGTGAATAGGCTCTTTGGCCATATAGGGAGTGGTTTAGCAGTGCTCTATGCATGGTCCTGTATGGAGGGAGCCAGACAGGATGCTGTCGGTCAGCCTGGCGTGCTTGACAAGCCCATTTAGTGGTTGGGCCTGCCCCTTTTCAGAGTGGTATCACCCATTATAGATGTTACCAGTGATGCAAGGAACCTGGCTGGCAAAGTCCCTCTCAGGGACCCCACATCCTGATCTCATACTTCCAATGTATACATTTCTTATATTTACAGTGTCTTCTACACAGCCTGTTTAGATGTTATTTTAGCTAAAAGCATTAGTCAGTAGCTAGTTACATAAATGATATTTTGAAACTCCTCTCTTTTCTCTCATTTGACTACAACTCTCCTCTCTGTAGAGGCCTATCATGCTGAAATTAAATGTATTTTCAAGATGAATTTCATCATTCTATGTTACTTAAAAATATTTAACTGAAATTAGTGTATGCCATGTCTGGTTGATGTCATGATACCTACATTACTATAAACCAGTTTGGAATTTAAACAAACACAGGGATAAGCCCATTGTGTAGTTCAGCAGATTATTTTTCATCAATCCATTTTTACATTCATTTGCTATTGTTGATTAATGTTTGTGTTGCGGGATGGGTGAAAGTGTCATCTAAATGAGGACATGCACCTACCACAGCAGTGACAAATCCTGCAAAATGAAAGTGTGATTTATGTTTTTTTTTGTTTTTAGGCAAAACAAAAAAGAAAATAAAAAAGGCAGAGATGATTCTATAGGTAATAATATATAGTATATATATACTTTTTGTGGGAGGCATTCGGATAATCATATTTTAGTTTCTATTTTAATTAATTACATTTTCATAAAGAAAAAAGCAACCTCATAGCATCATATTGGTTCAGCATGTAATAGAACTATAACTATATGTTGGATGCAGGGGCGGGCTGGGCCGGGGGGCAGGGAGGCAATTGCCCCCCAGGCCGCCCGAAATTATTTTAGGACCGGCCGCGGCGGGCCGGCCCTTTAAATGCTGCAGCCGCCGAGCGCTCAGACGGCTGCAGCAGCTTCTCCCCTCCCTCCCCTCCCCTGTAGGTGGCCGAGCCGGTCTCCGGTCCGCGGTCCCGGCCGGAGTGATGGGAAGGTGCACACTGAGTGTGCACTTTCTGTCAGTCCGGCCGGGTACAGGAAACAGAAACTCCTGTTCCGCGCGGAACAGGAGTTTCTGTTTCCTGTACCCGGCCGGACTGACAGGAAGTGCACACTGAGCACCTTCCTATCACTCCGGCCGGGACCGCGGACAGGAGTGCAGCTCGGCCACCTACAGGGGAGGTGGTAAGAAGAAGGGGGGCGGAGGGGAGGAGAGTAAAAAGAGGGGAGGGGGGGAGAGTAAGAAAAGGGGAGGGGGAGAGTAAAAAGAGGGGAGGGGGGAGAGTAAAAAGAGGGGAGGGGGGGAGAGTAAAAAGAGGGGAGGGGGGAGAGTAAGAAGAGGGGAGGGGGGGAGAGTAAAAAGAGGGGAGGGGGAGAGTAAAAAGAGGGGGGTAGAGTAAGAAGAGGGGAGGGGGAGAGTAAGAAGAGGGGGGTAGAGTAAGAAGAGGGGAGGGGGGGAGAGTAAAAAGAGGGGAGGGGGGAGAGTAAGAAGAGGGGAGGGGGGGAGAGTAAAAAGAGGGAAGGGGGAGAGTAAAAAGAGGGGGGTAGAGTAAGAAGAGGGGAGGGGGAGAGTAAGAAGAGGGGAGGGGGAAGAGTAAAAAGAGGGGAGGGGGGAGAGTAAAAAGAGGGGAGGGGGGAGAGTAAGAGAAGGGGGAAGTAAGAAGGAGGGGAGATAAGAAAAAGAGGGGGGTAAGAAGAAGAAGGGGGTAAGAAGAAGAGGGGGAGTAAGAAGAAGAAGGGGGTAAGAAGAAGAAGGGGGGTAAGAAGAAGGAAGGGGTAAGAAGAAGGAGGGGGTAAGAAGAAGTAGGAGGGTTAAGAAGAAGAAGGGGGGTAAGAAGAAGGGGGGAGTAATAAGAAGAACAAGGGGGGAGTAAGAAGAACACAGGGAGGAGGGGGGGTAAGAAGAACACAGGGGGGGTGAGAACACACAGAGGGAGGAGTGAGAAGAACACAGGGAGGGTGGAGGGGGGATGAGAAGAGCACAGGGAGGGTGGGTGAGTGTGAGAAGAGACCGCTAGGGGAGGTATGGGGGAGAGGAGAGACCACTAAGGGGCAGGGGAGAGCTCTAAGGGACAGAAGGGACAGCTCTATAGGACAGGGGGCAAGACAGGGAGCTCTTTAACACTACGCGCACACACACACACAATGCATCCCTATACCACACAGAAACACAATGCACCCCTATACATACACAGAAACACACAATGCATCCCTATACATACACAGAAACAGAACATGCTTCACTTACACGCAGAGAAACACACAATGCATCCATTACACACACACACAATGCAACCCTTACACACAAAGACAATGCATCATTTGCACACATACACAGAAACATACAATGCAAACCCTTACACACACATGCAAACACACACACTGTTTTTCTTACATACACACAGAAACACAATGCATCTCTTACACTCAATGCACACACATACAGACACACACCTTGCATCCCTTATGCATACAAACACAGATTCACACAATGCATCCCTCACACACAACCAGAAACACATAATACATCCCTTATACACAAATACACACTGCTTCCACTACACACAAACACACTGCATCACCTGCACAAACTGGTATCCCTATACACTACATACCATAAGCACACATATGAGATCACATAACACATCCCATACACATTCCACTCCCTGTGAGCGAGCTCATGGGTGGGTGGAACATATAAGTGGACTTATGAGTGGGCCTTATGGGCATACTCACCGTCAGGCACTGGGGCCCAGACCTTGAGCTGTGTAAGAGGCCCCCAAAAAATGGAGCTGCTTCCAATTCTCCCAGAACGTTGAATGTTGTGACCACAGTTGCAAACAGCCTCCAGAGGTCCTGTTCTACAACAGACCAGTGGAGCCAAACTGCAGCCCATCATCATCCTCATCTAATTGTAAGTAGGCAATCTAGTATATTATTAGTGACACTAATCTATAATTTACCTCACATTAAAGGGACACTATAGCTTAATGAAGTGGTTCTGGTGTCTATAGCTGGTCCCTGCAGGCTTTTTAATGTAAACACACACTGTGTGCAGCACTGGCGTTAGTTCATATGGCAGATCATATGGGTGGGGCATTGTGATGTCACATGGGGGGGCGGCAAATTTATATTTTGTCTAGGGCGGCAAAAATACTTTCACCGGCTCTGATCCTGGGCAGGTGCACCAGTCTACTGGTGACCCACAGGAGGGGAGTGCACTGATTGCACTGCACTCTCCTCCTGCCCAGACCCGTCTTGACCGCAGTGCAAGTGCCCTCTGCCCCTAATTTACAGTGGCTCACACTCACAACAAGCAGTGCCTGGAGCCCTTTGCAGAGACGGAAACAAAGAGGTTCTGCGGCAGCTGGCCGTCCTGCAAGCATTACATTAAACAGCTGTTCCCCATGCAGCCACAGGTGGCGTTGTGCTGGGAGACTGTGATTACTCGTCACTTCCTCCCAGCCTACAGAGAGGAGGAGGCATGATTTAATCTTGAATAAATCCTCTAAGCAAATCTTTATAAATTTGGGGGGATCAGCTCTGTTTCCACAGTTTATTGGTGTTTACTCTCATCTCTGTATTAATATTGAGGGATGTCTAAGTAGTAACATCAGTGTGTGTCAGCAGGGCCAGCCGTTAGGGTGGGCAAGCTGTGCGGTCACGCAGGGTGCCATGACAACAGAGGCGCCCGGCGGCCAACACAGCTCACAAGTTGGGTACACCAGCATATTTAATTTAAACGATTCGCTGGTGGTCCACTGGTGCGCACCAGCAGTAGGTGCAGTCAGATCAAATCCTCTCCCTCGTGGTTCCGGCGCTCAGTTAGTGAGTCAGAGCACAGGCTCAGAGATTCTCAGCCTGTGCTCTGACAACATTGAAAGTCAGAGCCGTGAAGGAGCGGGTATGGCAAAGAGCTACTGATTAGCATAACATCAATAACATCCGTTATAAAACCAGAAAAAGGTGGGCATGGATGGTGAACTGATTTGGTGGCACAATGGGCCACTTGACTGGTTTTGCCCCCCAGGCCTAAGGCTGCCAGCCCTCCCCTGGTTGGATGTGTAAGATAAGAAGCAGAAACACAGTGTTTTGCTTTAAGTTTGTGTTTTACATGCTGTTATCCTAATTGCAATAATTCTGAGACATTTTAGGACTGTGTCTTCATTTTTTTTTATAGAAAACCTTTGCTGACATTTAGGATTACTAAAATTTGTCATATATATTCCAACAGAGAATAGGACTTCTGTTAATATGACTAACCTTTAATTAGGTAGAAAGTATGAGGACTGGTCATTTGGATCTACAATTAAAATGATTAAAATGTAGAAACACTGCATAACCTTTTGTGATATATTTTCTTTTGCTTTGTTAATTTTACTATTTCTGGTGTGTTGATGAGATTTGCAGATGAGTTAACTGATATATTTATGTTTTCCTTTTCAAACCGGCATCTAGCTCCATTTATTTCATCCACAGTACATTAACTGCATTATGGCAGTTATACTGTGCAGTTCGTGACACCTCTGTAATAATGGCCTGGAATATTGCATTATTTTCTACATGACACATCTTACAGTATCATTTAACCCAGCAGTGGTAGTTTTTCTAGAGTTCTAATAATTTACACGATACTCCCTCTCACATGTTTAAATTCCAAGATTAGAGAGGTTATTAAAATGTGATTTTCATGCAGTATAGAGGCATACACCCAACAGATTTCTATAAATGATTAAATAACAAATCTGAATGACATTTAATAAGCAGTGAGCAAAAGAAAAAATGCACACAAGACATAAAAGAAAAACAAAAGAGATGTACAATAAAAAAAATTGTACCGGCATAAAATTCCCTTGTACTGGCTAGAAACGTAGTTAAACCTTTATATATAAAATGGTAAAATGGGGAATGAAGCAAAAAACAAAACAAAATATGAAACTTTGTGTGGTATGCATGTAAATACTAAAAGTAAAAATATATTGCTATTACAGCAATAACATCTTTAAGGAGCAGTAAAGCATTGTCCACAATAAAACAGCTCTTCAAACTCAATTGCTTAATTGCAGTAAAGCTGAATTTCTCTGGCTTGTATGGATATGCACCACTTCACACTTCAAAGCAACATGGAGATAGAACAGGAATTTAACCTAATTCATTTTAATTATAGAAAGAGGCATATAGTGTTTGTGTTATATTATTTCATGCCACCAGTGCTCTCTTAGTAAGTTGTCATCCATGCCATAATGTATCAAAAGTCTGGCAGGCAAGCATTTTGCATGTACAATTCTTCAAATCGGACTATTATGATGCCCTAATATGATATCCCACATACTAGTCAGTATTCAGTTGGTTCCTAATCTAACCTTTAAGAGTAGGCCCCATCAAGACTATGTACAGTAATATACAATAGTAGTTTTACACAGATACAATGTTGCTGTCTTTACTATCTGCAGTTGTAAGGAAAGCCATCTCTCATACATGGACACCCAAAACCTCTAGTAATACAACTATTCAAAGATATTTTTTTTATGTTATAGATTGACTCAACACACTTTTTTTTCTTCACCAGAAAATGTGAAATGTTTCCAAACTCGGGGGCTATATATCAAAACATCGATTCCAGCACTCAAGCATTATCCAACACCTATATGACACAATCAAGGATGAAATCATGACTGTTAGGGCTCCCACTTCTTTTAACGGTCTGCAGAGATCAATCTATTTTGGGCATTTCCTGAGATCTGGATCCTTTCTTGCAACCACTGAATTTGTATTTGGCACATCACAGTCCTACACTCAAGGGGCTTAGGCAATAAAGAAATTGACCCCAGTGTAATCGGTTTGCTCCATGCACAACAGGAGTGCCTTATAATTAAAGGACCACTTAGGTCACCCAGGCCACTTCGGGTTAATGACGTGGTTTGGGTTCAGTGGCCGCGTCCTTTTAAACCTGCAATGTAAACCATTGAAGTTTACATTGCAAGGTTAAATGCACCTCTAGTGGTTCTCCTTATAGCCACTAGAGATGCTTCCATGGCACTGACCAAGTAAAACTTGGTCACATGATATAAAACATGATTGTTTCAATTATTTCCTAAGGGGAAGCTCAAAGGCGTTTGCGTCACTTTACCCATATGCAATTGGGTCCCCAGTGCTCCTCTATGAGGTGCATTGGACTGAACCATGCTAAAGAAGGCCAGGCCTCCTCAATAACGCTGCAGGAGTAAGAATGGTAGGCCATGTTGAGGGAGCCTTGACATTGGAAAAAAAGTAAGTAAAAAGCTTTATTTTATTATTTCTATTTTCACACATGGCGAGGGGGAGGGGTATATAACTAGGGAGAAGGACCCTTAAGCATTATTAATACAGGTTTGTGTATATTTCTATTACTTTAGTGTTCCTTCAAGACTCCTCCAAAATATTGCCAGAACCTTGTTAAGAGTTTTAAAATATATAATACTATTCATTTCTACAGGATTTCTGATACCAAAATTTAATTCACTAGTGTGCCTTTCCTGCAAGTTCTCATGATGCATAAATCCTCGTGCAATCATCTCTTTGCGGCGACTTTAAGCCTGGATACCTTATTAGAGACTGGTTATTAGGTCATGTCTAAATTGCATTAAAACTACCTCTTTGCACATGTATAACCCTGACCTCTTTATCTTTCTGTTAGCAGAGGGGTACTAGATCTAGGCTGATGCATGCATGGTTCTGTAGCAGCAAGGGATTTCTTGTGATGGTACAGGTCACTAGACACATGTAGGATGCAGCAATTCAGGGACAGATTGTATTAGGTTGCTTGACTTTCTGTTTATTATTACTATTGCAATTTATGATAATGAATAGTTCCATATATTATTTTGGATATTTTTTGTAATTGTTTCTTGTGACCGGGACTACCTTTATTTATATAGTAAACTAACTATACCTCTTCACACCACTGTCCATATAGATACTTACCTTACAGTTATATAACTACTGCTATTTTGTGTTTTTATTCTGGTAAGATACAATGCCATAGTATTACTAACTGTACAGGTTGACGTCTGTTAATGAGCTGGCATAACATCAAACAACTTTGTTACCTTAGCAGCCAGATAACAGTCTCCATAACCAAATTCCTGCAGGGCAAGTAGCTTTATATTAACTAATATCAACAGTTTTGGGTGACAATAATAATTCCTATGAAGTGCTCTCCTTGACAATCAAATTAAGCTTTGGAGAATATCTCGTATTAGACCAGTAATGCAGATGTAAAATAGATGAAATGTAGGCTCTCACAAAAGCTTGTCATTCGCACATTCTGTTAGTCAAATAAAATAGGGTATTACAAGATACTAATTACATCTGTTATTTTACATCTACAATGAAATGAATAAAGTCATATTGAGTCACTTTGATTTTGATATCACTAGACTGTTTAGACACTTTTAGCTAACAGGAATTCCCAGTATTGTTTTATCCAGTCAGTATAGAAATACCTTGTAAATACTGTGTAAATATATGATTCATTGTGCAATATTTTTATGCTTGTAACACAATACATATCCACTTGGAAGGATTGTTCTATTATTTAGAATTTTCTGTTATCTACTTTGCTTATTCTTACTTTGAAGGTTATGCCCTTGAGAGTGAACAGACCTAGTGGTATCCGTCTGGCACTAGGCACTGGATTGGTTTTAGCCCAAATACCTTGTATATACTTTTTTGTAGCAAAAATGTCACCTGTGCACTATCCCAAATCTTTATGCACATTTAAATAACAAGAGGTTTTTAACACCACTCTAAGATCATCTGCCCAGTCAAGGTAAACCTCTTAGGTGAGCTCGATACTATATATATATATATATGATGTACCGAACTGTCCGCCGGCGAACAGTTCCCGGCGAAATTAGCGTGTTCGCGTTCGCCACGGCGGGCGGACACATGCGCAGTTCGATCCGCCCCCTATTCGTCATCATTGGGCAAACTTTGACCCTGTGCCTCTCGGTCAGCAGACACATTCCAGCCAATCAGCAGCACTCCCTCCCTTCCACACCCTCCAACCTCCCTCCCAGCATCCATTTTCGATTCATTCGGAAGATGCATGCTTAGTGAGAGGAGGGAAAGTTTAGCTGCTGCTGATTACATAGGGAAATTGATAGCTAGGCTAGGGTATTCAGTGTCCACTACAATCCTGAAGGACTCATCTGATCTCTGCTGTAAGGACAGCACCCCAAAAAGCCCTTTTTAGGGCTATAACATCAGGCTGCTTTTTTTTTTTTTCCTATGTAATGTAATTGCAGGTGCCTGCCTGCCAGCTTCTGTGTGAGGTTCACATTGGATACTGTGCCTATTTGCCCAGTGCCACCACTCATATCTGTTTTAACAATAGGTTAAGCTTTACATTTAAAATAAATATTTTTTTTTCACTGTAATAGAAGAGCAGTTGCCTGCCTGCCAGCTTCTGTGTGAGGTTGGATG
Source organism: Pelobates fuscus (assembly GCF_036172605.1). Taxonomy (NCBI): domain Eukaryota; kingdom Metazoa; phylum Chordata; class Amphibia; order Anura; family Pelobatidae; genus Pelobates; species Pelobates fuscus. The sequence goes on along the minus strand of NC_086321.1, from coordinate 199,874,321 downwards.
CCTTGCCCATTTGCACAGTCAGTGCCACCACCCATATCTGTTTTAACAATTGGTTAAGCTTTAGATTTAAAATAAATATTTTTTTTTCACTGTAATAGAAGAGCAGTTGCCTGCCTGCCAGCTTCTGTGTCAGGTTGGATGCCTTGCCCATTTGCACAGTCAGTGCCACCACTCATATCTGTTTAAACAATTGGTTAAGCTTTAGATTTTAAATAAATCATTTTTTTCACTGTAATAGAAGAGCAGTTGCCTGCCTGCCAGCTTCTGTGTGAGGTTGGATGCCTTGCCCATTTGCACAGTCAGTGCCACCACTCATATCTGTTTTAACAATTGGTTAAGCTTTAGATTTTAAATAAATAATTTTTTTCACTGTAATAGAAGAGCAGTTGCCTGCCTGCCAGCTTCTGTGTGAGGTTCACATTGGATACTGTGCCCACTAGCCCAGTGCCACCACTCATATCTGTTTTAATAATTGGTTAAGCTTTAGATTTAAAATAAATAATTTTTTTTCACTGTAATAGAAGAGCAGTTAGTTGTCTGCAAGCGTCTGTGTTTCAGGCCTACTTCAGCGTGTGCTCTGCAGACCTGTGCCAGCGTGCTTTGACAGTTGCCACTCATATCTTGTGTCTCTATAGCGTGCTTTTACAACCAAAATTTTGTTTCCACTGTAATAGAAGAGCAGTTGCCTGCCTGCCTGCCAGCTTCTGTGTGAGGTTCACATTGGATACTGTGCCCACTAGCCCAGTGCCACCACTCATATCTGTTTTAACAATTGGTTAAGCTTTAGATTTAAAATAAATATTTTTTTTCACTGTAATAGAAGAGCAGTTAGTTGTCTGCAAGCGTCTGTGTTTCAGGCCTACTTCAGCGTGTGCTCTGCAGACCTGTGCCAGCGTGCTTTGACAGTTGCCACTCATATCTTGTGTCTCTATAGCGTGCTTTTACAACCAAAATTTTGTTTCCACTGTAATAGAAGAGCAGTTGCCTGCCTGCCAGCTTCTGTGTGAGGTTCACATTGGATACTGTGCCCACTAGCCCAGTGCCACCACTCAGATCTGTTTTAACAATTGGTTAAGCTTTAAATTTAAAATAAATATTTTTTTTCACTGTAATAGAAGAGCAGTTAGTTGTCTGCAAGCGTCTGTGTTTCAGGCCTACTTCAGCGTGTGCTCTGCAGACCTGTGCCAGTGTGCTTTGACAGTTGCCACTCATATCTTGTGTCTCTATAGCATGCTTTTACAACCAAAATTTTGTTTCCACTGTAATAGAAGAGCAGTTGCCTGCCTGCCAGCTTCTGTGTGAGGTTCACATTGGATACTGTGCCCACTAGCCCAGTGCCACCACTCATATCTGTTTTAACAATTGGTTAAGCTTTAGATTTAAAATAAATATTTTTTTTTCACTGTAATAGAAGAGCAGTTAGTTGTCTGCAAGCGTCTGTGTTTCAGGCCTACTTCAGCGTGTGCTCTGCAGACCTGTGCCAGCGTGCTTTGACAGTTGCCACTCATATCTTGTGTCTCTATAGCGTGCTTTTACAAACAAAATGTTGTTTCCACTGTAATAGAAGAGCAGTTGCCTGCCTGCCTGCCAGCTTCTGTGTGAGGTTCACATTGGATACTGTGCCCACTAGCCCAGTGCCACCACTCATATCTGTTTTAACAATTGGTTAAGCTTTAGATTTAAAATAAATATTTTTTTTTCACTGTAATAGAAGAGCAGTTAGTTGTCTGCAAGCGTCTGTGTTTCAGGCCTACTTCAGCGTGTGCTCTGCAGACCTGTGCCAGCGTGCTTTGACAGTTGCCACTCATATCTTGTGTCTCTATAGCGTGCTTTTACAACCAAAATTTTGTTTCCACTGTAATAGAAGAGCAGTTGCCTGCCTGCCAGCTTCTGTGTCAGGTTGGATGCCTTGCCCATTTGCACAGTCAGTGCCACCACTCATATCTGTTTTAACAATAGCTAAAGCTTTAGATTTTAAAGAAATCATTTTTTTTCACTGTAATAGAAGATCAGTTAGTTGTCTGCAAGCGTCTGGGTGTCAGGCCTACTTCAGCGTGTGCTCTGTAGACCTGTTCCAGCGTGCTTTGACAGTTGCCAATCATATTTGGTGTCTCTATAGCGTGCTTTTAAAACCAAAATTTGTTTTTCACTGTTATAGATTGAATAGCAGTTACTTGTCTTCAAGCGGGTGTCTCAGGCCTACAGTGTATGCTCTGCAGAACTGTTCCAGTGCACATTGCCAATCATATCTGGTGTCTCTATAGCGTGCTTTTAAAACCAAAATTAGTTTTTCACTGTTATAGATTGAATAGCAGTTACTTGTCTTCAAGCGGGTGTCTCAGGCCTACAGTGTGTGCTCTGCAGAACTGTTACAGTTCACATTGCCAATCATATCTGGTCTCACAGTAGCTTGCACGCATAGTACCACTAATCCCCAAAAAAATGACAGGCAGAGGCAGGCCACCCCGCAGGGGTCGTCGTGGTCGTGGTGCTGTGATTCCCTTTTGCCCTAGAATAATGCCCAGTTTTCAGAAGCCACGTACCCTGAACTTGAAAAGTTCTGAGGACTTAGTTGACTGGCTAACACAGGACACCCAATCTTGTACAGCCTCCGCTCGGAACCTTGACGCACCATCCTCCTCCAGCTTAGCTTCAGGCACCTCTCAAGATAGCACTCACCCGCCTGCCGCCACCACCAAAACTAGCACCACAGCCACTTTACTTGGTATGTCAGAGGAGTTATTCACACACCCGTTTGAAGAAATGAGTGATGCGCAACCATTATTGCTAGAGGATGTAGATAACAGGGATATGTCTCAGGCAGGCAGCATTAAACACATGGAGGTACGGTGTGATGATGATGATGTTGTACCCACTGCTGCTTCCTTTTCTGAGTTGTCAGATACAAGCGAAGCGGTTGATGATGACGATGCGTCCATGGATGTCACGTGGGTGCCCGCTCGGCAAGAAGAAGAACAGGGCGAAAGTTCAGATGGGGAGACAGAGAGGAGGAGGAGGAGACGAGTTGGAAGCGGGGGGGTCGTCGCAAGGAGCTAGTGGCACAGTCAGACAGCATGCTTCGGCACCCGGGGTCAGCCCGACAGCACGCCAATCAACGCATGCTGTGTCCACCACCAGAATGCCGTCATTGCAGAGCTCAGCAGTGTGGCATTTTTTTTGTGTGTCTGCCTCGGACAACAGCGATGCCATTTGCAACCTGTGCCAAAGGAAACTGAGTCGTGGGAGGTCCAACACCCACCTAGGTACAACTGCTTTGCGTAGGCACATGATCTCACATCACAAACGCCTATGGGATCAACACATGAGTACAAGCAGCACGCCTACTCTAAGCCGCCATCCTCCTCCTGGTCCAGCATCTTCAGCCACGTCAACCACTGCTGTCCTTCTTGCCCCCTCTCAACCATCCGCCACTCCGTCTCCCGCCTTGAGCAGTTCCCGCTCATCTGCCCACAGTCATGTGTCTGTCAAGGACATGTTTGAGCGTAAGTGTTGCGGTCACCGGCCCGCCGAGCCTCACGGTCGTGCCCGACCGGCACGACCGCTCCGACTACACGAGCTTACCTGCTCGTCGGCGAGCCGGGAACCGCGCGTGTAGTTCTTCCGGGCATCACGCCCGAATCCAATATGGCGCCGACCACGTGGTCGCGTCTATGGATAGCCCCGCCCCCGAGAATTATACTAACGTGTGCGTGACGTCACGACGTCAACGCACACGTACGTTCTGGTGTCAGAGGTCGCCCTCTGACCAATCATAGCTTAGAGAGGGGTATTTAAACCCCTAATTCACCCTAGTACTTTGCCATGTCGTGGTTTCAGTTTCCTGGTTTCCTGAAAGTGCTAGTTTCGTGTTTCTGATTTCCTGGTATCCTGATCCTTGGCGTTTCCCTGGTTATTCTGATCTCTGGTTTCCCTGACTTGGCTTGTCTTATCGGTATTGAGTATTTTCTGGCTTCCTTGACCTCGGCTTTCCCTTTGACCATTCTCTGTCTCTAGCGTATTAGTCCGGCCATTCTAAGGTCCGGTTTATGCTCTGTCCTGTTATTTTTCCTTTTCTGACTTATGTATATGTTTACATAGATTCTGCGTGCTGGACCACATTACTAGTCGTGACAGTAAGAAGCCAATGTCACCAAGTCACCCCCTTGCCCAGCGTCTGACAGCTGGCTTGTCCGAACTATTAGCCCGCCAGCTTTTACCATACAATCTGGTTGAGTCTGAGGCGTTCAAAAAATTTGTAGCTATTGGGACACCGCAGTGGAAGGTACCCGGCCGGAATTTCTTTTCACAAAAGGCAATCCCCAACTTGCACTCGATTGTGCAAAAGGAAGTCATGGCATGTCTGGCACACAGTGTTGGGGCAAGGGTCCATCTGACCACTGATACCTGGTCTGCAAAGCATGGTCAGGGCAGGTATATCACCTACACTGCGCATTGGGTAAACCTGCTGACGGCTGACAAGCAAGGAATGCGTGGCATTGCAGAGGAGTTGGTGACACCGCCACGAATTGCAGGCAGTCCTGCTGCCACCTCCTCTACTCCTCCTACTCCATACTCTTCCATAACCTCCTCGGCTGAGTCCTCTTGTGCCGCTGCTTCTTGCTCCACATCAACGGCACCCCCCCAGCTCCCCAGGTACTATTCCACACCCCGGATACGGCAGTGTCACGCCGTCTTGGGTTTGACTTGCTTGAAAGCAGAGAGTCACACCGGACAAGCACTCCTGTCCGCCCTGAACGCACAGGTGGAAAAGTGGCTGACTCCGCAGCAACTGGATATCGGCAAAGTGGTGTGTGACAACGGAAAAAATTTGATAGCGGCATTGAAGTTGGGCAAGTTGACACATGTGCCGTGCATGGCACATGTGTGTAATCTGATCGTACAACGCTTTGTGCATAAGTACACAGGCTTACAGGACGTCCTGAAGCAGGCCATTTCAGGCGTTCCTACACGGCCATGGCTCACTTTGCCGATATCCAGCGGCGAAACAACATGCCAGTGAGGCGCTTGATTTGCGACAGCCCTACACGTTGGAATTCAACACTCCTAATGTTCGACCGCCTGCTCCAACAAGAAAAAGCTGTTAATGAATATTTGTATGACCGGGGTGCTAGGACAGCCTCTGGGGAGCTGGGAATTTTTTTGCCACGTTACTGGACGCTCATGCGCAATGCCTGTAGGCTCATGCATCCTTTTGAGGAGGTGACAAACCTAGTCAGTCGCACCGAAGGCACCATCAGCGACATCATACCATTTGTTTTCTTCATGGAGCGTGCCCTGCGAAGAGTGCTGGATCAGGCTGTAGATGAGCGTGAAGAGGAAGAGGAAGAGTTGTGGTCACCATCACCACCAGAAACAGCCTTATCAGCATCGCTTGCTGGACCTGCGGCAACGCTGGAAGAGGATTGTGAGGAAGAGGAGTCAGAGGAGGATTGTAGCTTTGAGGAGGAGGAGCAAGACCAAACACAACAGGCATCCCAGGGTGCTCGTTGTCACCTATCTGGTACCCGTGGTGTTGTACGTGGCTGGGGGTAAGAACATACCTTCAATGACATCAGTGAGGAGGAGGAACGGGAAATGAGTAGCTCGGCATCCAACCTTGTGCAAATGGGGTCTTTCATGCTGTCCTACCTGTTGAGGGACCCTCGTATAAAAAGGCTGAAGGAGAACGACCTGTACTGGGTGTCCACGCTACTAGACCCCCGGTATAAGCAGAAAGTGGCGGAAATGTTACCGAATTACAACAAGTCGGAAAGGATGCAGCATTTGCAAAATAAATTAAAAAGTATGCTTTACACAGCGTATAAGGGTGATGTCACAGCACAACGGGAATCTAACAGGGGGAGAGGTGGAAGTCATCCTCCTCCTCCTCCTCCCACGACCACGCCGGCAAGGACAGGACGCTTTAAAGACGTGTTGTTGATGGAGGACATGCGGACCTTTTTAAGTCCTATGCATCGCCACAGCCCTTCGGGATCCACCCTCAGAGAGCGACTCGACCGACAGGTAGCAGACTACCTCGCCTTAACTGCAGATATCGACACTCTGAGGAGCGATGAACCCCTTGACTACTGGGTGTGCAGGCTTGACCTGTGGCCTGAGCTATCCCAATTTGCGATAGAACTTCTGGCCTGCCCCGCTTCAAGTGTCCTGTCAGAAAGGACCTTCAGTGCAGCAGGAGGTATTGTCACTGAGAAGAGAAGTCGCCTAGGTCAAAAAAGTCTAGATTACCTCACCTTTATTAAGATGAATGAGGGATGGATCCCGAAGGGACTGACACTGGGCGATACATTCGCTTAAAAAAGGCCTGATGAGATGAGCTGCCTTGGGCTAAAAATGGTCCACACGCTGCTGTATTTTAGCTCTGAATGACGTTTGACTTGCGTGACTTATCCGCCACCAACTAGGGTTCAAGCCGCCATGTTTTAGGGCACTTTCTGCCTGTGAAACAAACATCAATTTTTCTGGCCGCTGCTGTAGCAACAATACCAAATTTTTCAGGCATGTGTACATGCCTAATTTTTAGGCCCACTGGTGCAGCACTGTGGCTTCAAAAACCAAACCAAAAATTAAAATCCTCCAAGATGGCACCAATAAACCAGTGGTCTAAGCATCTTCCCACCTTGGCCTAAAAAGGGGAGGTGATTCAACAATTAAAAATCTCTGCCATTTACACGTCCACTGATAGGAGACGCGGAAGGTATTAAACTGATATGAACAATACTCCACTCCTATCAGTAGGTCCGTCCCATTGTGATTTATGCCCCCCACCCACCGTGCAGGGGTGGGGGCCGAGGGGGGGAGGACAGTAGGTCACCCCATTGTGATTTATGGCCCCCACCCACCGCGCAGGGGTTGGGGAGGACAGTAGCTCCCCCCAGTGTGTATCAGGGGCTTTGAGGACAGGTGTCAATCCATACCTGCCAAGTGACCCTATGTAGGGGGAACAGTCCCTATTCTGCTCTGTGTCAGTGTGTATCAGGGGTTTTGAGGACAGGTGTCAATCCATATCTGCCAAGTGACCCTATGTAGGAGGAACAGTCCCTATTCTGCTCTGTGTCAGTGTGTATCAGGGGTTTTGAGGACAGGTGTCAATCCATATCTGCCAAGTGGCCCTATGTAGGGGGAACAGTCCCTATTCTGCTCTGTGTCAGTGTGTATCAGGGGTTTTGAGGACAGGTGTCAATCCATATCTGCCAAGTGACCCTATGTAGGGGGAACAGTCCCTATTCTGCTCTGTGTCAGTGTGTATCAGGGGTTTTGAGGACAGGTGTCAATCCATATCTGCCAAGTGACCCTATGTAGGGGGAACAGTCCCTATTCTGCTCTGTGTCAGTGTGTATCAGGGGTTTTGAGGACAGGTGTCAATCCATACCTGCCAAGTGACCCTATGTAGGGGGAACAGTCTCTATTCTGCTCTGTGTCAGTGTATATCATGGTCTCTGTGGACGGTGAACAGTCTCTATTCTGCTCTGTGTCAGTGTGTATCAGGGGTTTTGAGGACAGGTGTCAATCCATATCTGCCAAGTGACCCTATGTAGGGGGAACAGTCTCTATTCTGCTCTGTGCCAGTGTGTATCAGGGATCATTAGGATAGGTGTCAATCCATATCTGCCAAGTGACCCTATGTAGGGGGAACAGTCTCTATTCTGCTCTGTGTCAGTGTGTATCATGGTCTCTGTGGATGGTGAACAGTCTCTATTCTGCTCTGTGTCAGTGTGTATCAGGGATCATTAGGATAGGTGTCAATCCATATCTGCCAAGTGACCCTATGTAGGGGGAACAGTCCCTATTCTGCTCTGTGTCAGTGTGTATCAGGGATCATTAGGATAGGTGTCAATCCATATCTGCCAAGTGACCCTATGTAGGGGGAACAGTCTCTATTCTGCTCTGTGTCAGTGTGTATCAGGGCTGGGCTTTGAGGACAGGTGTCAATGTTAGGTGATTTCTGCCCTTTATGGATTAAAAGCAGACTCTGCATCAACTGTGCAATTTTCCATGGGAGTTTTGCCATGGATCCCCCTCTGGCATGCCACAGTCCAGGTGTTAGTCCCCTTGAAGCAACTTTTCCATCACTATTGTGGCCAGAAAGAGTCCCTGTTGTTTTTAAAATTCGCCTGCCCATTGAAGTCAATGGCGGTTCGCGCGGTTCGCCGGTTCGCGAACATTTGCGGAAGTTCGCGTTCGCCGTTCGCGAACCGAAAATTTCGGGTTCGCGACAACACTATATATATATATATATATATATATATATATATAAATCACTTGGAATCCCCAGCACTCACGTGTATCATAAGCCAATGCCGGGCGCTAGACCAAAGCTCCAAACTGATAAATAATCCAAATGAAATAGGCTGCTCTCCGGACTTAAAAATTCCAATCTTTATTAAAGTTGATTAAAAAATACGACCGGAAAATACGTTTCGGTCCCCGTTAGGGACCTTCTTCAGGGTCAAGTTCAACAGGACTATCCTGAGCATATTAGAAGTAGGTATGTGAGGTCCCTGTATAAGACATATAGTAATATGGAAAAGTCGGTTGTGGTTTGCCGGAACCGACGATGTGGTGGGCCAGTAATAAAAAGTGGGCCCACCCTAGATAAAGATATGAGATAAGGGAGTGGTGGGAGGGGCAAATCGCCAGACTGAACGATAATGGGATGCAGTCTGGTGTTCTTAAGAAGGGAAATCAAGCCCCTCCCATAACTACAGGCACAGTCTTTCATTTATGGTTGTGGCATCAAAAGCCGTAATGAGCATATTAGAAGTAGGTGTGCGAGTTCCCTGTATGAGACATATAGTAATAGGAAAAAATTGGTTGTGGTGTGCCGGAACTGACGATGCAGTGGGCCTGTAATAAAAAAGAGGGTAAAAAGAGTATACCAAACAGGATTATACAGACTACAAATTAAGCACGTTACTATGTAATACATATACATGTTACAGAAGACTTGGCGTATTTAAGAACAGGTTGATATATGTATCTGGAGTAAGTGGAGTGCCTTCATTGTCTCAAAGTCCCATGAATATGTACCAAAATATTCCTGGAGGTATGGTTGTCAACACTGATGTGGAAGGAGTGACTTGCTTAATTATCTGAATTAAAACCTTACCTGATCATGCAGTAATATCCTGAGATAAAGTCTGAAATGTAGCTGTCGTAAGAATATTGTCATGTAAGGCTAGTAGGAGCAGTCCAGGGAAACCTTAAACAGAGGTTAGGTCATTATTCAGGATTATTACTGGGCACCATTGGTTATAGGTAGGGTAATGAGGGATTAGGCTAGGTAATAGGTAGTGGTATTGTCGCTTGTGTCGCGATACCTTAAAGGAACACTATAGTCACCCAGACCACTTCAGCTCAATGAAGTGGTCTGGGTTCAGGTAGCGTCATGACGTGAGGCGCACGGATGTGACGGAGGAGGAGGGGCGGTCTCTGCGCGTTCGGGGGAAGACGGCTGAAAAACACCACGCCATGCTGAACGCCTGAGTTCCACGAGACACCGCGAGGCACTTTGACTGGAATAGGGTGGTCCCGGCATTCCTCGTAACGGGCACCAGGAGTTCTGCTCGACCGAGTGGCGGGTTCGGCATAACCCACGGTATTGGAGACAGTATTGAAGACAGTGAGACACTGCGTCGGGCGACTGGCAGACTTCATATATTTTCGGAGGGATAACGGACGCGGAGGATAAAGCATTCATCAGCTGATATTTACAACAACTCTAAGCTTTAACTCTTCAACGTACAAGATGAAGAGAAAAATTTAAAAAGATAAGTGGAACATTACACTCTCCTGATTAGGTCTTGACAGATACTAATGTCTGACATAAATGTATCATTCTCTGCTGCCGACATTTAAGAGTTAATACAATGCTTAGAAATTATCTTTTTATCTTTATGAAATCTCGGTGTTTTCTTCCCTGTTGATATCTATAATAACTCTAATCAACAACAACTAAACGTACACGAAAAATAGAATAAGGAAAAAAAAAAACTAGCGATATATTGTATACTGCTTGTGCAGGTAAAGACGGATGTAAATGGAATATTCTCTGCTGTAGACACTTAAGTGTTAAAACAAGGCCTTGAATTCATTTATACTCAGTGAAAGTCTGGTGTTTTGTTCCTCTAAGTAATTGATATAATCTACTGATTCATTGTTAAAAGACTGTCGAAACTTTAACAGATAATCAGAAAATGTATCCACAGGATTGTGGGGCTTTATCAATTACTGCAGCTATTTTAACATACAAGAAAGCATCAAGAATCCAAAATTTCTGCAAAAAAGGATAAAAGAGATCTTAATCAAGACAAATCTATGTCTATGTATTTTTCTCCTCAATCACAGAAAGATAAGTCTAAAGAACGTAAAACAACCATGGAAGAATCACTGATTGCTGATGGCAGTACTATAAATGAAGAAAACAATAAAGATCTGATTACTGTATCCCAACTCCAAGACAGTTTGAAGAAAAATTTGGACGAAATTAAAAATATTGTAACAATAAATTCTGCAGAAATTAAATCCGAAATTAAACATGAAATTCATATTTTGATGATTAAATTTCAAGATTTCGAGGAAAAGATAGCTACAATTGATCTACATATTGATTCTTTTAACGAACATAAACAAAAAATGCAACAGAAGATCCAAGATCTTGAGCTGAAAATAGATAAAATGGAAGACAGAAGTAGAAGGGACAATCTACGAATCCGAAATTTCCCGGAAACTGGTTCTCAAGAAAATTTAAAAAAGGAATTACATCAATATTTTCGTGCATTGAATATCTCTGTCAATGAACAGGACCACTACATAAAACGCTGCTATCGACTTAACAAACCGAAAGTTCTTCAAGTAGACACACCAAGCGATATTATGGTCACTTTTCATTCATCTGAATTCAAAGAAAAAGTTCTACGCCAATCAAGATCCAATTTGATAACTACGGGTCAATTTCAACGAATCCAGGTCTTCCAAGACATATCGTATGCCACAAGATTAAAAAGAAAATCCTTCTCAATATCTACTCAAATTCTCAGAAAAAATTATATCAAATATAAATGGCTATTTCCACTTAAAATCGCCCTTACTTACGAAGACATCAGAGAAACATTTGACTCTAATACTAATCTCCTACACTGGTTAAAATCAAAGAACTTGACTATTGATTAGCTTAAATAAGTGCTTCGAAAGGGATCAGGCAATTAATTAATTTTTTTTTTTTTTTTTTTATTGTATAACTCACATTTATTGCTGGCCTTTATGGATATTTAAATTCTAATATATATAATCAGGATATACCTTATATATGAAAACGTACTACAATTAATATAGATTAGACAATTAGGGTCACTGCAAAGCACATTTTATTATACTAATTGAATGAGTAATAGATACACTTTATATGCTGTAAGTTGTTTTTTTTTATTTGTTTACATACAATGCACACTAACACTTATAAGTGTATATACATATACACATTTCTTTATTACTTACTATTTCTAGTTATAATTTATAATGGATATAATGGATATAGTCTGCATTTGGGACTTACACATTTTTATATCAAGCAATTGTTTTCCACATATAAATCTCAATTTACTGACACATAACAAATATTTCATATAAAGAGAGCACTGTGTTCACAATAACTAAATATGTTAGTAAGGCTCTATCCTATTGTTATATGTAAAAATCATTATTACGTATCCCCTATATTCTCAAAAAATCTTTATGAAACTCTTTGTGATGATGGATTGTAGTTCTATTTTTTTTTTCTTTTTTTTTTTTCCCCTGCGCAGAGTCCCCCCTCTTTATGTAGTTTTTCTACATTTATTCCAGAATGAGCACTATGAGCTCAAATGGATATGTTTCCCATGGGGAAGTGTTACTCGCGGGAGGAGTTAGTCCCAAGATGGCCTACTCCTCCCGCAATGCATGTGTGCTATGTTGTATGAAAGTCTATCAGACTGAGAAAATAGTCAGCTCGAATTTTCAAATATATGTATGTTAAGAATAATGTCCTCCAACGTCCAGGGTTTAAATACGAACGGTAAGAGGCATAGACTCTACCATTCCTTAATTCAAGATAAAATTCAAATTGCATTTATTCAAGAATCTCATTGGCTCAGAAATTCTCAACAGAAGTGGGGAGGTACTATATATCCAACAATTATTCAGGCCTCTATGACTGATAAAAAAAGGGGAGTTGCTATTATATTCAGGAATGATCTTAGACTGAAAATAATCCATTGCCTATTAGATGAAGAAGCTAGATACATTATTTTAATCTGTAATATCGATAATAAGACATATACTTTGGTGAATGTGTATTTGCCCAATGTGGACCCAATGTCCACTTTCTCCCAAATTATGGTTAAGCTGGATAAAATCTCTAAGGGAACCCTGATTATTGCCGGAGATTTTAATTGCGTATTAAACCCCAATTTAGACAAACAATCAGCGGTATCGCGCGGTACAGACAAAAGATTGTGTAGACAAGCAAAAAGATTTAAAAATATATGCAGACTATATAATCTTTTTGATGTATGGCGTACTTTTAATCCTCTGAAGAGAGACTATACTCACTACTCTAATATTCATGATTCTTACTCAAGAATTGATCTATGTTTGACTAATGCAAATTCCTTGAAAACTGTCCACACACTTAAAATTAAGGAAAATCTATGGGCTGATCATAGTTTTTTAATACTGGAAATAGGGGCAACAACTCATTCAGGAATCCCTACTTGGCGACTTAATAACTTATTAATAGAGAATGAAAAAAATAGAACAGATTTGACAACTTTAATAACTCTCTTCTTTGAAGAAAATCATCCCCAGGATACTTCTTGTGCGATTAATTGGTGTGCACAAAAGGCGGTGACGAGAGGATATTTGATAAAAATGGAACATAACCTAAAGAAAAATAATGGAGAATCCCTGGCCGATTTATACATAGAATTCTATAGACTCTCTAATATAAATAAAAAAACAAACTACCCCCGACAATAGAGCTTTATTAAAACAAATACAAATCTTAATAAATTCTAAAGAAAAACAGAGAATTAAAATAAATATTAATAAATTAAATCATTACCATACGGGAAATAGAGCTTCCAAAAATCTCACCAAAAGATTACAATTGTATCAAGCAAATAATAGAGTCGAAAAATTAATTGACGGAGATAATATATACTCAACGCCATCTCAAATAGGTGAAAAATTCAATAAATACTATGAACAATTATATAATTTAAGGCAATGTCCCTCCCTCACTGAGGTCCAAAAATATCTTGATAATACTCCAATCCCAAAAATCTCTACGCAAGAACTAATGGCTTTAAATGCTCCATTTACAAGGGAAGAGGTTCAACAGCATATAGAAATTTTGCCCTGGAATAAAACCCCCGGACCGGATGGTTTTACAAATGCATTTTATAAACATATGATCTCGGTACTGATCAATCCTTTAAAGGACATGTACAATGAGATTACTGAAAAAAAATTAATCCCTAAAGAAATGCTTCAGTCCAATATCATTCCTATTTTAAAGCCTAATAAAGATCCTAAAGATCCACAAAATTATAGACCCATAGCGCTTATCAATGTTGACATGAAGATTTATTCGGCCATTATTGCTTCTAGAATTAAAGCCGTTATAGATAACTTGATCCACCCGGACCAAATTGGGTTCGTACCTGGCCGTACGTCATCCAATAATACTAGACGAATTATAGACATATTGGACATGGCTCGAAGAAAGGGTATTCCCCTCCTGACCCTGTCTTTAGATGCTGAGAAAGCGTTTGACAGGGTCGGGTGGGGATACCTTAATCTAGTATTGAAGGCCTTTTGGTTTCCAGGGTGGAATTTGTAACGCTATTATGGCATTATACTTAAATCCCTCTGCCAGGACTGTGGGACCTGGATGGTTCCCTTTGGGCAATGGAACTAGGCAGGGATGTCCATTATCTCCCCTTTTATATATCCTAACTTTGGAAATTTCCTCTTATAGCTTAGTTTCTAATTTTAAGTTAAATATCTCGAAATCCGTAGCAATGTATACTAATTTGTCAGAAAATTTGGTTAAGATACTGTCGGATTCATATAACTTTATCTGGACTAATAAGGAAATTGAATATCTGGGGATTGTTATACCCATACATATAGAGGATATAATGGAAATAAATTTCCTTAGATTGATTAAAGACACGAACTACAAATTACAAAAATGGAAAAATCTTGAAACTTCATGGATAGGCCGGATTAAAATTATAAATTCATATATACTACCCCAATGGTCTTATTTTTTTTCCATGGTTCCGTTAAAAGCACCAAAGAGTTGGTTAGATATGATCCAGTCTTCTTTTTCTAAGTTCATATGGAAAAATAAAAAAAAACAATAATTAGCATTAAAATATTGACAAAAAAACGACAAAGGGGGGTTTAAATTACCCCAATATAACCAATATCTATTACGCCAATATCGTAAGACATATATCTTTTCTCCAAGACCCACAGTTTTTTGATGAACCGTGGTTTAAAATAGAATCTCTGGCTGCAATTCCCAATAAATTGCATGTTTTGATGTGGAAGGAACATCACGCTAAAACTAAATTTTTCACCCTAATTGAGTCAACTGTACTCAGCCAAATACTAACAATTGGGCAACAAATTAAAAAAATACTGGGCTATGTAGATAAGATCCCTAAGAGGTGTCCTTTAGCCGTGATTGAACAAAATATATCTGACATATCATTAACTAATTGGTCTGATCTCGGTATACAGAATATATTCGATATTACAATTGACAACAAAATGATGTCTTTTCAACAGATTGTAGATATTTATAGATTACCCTCCAGGGAAATATTTACATATTTACGTATCAAACATTATCTAAACTCTTCTATTTACCAAAATATATCCTCAACTTCTAAATATATAGACACAATATTTTGTAATAGATCTATTAAAAAAGTTACATCATTATCGAATTCTATGTTCAAAGCATCACTCAACGCTCCTCATATATACACATATGGTGGAAATGCCCGATTGTAAAAACACTGTGGTTTTGGACCTTTGATATTTTGTATAACTTGTCGGATAACAAATTAGATCTAAATCCGGCTTTTGCATTATTACACTATAATTGGAATTGTCAATCATTAGAATTTAGATGTATCGCATCACACTGTTTCGTGGCTGCAAAAATTATAGTCGCCCGAAATTGGAAATCATCTATACCTTTTCAGAAAAGGCATCTTATCAAACAAATTAAATTTCAACTCAAGATGGAAAATAATATCATTAATAATACCTCAAGTCGAATGTATAAGAAGGATATATACAAAATCTGGTTAGACAAATTTATCTCAATATATGGATAAATATAGATACAGGAGAATAATTTAGTTGAATCTCTGGATGACTATTATCGCTATTAAAATAACTAAGACTTAATGCGTCTAACGACACTGGACACTTTTCTTAGCGTCTATAATGTAGACACACAAGGACTATATGTATGTTTTTATAAATTATGTCTAATAATGTGGTATGGATTTAACTTTTTCTCAGTCTGAATGAATGAATGGTAGTATGATTGAGTAATAATTCTTGGAAGGCTTGGTACGATTACTATGTGATCTGAAACTATATGAGGTTTGTTTTAACCTGTTATCTATAATGAATTGTTTATTTTTTCCATTGCTGTGTGTCTAAATTGCCTCCCAAGATAATGTATGTTTTGTAATATTTTAAAAAAAAATTTTTGTAATAAATATGATTATAATAAAAAAAAAGAAGTGGTCTGGGTTCAAGGTCCCCCAGGTTTTAACCCTTCAGATGTAAGCATAGCAGTTTCAGAGAAACTGCTATGTTTACATTGCAGGGTTAATCCAACGTCTAGTGGCTGTCTTCCTGACAGCTGCTAGAGGCGCTTCTGCCACGCTGGATGTTAAATTCGCATCCAGCGTGCAGAACGTCCATAGGAAAGCATTGAGAAATGCTTTCCTATGGACTGTTTGAATGTGCACGCAGCTCTTGCCGTGCATGGCCATTCCGCTCCACTCGGGAACTGATGTCGGCAGGGGAGGGGAGGTCACCAGCACCGAGGGAGCCCAATGCTGGATAAAGGTAAGTGGCGGAAGAGGTTTTAACCCCTTCAGCGCCAAGGGAGGGGGACCCTGAGGGTGGGGGGGTCCTAAGGATGCTACAGTGTCAGGAAAATTAGTTTGTTTTCCTGACACTATAGTGATCCTTTAATGTAGTCTAGTGAAGTGACGTACATGGAAGTAAGTTCTCTTGGACTGAGGAACTAAAGAAAGCTAAATAAGTGGCAGT
This sequence comes from Pelobates fuscus, assembly GCF_036172605.1. Lineage (NCBI taxonomy): Eukaryota > Metazoa > Chordata > Amphibia > Anura > Pelobatidae > Pelobates > Pelobates fuscus. Next base: position 199,857,950 of record NC_086321.1, on the reverse strand, counting down.
ATTTAGGTCATGATTGTGTGTGTTTCGAAAGGTGCCGCATTAATGAGATAGATACTATATCAATACGCTACCTGCAAAGATGCTCCTGTTGTGCTGAACGCTCCTAGAGAAAGTCTCACACCTAGTCAAACTTTCTCCATTATAGATTCATGTTGTGTTCATACAGCGCAGCCCTTGCCCTCACCAAACAGTCATACTTTTCCTCTCTCTTCATGCTCCCGCAATCCCAGGCGTTTTTTTTTTGACACCTTTAATTCTCTTTTTCGCCCTGCTGTGGCCACCCCCAAAACTAACCTTACAGCCGATAGCTTTGCATGTTACTTTATAAGATTGAACAGCTAAGGAAAGAATTCCCCCCCCCCGTCATTCTCTTTCTCAACCACACATAGATTATGCCTTTCCTACCCTTCAGACTTCCTCCCCGGCTACTAAACATGAGGTGGCTGCGCTTCTCCTTTCCTCTCACCTCACGACTTGCCAGCTCGATCCTGTCTCATCTCACCTTATCAGATCTCACTCCCCTTGTCTTGTGCCTTCCTTAACACACATCTTCAACTGCTCTCTCTTCTGTCATTAGCCCTCCCTGCTGACCTTAAACATGCCACTGTTGTACTTATCCTGAAAAAAAAATTCTTAACCAGCCCTCCCCCTCTAACTATTATACAATATCCCTGCTCCCTTTCTCCTCAAAGCTTCTGGAAAGAGTTGTCTTTACCCGTATGTCTCACTTCCTCAATTCCAATTCTCTCCTTGACCCTCTTCAATCTGGCTTCTGCCCTCTCCACTCTACTGAGACTACTCTTATCAAAGAACAATTCTAGCCCCTCTTCTTCACAGATCCATAGGTATGCCCCTTCTTGGCCTCTCCGCTCTGCTCGTGACCTTCTCCTGTCCGCTGCTCGCACCCGTATGGTCAACTTACATTTGCAGGACTTCTCGCGGGCGGCTCCCTTCCTATGGAATAGCCTGCCTACTGCAATCAGACTCTCCCCTAGTCTTCATTCATTTACAGAGTGCCTTAAAACCCATCTCTTTAGGAAAGTTTATGGCCTCCCAGAGTAACATCTACCTTACATATCGGTCTCTCGCTCTCTCCTAAAGGGCAGCACACTACTCTCTCCTCCAGTTCTGCTTCACTCCCACCTTATTTGATTGCTATTTCCTGTCCTAATGTGTTTTTTACCCCACTTCCTATAGACTCCAAGCTTGTTTGAGCAGGGTCCTCTTCAACCTATCGTTCCTGTAAGTTTTCTTGTAATTGTCCTATTTACAGTTAAATCCCCTCTCTCATAATATTGTAAAGCGCTACAGAATCTGTTTGCACTATATAAATGGCAATAATAATAATAATAATAGGACCGTGATCGGCAAAATGTCTGAGGATAGGTAATATAGAGGGTGGAGGAAAAGTACTTGATAGTTAACGACAAACAATATGATTCTAATTTATAAGATGACAGAAAATTGTTAAATATCATATAGAAGTGTTGAAACTGTTTTAAGTAAAGGTGGCAAAATGAGGTAAAATCGACCAGAGTACTCAAGAAGTTGTTAACAATATTAAATTACAGCCATAACCGGTGAAAGCGTAGACTCTCTGCGCAAAGCTTGTATTGGAGAAGAAGATACGTAATCAGTGACAAAGTTGTTAATTCCTATATGGCAGTTGACCAAGTCTGTATTCTCATGAAGTGCATATGTCAAGATCTGCTTGAGGCACATGTAGACACGTAAGATATGATATAGGTGAGCCAGAATAAATGAACGACCCTTGAGTTATGGAATAGGAACCGAGGATAACTTTATTGCATATTACCAACATGACAGTGAAAACAATAGTTCAAAATATATGAACCAGAGCGTGTGTGAATACATTCAAGCACACGTATACATATAAATACATATACTTGCGTACACACACCCCCACCCACCATATACCTACCTATATACTTACAAATGTAGATATGTATATTTTATATTGTACTTATCTACAGATTCGAGCCAGGCATAACCCTGATCCAGTCAGTTGCGACACCTGCAATTCAGGGGAGCCATATAGAATGATATAGTATAGAAAAGGATGTCTATGTAAGGGGCCCAATACCGTAAGCTGAAAGAGGCATGCTGTGATGCTGAAGTTTAGATGAGAAGCTAAATTGTACTAGTAGTGAAATACGCCCTGAATGAACATAGCAGCTTATATGTACGAGGGGGGAGTGGCTTAACCTAATTATTAGCATAATAGATATATGCCATGTATGCATAGTAACGCATTCAATCTGTATCCTAGTCTACTTGAGATGTAGACAGTCAATATCCTGTTCGACCTCTTGAATGTACAGAAATGTGTACTGAATATTAAGTTATGCAATGTGTGCGTGAATGCATATGGAGGACCCTGTGAGGGTCAGCGTAAAGAGACAGCCCCTTGCTAAAGTCAGAGTTGTGAATGTATTTGTAAGACGAAAAGGAGAACAGAGTGAGGTCTTGAATTTAATATGCACGTGAATAAAATGTAATGTTGAATACCTAAAACCAAAATTCATAGGGTAACCAGTTATATATTTCTGTATCTAACCTGCTCATGGCCACTACCAGAATGGTATTGTAATGATAGGCCTATCCATGTACTGGTAACCAGCTACTGTACTTACCTGATATAGTTTACGCCATAATATCCTTAATACAGTATTATTATAACAGAAGGAATTTACCTTTACCTAATAGTACCTGCCACATAACTTTAAACACCATTAATTTGGAAGGCCTCACTGATTTATGTGCAAGTTAAATAGATTTGCTGAATATAATTATACAACAAGGTAGGTTTCTAATACACATTCCTAACACTAAACAATTGCCTCCCTTTTAAGAGCCCATTCAGCTGTAGCTATATATATGTATATATATGTATGTGATTTGATAATTTAGTTTATATAGGCGTTGCTGGTACCGTATGTGCCATTCAAAAGTTCAGCTGTGATGCAAGGTGTAGTCCAAGATCAATAGAAGTACAACTAGCCATGTCCCTGCGTGACGTTGTATCAGACCCAGTCGGAGTGCTGGGCAGGGACAGGACATACCATCTACTTGTCGTTGAGATATGTTACATAACATGAAGTAGTTGCATATACCCTCATAACATACTGGCTTACTGGCTATTGCAAAGTGGCGAAACCATTAAACTTGGTTGGTGATGGGTGAAACCCTGCTAAATACCAAATGGCTTGAGAGGCTCTATCTATGCTTTGGCGTGAGGGGATTTCATGGCCACTGGACGTTGTGGCAGGGTGGCAGCCTCTCTGTGATTTTTAAAGCATAAGGTAGAGTAGGAGTGTCAGGTGAGTCTCTTTCTATGCCACCATGCGAGGAGACTAACTTGAGTTGGGCCGATGGACGTACTACCTCCGAGTATGAGGATGGATGTTGACCTTGTGGGACCACTAACATAAGGCATAGAGGCCTGAGAACGTATTTGACACAAGAAGGTGTATTGGCGTAGAACTATAGGGGTTACGAGACATTGTAAGCATCGTTGTATGTTACATAAACATATAGGTATCCTGGTATGCCTACAGGATTAGTATCGAAGATAAGTTCAACCATAAGTAGGAGGTAGTGCCCTAAATCATAGATACCTAGCACCTAAAAATTATGATGATGAAATGTAAGCTGGCGTTTGAGACGTAAGGGCCAGCTCGGGGACCGAACTGAATAATCTATAACAGACTTGCATAGTATAAGGGACAAGTGAAAGCAGTAGTATCAATTAATCAAACTGATAATATGTCATGGCCCAGCCCGGGACCTCCTTGAGGGTAGAGAACAGACTTAAGATAAAATAGTAGTGCTGTATAAGGGACACAAAACGTGGTAATATGTCAAGAGATTATTCTATATACTTGAGTAGAATTGAGGTAAGCAGTGTAAGGAAGCCACCATAACAGGAGATTAGATATAAGGATCCTAAACTTAGTAAACTAAATATAATCATACATCAAGGCAAGAATTGTCGGTAACTAATTAAACTGTTAATAGCCCCTGACTGATTCCTCTTCTGCAACTGTCACTAGTCTAATACTATCCTTACCTTTTTGTGTCATTTTACCCCCCTCCCTCTAGCATGTAAGCTCATTGAGCAGGGTAAAACCTTCTGGTAGAATAGGACTTTCGGTTGTAAACATACGAATGCCCTTGTATTGGGCTAAGTTTCGTATATAACCGAACATTCTGAGAATAAAGAAAACCCACACAAATTAACTGTATGAGATATATAACAACGTGGTGTTCGTAGGTATTGAGCCGAAAAAGTGTGGTCGTGCGCATGCTTCCGAAAGCCCGCTAAACCTAAGTGAATTACAAACAGGCTGGAGTTAGCCGAAAGATAGTAATGTAGCATCGTTTGCATAGCCGCAAAATGCAGAAAAAAGAACATATATATATAAAGCATTGAGCCGGCCCAGGATGACACTGAGCGCCCGCGGCTCGACTCGCAGTTTTGACGAATGAGTTAATGAAGTGACTGGAGCAGGTACGGGTGTCCCATAAAGGCACCGGAGCATTTGGAAGACAGTGAAATGGACAACCAGGGGCTGCAGGACCAGGTAAGCGTTCCCACGAGTTGAAGGTAGGTAAATGGCGAATTGCAGTGACCGGAAGTCACGGTATGCAAATCGCCAGACTGAACGGTCATGGGGAGCGGTTTGGCATTTGTAAGAAATGAAATGAAGCCCCTCCCATAACTACAGGCCCAGCCTTCCATATATACCTCTACATACTTCTTAATAGGACACACATAGGGAGGACAGAAGCACTGTAACATGGCAGTGTAATACAGAAGCATTATGTGAGGTTTTACTTTGGGAGTTTGAGCGCTTGGCTTATTTTTGTGTATGTGTAAAAATAATAATTGTGTTATGTGCAGAAAGATGCTTGTGTTTTGGTGAATGTGTTCATATGTAATTGTATGTATATAAAACACGTTCAACATGTAGTTGTCTCCCCAATTACACCTCAATTAGTTGCTCCTGTCTCCTATTCTATTCCATTAACCTCCTAAGGCCTCTTGAGCCCTATGATCTAGTTCAAAGAACATGCATAAAAGCAAAATATCACTGATTTAAACTGGTCTTTTAATTGCCAGTTAGTGACTTGATGTGATTTCACTAATGACTTTTGAATTGAAAATGTCAGAACTTTATAGACTATTTTACTTCATATCTCACCAGAAAACATGCAATCAATATTTACTTACCTATATACATTTTTTTAAACGCTTCCGACAGAATTTTACTTACTGAGATGATCATATATTACAACTGTAAAATAATCTGGTAAATCACAAGCAGTAAACTATTTATTTCTGAATTATGAGATTAATTCATTTTATGTTCTATGTTGTTATTTTTTTGTCAAATATACATTTCATGGCACTCCAGGTGTGGATTCTTTTTAGTAACTTTTACTGGAACATTTGTAGGTGTTTGAGCAAAGATTACAGATACATTTGGTTGAAAACATTCAAGGGTTTTTGACAAAGGATGCAGAATGCTTTAGATTCTTGAGCAAATCCAATTTTCACATTTTAATACAGATTTAATGTACTTGTCCTATTACTAGAAAACTGGAATTTTAATGACTATTTCTTTTTGCCTTAGTGTGTCTCTAAAGAAAGGAGCTCTATCAAAATTTGACTTTAATGAATTCTTTCTTGATGCCTCTAACTCGTAAAAAAAATAATAAATTTTTCTACAGCAGAATAGGCAAATAAAATAAAGAAAACTAAATTTTCTACTTTAATTAACATTGTATAAAACTCTTTTGAGAAATCACACACATGAAAAGTCAAGCATTTTGTGAATAAGTGACCTTTCCAAATACATATACGTACTAAGTCCTTCACCTAACTACTGACATTTAGACTAAACATATTTATACATTTTGACTAATAGAAATACAGCCCTGAATAACATTCATGGATCCGCCACATAGTCTTTATATCAATATTCATTCTGAACACAGTCAAGTGAAATTTAATTATTATTGATTAAAGAAGAATACTCATTTAAAAGGGGTAGAACAAAATCTTCAATGCTTCAGTTTGATTATAGAAACAAAGAATTACACTAGTCGGCATAGGTATTGGCAAATACATGATTATTAAAGGTGAATAAAAAAGTCTGCAGTCTCTTAAACGTGTGCTATTATGTTTCCAGATCAATTTCACAGATAAAAATCATAGAATAAGTATGATATGTCTACCATATATATTAATTGCAAATATAATCTGAAACACTAACTAATTATCTTATAAAAATAAACAGCATGGGGTTTATTTACAGAGGTTCAGTAATTTTATAACATGACAGGAGGCTTCATAGTTTGCATAATCTTTCTTTACTCACTAGATAGCAGCAAAGAAAAAAACTTAAGAAAACTGAGAACCAATCAAATATAAGCAGTGACTATAAGAGGCATAGCCAACAGCATCACTTCCTCTTTCTTTGCTGCTCCATCACAAGATAAGTACTGATTGTATTTCCTCTTTGTACTTTGCTATTATTCTGTAACTTTACTATTATTGTTCTGTTAGAAATTATTGGTTTCTAGCTAATTATCAGTTAGTTTGTTATTTTTCGTTATTTGGGGACTTGAGAGTCTCCTCTCCCGTCCCTCCGCCTTCCTCCAGCCCGTGTCCCGTGAACATCTGCCTAGTGTCAACGTTCAGGACTTGTTTTCTCCTTCGCGTGCACAAGCTGTTTATTTGCCGTGCGTTCAGGCATACTTACTCCCGAACGCCTAACTGTTCAGTCCACGTTTCCCTTTAGGTTGCTTCTGCATAGACCAAAAACTAGCCGATCTCGGCACCAAGGAGTTGAACCCTCGGCACTGGGTAAATTATTCGGAGAGGCCATTCTAAAGGAACTTAACAAACACGTTAATATATTTACTCCACTGAATAAGGCTCAGTCACTACAGACGAGCAACTGATAGACAGGGAACTACGGGACCTGTTTTGGAATGGTGCTATCCAGGCGGTTTTCTCAGCAACATCTTCTTAGTCAAGAAGAAATCTGGGGAATTTCGCCTGGTCATCAACCTTCAGGAACTGAACACCCGTGTAGTGTACCGTCATTTTAGTCATTTAGAAGTGACACTTCTGAAGAAGCCCTGTGAGGCGAAACGCGTTAAGTGGGACATTACTTTTTATACCTTTTATGGTTTTTGTTTATATTGTATTAATATTAAAGTATACTTTTAAAGTTACTTTTTATATTCATTCTTTTACCTCCTGGATACGGTATATCCTTGGTGGGGATTATACCACCTAAGCTGACCACACTAGAGCAGGTTACATGCTCTATTAATTGTAAGTACAATACTATTCATTATTTACACCATTATTGGGACTTACTTCACCATTGGCTGCTATTTTTCCTTTTGTCTGCATATTCCACGCATATTGCACTTTGGAAGCACCTGCATATACTACAACAACATATCCCAAGACGGGGATTGTACCGTCCAAGCGCTGCACAGCTGAGCTCTGTTATAGCTCATATAAATGTGAGTGGATTATATATAGCCGTACTCACCACCATAAAAATATTTTTTATTACTGTATTGCACTATTGTGTTTTATTCTCTGTTTTTATCCTGAGGTTCGGTTCCTTCCTGATATATTTGAGAATATATGTATGTATTTTTTGCACATATAATATACTAGGCGCGGGATACACCTTTCCTTTTTCAGTCAGGTTTATCGCTGCATACAGTTTGTCTCTTCAGTGGTGGATGAACGTAAAAAATATCAGGAGAGTCTTCCCACTAGGGGACCCGCAGTCGGAATAAGTGACCACAGATGCCAGGGGAAAAGGTTGGGGAGCTCAATACATCTTCCAGGACAACTGAACGATGTCGCCGACACTATGTACATCCAGGAGAATGGAAGCGGAGTTCGGACACGTTCAAGCAGACATGCGTTCTTTGGGGAACACCAGATATAGATCTGATGGTGTACTATAGAAACAAGCAAGTTCCCCTTTTTCTCTATTCCATAAGATTTGACCTAAGAGCAAAGGTCAAGATGCCCTAACACTGAGATGGAATTTTTCACTGGGATATGTATTCCCCAACCTTCAATTAAGCCAGATAACTTTCATAAAGACCTGGAAGGAAAATGTAGAGGTGATAACAATTATTCCTCATTTGCTGTTAAGTCTGTCACAAGGAACTGCCAATCAAGAGGAACCAATTATTACAGGGCCCTGTTCTCCACAAAGATCCTGAAAGACTCTGTTTGAAGGTCTAGAGATTGAGAAGAACTTTCTGAAAGCTAGAGGCTTGTCAGATTATGTAGTGGAGACTATTCTCAAAGCTAGCAATCACACTACGTCAAAAGTATACAATAGAACCTAGAAAGCTTATGTTGATCTTGGGAAAATTTCTGAAACTTTTAATCTTTCTTATTTGTTGGTAGTTTACAAAATGGTGTGAATGAAGGTTTGAACCTTAGTTCTCTTAAAGTACAATTATCAGCGTTTTGTTTTGGAAGGTTTTCCCGGCTATCCTATGATTAAACATTTTAACGAAGGAACAATAAGAATTAGACCATCTGTTAAAAAAAAAAACAAAAAAACTTCATCCCAACTCAGGAACTGTAGCGTTACTTACCTCTCTTCGAGCCGCGCGCGGTCCTGCTGCTGCAAGAGCTGCGCGCTACTCATCCAACGGCTTCAATAGGAAGGCGGGCAGTGACCGCGAGAAGCGGTCACGTGTCCCGCCTGAATCTAAGAGCGCGCCGCGGGTCTCGGGCGCGCTCTTAAAGAGACAGTGGGAGCCTAAATTGTCAAAAGGCTCCCATTGGCCCCTGTCATGCCACACACCCCATACACTTACCTTTTGGGGGTGTGGATATGACAGGAGCCAATCACATTAGTTTAGAAGTTATTTAAACGTACCTCTCCCTTTAATCCCTGCCCTATCATGGTTTCTGTTTCAGTTCCCTTTAGCGCTTGTTGTGTTCAGTTGTATTCATTCGTATTGACCTTGGCTTTGTTTCTGACTACGTTATCTCTTTATCCTTATCTGTTCTGTTTGCCGGCTTACTGTTTACTGTGTACCAGACCCCAGCTAGTCCTAGTTTACGCTGTCTCTCTGTGCCCTTGACCTCGGATCGTTCCTGACTCTGTCTCCTCTCATATACTCATACCCTTTGGCATACTTTGGATGTGGTTAGGTCTTTACACATTTACCTAAACCATACTAATGAATTTAGTAAGTCAAGTAGATTTTATTGTACCTTTTTGGTTACCATAAAAATATATCTGCCTCTGTTTCTACTATCAGGAGATGGATTACTTCTGCGATTCAGAAAGCGTACATAGTCACTGACACACCAGTGCCAGGAGGTGTTAACGCTCTTGGCCTTTTTGGCGGATACTTCTGCAGAAGAAGTTTGTAGGGCTGTAGCCTGGTCATCTTTCAACACTTTTGTAAGGCACTATCGCCTAGACGTTTCAGGCTCAGCTGCCTCCTCATTTGGGAGAAATGTCCTACTTACGCAACTAATGTTTGATTAAATTTGGTTTAACATTTGTATGGTATAATTGTATTTGTTTTATCACCCACCCTTTATTTTGCATGGGAAATTCCGCAGGTGATGCTGACATGGATTGGCCAGGAAAACAGAAAATTGTTACAATACTTACCATAATTTTCTTTTCCTGGCTATTATCCATGTCAGCATAAATTATTATTATTATTATTATTATTGCCATTTATATAGCGCCAACAGATTCCGTAGCGCTTTACAATATTTTGAGAGGGGGGGATGTAACAATAAATAAGACAATTACAAGAAAACTTACAGGAATGATAGGTTGAAGAGGACCCTGCTCAAATGAGCTTACAGTCTATAGGAGGTGGGGTATTAGAAACATTAGGATAGGAAATATCAAGTAGGAGTGAAACAGAGCTGGAGGAGAGAGCAAAGCACTATCCCATAGGAGAGCAAGCGACAGGTATGAAAGGGAGAGATTACTCTGGGAGGCCATACGCTTTCCTGAAGAGATGGGTTTTAAGGCCCTTCTTAAATGATTGAAGACTAGGGGAGAGTCTGATGGCAGTAGGCAAGTTATTCCATAGGAGAGGAGCCGCCCGTGAGAGGTCCTGCAAGCGTGAGTTGGCCGTACGGGTGCGAGCAGCTGTCAGGAGGTGGTCGCGGGCAGAGCGGAGGGTACGAGGAGGGGCATACCTCTGGATCAGTGAAGAGATATAAGAGGGGCTGGAATTGTTCAGTGCTTTAAATGTATGGGTTAGCACTTTGAATTGACTCCTATAGGATACAGGGAGCCAATGTAAGGACTGGCAGAGGGGCGAGGTGTGAGAGGACCGACTGGATAGGAAAATCAGTCTAGCTGCAGCATTCATTACAGACTGTAGCGGGGCAGTACGGCTTTTGGGGAGACCAATCAGGAGAGGGTTACAGTAATCCATGCGGGAAATTACTAGAGCATGGACAAGCTCCTTGGTAGCATCTTGCGTAAGAAAGGGGCGGATGCGGGCTATGTTTTTGAGTTGGAACCTACAGGACTTGGCAACAAACTGGATGTGAGACTCAAAGGTGAGACCAGAGTCAAGTATGACGCCAAGACAGCGCGCTTGTAGGGATGGACTTATGTGGATATCACTGACTTGAAGGGAGAGTGAGAGAGGAGGATCAGTATTAGGAGGAGGAAAGACAAGGAGTTCAGTTTTTGAGAGGTTAAGTTTGAGAAAGCGTGACGACATCCAGTCAGAGATGGAAGAGAGGCAAGCAGTGACACGTTGCAGGACGGCCGGGGAGAGGTCCGGTGAGGAGAGGTATATCTGAGTGTCATCAGCGTACAGGTGGTAGTTGAATCCAAAAGAGGCAATAAGTTTTCCAAGAGAGGCAGTATAAAGAGAAAATAGAAGGGGACCAAGGACAGAGCCTTGGGGAACTCCAACCGAGACAGGGCGAGGGGAGGAGGTATCCTTGGAAAAGGAGACACTAAATGAGCGTTGGGAGAGATAGGAGGAAAACCAAGAGAGGACAGAGTCACAGAGACCGAGTGATTGAAGAATTTGAAGGAGGAGAGCATGATCAACTGTGTCAAAGGCAGCAGAGAGGTCAAGGAGAATTAATATGGAGTAGTGACCTTTGGATTTATCGGAGATTAGGTCATTAGTCACTTTGATAAGAGCGGTCTCAGTAGAGTGGAGAGGGCGGAAGCCAGACTGAAGAGGGTCAAGGAGAGAGTTGGAATTAAGGAAGTGAGACACACGGGTAAAGACAAGTCTTTCCAAAAGCTTTGATGAGTAAGGGAGCAGGGATATGGGACGATAGTTAGAGGGGGAGGACGGGTCAAGAGATGGTTTTTTCAGGATAGGTATTACAGTGGCATGTTTAAGGTCAGCAGGAACAGTGCCAGAAGAGAGAGAGCAGTTAAAGATGTGTGTTAGGATAGGCACAAGACAAGGGGAGAGAGATCTGATGAGGTGAGATGGGACAGGATCAAGTGGGCAAGTGGTTAAATGAACCCTAAATTAACCATAAATGAACCCTACCTTTTTCTTGACTGACTTGGTTACGAGACTGCTTATTCTGGGGAAGTGGACTCCTTATATACCATCATTTTACATTTAGATTCATGTCCTATCAGCTGAGAGGGAGGAGCTAACCCCCAGGTGATGCTGACATAGATAATAGCCAGGAAAATAAATTTACGGTAAATATTGTAACAATTTTCTGTTTTCACTGACACTGACTAGCTCAAGCCCGAACATGCTTGTTTCAATATGCGATTCAGAGTGCCATTCCTGGCACCAGAAAAAAAAATGGGCATTGAATAGATAAGAGGCTATTTTTTTTTTTTTTTGGTTGGGCAAATAAACAGCTTTGTTTGTCACAATGGACAAAAAGTCTGCCTATAAAGTGGGTTGTATTTCATATTCAATAAAGAGGTAGAAAAAAAAAGATTATTGATGGTTAGGGGGCTACCAGTAAATGTTGATTTTATTCACATGACAACTGGCCAATAGAGGAAAAAGGACGATAGGTAAACAATCTAAATTTTTAAGCAAGATTCTTCCAGACACTTTGACTGCAGTGTGATAGTGGGATATAGTCTAGGTCATTGATTCTTTTGTGAGGCTTGGTTTGGCTAGCTACTGCCAGAGAAACTAGAAACAACTTAGAATGAGCGATATGATTTTGTGTTGTTGCTATTTTTAGGGATTTAGGGGTTTAAACTGTAAGGTATTTGTGATAAAATAGATCAGGTGTTGTAATTTCATGATTGGGTATTTTTTAACCAAACAATGAAGATCCGTCAGTTGATTGTGAGTCAGAGTAAGTAACCCATTTAAAAGAACACTTCAAGCAACATACCACTATAGCTTGTGGTAGTGGATATGGTGCCAGAAATACTGTGCATTCTTCCAGAGTAAGTAGTCAAATAGTTTGCGAAAGGTATCACAATTGACCTGGGGTCCACTAGAACCAGTCTATTCTGGAACCAGAAGTTCCCGGTAGCAGCCATTATTAGCTCAACTGAATTAAACCCTGCTGTGCAGACCGTCTTAGCTCAGTGCTGTTAAGTATATTAAGAAACGGGACAACAAGTTTTTTAGGGAACCCTGATGGGTTTATATAGAAAGTAATTTGTGGCACTTACCTATAACATAAGCATGCATTTGCACATGTAATATATATGTTCTGCAAAATAAAATGACACACTGAACCATTGTCTAGAAATAGAGTTGGTGTTAAAATGTCACACAGTACTGTGAACATTGAGTGTGTCCTCAAGTATTGTTACAATTCATAGCTTTCATATCAATATGATAAACCAGGCTCCTACCTTGTCTCAAATATCTATATAATGCACAATTTTCATTACAGTGATAAAAATTTGTGTAAATGCGTAATGCAATAAAAATAACATTTTCTATGCTAAACAATGTTCATTAAAATAATTTTGTTGTATGTGAAAAGGTGCAGATAATCTTCTATGTATTTGTTTGTTTTTTTGAGACTTGTCATATAATTATTTTGTAAGGTTGCATACATTTTTTTTCCACAAAGCTAAAAATAATACTTAATAATATAGTCTGTCGAAGCTTCATTAAAAGCATACTTAATGACAGATTTCCAACTTGAAAAATGTAAGTGCTCGTTAAAATAAATATTTACTGCTTATAAATCTTTTAAAAATAAGATGTCAGTCTGGACATATTTCCCAAGCTCATGAAAAGAGAATTGTTGATTTAGGTATTTTGTGCTTCTTTTAAAATGGCAAGCTATGGCAAGCTTTTGAGTTTTGATATTAGATGTAAAGGATTATGCTTAAAGGGGAACTGTCATTCCCCAAATAACTTATGCTCATTAGATGGAGCATATGATTGAGCAGTTTTGCTAGAAAATATATAGATTGGGAGAAAAACTGTTTAAATTTAGTTTTTTCTCCCTGCTGTTAGCCAATGCTCTGACAAAGGAGAGCAGAGAAGACCTCCCACAGAAGGTCCTTCTGCTATCTACCTATAGCAACCATGGCACATATGCTGTGGTTGCTTTGGAAACGTTCTAGCCAGTGCTTCTAGCATGGCTAGGAAGTATAGGAACAGTGCCAATATCACTGATGAGATTTGCCCTCTTTGGGGGTGCATCCCAAGCAGAACAAATCAAAGAAGAGTCCAGGTGGAGTGGAGAAGAAATGGAGGATTACCCGGGGTGGGTATTACACAAAGAGCCACACGCATGAAGCAGTGCTGGATGAAGTAAATCAATATATTTTACATTGAATCCGCCATTTAGCTTTGCATGTTAGTGATTTCAGGTAACTGGAAGTTTTAATTACTGGTTTACTTTAATTAGGTCAAATTAAAACATTCTACTTTTTACAATTAGCATTGAAGCATGGATATTTGCTGCCCCCTGTGTGCCCTTCACCCTTTTAAAACTTAATTTTTGTTTCACCCATCACCTACTTCTTTTTCCGTTGCTCATTATTTTTCTCATTGTCATTTATTTCTCATTGTCTCTGTATCCTTTTCACTTTAGGTGAATGCCTCTTTCAAAAATTACCTTATTGTTGTTCTGCTTCTTGCAATAATTATATGTGCTACTGGAGATGCCAGACCTTTTCCTGGCTTAAATGGCTTTCTTTAGACTTCCTCCTGACAGCTGAATAGTATCAGAAATAAAATAGTTGCAGCTACTTAAACCAATCATACATTCAAAAGATTATCATCAAAATTGGTATTATGGTATTGGAAACTTGAAAGAAAAACAAAAAAACTGTGTCCAAGAAGAAATATACATATTAAGTGTACAATTCAGCTTGGATATTTCTTGTCCAATATTTTCTGTAAAATAACGTCACTCAAAGTAGAGTAATACAGTACCTCTTCAGAGCACATCAGTAATAATGATTGAGGAGGAGTGTTGCAAAAAAGAAAAGCATATGTATTCAATTTACAGCAATTATATTCCAGAGAATAAAATATGATTCCATTAAACTATGTGTAAGAGGCGCAATGTGTTCACAAAAGTTGCTACGTTAAAGGATATTTTTAGTAAGAAATGGCCCTACACCGCTGAGTAATGGCATATGTAATTACCATATCTCCGTCTATATTCTAGCACTTTGAAATTTTGCTCTGGTGCTAGGCAGTGTATCTATTTCAAGAGCCAGAAAAAGAGATAAAAGTACAGGACTAAAATAGATGATGCTTTTATAATAGTGTATAACTTGTTTGCCATGAAAAGACATGCCAGAAAGAGAAACCTCAGCTTTCTTAATTCTTAATGTTTCCATTCAGTCAGTAACACCTTTGCATCAATTTTAGATATTTTTTTTCAAGGTAGGTTGATGTTATGTTGTTCTTCTGGATTGCACAAGGTCATCTTCAATTCTTGTGCTAATATTTTAAACACTTGAATACTTTAAACACAAACACTCATTGTTTTTGGTTTAATTTTTGATTCTAACCAGCAGACCCATGACAAGTTATTTCATACCTAGATGACATAGGTAGCTGTAACGGATCGACGGGAACCCCGACTGGGTACCTCCGTTGAAGGATGCTCCTAGAGCTTCCTGAGGACTCTAAGCACTGGAGCAGACACCACAACCACCGAACCGGAGAAGCATATGAATGCTCTCAAGCACATGAATGCTGTAAACAGCTGAACAGGAAAAGCATACAATCAGCTTACACTCCTGGCAATCAGCATACAATCCAATTTCCCCAATAACGAGACGACACTTCGTTTTGAAGTCAAGCAGAACTGACTGTACTGGCACATACAGCCTCTTTTATTCACAATCTACACACATAGTACTACCCACAGGGTTTTACAGAACAACCAATAAAACACGTACATTACAGAAAACACTCCCAGCAATTATACACAAAATCCTCCCCTGCCTGTGATATAATTATGGTACACAATGGGTTAACATAATTATCACAAGCAGGAAAAATACTGTTTTTATACATGTACTATAACTTTAAAAAATATACATCCAATCTTCGAAATTACATATTCAGAATCAGCACAATTTAAACATAAACACTCTCAAAAATCAGACAAATCCATCCAGTAGATCAAAAGTTAGCTGGGAGTCCTTTATGACCGACCGCAAGCACATTTTCCTGCCCACAACAGTTCCATAGATTTGGGCTGTGCGGTCGGTCTATTTTACACAGAAAAATGACAAAGTCCCATTCGAATGCACGAATGGGGCCGTTCGTGCATTTAGCTTAGTATAGCAGTGAGTTCAAACTGCCGAACGGGACTTAGTCTCTGCAGCTGAAAACGGAGTGTAGGAGAAGGTAAGGGTCAGCGGTGTTCGTTGAAATGTGTAGCCGATTTCAGTTCCATGAATTTGGCTACACATACCGCTGACCTCGTTCGAATTAACAAAGATGGCCACCGCCACGTGTTCGTTTGTCGAATGGCGGCCACTTCGACTACTTTGGCACTTCGGCTGCATCCAAAGTGCCAATTTAAAGCTGCAGAGCTCTAATACAATTTAAATGGGCAGCAAGTCTTTTAAAATCCAATATTCTAAAATAGTCTTTAACAGGCAATATCTTCCAGGGGCCATAGTCTTAAAGGGGAATTGTTCCCAAAAGTCATAGTATGTCCCCAGATTCTTAAAGGCCTAGCAGCAGCATAATAAAATACAATATGCCCAAATACTGTATTTAAAGAGCCAAATCTCCCAGGGCCCATAGGCAGGAGGCGGGCAAACAGGCTTCTCCAATGCCCAGTGGCGAGGTTGGTTTTGCCACAGTAGCAGAGTGTGGGTTTAATGTATATAGTTGCTGTCAGTGCTTCTGCTTTAAAACCTCTGCAGTAAGGCATTTAGGTTATGGACCAGAGGTTCCTTAAATAAAGTTAGAGAACCAGAAAGATGAATAGTTTTCTAGCACTAATTATGAAAAACACTCACCCATTGTATAGTGTCTAAAGGAAGTCCAGATGCAAATATACTAAGTGTCCTCTACTCTTGAGAAATAAATATCTACATCCCATGCTTGTATATAACTATAAATGATCATAACAGTGAGGCACATCTTTAACTTTTCCTTTTAAAAGCAAATTAACTGATGATTACTAATTACCAAATAAATGCATTTACTACTCGTTTAAATTACATCCCTAAATATTTAAAAAGTCAGAATCAAATGGTAAAGTATAAACATTTTTCTGAATTATCAAGGGGATTGGCTGATAGCAACCACATTATCTTGTTGCAGAAAGATACCAGAGATTAGTAAATTCTTCAGTTATGGAACATCATGTCTTTCAGGTTGAATTCAGCTCCAGCATTTTTGTATCCCTAATTGCAACTATATAAAAAATAAATAGTAATATATTATTACCTGGGAAATATACTGATCATCAGTCAGGACCAAAGGTTAACAGTTAAGGACAGAGACAAAGTAATAAGATGTCTTGAGAAATACAGCTGTAGTGCCTATTATAGTGAATGCCAATTTGTTCCAACCTGAAACATCATATTTATTGAAAATGACATAAACAATGACATAGATAGCGGCATCAAAAGAAGAAAACACAGTTCCCCGTCAAAACTTGTGGAGATAGAAAATAAGACAAGTAAGGTTACTGTATATCAATATATGGGCTTCTTGGGACCCAGTCCACAATGTAGGACTAGTAAGGTGGGCTAGTTGGCAAATCAAAGATGAATATGTTCTTATTTGAAGTCCACAATCTCAACTGATACCATTAGATATACTAAAATGATGTGCAATATTCGGAACTCCTTGGGGTGAAGAAGGATTAAAATAGGAATGAATAACAATTGAAGATTATATTAGCTTTAGTGTACTAATAATCTTAATTTTAGTAATGACAGGAGGCGAATATTTGCATATCTTTCTTTACTGAAAACTCCAGCAGCATAGTAACAGTAACAACCAATGAGAAAAAAGATATGT
This sequence comes from Pelobates fuscus, assembly GCF_036172605.1. NCBI lineage: Eukaryota > Metazoa > Chordata > Amphibia > Anura > Pelobatidae > Pelobates > Pelobates fuscus. The sequence goes on along the minus strand of NC_086321.1, from coordinate 199,840,454 downwards.
TGCCCATAAAAGGGTCTGTCTATGACATCATTTCCTCTTTCTTTGAGGCGAAAATAACAGTTAACATATAAACAGATCAAGTTAACAATTCAATAACATGGTAGTAGGATAAACTTTGGTAGATCCATGATATGGCTGTGTCGAAGGTGATTCTTTATCCCGCAGGAGAGGTTTTCACGCTGAAAGGAAAAGAAAAAAGTGAAAGGTTTCTGGCGTGGCAGTATGTCCGCATATCAAAACATGAATCTGAGCACTAATGACTATTAGGTTGCCTAGTCTACAGTTATATATAGTACTGTATAATACAATCGTGAGACAATATGACAAACCCGCCATCTATTTGATGAAGTCTGATAGGTTATACAGTTCATACATGGTTAAGAAACAGCGTCTAGATTAGAAAACATATATAGACAATTGTCAGTATGCTTACCTGAGCACTAATACCTGATCCTGTCAGATCCGAGAATAACCTGGGTGGGATACTATAGGGTGGGAAATATTCGCCTCCTGTCATTACTAAAATTAAGATTATTAGTACACTAAAGCTAATATAATCTTTAATTTTACCACATGACAGGAGGTTTCATATTTGCATTTTTAAAGCTTAGAATTAATTAGTGTGAAGGAAGCATGAGATGTTTGACGGAAGTAGAACGTCCTGAAAGTACTTTCTCGTGACCAGTCTGCGCAGCGCATGATGTCGGTTAGCGAGGCGCCCGCCGTGAAGGCTTGGGACGCAGCCGCCCCTCTGACCGAGTGTGCGCCGAAATGAGCATCAACTCCTGCCAGCGATAGTAGCCATCGAACCCATCTAGCCAGTGTGGTCGAAGACACCGGTCCGTGAGGTCTTACGTAGGAAATCAACAGTTGGCCCTTCGAATTGTTTCGAAGGGGGGCTGTGCTTTCCGTATATCTCATCAGCGTCCTAACGACGCATAGTTTGGGATCTGATCCGAAATACGGATATGATACAGAGGTGGAGTCCGATTTTGTCCGTCTTGTAATGGAGAAGGTAACTCCTTTTGGAGTGAGGGAGAAGCTGTCCACGTCGAATGCTCTAACGTCTGACACTCGTCGGAACGAGACGAGGCATAGCAACAGGGTCAGCTTGGCTGAAAGTTGTTTCAGTGACAGATACGGGTTATCTGGCCAAGTCCTAAGAAAATCCAGCACCACGTTTACCTGCCAGAGACTAGAGTATTTGGGTGCTGGCGGTCTCGTTAGTTTAGCGCCCCGTAGTAATCGGCATATTAGTGGATCTTGACCCACTGGTCTGCCTTGTACCGGGACGTGTGCCGCTGATATGGCTGATCTGATCACGTTGATCGCCCTAGCGTGAATAGGTGGGCTAGGTAGTTAAGGATCAGCGTGATAGGGGCATTAAAGGGATCGGAGTCCCGTTCCATACACCAATCACTCCAGGCTGCCCAAGCGGATATATAGCATTTCCTGGTGCCTGGAGCCCATGAGTCCCATAGGAGGTCTTTAGTCGATTGTGATAGGCCGTGTACCGCCCAGGAACCCCTGAAATCGTCCAGGCCACCAGTTCTAGTTGTCCGTACAGGATGAGGGGGTGTGGTTCTCCCCGAGGCCCTGTCAGAAGTAGTGGGAAGAAAGGGAGTAGTAAGGGGTGTCCGTGGGACATCTCCAGGAGATCTGGGAACCACGGTTGGCTCTGCCAAAGGGGGGTTACCAGTATGAGAGAGATCCTGTGGGTGCGTACGTATCGTATTACTCGTGGTATCATGGAGAATGGTGGGAAGGCGTAGGCTCCTAGGGTGGGCCAGTCCTGTAAGAGTGCGTCTGCGGCTTCGCCCTTCGGGTCCGGAAGCCAACTGTAGTATCTCGGTAGTTGATGATTGGTCCTGGAGGCAAATAAGTCTATTGTTAGCGGGCATGTCCCCCGTTGTAACTCTTGGAATATCTCCTTGTTGAGTTTCCAATCGCTGGTGTCTCGCCAGTGGCGTGAGAACCAATCCGCCGTCAGGTTGGAGATTCCTGGTAGGTATTCCGCCTGTAGTGTGATGTTCTGTCGCAGGCAGAAGCTGTAGATGTCCTTCGTGGCTTCTGTCAATGCTCGAGACTTCGCTCTTCCAGGCGATTGATATATTGCACCGCAGAGATGTTGTCCATGCGGAGCAGGATACAGCAATTCGACCTGTCCTTGGCCAGGCTGCGGATGGCGAAGGATCCTGCAATCAGTTCCAGACAGTTGATATGAAGGTTGGTCTCCTCCTCTTGCCATGGGCCTCCCGTGGAGGCGTCTGTGCAGTGAGCTCCCCATCCCCACAAGCTGGCGTCCGATTCCACGATGAAATCCGGGGATGAGCCGAAGATCGCCTTGCCATTCCAAGCTTGTATGTGCAGTAACCACCACCGAAGTTCCGTTCTCACTTCCGACGACAGTGGGATCCAGTGGTCGTATGAGTGTCCGGTGCGGAGGTATGCCACCTTCAGCCGTTGCATGGCCCTGTAGTGTAGCGGGCCTGGGAAAATCGCCTGTATGGAGGAAGAGAGGAGCCCCACAATCCGGGCAAGCATCCTGAGTGGTAGTGTGTCCATCCTCAGAACCCTTCTGATCTCTTTCCTTATAGAGGCTATCTTTGCTGAGGGGAGGCGTAGGACACAGTCCTTCGAGTCTATGTTGAAGCCGAGGAATTGAACTGACTGGGAAGGAGAGAGCGCCGATTTTTGTCTGTTCACTACGAAACCCAAAGATTCCAGCAAGTGAACGACAAATTTCGTCTGCAATCGTAGTCTGGAGGCTGATTCGCAGAAAATTAGCAAATCGTCCAGATATACGAGACATCGTATGCCTCGGGTTCGGATGTGAGCCATCACCGGTCTCAGGAGTTTCGTGAAGCACCACGGGGCTGAGCTGAGACCGAATGGCAGACATGTGAACTGGCACATTCGTCCTCTCCATAGGAAGCGGAGGAAACGTCGGTAGTGTACATCTACTGGGACGGACAGGTACGCGTCTTTGAGGTCTAGACGTGTAAACCAGTCATCCTTGAGGAGGAGGTCCTGTAGCAGGTGGATTCCTTCCATCTTGAAGTGTCTGTATACTACAAAGGAGTTTAATTGTCGGAGGTTGATAACCGGTCTGTAGTCGCCTGTTTTCTTTTTGACCAGGAAGATGTTGCTTATGAAGCCTCCTCCTTCTGGCGCGTATTGTACTGCGCCTTTCCTGAAGAGTGTGTGGATCTCTTCGTCCACCAAGTGTTCTTGTTCCCTTGACATGCGGATCGGAGGAGGGGTTCCGATTTGAATGGGATCCTCGAAGAAGTCTATGACGAAACCTCGTACTGTCTGTAGTACCCAGGGGTCCTTGGTAATCAGCTCCCAGTTCTGAAAGAAAAGGGACAGGCTGCCTGCAATAAAATGCGAAACATTTTGGGGTGTAAGTGAACTCACCATTTGAGAAACGGCCGCGTCCTCGGCCTCGAAATCCTCTAGATCTCCCAGTTCCTCGGAACGCATAGGGTCTCTGCGTCGTAGATGGGAAGAAACTTTGCGTTTGTGTGAATGGTCTGGAACCTGAGGACCAAAAGCGACTGGTGGCACGGTTCCGCTGCCGACCAGCCCTTCCAAAAACACCTCTTGTAGTTGGTGCATGAAATACTTGTTTGAGTGAAGTTTGGGCCTTATTCAACGTGGTGAATAGGTTTACATGTTTCTTCAGTTCCGCAATGAAAGCATCGCCAAACAGTTGCCCTTGGGCTTTCGGTCCGAATTCTTTCGCTCCGAGATCCAGGAGCTTGCTGTCGATGCGGATTAATGCCGATTTGCGTCTTTCTGTGCATAAAGCGGCGTTAGCGTTGCCCAGTAGGCAGACCGATCTTTGGGCCCATTCCCGTATGATGTGGGGGTCTAGTTGGGAGCCCTGGCTGAGGGCTAGATCTGCGAAGTAAAGTATTTTTGCGATGGGTCCGAGCAAGTCCAGCAATTTATCCTGTGTCGCCTTCAAGCCTTTCTCTATGCCCTTACGGGGATCACGGCCCGAGCGGGACATGAAGACCATCACTGTATTGTCGAATTCAGGCGTAAGTGCCACCTTATCGGGTAACAGAGGTCTGGGGCACTCGGCCCGAAGGCGTGCTCGTACTTCTCGTTCCAGCGGTTTCCGTAGCCAAAAGTGAATGAATCTAGTCAGGTGTTCTGGTAGGTTCCACTCGGAAGACCGCGGGTGTCGGATGGTACGCGGGTCGAAGAGTGGATTCCCTTGGTCATCCATAAATACTCCGTCCCCGATCATGTCGGTGGGGGTACCGTTATCTCTGTCTCCGTCAGTGGTATCAAGAAAAGTCTCTTTAACATATCTCGAGGAGGTGGGAGGTAGGTCCTGCCATTCCTCCTCCTCAGAGACTGAGTCATCCCCTTGCCACTCGTCGATCACGTCTAGGGTGCGCGGTACATATGATTCCTCCTCATCAGAGGATTGAAGTGGTTGGGGCGCGGGCAGTTGTCGGCCCGTGTCCTTGCTCCGCTTGGCTGGTATTTTGCCCTTAGCCTTAGTGGATGGGGGACTCGAAGTCTTGCGATGCCGCTTCATCTTGGCCATCTCCAAGCCTGAAGCTTCCATCCGTTCCGGGGGGCTCATGTCGCCTTGACTTAGGGGTCGAGCCTTCAAGAGGGCTTTTTCAACGGACGCCGCTACTGCAGCATTAATCATGGCTTGAAAATCCTGACTGGTTTGTGTGTCCTCCATGATGTTAAGTGTGTTTCTCGTCCTGTTGGGCGATAATGAAAATCAGTGGAGGTAGTGGAGAAGAGTCAGTACATGTAGTGACAGACTCCTGGTACAACTGGGGGGCCGCCCAGTTTTTTAGGAAAATTTGTATAGATAGGCTTAACGTATGGGCTGTCGCCTAATATAGAGGCCGCCTTAGTTATGAGCTCAGTGGTGGTGTATAGATGGGTTCGCCACAGTTGTACACCAGAGCTGTATGCACGTTATGTAAACAAACAGGGTTGGATGCCAGTGCAGTTAATTCCATGTGCATACATTCGGGGTTCACCCCGGGTGGCGTGCCGTGGCAATCAGAGGACACCCACATAGATAATGGTCAATGACCTTGCATGCATATCTGGGGGGTCACCCCAGGTGGTGTGCCGTGGAAAAAAGCCCAGAGGACACCCACATAAATTTGTACTTTTAGGTACAGAGGTATCATACAACCCGTGGCGGGTGTGGTAATGTGGTATGCCCTTGGAGGGCACAGTAGTGCGGTATGACCCTGTAAAGGGTATGATATCAGCATGCCTCTTGTTAAAAAGTTTTATAGTACCACAGTGATTGGTAGGGTATAGATTCCTGTTGTTTGTAGCATGCAATACACACATTGATGTATATATATTCCTTGTGAGGTATGTATTTTGCACATCCGGTTTAATACCGCACAGAATGTATATGCAGAATTATCTCTTTAAGGGTGTAGAGTGGAGATTGCGTGAGTCCCGATCCGCTGGATCGAAGAGAGAAACGGCCGCCGAGGATCTCGCGGGTCGCGAGATCCAAGATGGCCGCCGGCCGCAAGTACCGCCGGCCGCGTGGATATCAGCTCGCGGTCGCGGGAGAAGGTGCGGCGCACGAAAAAACCCCAACAGCCTAAACTACCTGGATACCCCTACCCGTCCCTACACATGGAAAAACGGATCGGTCCGCGTGGCAAGCGTGGCACGGGCAGCCGTGACGCCCGCGGACCAACTGGCAATAACGCAAGTAAATTACAGATATGTGTAAAAGGTGCAGATACAGAGAGGAGAAGTAGGGGAATAGGAATAGAGAGCCAGGTGAAAAGGGGCTGTTTGGGTAAGGTACAAATATATATATAAAACAATATAGGAGAGTAAGTTGACCCAGAGAGGTAAAAAATACTCTGACCTGTAGGCTGGAGCAGCAAAGAAAGAGGAAATGATGTCATAGACAGACCCTTTTATGGGCAGCATATCTTTTTTCTCATTGGTTGTTACTGTTACTATGCTGCTGGAGTTTTCAGTAAAGAAAGATATGCAAATATGAAGCCTCCTGTCATGTGGTAAAATTCAACAAACACTTTTATACAATTGCAGAGGAGATTAAAAAAAAAAAGCAAACATTCGGTAAGAGAGAATAATCACATTCTATTCTTGACTTGATCTGGAAAGCCTTTCAGCATTATATATGCCAGGGAGAATGTCATTTATTGTCCAGAAATGGATATACACAGATCAAATGATCAAAATATTTCAGAGAATAATGAAATCTGGGGCATGAATGAGGATTCAGTGATACAAAGATTCTTCATGATGGTGATGCCATATAACTACCTATAAAATCATGTTTTCTTTCCAGCAATCTCCAAATACAGTGTCCTACAAGGACCAGGACATCAACCTAAATGAGTTCTCTATTTAAACCCTTAGATTCTATCTTAGCTATCATGTTTTAATGGCAAAACTTCTTCCTCTAGAATTATTTTCTGGTTTCCACAGGACTCAATATAATTGTTCTCTGCATTTTGAAAAACCAAAGAAGAAAATAACTAACATGAACTGGACTTAGTCAGATGTCTGAAAAAGTGTGTTGCAAAAACAATATTTTACAAAAAAAATGCTTGTTCTCCTACTTGGTAAAATAAAAAAGAAAGTGACTTTAGTTTCCTAAACCATAATGTTTATTATGTCTACAATATGAAGAGCATATTCTTTATAAACACGGGGAACTCAACAGCTAGGGAAATTTAAAAGTGCAATATTACAATTACTTTACACCAAAAACCAATAGGGTAACTGACTTAGTTCCTAATGGGGAATAAAAACATCCAGGGCTGTATGGAACCATTCAAAACATTTAACAATGTCTGGATATTTCATACAAGCCTATGAATGAACTTGAATATGGTTTGGATTTCAGCCTTATCAAACACTGCCAGACTGCAAGATATCAAACCTGGATTTCTTCTTTTCAAAAGTAAAAAGTATAGAAGGGACAAAGAAGAGAAAACTTTAAACACTTTTTCCACACAGAACAAGTTACTTCGTAAAAAAAAAACAATGGACAAATGGACAAACCTACTCAAGATATCCCTGCTAGCTCAATTAAGTCTGTTTTTATGACCCAATATAATGTGGATCATAGAAAGATAAGAGGATTACAAAATCATTGGCCAATATTGTTACAAGACCCAATCCTGGGGGCACATTTACCGGATCATCCCAAGTAATATATAAAAAAAAAAAATCAACATTTTAAAAATATGTTGGCTCCCAGCTATGCCATCAAAACAACTGATACAAGATTGAACACAGGACTCTTTAGGGGTTGTAATTCATGCAAGGTTTGTGCCACTGTCTCTACAGAGAGGACCAATGTATTTTCTAGTTTCACTACGGTCGACACATATCATATCAAATCAGAAATAGGATGCCACACGGACTTTGTAGTTTATTTACTACAATGTCAGTGTGGCAAACAATATGTGAGACGTACTAAGAGAGCTCTCAAAGTCAGATTCCTTGAACACTTAAATAATATTAAAAAGGGACTCATGAGTCCTATCACATTGGCAGGGAGGTGATAGAATGAAAAAAATGGCCCAACATGAAACATTCTGGATTCCCAAGCTTAAAACGTTGGAACCTATGGGATTAAATGTAGAGATAGACCTGGTCTGCTTTTTATAACCAAGAGATTGTATGAATTGTGGGATTCGTAGTTAGAGGTTTTTTTTTCTTTTTGTGCTTTTTCTTTTTCTTTTTCCCTTTTAGGGTTTTTACTTAGTGGTGTTCCTTATAAGAGAGTTATATACAGTTACCTCAGAATATATATGTCTTCTATAAAGACAAATATGAAAAAGAGATTTTTCTGGTGATTAGTTAATAACACACCACTTAAAAAAAATATATATATATATGGCTTCATATGTGCAAGACATTATAAATAATGGATATGTGTGTTTTTTTCTGTTCTAATTTATTGTTAAGGAGAACTATTTAATAATTAAGAGGGACAATCAATTAATTTTTTTGTTGAGTTTTTTAGTGAAAAGAACTTAATAATAATTAAAATACATTCTTAGTTGCTATGGTTATTACACACTGGTCAATTAAAATGATGTAAATTTGTGGTTACAATTTAAATTCACATTCACAAAGTTGAGTTGTTTGGAAGAAACACACAACACTATTGTTAGCGAAAAATAGGCACAGCACACCAACATCAAAACCTCATCCCAACTGTGAAGTATGGTGGTGGGGGCATCATGGTTTGGGGCTGCTTTGCTGCGTCAGGGCCTGGACGGATTGTTATCATCGAAGGAAAAATTAATTCCCAAGTTTATCAAGACATTTTGCAGGAGAACTTAAGGCCATCTGTCTACCAGCTGAAGCTCAACAGAAGATGGGTGTTGCAACAGGACAATGACCCAAAGCATAGAAGTAAATCAACAACAGAATGGCTTAAACAGAAGAAAATATGCCTTCTGAAGTGGCCCAGTCAGAGTCCTGACCTCAACCCGATTGAGATGCTGTGGCATGACCTCAAGAAAGCGATTCACACCAGACATCCCAAGAATATTGCTGAACTGAAACAGTTCTATAAAGAGGAATGGTCAATAATTACTCCTGACCATTGTGCACGTCTGATCTGCAACTACAGGAAACGTTTGGTTGAAGTTATTGCTGCCAAAGGAGGTTCAACCAGTTATTAAATCCAAGGGTTCACATACTTTTTTCCACCTGCACTGTGAATGTTTACATGGTGTGTTCAATGAAAACATGGCAACATTTCATTCTTTGTGTGTTATTAGTTTAAGCAGACTGTGATTGTCTATTGTTGTGACTTAGATGATGATCAGATCACATTTTATGACCAATTTGTGCAGAAATCCATATCATTCCAAAGGGTTCACATACTTTTTCTTGCAACTGTATTTCCAAAACAACTTTACCTTAATTAAACAGTTCTGTTCTGTACACATCATGCCTCTGAAGTTTTACTGCTCAATTCTCTGCCATTTAGGAGTTAAAACAGTTTTATTTCTGTTTATGGAGCCCAAGCCACACCTCCCTTGGATGTGACTGACACAGCCTGCATGAAAACAAAATGTTTTCATTTTAAAATCAGATGTAACTCACTATGAGTTTTTATCTTCTGCACTGCAAATTGAATTTTAATTACATGCAGGAGTCTCCAGCTATGTCTAAAGCTTTTAACAGAGCAGGAGGTAAGAAACTCTAAATTAAACAGAATTTACAATAAAGGAAGTATAAACATTAGATGACTCTTTACAGGAAGTTTTTAGGAAGGCCATGTAAGTCCCATGCAGGGGGGTGTGCATAGGCGTGCGCAGCCTATTGCATTAGGGTGTGCACCCTAAAGCACAAGCACACGCGGCGTATATATATATATATATATATATATATATATATATATATATATATATATATATATATATATATATATATATATATATGAATAGGTAATGAAGGGAGCACACTAGGTCTTGAAAATCGTGCAAAAGTATTTATTGCATTCAAAAAGAATACAACGCTGTGGTACAGAAAATCAACGTTTCGACCCTGCTGGGTCTTTATCAAGATCACAGTGCAAATTGAAAATTACTGACAATTTATACATAAACGTGTTAAGCTTACCATTAGGATGATCGGACAGCCTGTGGACTGAAATCCCGGAAGTGGAGACCACCACGTGATAGCGTGCGTGTGACGTATTGCGTATTGCGTGAATAGCGTAGTTACTAAGTAACTACGTGAGAGGAGTGAAAACATATTATATGTTACGTAGATAGCGTAGTCACTAAGTAACTACGTCCGAGAAATAAAAACAAATGCCCGAAAAGGGCAAATTGAAAACACAGAGGCTACATCAGCCTACCAGCTTGTATACATAAAGCCATTAAGCCCATATCATATAGGTCCACATGTGTGCATCTAGGGTGTGAGAGAGTTGGGTGCCGTGAATAAGTGGCAAAAAATCAAAGTGCAAAACTTACAGTGTGCGGACGGTGTACCTATACTCATACATGAGGTTAGGGATAGGGCTGGATCATATATCAAAGATAAGTTGCTAAGTCGTATTATAGTATCTACCAATGCAAGATATATGAACATTCTAATCTATATCCCACAAGAGGAGTATGGATTGGTCCTAATTACTGTACCAAGCTGTAGGCATTGAGTTGGAGGCATGATATCTAGATAGACATTAGTCTTACCATATATATAAAGGAATATTTAGTTCTATCCCCCTATAGATCTATTCTGTGACGATCTAAATCCGCCCCTTAAATTAGGGGCTCTTTTGCCAATTCACATTTCAATCTATTCATATGTATAACCGATGAGGATCGAATTATAATACTTAATATGCTTATAGCAGAATAGATTGTGTGGGGTATTTTCTTTATAAACTAGTCAGTAGTTCTATCCTGTAGAGAGTGGGAATTACAGCTTATTTATCAAGTATAATAAGCAATGTGCTATGGGGCTGCAACAATGGATTTTTAACGTACTGGATGATGCGTTGTATAAACATACTTAAATATATAACTATAGAAATCCTATTTTAAAGAAACATGGATAATACAAGATGTTCATTAAGTCCATTCGGAGTTACTGTGTTGAGATGATGGATCCAGTAGGCCTCACGTTGTAGAAGTAGCTTGGATCTGTCACCTCCTCTCGGTTGTGCCGGGACATGGTCAATTGCAATGAACCTTAGTAAAGGTAAATGATGGTTGTTGGCCAAGAAATGTTTCGCAACGGGTTTTTCAGTCCGTTGATCTCTGAACGCCGTCATTATTCCAGACCGGTGTCCCCTAATCCGGTCTCTCAAAGTCATATCGGTTTTGCCGACGTACGAGAGTCCACAGGGGCACGTGATCATGTATATGACATGTGTGGTCATACACGTAATGTAGTGTTTAATTGCCATTCTTTTGCCACTGTGGGGATGAGCGAATGTTGATCCTGTAAGCATATGGCTGCAGGTAACACATCCGCTACATTTAAAGCAGCCTTTTTTTTGGATAAGAGGTGGTTTAGCATAGCAGTGCCGAGGGTCGTTCCGAACCAATAGGTCCCTCAGATTCCGGCCCCGTCTGTAGCTGATCATAGGACTCTGCTTAAATTTTTTAGGGAGGTTTGGATCCGCTTGGAATATATTCCAGTTTTTATATATGGATTTTTTAAGTGACAGAGTTGCCGTGTTGTATGTCAGAGGAAGGAAAAGTTTATCCTTTGTATTGGACTTAGTAGTTTTGACTTGTTCAAATTTACTCCGAGCTTTATCCTGTGCGATGTCTAGTGTCCTGGGATGAAATCCCCTTGCTAGGAAGCGGTCGCGGACTTCCTGTAGTTGCTCTTTGCATTTACTTAAGTTACTGTTAAATCTTAGCACCCTTAGAAACTGTGATATAGGTAAGGAGTCCTTGATATGTTGAGGATGGAAGCTGGTAGCCGATAATGACGGTCGGTCACCTTCCTGTATAGGGTGAACCCCAGCCGATATATATATATGTATATGTATGTATATATGTATATATACACATATATACACACACAGACACAAAGTTGTGTGTGTGCTGTGTGAGGGTGCTGTTAGTGTGATGTGTGTGTGAGGGTGCTGGTAGTGTACTATGTGGGTGAGGGTGTTTGTGTGTGCGTGCTTGTGAGGGTGCTGTGAATGTACTGTGTGTCAGGGTGCTGTTTGTGTGTGTGTGTGCACTTGTGAGGGTGCTGTAAATGTACTGTGTGTGAGGGTGATGTTTGTGTGTGAGGGTACTGGTAGTGTGCTGTGTGTGTTTGTTAGGGTCCTGTTTGTGTTTGTGAGGGTACTGTTAGTGTGCTGTGTGAGTGTGAGAGTGCTGTTTGTGTAATGTGTGTGAGAGTGCTGTGTGTTTGTGAGGGTGCTGTGTGTGTGGGTGCTGTATGTGTGTGTGGGTGCTGTGTATGTGTGTGGGTGCTGTATGTGCGTGGGTGCTGTGTATGTCTGTGGGTGCTGTGTATGTGTGTGGGTGCTGTATGTGTGTGGGTGCTGTATGTGTGTGGGTGCTGTGTATGTGTGTTGGTGCTGTGTATGTGTGTGGGTGTTGTGTATGTGTGTGGGTGCTGTGTATGTCTGTGGGTGCTGTGTATGTCTGTGGGTGCTGTGTATGTGTGTGGGTGCTGTGTATGTCTGTGGGTGCTGTGTATGTCTGTGGGTGCTGTGTATGTGTGTGGGTGCTGTGTATGTCTGTGGGTGCTGTGTATGTCTGTGGGTGCTGTGTATGTCTGTGGGTGCTGTGTATGTCTATGGGTGCTGTGTGTGGGTGCTGTATGTGTGTTGGTGCTATGTATATGTGTGTGTGGGTGATTGTGGGGGGTGGAGGTACATTACTCAATATCCCCCCTCCCTTCTTACTTTATGTAGGGAGGGGGGATATTTCCTTGCTGCTTTCCCTGGTGGTCCAGTGGAGGTGGGGGCAGATCAGTTATCCCCCCTCCCTTCTTACCTTATGCCTGGGAGGGGGGATCCTGCTGCCGCCATCCATCCCTGGTGGTCCAGTGGAGAGTGAACTCTAGCCCCGATGGGCTAGAGTTCACTCACGCGAGATCTGAGCGTTGCCACGGCAACGCTCAGATCTCACGAGAGGAACCCGGCGGAGCTGCTGGCAATAGCTCCGCCGGTCCTCTCCTGCCTCCCTCACTGCCTGTGAGCAGGTGAGGGGAGGCTGAGAGCAGAGCCGGCGCTCGGATAGCGCCGGCTCTGCATGAGCCGGCAGGGGAGATCCTGAGATCTCCCCTGCCGGTCTCAATACATCGGCGTGCCGCGGGGATTAGGGTGTGCCCAGGCACACCCGGCACACCCCGTGCGCACGCCTATGGGGGTGTGCCTATTGCTGCATAAAATAAGTGATTTTCCTCCTAAACGGCAGAGATTGGAATAATGAGACAGCGGGGGGGAAATATCTGTACACAAAAACTGCTTAATTAAGCTAAAGTTGTTTTAGTGACTATAGTGTGCTTTTAACCCCTTAGTGACCAAACCACTTTTCAATTTTCTTACCGTTTGGGACCAGGGATGTTTTTACATTTCTGTTGTGTTTGTGTTTGGCTGTATTTTCCTCTTACTCGTTTACTGTACCCACACATATTATATACTGTTTTTCTCACCAATAAATGGTCTTTCTAAAGATACCATTATTTTCATCATATAATATAATTTACTATAAAAAAAGATAAAATATGATGAAATTTATTTAAAGAACACACTTTTTCAAACTTTGATCCCTAAAATTTGTTACGCATCTACAACCGCCAAAAAACACCCATACTAAATTGTTTCAAAATTTTGTCTTGAGTTTAGAAATACCCAATATTAACATGTTCTTAACTTTTTTGGGAAAGTTATAGGGCAATAAGTACAAGTAGCACTTTGCTATTTCCAAACAATTTTTTTTCAAAATTAACGCAAGTTACATTGTAACACTAATATCTACAGGAATCTCTGAATAACCCTTAACATGTACATATTTTTTTAAAAGAAGACAAATTAAGGTTTTCAATCTGGGGTATTTTGACTCTTTTCATGCAACCGTTTCACCACCAATCAATGCCAATTTTATTTTTATTTTTTAATTAATAATTTTTGATTTTTTTGACACACATAGCAATTTAAGAATAAATGTACGGAGAACTTTAAGGGTTACTGCCAAAGAGCACCCCAATATGTATTCAGCAACATATCCTACAGTGCTACCACCCATGTACAGGTGTGTCGGGTTCTCTGGGGGCTAAAAGATCTTATTTAGAGGGTGCACATTCCAGTTTTCCAACTTGGAATTTTCACAGCTGGTCATCATGTCCTATTTGGGACATTTTTGAAGCCGGCCAATGTAATTTACCCCCATCAAAACATGTATTTTTATAAAGTAGACACCCTAGGGTATTTCAAATGGTGGTATATTCTCACATTGTATTTTAGGCATGGATTCTTAGTTCCTGTTATGTGTTGCTGACAAAGAACATCTCAATATGTGTTCAGCAATATCTCCCGAGTACAAAAGTGCCCCAATGTACAGGTTTTATGGGTTTTTGCAAACTTACAGGGGTCAAATGTTGGGCCATGGTGGCAAGAGCTGCCGCAGGGGGACATCTGGGGTCTCCGGCATTCCCCCCCCCCAGCATGATCGCCACGGATCGCCGGTACTAGGTACGTTTGAGGTCCTTAATGGCTGTCAATGTCAGACGTATCCTGTACGTCCACGATCGTTAAGGAGATAAACATAGAATGAAATCATATGTATGTATGTGTAAAATTACACACGTATATATAATATTATATATATATATATATATATATATATATATATATATATACACACACACACATACACACATATACATATATATATATACATATCTACATACATATATATATACCTGGTTCATTGAAAAACTCTCTGCCCTACTCGCAATTCTTGCGTGTCTTGAGGAACAACTCAGATCCGATAAGAGCCCAAGAACAGTTAGGGTTGATGTGGGAGATATTTCGACAACGTGGATATACGTGCCAGATTTTACAGAAGGCACTTGACCGAGGGTTGGCTACAATTGACACTCCTGCTCCAAAGATACAGACCAATAGATTGATCTTCCCCACCACGTTTACAACATCATCTCTCAAATTTAAACAAATTGTTGAGGAAAATTGGAGAACACTCAGTAACGATGTGACATTACCTCCAATATTTCAGAATCCTCCCATGAATCCTCCCATGTTTTGCTACAAGAGGAACAAAAATCTGAGAGATTTGCTAGTGAATACCGATCCAGTTCACTGCTATACAAAGGGAAGTACTCCACAGAATCTGGGATGCTATCGCTGTCTAGGATGTGTGACATGTGGACACATGATTCCTGGAAAGACGTTCACACATCCACATACAGGAACTAGTTTCCGCATCCAGCATCGATTATCATGCACCAGCGATTTTGTGATATATAAACTCACGTGTCCTTGTGGCTTAACGTACATTGGGAAAACGGACTTGCCTCTGAGGGAACGTATCCGGAACCATAGGTCCAGCATCAGAACAGCATATAGGGACCATAAGTCGGAGTTACCGGTAGCGAAGCACTTTCTTGAACTTGGCCATAATCTGCCATCTATGAAGCTCATGGCTATTGATCATGTCCCTGTACCTAGGAGGGGTGGTGACCGTAAAAGGATGCTCCTACAACGGGAATTGTTCTGGATAAGGACACTACAAACAGTCCACCCTCATGGACTAAATGAAAAATATTCGTTATCTGTGTTCTTATGATTTAATACTGTTGTTAACCTGATGAATACTGGCATAGGTGATGGGGGCCCGCCCTTGGGGTTAAGCCACCTCCCTGGCTGTTCAGTTTCAAGGATGGTTATTCGTTCCATATTTCTATGTTTTTTGATTTGGTAATTACCAGTTTAGTCAGAACGAGGGGATGGGTGCCCACTCGCATAGTGGAGTCTCCGCATGTGTTCTTTACTACTGTGTCCACTAGTTTCTCTAGTATATTGGACCTAAACATTTTATTCAGTAATTACATCTGTAAGCCGTTGAGGAGGTACACTTTGTTGACCTGATGAATATGTAGTTGGGCTAATGACCTAGAAACCTCATAGATAATGGTACTATAGTCCAACTATCCTCGACATGGTCTGGTTTATTTGTTTTCGTAGTTGCTGACTTTGTTGTGCTGTCAGGATAGGCTGTTGGACTAGTAGGTTCCGGTGGCTCTGTAATTGTTTATATGCCGTTATTCGAACATGTTTTTCCTTATAACATAGCTATAGATCTGTCTACCTAATTTGTACCTAACATTGGGCTTCCTGTACAGTTCGTCTCTTTAGTGTACTGCCCCTTTAGAGGTTTATCTATTATAGTGTTCCTCTTAGAAATGAACTAATATTGTTCAAAAGTTCTGAATACCCCTGTTACATAGGGATAGAAGTTACACTTGTGTGTCTTCATTATGCAATGCTATTGAATAGTTCTTCTATTGCCTTTTCAGTCATTTGCTATTGTTTTTATTTGTTGCCATGGAGTTTGTTTCCATGACAACACTCCCCATGATGCTGTCGGACGTGTGGTCACGAGGTGTGGTGATGACGCCGGCGCCATGTAATGACGTCATTGCGACGCACGCACTGACGTCGGCGGAACCCGCGGCAGACCCAGCCTGAGCTGACAGGGAGAAGTAATTATTTCGGTGGTGGGTAAGTTGATTACCAATATGTATTTGTTGTATATATATGCGATTTTATTGTGTGTGCACTAGTCCTGATGAAAGTCTGTGGTTAACAGACTGAAACGTCGACCTTTTGCTGATTAATTAAAAGTTAAGTTTTACTTTATTTACAAGCCCTGGGAGTGCTATCTTTCCTTCGTTTCATACATATATATATATATATATATATATATATATATATACACATATATATACACACAAAATATAAGGAAGTTTGGCACTCTACCTTTAAATATGTCAGTTTAAATAGATCCCGGTGCTGCACAGCATGGATAGATATAGATATGCAAAACGATGAAAAGAGCACTCTAGAGTATTTTTTCAATGAATTTTATGTGGTTCAAGTGATCAACGTTTCGACCGAAGAGGTCTTTGTCAAGGTATATGTGTGTATATATATATATATATATATATATATATTTATATATATATATCCTTGTTTGAAGTGCACTCACAGGACTCGAAATTATTTCAACTCGTGCTGTTTATTCAAAGCATCAAATTTCCAGTAAATGGTGTCAACGTTTCAGTCCTCCAGGGACTTTTCTCAAGGTCTTGAGAAAAGTCACTGGAACGTTGACACCATTTACTGGAAATTTGAGGCTTTGAATAAACAGTACGAGTTGAAATAATTCTGAGTCCTGTGAGTGCACTTCAAACAAGGATTTATATATTTGGAGGTCGACGTTTGCACCTGGGCAACAGACAAGACCGGGAGCAGTGAGTGTGGGACATTACGTTTAATATATATATATATATATATATATATGTAAAGGCCTTGGCCTGTAGTTGTGGGAGGGGCTTGAATTCCCTTAAAAAGGCTGCCAATCCCCTCTCACCTTACCGCGGTCAGTCTGGCGAGTCACTTCCGGTTCCCAGAGCGGTTGGACTTCCGGTTCCCAGAGTGGAGGCAGCAGTTCCAGGTTGCAGGTTGCAGCACAGCAGCTCCTCCTGACAGCTGGTGTTCCTCCTTTCACGGCGGTTTTCAGCGGGAGGTGAGTAGGCAGGCCGGTATCATTGTACCGACCTGCAGACCACACACAGCCAGACCCGCCGAGGTCCACGGCTGCTGTACAGGGGCATCGGCTCGGGGGTTCACGGAGTTTCCCCGCCGGGGGACCCTGCTCCCATGGCAACCTACCCAAGTGCCTCCTCAGCCTGCACTAACCCGAGTGCCCCCTCAGCCTGCACTCACCGCAGTGCTCGGCTCTCTGATGGCTACCCGAGCACATTTTTACCGAGTTGAAGACTCCTCTGGACCTCCACCGGTCAGAACCCGGACTGTCCTCAATGTATTAAAAAAATCAGGTGTATGTACTGCTATTCTATTCTGTTAGCCAACATTATTGAGACATGTATGCATCTCAAGTTGTATATTGGAAGTAATCTGGCTATTTATATCGTTCTGCTATAATTAAGGTTCTGATATGTGTTTTCTGAATATTTAAACGTTATGTTGAATTTTCTGTCAGGTACCTCTATAAGATCCAATATTTGTTTTTACTCCATGCTATCTCAGGCTGTCAAGCACTGTCTCAGCACACGCTCTGCCTGTCTCATTAGTCGAAATGGCAGAGGGTCTGCAAGCACAAATACATGCCAATCTCATTACTCTCAGCCATGCGTGGCCACATAGAGTGATTCATGCTGACCCTGACAGGGAGGGACACGACATTCCTGCATATGGACTAAAATAGATATGGTACAATTACGTATGTTATGTGCACATATTTGGTGAACACTTAGTTTGTACGAGTGCTTCGGTTTGCTATCCACGTCATAGGAGTCTTAAACGTAATACCTGACATGACGTGTTAGTACTAGACTTAACTCATTTTGTATTGTAGGTCTTGAGCTGTTTGTGGAGATGGTTACTGAGTACTGTTTAGGATGGCATATCAAACTTCTTGCCGATTGTTATAGGGGGAAAGTAGGGATAACCTTTTTCCTTCGGTCGTTTATTTTAGACATCACTGAAACACCATAACTACTTTGCATATTTGTACAGGGTTATGGTGTAGCATGCAGAGGAGTGACTTGTAGTGGCAGCAGTGGCTTATACCACTGCAGTTAAGAACCGCCCTCACTATAACGACCACAAGTATCCATTCTGGTCTGTCTGTGTTAATTCTGCCTATATGCTTCAGATACGTGGCCTTGGGTTATTGATGTGGTTTTGGGTTGTATGTATTGAATGTTATTTTAATGGGCATTGACATCTCGCTTTCTTTAGGTGCCTTGGTCATGCAGCGCGGTTGCTGTACATACACTGTAATTCCGTCACCTACCTTTGTCACACTTTCATTACTCATTTATAGGTTCTGGTAGGTTTTCCGTTTTACTGTTCGGGGCCACGATCTGGGCCACTCACTTAATCTATACGCACGGTTACTCACTATATCGTTTTACTGGGTTACAGCACTTATCTACTACCTCCCTCTCGCCCCTATTTTCTGCTTATAATCTCGTCCTGACTCAGACTACATCAGGCACGTTTCACAACCCCGTACTTTCTATTTAGGGTAATTACTGGCTTTGAAGATTTAGGTTGCCCAACTAGGTTTTGTTTCCGGTCTTAATCCATACGTTAGTGGTCCCGCGAGGCCAACACCCAGCCTCATACCCGGAGGTATACGTCCCTCGGCCCAATTCATAGGTAGCCGCCTTGCATTGTTGCATAGGTAGGGCCTCCCATGTCACTCCCATTCTATCTGATGCTTTAGTTGCCACCGAGAGGCCGACACCCCGCCACAATGTTCGGTGGCCTCAAAATATCCCCTCGGGCCAACGCATAGTTAGCGCCTCTCACGCCGCTTGGCATTTAGTAGGGACTCATCTGTCACGTTGAGGTAGCTTAATTCTTCGCCGCTTGGCTTCTAGCTAGCCTGCCAGTACCAGGTCCTTCTCACTTATTATGATCAGGTTACATATGTATTTCTGTTGCATTTCCGTCACCTACCTTTTATTATTTTCATTACTTCTCTATAGGTTCTGTGAGGTTTTCCGTTTACTGTTCAGGCCCACGTTCTGGGCCACTCACATAATCTACACGCACGGGTACTCAATCCCCTTATCATTTTACTAGGTTACAGCACGTATCTAATACCTCCCTCGCTCCTATTTTCCTGCTGGTAATCCCACTAGGTATGTTTTCCTGGCCTTCTACGCCTTACGTTAGTGGTCCCGCAAGGCCAACACCCATCCTAAATTCGGAGGTACGGCATCCCCTCGGGCCCATTCATAGCTAGCCGCCTCGCTTGGTTGCATAGGGAGGGCCTCACTTGTCACTCCCATTCTGTCTTATGCTTTTACAAGTCACAGAGAGGCCATCACCCCGCCATAATGCCAATGGCCACGTACCCCACACGAGCCAAATCATAGATAGTGCCTCTCAAAGCCGCTTGGCTACTAGCAGGGCCTCACCTGTCACGTTGCTTTGTAATTCTTCGCCGCTTGGCATTAGTAACAAGGGAAAAAAAATAAAATGTTTCTGTTATGTGTCACAGTTCCGGAGGGGCTGGTGGTTCTAGTTCAGGTAGGTCGTTACACGTTTTGTTCTCTTTATTATCCTTGTGTCCGTATAGAGTTTCCTAAAAAACCTCACCACACTGGCATCAACATCACGTTATTGGTTACACACACACACAGCATTGGTTAATTTTATGCGTAAAGGCGGACTCTAGGTTTCCACATGGGTTTGTACATTTGACAACTGGGACAGTGTAATGCTAACTTACTACAGATCCAACAGACCGAGAGTTAATATGTACAGTTATAAGGATGGAACTAGTTCAAGGGTTTGTGGAGGGGGTTTGGTTCCCCTCCTTTTCACACAATTTTGGGGATCCGGTTAGGCTCTTTCCACATACAGGCTGGCACATATCGTGCATTTGAACTCTAATTACAACGAGGTCCGGCTACCGGAAGAACCTTCTATTACTGCTGGGGTCGCTCAATGTTGCCATGTATATCATACCTCAGGGTAGATCCTTCATTTCCCAATTACTACTCTTTATTGCCACGACTCACTACAGACATATCATGTTTAGACACTCATGCAACCATTGATTTACTTATTGGCACTTTCCTCGAATACCGGAAGGGCGAGCCATGTTTATTCCACCTTCTCTGACATTTCACCTTTTGTTTGGACAGATGCCGCGGCATACTCTGGTTTGACGGCCTTCGGAGGGTATGTATGGCGTTGCGCATCATGGCTCATAGGCGTTAAGTCCCAACCCAGCTTCTCCTATACTTCGACCTTGTTTCATATGATATCCGTTCATGACGGCTGCCATAGCCGGGGGACCTATGGTCCAGTCAGTCTGTCAGATATTATTCACATACACCTAGCCATTGTACATACGGGCTGATCTTCATCTCTGATCTTAAGGAGACTATTGAGGAAACTCACATGAAATAGCTGCTTGCTATTTTATCACTTCTATTCACAGGCCGGGTTTCACAAACAGCTCAGCTCACCGCATTTATCGGTTTCGTTTCGGGGTTTCGGCCAGACACTACCCACCTCTTCCGGGCTAGCTTGCTGGCCCACCATTCCGAGACATGCTCGTGGAATAAGGTATGGTTACCCTTGCACATCACATTTCTCACCTTACACTTTCAGTCGACAAGGTAATTGTACGATAGGGTGTTCACATATTTTCACTAAGGCTGTAGGGGGGTTCAAGCTATTGACATGTTTGCTTGGAATCTGTTTTGGGGTTCACTTCTTTTGCCACCTTAACTTATATAATCATTTCACACAATTAAACGGTATCTTATGGATATTCAACACCACATGCTCCTACGACACCCCAACAATACAGGATTCCTTTTTATATTATCTGCTAAAGACCTACTGAAGGAATTCAAATCCAAACACAGTGCCATATCAAAGGCTACTCATCCACACGACATATTCATTCACTATCCAACTATACATTCAGCTCCTGCGGAGCACATGACCATACCACAATCAAACAGCCAAACCTCTAGCATATGAGAGGTCTTACATCCATGACTTTACCACTAAGAATATAATAACCATAGACACCATAGACCATTAGGACCTATCTTTACATCAGTCTATACCTATCCCTATAGCACATACGGTCAACATACCCCTATTACCTACTCTAAACAACGGGGCCTGGTAAAGTTCTGGATACTTATTGCGCCACCTTACAGATACAACCACTCCAGCATTACCAGAACTTCATGGCTCCCATTCATACAGCATCTTAAGGTAGGCTTCGTGTTCCCTTACTGTTAACTAGGCTCGGCATAATACAAACCTTTCATCAGGACACTCCTACCCCATTGGGGCAGCATTCTCAGCTTCCTCCAACCACATTCCAGCTCATGTCGTCGGGACTATGGGATGCTGGACGTTCTCCACTTATACACTTTACAGCCCGAACCAGTGGAAGAGGTAATACAAGCTTTTGTGACTTGTCCGAAAAAACGATTGTTGTTATATGATAAATTGGTATGGTATTCTTCTTTTTGCCCACTTTTATTACAGGCCTACTGCTCTGTCGGTTCCGGCACACCACAACCGACTGGTGTCATTTGAATATGTCTATTGGTTAAATATACTATGTTACACTATCATTACGGCTAGATTGCCCCGACTACAAATGTAAAGGCCTTGGCCTGTAGTTGTGGGAGGGGCTTGAATTCCCTTAAAAGGGCTGCCAATCTCCTCTCACCTTACCGCGGTCAGTCTGGCGAGTCACCCCTCCCACCGCTCCCTCTATTCATATCACCCTCTAAGGTGGGCCCACTTTTATTACAGGCCTACTGCTCTGTCGGTTCCGGCACACCACAACCGACTGGTGTCATTTGAATATGTCTATTGGTTAAATATACTATGTTACACTATCATTACGGCTAGATTGCCCCGACTACAAATATATATATATATATATATATATATATATATATATATATATATATATATAAAAGAAAAAATGAAATAATAATGAATTAAAAATAAAAAAAACTGTAAAAACAATAAAAAATAAAAAAATAATATATATATAATTTTATTCTACCTGTATTTTGATATTAATAAATATATGTAATCTTATTCTAACTGTATTTTGATATTAATACATTATATATATATATATATATATATATATATATATATGTTATGGTACTTTTTCAGTAAACCAAAATGTTTAAATGTCTATCTGTTCCTGTCCAAATTAAAGAAAATTGAATTGCGTATATACGCTGAAGTAATTCAGTCTGACACACGGAGTTCAGGTTAAAATAACTTTGAGGAAATTTATTGGCAAGTGAAGCAAGAGTGGGCTCGCAGGCCCTTTTAAGAGGCATTTTTCGTCATCATTGATTATCAAGATATCAGTGAATAAACATCATTAATTGGATTAATTGTTAAGTGTCTGGATTAGTGTCCACCTATCAGTATAATTAATTGGCTCAAAAACTAAGTGGTTAGCTTCGTGTCCACCCACCGAGAGGTGGTATTGTTTTGGACACGGGTGGGGACAAGGGGCTCAAGCGCCATCTCCCTTAGCATGAGGTTTACTCGGTGGAAAGGGGGGCTTGAGCGTCATTTTACACGATCAGTGATGTCAGGTCTTGTGGTCAGGTGCAAGGTCTCTTATGAATAGAACATTTCATTACTACAGTGTTCTCATGGCCTTGTCTTTATACTATGTTGCGAGTTAGGGGAAATTCAGCAGTTCCTGGGTAGTCATGTCTTTATGGAAAATACAGTCTTTGTCTATTATGTTAGTTGTGCTGGGAAATTCTGTCATGTAATGTAGTTTTGAAATGGAGAAGTCAGGTTATGAGGACAAAATGGAGGATTTGTCACAGTATCAGGTTAAAACGGAGTTAGTGCATTAATTCAATACAAGTTCAATAAAGATTTTTAATAATTCTACATCAGTCCCCCCTATGAAATGTTAGATTCTAAGAGATAAAACTTTATTTGTTAATACCAGAAGACGTGTTAGCCCAAAGGCACAGAAACCCCGTGGCCGCTAGCTAGGTGTTAATGCAAAGTGCAAGTCTGTCCCTAATTCTGACCCTAATAGGCTAACTCATCCGTCAGCATGGCTCTCGAACACTTCACACCCATGGGTGGCCCATGGCGGCTTGCCCACCACTTCTCCACACGGGGCCTTTACCATTCACTGACAGATGCTGTCCCTAAGATGGTCCCTTCCTAGAACTCTCGCACTTTATCATCAAAAGGGATAGATTGCAGCGGCAAACAGGGTGAGTTGAGATCCTGGAAATCTTGGTCATCAACTTCAAGATGTGTGAAAGTAGGTGCCGCTTGGTCAACAGTCTTCGTGAGGGATTTTCTCAGACAAGGGAAGACACAACAAAAGAGAAGAGCAAAGATAAAAAGAAAAATTAGTATTGCCATACCAATATGCATTAAAGCCTTTTGCCAACCCGTCATCCAACCAAACCATCTGTCCCAGGGATCTTTTACCCCAGAATTCCTTTTCAACTCTTCAGAGAGGTCATTTAATTTTGCTATGGCTAACGTAACTTTACCATTAGGGCCTGTGTTTTCTGGGATGTAAGTACAACATGTCATGGTGTCGGGCAAAATTTTACATACCCCTCCTTTTTCGGCTAGGATCATATCTAGGGCCATTCTATTCTGGAAGGCCATTTGGGATGTGGCCTGCAACTGTTCGGCTAATCCCTGGAGGGCATCTCTGGTGTAATTAACAAAACGTTGTTGGTTGTAATAAATGTAATTCATCCAATTTAAATTCTTGTTTGCGGTAACTATGGTAAAAAGTGATTCGAACCCTGCAGCAACTTCATCTCTTGCTTTAAACTCATTGGGTACCCCCCTAGGCACCCCAATGGCATCAATGTAAATGTGAGGATCAAAACTTCCTTTTACTGGGGCTTCACGCTCAACCTTAGTGTGGCTGGACTCATGGGTGTTGAGGTGTGTGTCAGAGATAATGTGTATGGGCATAATGGCCTTAGTCAAAGTACACTCCCCCCACCATTCCGTGTCCATTCTGGATCTTAGCCGTAAATCCCCACACAACCAGTAAATGTCTCCTAATGACCTAGTGTGATGTTGCAGCAAGCGTACAGGAACAGTTCTGTATGTAGCACAATAACCTTTGGAAAAGTTACCCACAAATTTACCAATCCCATCGTACATGGCATAGCAAGTGTAATTACCTTTATATACGGTAATACCATCAGGGGGTTTGACATCTTTGGCTAGAAGAGGATACTCTGCTGTCCATGCTTGACATATGGACCTGTTAAAATTGTAGTGATAGGCAAAAAGACTCAAAACACAATTTTCTACATCTACTGGTAGGGTCAAAGGCACAGTGCCCAGATGGGGCCGGGCACCACCACACACATAGCATGCGGTTCTGTTATGTTTGTTGGCATTATATTTCATCCATTCTAACCATAAGTTAACATCATTAAAACCTGTTTCAGCGGCCATAGTATCTTCAAAGGTGGGGTTAGCAATGGCCATCATGTCCTTGAAGGACTGGATGTGCGGTTTTAATGGGTTTGTGACCATATGAGTAGCTCCTTGCCACTCAGAAGAATTACACATATCTTTAAGGTAGAAATGCCCTAATTTATAGTAGGAACCCTTTTTCCAATACATTCCCAGTACATATCGGTCTGCATCTGTTGGACTTGGATGCTCAACATTCAGAATTAATTTCATTGGTGTGCCTCCTCCAAGCTTTCTCAGAGTCATTCTTTGAAGGAGGGACCTACCATGATCATCTACTTTAGATAAGGCACTTTTTGGCTTGTAACCCCAGGAAGGCCCGGCATTCCATCCCGCCGCCCCCCAATGGTCACAATTGTGCCCCCATTGTCTATCAACTACACAAACATATGGGTATTTTGCATGAGAGATATCTCTATAGATATTCTGGATTTGTGATGTAGTGAATGGGATTTTCTACGATGTCACAATAATCAAAGGTATAGGTAGCCACGCGGGTACATGATGAATTATACCAGAAGGTGTACCCACTAACATCTTTAGTGATGGCTACTTGCTGGGCCTTAATTAAACTAATTAAGGAGACAATGTACCAGAGGTACATGGTTGTGCGGTATCTGCTTCCTCTGGGGCAGGAGACTTCTTGCAGTGGGAAGCGTGGATCCAATGTGGCCTGCCGGCCAATTTGACGGAGGTTGCGGTAATCAGGAGAACTTGCAATGGCCCGTCAAATCTTGGTTCCAGGGTGTTTTTCCGCACAAACTTCTTGACCAGAACCCAATCTCCGGGAAGCAGGTTGTGGGTACCTGTGTCCAAATCAGGATCTGGAATTGAAGAGAAAACTTGGGCATGTATTTTGTTCAAGGCACTTGCAAGTTCAGTTACATAGTCTACTAAAACATCAGATTGAAGCTGTAACTGCTGCGGATAATAACAACCTAGTCTGGGTGCTGTCCCACATAGAATCTCATATGGGGATAACGAATGCTTCCCTCTAGGTGTGTGCCTAACGCTGAATAAAGCTATTGGCAGGCTTTCTGGCCAGGGCATCTTTGTTTCTTGTGACATTTTTAACATTCTGGCTTTTAGAGTGCCGTTCATGCGCTCTACTTTACCACTACTTTGTGGGTGGTAAGGGGTGTGAAAGGCTAGGGTCACCCCCAGAGCAGTCCAAATTTCTTTAGTCACTGTTGCTGTAAAGGCTGGACCCTGATCACTTTCAATGACTTCTGGAAGTCCGAATCTACATACAATGTCTGTAAGTAGGCGTCTTGCGGTTGTTTTTGCAGTGATATTGGCCACAGGGTAGGCTTCTGGCCAGCCTGAGAACATGTCCACTATTACTAGTGCATATTCATGAGGCCCACTCTTGGGCATTTGGATGTGATCAATTTGAATTCTCTGGAATGGGTACATGGGTTTTGCTAGGTGCTTTGCAGGCACCTTGATTGGTCTTCCTGGATTGCATTTTGCACAAATGACACAGGCCCTACAGAAGCTGTTAATCAATGTTGTGATTCCAGGTGCTTCATAATACTTTTGAATGAGGGCAGCCATTAGGTCTTTTGACAGATGTGCAGGTCCATGTGCCCATTGGACAACTGCTGGATATAAATTCTTTGGAAGGCAAAATTTAGAGTTGTTGTAATAAATTCCGTCCTTTAGGACGGCTCCTTTCTTCTTCCATTTCTGGATTTCTTCAGGGGTAATTGCAGCTTGCTGTTCTCGCAGAATTCTTAGGTCAGTAGGAAGAGTTTGCAAGGTAAAGATAGGAACTTCTTCTTCTTGACCGGACACTTCTTCATCCACTCCCTGCAAATCTCTGGCCGCTTGCTTAGCAGCCTGGTCAGCCAAATGGTTGCCCTTTGCTTCATCTGTATCCAACTTCCCATGTGCCTTAACTTTCAAAACGGCCACTTCTTCAGGGAGTAGGAGGGCATCCATTAGTTCCTTGATTGCAGAGCTGTGTTTGACTGGTGTACCGGCAGTGGTAAGAAATCCCCTTGTCTTCCAAATGAGGCCGAAGTCATGTGCCACACCCAGAGCATATCTTGAATCTGTATAGATGTTGGCACGCTTTCCTTCTGCAATTTTGCATGCTGAGGTCAGGGCTTGTAATATAGCTTCTTGCGCAGACATTGCTGGCGGTAAAGATGATGACTTGAGAACTTCCTCTGTTGTGGTTACGGCATATCCTGTGTGGTATCTTCCTTCTTCATCAGCATACCTTGAGCCGTCCACAAACAGGGTAAAATCCGGATTTGGTAATGGATTCTCATGCACAGTTGGTAAGTGCACTGTTTCCATTTTCATCTGTTCAAAACAGTCATGAGGAGTTTCTGGGTCATAGTCATTCACTATGACCAGGTCTTGAAATTCTTTTTCCAGGAAATGGCGTGGCCATGCTTCAAGAAGGTCAGTTGTTGTGTATTTGACTACGCCATTTTCTTGTAGCTGTGATTCATCCATGGCGGCCCATAATTTTGCCATAGGCCCAAGATCATTCCATGATTTTGTTTTCAACTTGGTAACAGGGATATGTGGAATAGCAGTATCCCAATGGCGGTACAGGTAATTGAGTTCTGGGGGCAGTTGGATCAGGACCATGCTTTTGCCTTCAGAGTCACAATAGAAATCTTGAGCAGTGAGCTTCACTTCAATCCAGTGGTAAAGCTCATCTTCGTAGCAAGGTTCAGGAGTAATGTTTGGCTTGTACCACATGGTACAGAAGGCATAATCCGGGCCTTCACAGAGAGGTGTCTTGTCTTTATAAAATGTTAAATGTGGATGCATTATTTTCTTGATACATCCACAGAGAAGGTAGATGTAGGTTTCATCCGTGACAAACCCATAGTAGATACCCCCCTCAGGGAGTGGAAGAAGAGTGGATGGGTTAAGAACTTGACATCTTTGTATAGAAATGTTGTCAGGCAGAAGAAGATGACATTGCAGACGCAAGTGTCTAGCAGGAGACACGTGCTTGAGCTGGACTTGGTTGTTAATGGCAGAGATGTCATGAGGGGCCAGAACAACCAGAGGGTGGCCAAGGACCAGGTCTGAAGTTCTTTCAATGAGTTCTCTTGCAGCCAAAAACGGCCCTAAGGCAGGAAGGGGTCCCTCTGGCCACAATGTCCAGTTGGCATGAGAAGTAACCAATAGGCCTCTGGCGGCCTCTTAAGTCATTAGTTTGGGTAAGAACTCCTGTAGCATGGCCTTGTCTTTCAGAAACAAATAATCTGAAAGGTTTGGTATAGTCTGGTAGGCCCAAGGCAGGAGCAGAAGCAATGGCACGTTTAAGAGATTTGAAATTGTCCAGAGCTTCATTGGTCAGGCAGAATGGGTCTGTCTTGAGTGCATCATAGAGAGGTTGCATAAACAGAGAGGCTTCTGGGATCCATGCTCTGCAGTAGGAAATGAGGCCTAAGAAGGCATGAAGAGATTTTGAAGTCCTTGGGGGTGGAATGTCCAGAACTGCTCTGACTCGGTCCCGAGTGAGATGTCTGGTACCTTAAGATAAGCAATGTCCAAGGAAAATAACTGAAGGTTGGCAGAACTGCAGCTTGAGAAGTGAAGCTTTGCATCCTTGTTCTGCCAAATAGCAAAGTAGACTAAGTGAACACTTTTCAGTAGTGGGTATATCATCTCCACAGAGCAGTAAATCATCCACATACTGGAGCAGAACAACTTCTGGGTGTTCAGCTTGCCATGGGTCAAGTATGGTACACATGGCCTTTGCAAATTGGCTTGGAGAATTTTGTGCTCCTTGGGGCATGACAGTCCATGTATACTGTTGCATTTCATGGGTGAAAGCAAACAAGTATTGACAGGAAGGATCCAGTAGAACACTGAAAAAGGCATTAGCTAGGTCAATGACTGTGAAGTACTTTGCAGATGGAGGGACTCCTGAGAGCAGAGTGTGAGGGTTTGGTACAAGAGGGGTGTCCAGAACAGTTGCTTCATTGACAGCACGGAGGTCCTGAACCATCCTGTACTTCTCTGGCTCACCTTTTGGAGTTTTCTTCTTCACAGGAAACAATGGAGTATTACATTCTGATTTGCATTTCACTAGAGCACCCTTCTCCAAGAGTGCTTTGATTTGGATAGAAATGGCTGCAGCCTGTGCTGGTTTTAGAGGATATTGTGGTTTTCTTGGTAACTTAGCTCCTGGAATAAGCTTTACCACCACAGGTGGGACATTTAGATGACCT
The DNA here is from genome assembly GCF_036172605.1 of Pelobates fuscus. NCBI lineage: Eukaryota > Metazoa > Chordata > Amphibia > Anura > Pelobatidae > Pelobates > Pelobates fuscus. The sequence goes on along the minus strand of NC_086321.1, from coordinate 199,811,462 downwards.
ATGTCCTCTGGGCCTGAGGACCATAATTTAGCAGGCACCTGTGTTTTCAGCACATCTGGGAAATTGGACCTTGGTTCTGCTGCTTCCCTACGGGGTTCTTCTAATTGCAGCATCAGAGGTAGGGAGCACAAGGCTGAGGTGTCTGAAACAGATAGAGGTGTAGACATTTCTACTTGTCCATCTGGAGTGAAGGTTATAGATGCCTGCAGGCGTGAGAGGACATCAGCGCCTAACAGGTTAATTGGGCATGTGGAGGATACTACAAAACGAGGGAAGCAGGCTTGTGCCAACTCGTAGTGGAGTTGTTAAAGGACTGTGTCTTGGCTGGCCATCCACTCCAACACAAGAGACATCAATATTTGACAAGAAAGATGGGTCTGGCAGGTCTTGTTCTCTTAGAACACTTCGGGCTGCACCTGTGTCAACAAGAAATGTGGTAGGTTGGCCTTCAATGGGTAAAGTCACTGTGGCAAGTGCCCCCCCCCCCTTTATCCCCTGTAGACACTGCCATGACAGGGGTTAGTGACACAGGTTTGCCAATTTCCTAATCATCTGGTTCCTCAACAATTGGAACCGTTTTCTCGGCCTTAGGGGCCGGGGCAGGTTTGGAAGGCTTTCTGGGCTCCCCTGGTTCCCTTCTAGGTTCTGGGCAATCACTTCTATAATGTCCTGTAGCTTTGCAATTAAAACAAGTTACATCCTCCAGTTTAGCACCCTTGGTGGCAGGGGATGCATATTGGCCCAGCATGGCCCACCACCTCAGCACAGATCTGCTCACGAGTGATGTTGATTACCCCTCCGGAGTAACTTTTTGCAACCAATTGAAAGACTGGGCTAAAGATAAGCTTGCAGATCAGGCTGCTGGCCTTACTGATGTTGTGCAGGACAAAGGTGAATCTATCTATCTATATCTAAGTGTATTTTGATATAAATATATATAAATGTATTAATATCAAAATACAATTAGAATAAGATTACATATATTTATATAATTTTGTAAAACTAATTTTTACAGTTTTTTATTTATTTTTTTGTAACGGATCCCCTATATTCCGGCTGAGTATATCAGTATAGAATCTCCCGACATCCAAGTATAGAAGAATTTGTAGTGATTATAACTCCCAATTCCCCCAAACATGTGCCAAGACTTCATGAAGGGGTAAAGCATTCTATTTAATGGAGGCCACAGCTGCCTTTTATGCAAGTCCCCAAGCAAGGTGTTTAGAGCGGTCACATGGCCCTTGGGAGTCCTAAATTGCAGAGAGGGACAGTCCACCTTTAGAAGAAGACTGATCGCCGGCAGGGGAACATCGGCAATCGGTAAGTACATGGGGAGGGAGAGGGAGTGAGGGAGGGTAGGGGGGTTACATTTTTAATTTAATAATTTAAAAAAAATTAAGTTAGTGTTAATATTTGTTTGTGTGTGAAAAAATTAAAAATAAACTAATTTGAACGCCAATTTTGGGGAATGCTTGTGACTAAGTGGCTACTAAAAAAGACTGAACATACCCCATTTGCAATACCTTGGGTTGTCTACTATTGCAAATGGTATGCCATCATGGGGGTAATTTTCATTCCTGAGCACAAATGTTAGTGTTTAAAAACAGTAAAATGTATCAAAACAATTATATCGTTCGTATAAGTGCCATCTGTGTGTGAAAAATGCAAAAGAATTCACTTTCACTGACATATCATCGTTGTAATACATTTTACTGTTTTGAAACACTAATATTTGTGTTCAGCGAAGTCTTCTGAGTAAAACAGTACCCCCCATGTACAGGTTTTATGGTGTCTTGGAAAGTTACAGGGTTAAATATAGTGCTAGCAAATTAAATTCCCTGGACTTTTGGCCTCGGTTGTCAGGCAGGTCCCGCAAATTGTAATTAATAAAATTACCTATTTATGTAAAATTATTACATAAATATATACGTAGAATTATATATATATATATATATATATATATATATGTATGCATATATATATATATATACACATGTATATATGTATATCATTTTTTTTTTAAATATTTTTATTTACATATGGGTATATGTATATAGTGATATATATGTATATACTTATGTATATAGATATATATTATTTTGTTCTACGTGTATTTTGATATCAATATATATGTATATTAATTTTAAAATACAGTTAGAACGAAATTATACATATATATATATATATATTTTTTTTAACGTATTTACATATTTATTTTATATTATATATAAATATATATAATGATAATTATATATTTAATCAATATTAATCAATAATGTGTGTGTGTATATATATATATATATATATATATATATATATATATGCATATAATTTTTTTATTATTATTTTTATTTATATATAGGTATATGTATATAGTGATATATATATATATATATATATATATATATATATATATATATATATATATATATATACTTAGAAAAGAGAAAAATAATACAGGCACTCTGGGTCTTCTAAAAATTTGTTGATTTATTGACTCACAATAAATCAACAAATTTTTAGAAGACCTAGAGTGCCGGTATTATTTTTCTATTTTCTATGTATTGTATTTTGACTGAGCACCAGGCAATATTTTCATAGTTGGAGTGCTGGAATATCCATTTTTTTTTTTATGTATATACTTATGTATATAGATATATATTATTGCGTTCTATGTGTATTTTGATATCAATATATATGTATATTAATTAAAAAATACAGTTAGAACGAAATTACACACCTATATATATATATATATATATATATATATATATATATATTTTACTTGTTTATTTTTTATAATTTTTTAATTTTTTAACGTATTTACATATTCATTTATTTTATATTATATATAAATATAATATAATGTTAATTATATATATAATCAATATCATTGTACGTGTACTTTGATATTAATATATATATATGTATATATATAAAATTATATATATAAATATTAAAATACACTTAGACAGTGTATGTGTATTTATGTATATGTGTGTATATGTGTATATATATATACTTAGATCATATATAATAAATATATATATATATATATATATATATATACATATATATATATATATATATAATATAAGTATGTATTATCTAATTTTACACTGTTTTAAACTTTTATTTTTATTTTTACAGGCTGCAGGGTGAGTACATGTCATTACAGGCACTCCCCCTGCTTGCAAGGACCTCGCAATCACATGGCACAGGGGGGCAAAAGAGGAAGGAGGAGTAATCCCTGGGCTCCCAGGTAAGTCCCCATACCGCGATCCCACGCCTGCGACCGGGTAAGTAGAAAGGACGGTTTTTGCGTTCTATGCCACCCTCCAGCGTTTAGAGCCGGTTGCCTAAGGGCGGCATAGAACGCCTGCCATCCTCAAGGGGGTTAATATATTATACATATATAATTTCATTCTAAGCGGATTTTGATATACAGGACCAATGGCGTTATGTATTTATTATGTATAATAATTATATTAATTATATTATTATAATACATACTTTAATTTAATTTTAAATATGTTCTACATATATAATATATGTGTAATACATTTAAAACATTTAATAATCATAATTTTTAAAACTTTTTTTCAGTTTTGGTGTACTGCCCGACAACCCAGTCATTCCCCCTGCAGAAAATTCAGCAGACAGCCACTGCAGCCATATGAGGGCTGGACTGGCAGCAGGGTTACTGTCTGGTTTGTTAGGTAGTTGTCCTGATGACTGGGATCAATTTGAAATGTGGGCGAAGTTGAGTATAATCAGCTGGGAGGGCTCACAATCTTTAGGGCGTACCATGCTACCATAACAGATTTTAAGACCACTTTGTGCAGGATAGCATGGTACGCCCGAACAACATTAGTGGGTTAAGCCAGTGTTCAATCCAAGAACATGATTTTTTTTTTTTTTTATCTAAACCAACGGATTTCAGTTTTAATAGTAACTTTGTGTGGAATTGAATCAAATGCCTTAGGCAAAACCAAATAGGCACCCCAATCTATATTTTTACAAACTTCTTCATAGAACGCAAATAAGTTAGTTTGGCATGACCTGTCTTTCATGAAATCCTGTTGATCCCTGATAATGATACTGTTTAAGTGAATTCTAAAATATTATCCCTTAACAGCCCTTTAAATAATTTCCCAAACAAAACTTTCAGGTCTGTAGTTTCTGGGTGAGTTTTTTAAACCTTTTAAAATATAGGCACCACATCTGCTTGTCTCCATACCTCTGGTACAATTCCTGAAAGAAAATCATTTTGAAAGATTAAGATTAGACTGTGCTTCTACCTGTTAATAGTTTCTGCCAGTCAATTTGTTGTACAGATGCCCTTATCCTGTTGGAATGAGCCTTTTATAATTAAGCATTTCTCAGCCAACAAAAAATGTTGTTGTTTTTTAATTTAATCTCAAGGGATACCATATTATGGTCACTATTTCTCAAGTGCTCCCTAACTCAAATGTTTGAAAATAGGTCAACATTATAAGTAATTAGATCCAAGCAAGCATCTATTCTAGCAAAATATACAAGGGGTGGACATACACTTCTCCCCAAAATGTTGGTCATTATCCCAACTCAGTGGCTAGAGGTCCCCAAGTCCCTAGTCACCTCCCTCCTGAAAAAAATACACTACCTTCCTCCCTCATCCTAATAATAGTGAAGGGAGCCCAATAAATCTAATAACCTCTGGAAAATATATATATATATATATATATATATATATATATACCATCAGATGTCTTCTTTCTTCTAAAGTCTTCAAACTCCAAACAAGACTCCCCAAAAAGCCATTATGTTGCTATTAAAATACAAAAGAACCAATTCGCAAAAACCCGACCAAAAAAAATTAAAAAGCATGCTGCAACAAAAGGTAAACCATGTTATATATAAGGGCTTCATCTGCTGCCCATGTGTGGCAGCTGAGGGTGACACTAAGTCCCCATTCAGTATCAAATTTGTAGCCTCCACCCTTGCCCACTAACGAGGGGTGGGGGAGACACTCGGTCCCACAATTTTATAGATAGCCTCTACCCATTAACCATGATTGGGGACAGGCAGTAAACATTAGGATGTCCTCCCCGTTTAAATTTTTTTTACAAAATTTAATAGCCCTCATTTGCTCGACACTGGTGTAGGCAAGAGGGTGGACAATAATTTACATCACCCACCCAATTCCAGTGGGACCAGGTCTACACTCTTTATTAAAAATGCCCCAAATTGATCCAATGACTTGCTAGCAATAATTTTCCAGTCAGTTTATAGCTACTTTGAGAATCCAATGGTTGCTCGCTGTTTAGTAGATATGCTCATACCTGCTACGGAGCATTTGTGGCATAAGGTCTGCAAACATACAAATTTTAATATACTTTTTTTTTATGTTAGGGCTGTCTAGCATATTCTGTCCAGCCCATATGTGGTTAACCATTGCACCGTAGAGAGTTTTTTAAAACTATTTGCCTTTATGCTGCAAGCCCAGATATTATTGTACAAATGCATTTTAGCTGATTTATCTCTGCACATGATCCTTTTTATTTATTTATGTTTCCTGCATATGTTATGTATTGTATCATCATTCACAGTATGCTAATTTCAGTCACTAAGTGTACATCCATGGAGAAGCACAGAATGTAATACCTTTTATAGAGAAACAATAGATTGACAGATCTGGTCAATAAGTGCATGTGTGCAGTATGCTCACAATGCTACTCTATGAGAAGTATTTGGACATAGATTATCCAACTCTCACTATAGGAGGATTGGGCTTCGGCGAATAGTCCTGATGCTGTAATGAAGGAAAGTTTAAGGGTCATTTTTACAAAGGAGCTGGCCACTATAGCTAAACTGATAAAGAAGCACATTGGATTAAAAAAGAAAAGAAGGGTGCGGAGTCGAACCGTCAAGCTGATTAGACGCATCCACCAGGATCTCCACATTGCAGGGACATATATACCTTATTTTGAGCACTGAAACACAGCTTTACCAGCCAGTAAGATGCGCAATAGCCGGCAACTACAACATGGGTCGAAAGACCAAAATACAGAAGCCGGATAGGTCGTGTGCAGTCCTGAATATCGTGGACCTCCTGCGGCATGCACACAGTGCCGCTGGGCCCATGATGGCCACCTACCCCGAGGCCTACTCTGAGTTATCGGATGACTTCTCCCTTGAGGGGATGGAGGACGACATCCCGGCCCTACAACCTGCTCAAACAAAACAGCCAAGCCCAGACAACTCACCTGTTTCTAGGGCTATCTTAAAACAGCTCCAGGTGGACCTCCACGAATATCCATGAGGATGTGACAAAACTCTGCACAGATTTGCAGGACCTGACAAGTTGATTGGGAGTTGTGGAGTCGACCCCCAGCAACAACACTCACTGAATTGCATCACTGCAATGGGAGGTCGAGGGTCTGCGATGGCAACAAGACAGCTACGAGAGGTGCCTTGCGGTGATGGATGATATGAGGTGCAAGAACAACCTGAAAATTTGAGGTATCTTGGAAGAAGTTCCGACAGCAGAGCTGCCGCATGTCCTGGGGCGCCTTCTGTTTGCTTTACTGTCCCAGAGACAAGCCAAACTGTGGGCTGGATGAATACTTCAGAATCCCCAAATCGTCCAAAGCCCCGGCAGTGGTACAAAGGGACCTGTGAAATTTCACAGCACCAAAGACAAGATGATAGGCAGCAATCAAAGATCAGTCATTTTACCAATTCGAAGCGCTGTCCCTCTCGTTCTACGCAGACCTCTCAGGTGGCATACTAGCATGGCGACGTTCCCTCCAACCATTCACTTCCCTCCTTAGGGAGCGGGGGACACAGTGCGGGGCGAAAACATGAAATCACTGTTCTACAAGGAGCAGTAGAGCTCCTGGCAGTTTTGGTCCTCCCATGGGACTCTCTGAACCGCCCAGGACACCGTGAAGCCACAAAGCCCACCCACGATTGGAATCCGGATTCAGGGATTGAATTTATCCCAGGACAATCTGCAAAGTCCTTCTATGCAGCGGTTACCAATTGAGCCCAAGGAGAGGCGGTAGTGTCCTTGCCTTAAATGGCTTTATGTAGTTTAACACGAAGATTTATCTCAATGCATCTGTTTATGTTGTGTGGTTCTATGCACCTAACTTTCCTTTTTTTCTTTTCTTAAATGCTCTGTATAACAAATCTCAGCCGACTGGTCTCCATACCAAAACAAAAACCCCATCCGCCTCATTGCGATTACAAAAGGCGGCAACATATAGCAAGCCATAATGGGGTGTTAATTAATCAATAAGGGTACACTCAAGCCCCAAGTGAATCAAATTCCATATCTATAATTCACTGACATCTCATAGCTTCTCCTACTATTGATGTATTTTATCTGACAGCATTGTAATCAACTTGTTCAACGGGGGAAAAAAATTCAAACCACTGTATGCTTTACATTTCATACAAAATGATTACATGTCTCCACTTCAGTCTGTGTTCAATCTCTGTTTAATTCCTATATGCTTTGTGAAAGTGCATCAGTGGATTGTACAAAAATAAAGAACCAAAACTGTAGTGTTCTTTAAAATAAATGTGTAAGAAATATTAAGAGTAAAGTTATAATCCTTCAGGCCATCTTATCTTCTAGATTATCAATTACATATGACCTTATCCTGTGTGCTTTTGACCGTTGTCCACTTTTTGTAATTTATTGAGGTTCGATTTAAACTCCAAAACAGTAATTCATTCTAATGGCCACTTATGTTAAATGTAAACTGCATTCTAATTTAGATTTTTGTGTATAAAACCGCAGAGGTTCTGCCATGGTATTAGACGTATCAGTTTGTCGTAAACCATTAAATATTTCTATTCAAAAGTTACCCTTAAAGGTTATAATTCAATGCATTACAAATAAATTTGTGACTCATACTAATCAACAATGTAAGGAGAAGAATACTGGTCACTATCAATCTTTCACAACGTTAATCTGTCACCACAAAAGATTAAGGTTCATTGTGGTCTTAGAGGAAAATGTGAGTAGACATTCACGGGGGAAAATAGAAACAGTTAAACATGCAGTGGAACCAAGGTTTACAAACACCTCGGTTAACATAATTTTCGGTTTACAAATGAAAATCCATTGGAAATATTTTTATTCGCAATACAAAGCTTTCCCCAGGATGCATTGCTCCTGGGAGGTTTATAGCACCGCCCCCTGCATGCTGGAGCCTGTGGGTAACACGTGGCGTTGAGTGTGGAGGTGTTGGAGTGGCTTTTGCATCGAGTTTTGGAGCATTCTGGAAATTGTTTGCAGTTGTTTTGGGACTTTTTGGTGCATTTCTCAAGCTGTGGAAAGGCTTTTACTGTGTGTTCTGCATTGTGGGTTGGTTTCCATACCAGCTAATTTTGACTTTTTTCTGACCTCCAGAACGGATTAATTGGTTTTCAATGCATTCCTATGGGAAACCACGTTACAGTTTACACATTTTTCGCAAAAAGAAACATCCCGGAGAACGCATTAAATTGGTAAACTGAGATCCCACTGTATATGTAATTTCTGAACCGATAAATGTAGCTATAATAATAGTAAATGGAAGTATATTGGAATATGAATGACAGGGTTCAAACCTGCATAGAAAAGTTAGTGGAATATATGTGGTCAATTGGATCTTATAGCTCTTTGAGCAGATGAATGACAAGGACTGGAAATAGAGAGAATTTAGAGAACTAGAGTATAGTCAATTAGTACAAATGAGAGTTTTGCAATGTAAGAATGCATATTATTGCTGGTTGATCAGAAATATAAGGTTTACTCATTTGGATGAAAGGAATTCAGTGAAAATGCTTTAATTGGTTCATGGTAAGTTGCAAATAAATATACAATTCTGGAAAATACAGTTATACAGGAGAAAGGTCAGCGCTAATATGACAGTACAATTCTTTGTACAATTATGGAAAATAGTCCATTCAAAAAGTAACTGATTTTGCAGTAGGCTAGCAGTTTAGTAACAAAATAAATATAAACAGGTTTAAATATTAATCTAGATGCAAGGAATTATTATTTGCATAATATAGTAAAATACATTTCTGCTATAGTTATAACTTGGGGCAGTACAGAAAGGAGCATAGTTCATTCCAGGTGATAAAAAAGATACATCTAGCTGATGAAGAAGCAAAGATACATTAAAACCCTATTATTAAATCTTAAAATATCAAGGAGTAATGACAATGTTTGACAATGGGGATTAGCAGAAAAAATATGTGAGGATCCAGAGAGAAGATTGTGGCTTGGCATGTTACGTGTAGATAAACAAGAAGCATTGGCTGTGCTCTTTTCAATGAGACAGTCATTGGGTTGAAATAGGAAAAATTTTATATAGAGGACCAGTTTAGTGCCAGCTAGTGAAGTTTAAAGATGGGTTCTATCCACGTAAGTGCATGGGATGTCATGCCCTGTTCTAAACCAGCTGCATCTCCTTTAATCATTGAAACGAGAATGGAAACTGAAGATATAATTCTGGCAGTCACATGTGTTTTTCTGCCATTCATTTATCCGTTGTTCTTGCAATGCCAATATAATTTATTATTATTAATTTTTTTAACAAAAACTGTTGCGGAACTGTCCCACCTGTATCTATATACCCGTCTCCACTGGACCAGATACTGTATGAGTGATTCAGAATAATATCTAATATGGTCGGTATGGCTCTAAACTTAGTTTGTTTTGGTCAACTATTTTCAAGATTGGACACAATTTAAAGGAACACTCTACTCTAAGTGCTGAACAACTTTAGCTTAATGAAGTAGCTTTGGTGTAGATCATGCCCTTGCAATATTCTGCTAAATTCTCTGCCAATTATGAATTACATAACAAAATTTCTTGTATGCAGCCTTAGCCACACCTTCTAATTTTCAATCAGATCTTAAATCACAGTGTGTTTACTTTAGAGGTTCTTACCTCCTGCTCTGTTAAATTAACTTTAATTATACACATGAGGTTGTTGCAGGCCAAATTTGCATAAGGTAGATGTCATAGTGCCAACTTAGATAGTCAAATGTTTTTACAGTATGTAAGGCAATCAGCATACCTGGTACCTGAGCCTTGAAAGCAAATTCCATAACTTTCAGGTGCAATTGTTTGCCTGTTTACCCTGCTCAAATCCTGACTATTCTTTCCATACCACATGAGAGAGCAGTGGGCTTTATCTGTTTGCTTGCAATTTAGCATAATGTTTGGTGTCAACATTCAACAAGGATATCAGTCTGAAATTATCACTGACAGTTGTGGATTTGCCAGGCTTAGGGAAGGTGCTTGTATGGGCTTTCAGCATTTGCCATGTCATCTGACCCAAAAAGAACAATCTGGCGAAATAAAGAGTGAGGTGTACTTTGCATAATAGTACAAGAAGAAGAAGTATTTTGGATATATATATTTTTTAAATATAGCTACCAGAAGTATTAATTTCTGGAAATATAGCTACCAGAAGTATTTGGAGTAATAGCAATGTTTAGTTTTCCTCATAATTTGGTATGTTATAGTAAACAGAAGATATTATTATTCCCATCTATTGAAAAGTATTTGAGCCATGACTCATAAGTGTTTTTTATATGCACCTTCTTTTACTAGAATGCTTTTTGGGCAAATGGGGAAAAGATAAGAACAGAGGAGGTATGTAATAGTAATAAAAATTCACAAAAAGTACAAGTGACTCATTATAATAGTAAATGTGTGCTTACTAATGCAATAAGTCTAAATGAGAAAAAGGAGGGACTAGAGGCAATAGCATACACTAAACTATATGACATAATAGGCATAGCAGAAACATGGTGGGATGAGACACATGGCTGGGCAATTAACTTAAATGGTTACACATTATTTAGATAGTGGGGTATGTTTGTATGTCAACCATTAGTTAAAGCCAAATATTAAGAAAGTGGAATTTTGAAAAGGTAAACGTAGAAGCTTTATGGATAGATATCTGCTTGGTGCAAACCACCTAATGTTAATAATAATAGTAGTGATATTGAATAAAGAAGAATATCTGTAATAAAAAATTGGGCAAGCTGTACTTTAATTATTGGAGATTTTAATTGTCCAGGCATAATTGGGATAGAGGAACTAGTAGTTCCACAAGGAAAATCAGGTTTTGGAACCTTTTAAATGACACCTTCATGTCACAACTGGTACAAGCATCAACTAGAAAAGACACCTGTCTGGATCTGGTTATTGTCAGGATTACAGAATGATCTAGCACGTAGAATTGTGTAACACAGAGGACTGATAGGTAACGTATTCCTAACCTTAGAATGGCCGGACTAACGTACCAAAGAATAGTCAGGAATAGCAGAGGTCAAGGGAAACAGAAAGAAACACTACAATAAGACAAAGCCCGGAGTCAGGGATGCCAGAAAAAAGGAAAGTCAAAAACAATGCCAAAGTCAAATAACCAGAATTACCAGAATCAATAACGCACTCTCGGACAACCACAAGGGAAACCACAACAGGGCACTGAGCAGGATAAGAAATGGGCCTAAATACCCCTCCTCTAGATCTGATAGGCTGTAACTGGCCTTTGACCCCAAAGGTAGTTATCAGGTTTCCATTTGCATGATTGCTGCTCAGCATTAACCCTTCTGTGGATTTGGTTGCTGCTCGGCACAACTTTTCCTGTGTGGACAGTAAATGCCATTAACCACATTTTTATAAGCGGATGAATACGTGACAGTTATAAAAAACAATGTTGATCTTTTGACAAACTTTCAAGTTGGGGATAACTTAGAAAATAGTAAATACAATGTGGTGTCTTTTGCAGGACCAGCTTGGAAAAGACATCTTATGTGGTCGAAATGTTGCTCTTCTTTTTGTTTCATTAAAACTGCCTACGGCTATTGCACCTTGAGAGCATAAATATAAAAGAAACATATTAAAACCAATGTGGCTTAGTGGAAAAGTAAATCAAGAAATAAAAAAAAGAAAAGACATTTAAAGCATCTAAGTAAGACAAATCAGAGGCATCCTATATCAGATATAAGGAAGCCAATAATACATGCAAAAATGCGATTAGATTGGGCTAAAGAGCAAAGAGAGCAAAACCAAATCCCCAAATTTGTTTTAAGTACATATATTCTAAAAAACAAAACATACGAGTGTAGGTACACGGAAAACAGAGATAGGTGTGTTTGTGAAACAGGAAAAGTCAGAATCTTTAAATAATAATTTTCATTCAGGGAGGAACATATAACAAGAGATATGCAAATGGTTGCTGCAAATAATTTGCAAACAAATTGTGACTGGATGACTTAAGATGCTGCAGCAACAAAAGTGCAGAAAAGCTCTGGGCCTTACAGTATTCACCCATGAGTACTTAAGGAGCTTAAGTGTGGAAATAAGTGAACCTCTATTTTTAAACTTTCAGGATTCTTCTCATTCAGGAATTGCACAGGAGGATTAGAGGAAGGTAGATGTGGTTCCTATATTCAAAAAGGGTTCAAAATATTTCACTGGAAATTATAGACCTGTGAACTTAACTGCCGTGGTTGGGAAAGTATTTAAATGGTTCTTAAGGGATAATATTCAGGAATACATTGGGAAGAACATTATTAACAGCAGATATCAGCATGGTTTTATGAGAGGTCATGTCACACTAACCTAATTGCATTCTATGAAGAAGTAAAGATGAGTATAGTTCAAGATGTTGCAGTGGATGTGATCTACTTGGATTTTGCCAAGGCGTTCGATACAGTTCCACACAAGTTAGTGTTCAAACTAATCCAGAAAAATATATACTGATAGTGTGGCTCAAGCAAATAGGAACACCAATACAGTAAATGCCTCCAAAAGGTAATTAAAAAGAACAAATGAGTTTTAGCTTTTATTCAGACAACTCTTAAACCAAAATATAAATAATATAGTGAAAACTGCACACACACACACACACACACAAACTAATGTGATAACACAAAACTTGACAGTGGATAATATTAGTGAGAATAGTAAAGTCTAGAATGACCATAGAATGTAGGGAACTTAAATTGCAAATGTTAAAGCTAACTACCTGCATATATATATAATGAGTATCTGCTAGAGCAAGGGGCAATTGTATCAAAGAACCTAAGGTGGATACAAAGTAGTGTTGCAAAAAACTAATATAAGAAAAGAGCTAAATGTTAAAAAAGGAATTGGACAAATGTAAAAACACCATGGAGATAGTATAATTTGTGGTTCTGTCCTGAGACCAGTGCTATCTAAAATATTTATAAAGGATCATGAAATAGGCATTGAAAGTCATGTTTCAGTGTTTGCAGATGACACAAAACTAAGTAGAGTAATATGGTGTCAGCAGGATTTCCTGCAGAAGGATTTAGATAGATTGGGAAACGCAAATGGCAGATGAAATTTAATGCACTTGGGGGGAAAAGAATGCGTGACGGACCGCCTGGCACCCCAACTGGGTACCTCCCCACTACAGCCCATTGTACCAACTACTGCTCCTTGCATGCCTGCACCTACAAATGCCCCTAATATCCCCTGCACCCACTACAATTTTTATTACTCTCTTGATGCACTACAGCCCCTATTATTCCCCTGCGAAAGCAGGTGATAATGGAAGTCCAGAGGTATTTGGGAGTTTCAGTGTTCGAAAATAGTTCCATTAACTCAACGACCAAACACTGCTGTTTGCGTTCGTGCAGACAAGATGTCCACCACCTTGTGGTCATTCATAGGGAATGCGGCCACGCAGACGAACACTTAGAACTGTGCGGTGGAAATTGCTACAAAGTGTCATTTAGGCTTAACAAACAAACACTACAGTCCCTATCTCCCTAAAAACCCACTAAAGCATCTATTATTCCTATAACCACTAAAGCCCATATTATCCCTCGCCCTCACTACATCCTACATCCGCCTGCACTCATTTCAGCCCCTAACCCTCCTCTACATCCCTGCAACTACTACTAAAATGATTTAGTGGTGGAAACTATTAGTGTGCCCCCCCTCCCCCCCTCTATGTATTGATCTGAGTGTCAGCACTGTAAATAAGCCTTGGGCATCCTTCACCCTGACTCCACTTCACCCGTTGTCCTTCCTTGCACCACTTTTGGTAGGTACTAACACCTGCATACCGAGAACACCTCACAATACTCATTTTGGAGATGCTCTGATGTTCCGACCGAGTCAGATAGCCATCACTATTTGGCAATTGTCAAAGTCAATCAAAGGCAATCTGCCAAATGACTTTGCAAAATAAACCAAAACTTAACACATAGCTAACGAAATTATATGCAAGTTAGTTGGCAGTGCAAGGGGCATATTCCAAGGCCTTGTAAGACTTTGGGCCTTGTTGAAATACCGCCTGTGGATTTAATTACACTAATCCAGAGGCAGTATTTTGTGGCTGCAGATTATTCTTGTGTGAGTGATATTCCAAAACTGGAATGGCCTGCATCCAACTTCTGGCTCATTATGCACCAGGAGTAACTCATCGGTCTTACGTTACAAATGATCTACACAATCTCCAATTTCATAGAGCAACCTATGGATATAATGCAGCAAAAATGCAGTGTAATTCTGCTTTAATAGTATTGCACAGATATAAAGATAGGTTTGCATCTTGAGTTCCATTATAGAGGAGGTGGTATGTGACGATGGTGAGGGAGCAGCACATCTTACTCTAAGTGATAGTGTCGTGCATAGAAGGCTCATCAATAAACTAAAATCTTGAAGTTTGGATTCAAATATTTTTGAATTGGTTTCAGTACATGGAGTATATTCAAAGCAAGGTCTTGTTACCAGTGGGGTACCTCAGGGGTACTTGGACCTATTATCTGTATATTTTTATTAGTGATATTGCAGAAGGTCTTCATGGTAAGGTATGTCTTTTTGCTGATAATACAAAGATATGTAACAGGGCTGATGTTCCAGGAGGGATAAGCCAAATGGCAAATGATTTAGGTAAACAGGAAAAATGGTCAGAGCTGTGGAAACTGACATTTAATGTGGATAAGTGCAAGATAATGCATCTTTGACGTAAACACCCAAAGGCAGAGTATAGAATATTTTATACAGTCCTAACCTCAACATCTGAGGAAAGAGGTAATTATTTCAGATGACTAAAATGTAGGCAGGCAATGTAATAGAGCAGCAGGAAATGCTAGCAGAATGTTTGGTTACATAGGGAGAGGAATTAGCAGTAGAAAGAGGAAAATGCTCATTCTATTGTACAGAGCACTGGTGAGACCTCACTTGGAGTATTGTACGCAGTACTGGAAACCGTATCTTCAGATGGATATTGATACTTTGGAGAGAGTTCAAAGAAGGGCTACAAAAGTTCATTGTTAACAGAATGGAGGTCAAACTCTCGGCCCGCGAACTGCATGCGGCCCACAATGAATATCTTTGCGGCCCGGCAAAGATATTCATTGCTCCAGTCACCTGGAGGTGGGGGGAGATGAATTGAAGTAGGCAGAGGAGGTCCAGAGGCTGACAGGCAGTCCAGGAGAGAATGGAGACGGGTGGAGGCAGTCCAGGAGAGAATGGAGGCGGACGGAGGCACACAGAGGTGCGCAATGTCAAGTCCTGATGTGACGTCTACAGGCTCCACCTTCAAGGAGTTTTGGCTGTGTCACATGTTGCGGACGGTGCCAGTGGGGGTATAGATGCAGGACACCGATTCACAAGGTGAATAAAGTATGAGTCTGGCTGCTAATATTGTTTGGGTTGGGGTTTTGAACAGGGGGGTTGGGTTTTGTACAGAGGGGCTGGGGTTTGTATAGGGGGTTGGGGTTTTGTACAGAGGGGCTGGGGTTTTGTACATGGGGCTGGGGTTTTGTACATGGGGCTAGGGTTTTGTACATGGGGCTGGGGTTTTGCACAGGTTGGCTGATGTTTTGTACAGGGGGTTCAGGTTTTGTACAGGGGGTTGGGGTTTTGCACAGGGGGTTGGGGTTTTGCACGGGGGGTTGGGGTTTTGCACGGGGGGTTGGAGTTTTGCACGGGGGCTGGGGTTTTGTACAGGGGGACTGGGGGTTTTGTATAGGGGGTTTCACAGGGGTTTGGAACAGGGGGTGCTAGGATTTTGTAGAGGGTGTTCTGGGATTTTGTAGAGGGGGCTGAGGTTTAGTAGAGGGGCGTGCTGGGGTTTAGTAGAAATTGAATGGGTGGGCAACAGGTTTTAAATGTGCTGGGGGCAGAGGGGTTATCAGTCACCCCCACCACTTTCAAGCCCAACAACCCAATAAAGCTCCATCCAGGCTCTATTAGACTCCATTAGAGTATTTAATAAAGATTGAAATGGACTAATAAATAATAATATGCTTTAATTCTAAAATAATATATATATATATATATATATATATAATATCCAAAAAATGGTGGCTGCACTCCTCGGGCTTTGTTTAAAATCTAACTAAGAATATAGGCAAACAACTCTGTGAGCTGCAATAGAGCAGTGTTTCTATTCCAAATGACTGCTCACTTGCTAACCTTGCCCCCGATCAATTCACTTTTTTATTGGAAATACTATTTTGTGAGTGTGGTAGATATAGAGGGCTTAATGATGCTTGGATCTTTACCTTCATTCTATTGTGGACTAATGTAATCTCATTTTACACCATTTTGCAGGATGACCTTCCTTTATAAAAATGAGCACTTCAGGTGACTGCATTCTACCATAGAACTGAGGAATTAGTCATGACAGGTAATGTCTGATGTTATGTGAATAACATGAACCTTAATGGAATAGTGTTGCATATTCAATATTTATGCACATATTGATTCCGACAACAATTTACTGTTTTAGTTTTTGCATTCCTGTCAGAAATTGTCCTAGATGTATCGAAAATATTTAGTTACGCCTTGTAAACACACCTCAATATAAACCATCTCTTCAGGCCTCGAGACTTTGGTTTCCAATGGGAACATAGTTTTGAAGTTCTCTACTGGTGGCTTTTAATCACATAAAGGAAATGTCATTCATTAGAGCTCCACGATCCTTGCCTTCGTGCAGACACAGATACAAGCAAAGCTTTAACTGTTATAGTTCAATAAGGTGCAGTGCATAACATATCCGTAACCTCATCTCCAGCTGCAGACAGCAGAGATAAAAGTCCTGGCATTTCAAAAGATAAAAGGGGACAGATTTGAATCCTCACAAGGATCAGCAATCACAGGAATGTCAATTTGACAGTTATTATTCATGCATTGGTAGAAGCTAGTTTTTTTTTAATGCAAGGTCCTAACTCGCTTGACCTGATTGTCCTTTTCTTTTTAATAACTGTAAGGCAGACTATTTTTTTTTTATTCAAGTATACTATTTTTTTTTTAAAAAGCATGGACTTTTTTTCAAAAACACATTCTTAGAAAATGTCTGCCTATTTTTTTACAGTTAACCTTTAATCATCAAATAGGTATTTTTCTTTTTTACCTTTCACTTTGAATGTCCCGTTTTTTTGTTTTTTTGTCCTTGATGTATGTGTACCATAAATATATGCATTACTAGGAAGTTCACCTAATTGTAACTTTTGCATGGTTAATGTGGAAGGGATTTTTATTTGGTGGGTATAAATACAAAATTTTGGAATCACTCTATAGTCTTAAAGTTCCATCATGGATAACATTACCTACATGTGGGAGAAAAACAGCAAAATTCACCATTAATTAAAGGGGTATTGTGACTTCCTATGCTTTTTATATTATATTTATTTATCCCTTATGTTTAATAAATACTTGCTAGGTGGAAAATTAATTGCAGGAACTTACACCTCTTGGAGCCTCTACCTTAACTCCTTATCCATCATTTTCATAAGCCCTGTGCTTTGTACCTAGCAATCACAGAAAAAAAGTACACATAAAAAACCTATGAAATGAAATAATGTTTATATTTCTCCTCATTTGCAATGTTTGCCCTGATTGTGCCTGGACTAAATTGGACTATCATTTGCCAAGTCTTTAATATAAATTTAAAATACAACAAAGCGACACATGAAAAAAAAAGTTAGAACAAGTTATAGGTCATATGTATGTGCAAAGAAATACAATTTTACTTTTAAACAAATGGTGGTCAGTTAAACAGTAGACACAAACAAATTTTAACAGTAAGTAAATCTATGCTAAAATAACATTAACTAGCTGGAGTGTACAAGCTGCATAACCAATAATACATTAACTCTGGAGTTAAGCAGTTCTATAGGAAATCATTATTACCATGAGAGAAAATCTGTGTACTAGATTGACATCACAAAAGCCGTATTGCATTATGTGCAGCCTTGTCTGTTGTGCTGAAAGGGCCAAATACATGAGACCTAATTATTCTACAGAGTGAGCCATCTTAGCTCTCTCACCCTTACCAGATACACTTTAGTGAGAGGGTTTAAGAAAACGTAATAACCTGTGCCCTGATTTCATGTATTATTATTATTACTATTATTATTGTTATTATTTATACAGCGCCGACAAATTCTGCAGCGCTTTACAGTGGGTGGACGAACAGACATGTAGTTGTAACCAGACAAGTTGAACACACAGGAACAGAGGGGTTGAGGGCCCTGCTCAATGATGCTAGAGGGAGTGGGGTAAAATGACACAAAAGGTAAGGCTAGTATTAGACTAATGACAGTTGCAAGAGAGGAATCAGTCGGGAGCTATTAACAGTTTAATTGATACGCTTTTATGAAGTGATTGCACGCCTGGAGATAGAGATCCCCATGTTTCTAATTACCAGCTATTTGCCTCATAGTTACACTATCCCCAACATAACCACTTACTGCTTAAGGACTCCCGTTTGCCTTACTCATGTTTAGTGTTGTGTCTATCCACCAGAAAGGACCCACTGGCTTCTCTCTATTGCTGAATACCACGTGCATAGTAGTATGGGCTAAATATACAGGGGGAATGGAATACAGACATCTACACACAATGGGCAGTAGTGAGGCAAAAATGAAGTCAATTCAGTCTTTGGTGCTAATTTAATTACTGAGTTGTTTAAGCAAAAAAGCATTTTTTTTTAATAATAAAACAATAATATACAATGAGATTGTATATGTCAATTCCTTTTTTTCTGTTAAACTATAACCACTTCTTATTAGAAACATTCCAGACACACTATGTCTCATATTGTTTCATTAAAATCTAATTATTTTCACACAACACAGATTAGGAGACTGTTGCGTTATGGCAAATGTTTTATATATGTTTTATATACTGTGCCTCATTAACTTAATGTATTAACTGAAATTAGTTCATATAATTTTATATTATAGCATGAATATGGAAAATACCAACAGAGTTTACT
The DNA here is from genome assembly GCF_036172605.1 of Pelobates fuscus. Taxonomy (NCBI): domain Eukaryota; kingdom Metazoa; phylum Chordata; class Amphibia; order Anura; family Pelobatidae; genus Pelobates; species Pelobates fuscus. The sequence goes on along the minus strand of NC_086321.1, from coordinate 199,792,194 downwards.
AAAGTGAGGATTGTTAGTAATTCTAAGTGAACTCCAGCACACAGATTCAGAGGCTTTTCAGTCACACTGTGAGTATCTTCCAGGGAAAACAAGGAGAACTTGCAAAGGCTACTGTTCATAAGAACTGCAGCATTTGCAAGCACCTTTAAGATATATCCCCAATTAATACATATACGAATACAATACATGCACATATTATTTGGGGGTATATCTACTACATAGTGATTTTTGTTTTATAAAAAAACTCTAAGACAACACAAAAAGCAGAAAATGTTAAACATATGAAAATTTTCAACACTATTTATGATAGGTTTCATAAATAGTGTGGAAAATTTTCATATGTTTAACATTTTCTGCTTTTTGTGTTGTCTTAGAGTTTTTTTATAAAACAAAAATCAAATAATCTTCATGCTGTTTTTACTCATTAACGAACATATATTTTATTCAGATCAAAATAAAAAATCTCACATTATTGTTTTATAATAAATTGTAAATTATATAATAGTGATAAACTCAAACATTTGCTTAGCAGAAGGCTACAAATTTATTTTTTATCATTACCAACATTATGATGGCTACATTTATTTAAGGCAGCAAATGTCTTCCTTCTTCCAAATGTTCATAAATCATCACATTTTATATCTAGTGTTATATTTTATAGAACCCTAAACAAACGCAGTTCAATAAAATACATTCCTTAATTAGAAAAAACAGATGGTGTTTATTAGACTATGAAATAATACTTATTCAAAAATAAGAAACTATGAGAGTATGGAGATCTCAATAGTTGAAAGAACTGTTACTTATAAACAGATTTCTACTAGTGGTGTTTATCAACTAGAATCCAACTTTTCAAAAGGCTTTATGAAACACAGAAAGATGGGTAAAAAAAGATGTATGGTTCATATGGGCTGCGTCAAGCTGGTTCGTGGGAAAGGAAGAGAGAGTTTATTTAATTTTCACATTTGCATTACACATTCACATTGGGAAATGCAGGCATTATCTAATGATGAGAGGGACAGCTGCTCCAGACTCCAAGCCTAATTTAGCTGTGAAACATACATTGGAACACAACATGTAATGCTAGAGGTTAAAAGTTGGAAAAGGAGGCTAAAAGCAAGAACAGGCATTTTTGACAGAAATCTGTTGTGTTTGACTTAGAGTAAGTAAAGGATTTATACAATAATAACTTATTATCAAATTCTAATTTATTGTAAAGAAGGATATGGTTGGTACAGATCATAGGATGCCACACTTTTGCCTATCAGCAGGATCATTTTTGGAAGATGTGTTCCAAGATCCAGTTTAAAATTTTAATATCCAACTTTTACATGAGGAAGTTCTTAGTCTTGGTCTGACTGTCAAATTGTTTATTTATCTGTATTTGACTTTGACTTTATATATACATAATTGACTTTCTCATGTCTCTTTTTGTGTGCGCATTCCTCATTTTTGGGCCCTTACTAAGTTCTACTTAGTTGTTTCTATAACTGCACTCATCTTGACAAATATCTCAGATCCCTCCTGGAATCTGCTGAAGCAACTCTCCAAACTTGTGTGTGTTTAGGGTGGGTGTAGAGATGATTGACAGGGAGCCATAGGAGAGGCGACCAGTTGCAGGATAAAGATTTGTCATTTTCTAACTGTTATTTTAGATTTCATTCCTAACACATACATATTTGTTAAATATAGGAAATATATAAACATTATATATTAAAAATCATGGGAAGTTGTGGTTCTCCTTTAAACATATAACACAGTGAGTGAGAAAATACATAGAAACACATTCTGGTCCATATTCTGTGCAGATGTTTCAATACTCAATCACAAACCACTTGGTTGTTCCGCGCAGCATATACGGTCCATGCTAACATTTTGCGCCTGAATACTATGTGTCGGATTGTCTCAGAGGCCTGCAACTTGTCTCAGAGGCCTGCACAGTCTGCATCTTGGGTCTTGTCTGGTGTGGTACTCAGTATCTAGGATGCTGCTAGGATTTGTGCCTCAGTGCTGTCTTTCAGTCCTGTTTTTTTTTCCAACCCCTGGTCTGGATTTCATCTTATGAGACACATCCACTATCTGCCAGTGGTACATCCCATGGAGATGTTGGTCTTGCCATGTAAACCTCTCCGTTTCTATTATCTATCTATCTAAACATATTATACTGTCAAAAATCACATCTTATTTCAAAATCATGGGATTTAGTCCAATAACAAGGAGATCCACAAACATGCACGTTGTTTATACCATTTATTGTTGTGCAATCAATTAATTCCAATAAATTAATTGGTCATGCAAACTGTTGCAAACTGTTGCAAAAAAAAAAAAAAAAAAGAATATTTAATATATTTGATACACAAATATAAACCATGGCCCTGTACACAGTTGTCAGTAATGCTTGCCAAGGTGCAGTCTCCAGCCTCAGCAAAACAGGAAAATACGAAAGAGAGCATTCACTGGACTTTCAATCACCTTCCACTTTTATTTACCGTTCAGTTATGTTACATCTACGTTTAAGTCTCTCCAGGCTTTCATCAGGAAAACCGTTACCATGAACAACTAGAAAGAACCCTATAAATACCCATAGTGCAAAACAACATGTGCAAACAATTCCCACCCACCTAGACCAAAGCAATCCCCCAAGACTAACCAAGCCAATGTTTTAAAGGGACATCTCCCAATTTTGGACTACCGCTACCATCACCCTCATCCACACCAGTATAGTGCTAGAAATAATACCCTCGGACAGAATATTATCAGAATTTAACGTGTAATGGCTCTTTATATTAATGATGACCTACAAGTGTCCTAATAACAACCGTTAACAGCTGAGCGCCAAAAATAATTAGTATAAAAAACTAAAAACTAAAGGGATACCATAAAAGTCCAAAAGCAACATACATTTAAAAGACAATATCAAAATATACAATGCTTCATATGTAATGTATTCATGGAGAGGTGCAGAGTGCTAGTACATGCAGCCAGTAAAAGCAGAGCGCTGCAAATCGGTAGTCGAAAGGTTTGAGCAAGATAGACGGTGCTAAAAGGTGGATTACCACTCCAATCATGCTCATTTAGCTAAGTGTGAGAATGAAATACAAGTGCAGGTACCAGATAAAATGTAATGCCAATAATATGAACAAAAAAGTATAGTGTAATCCATCACCGTTTCACAGTGAAGATGTAACCAATAAAGAAAGATTAGTGTTGAATCTGCAGGGACAGAGAACATCCTATAATCAGCAGTGCAAAACTCCTAAAACAAAGATAAACAAAATCAAAAAGTATCAAGTTTACAAATATAGTATCTTCTATAGCTGTAATGTAGCATGTGTCACCAAACGGAATAACCTAATAAAATCTAATAACACTGGGTTAAAAAATATCCACATATACTGCAGCACCAAAAAAATAAAATGTCACAGTACCTTATCGTGATATAGAAACAAAAACAGACTATAATGCATAAAATAAATGTTAAACCGGCACAACCGCACACCCTCAGTGTGCATGCACAAGAACAAGAAATGGAACAACACTGATTCCAACTGGTTATATTAACCCCAAAACAATATCATGATGGGGTATGTAGATTTGAAAATAATTCATTAGTCTATACCAGGCTTCCCCAAACTCCGGGCCCCAGAGGTTGCTGAACTACAACTCCCATGATTCTATGAATGAAATAGATAGGCTGATAATCATGGGAGTTGTAGTTCAGCAACATCTGAAGGGCTGGAGTTTGGGGAAGCCTGGTCTATACACTAAGGCCATCAAATTTTAAGTACTAGATGTATGGCCAGTATTAACTAAATAGTTGCAAAGTGCTGCTGGTAAATAATGTAATTTATATCCATCCATCTATATATTAAACATATAATATATTTGTGTAATATACAAAAAATTTGCCACTGTTAAATTCACTTAATCTTTAGAAACAATTAAAATAATGTGCATCTTGGAACTTAGAGTTTACATAAAATAGATGAGGGTGACAGAGAGATTTTGAGCACCTCAGAAAACTAATCTGTTGATCATAGGCTGCAGAGAATTCTTAATTGACTTTTTAAAATAAAATATGTTCTTGAACCTCGTATCCAAAAGATTCTACGATATCTTACAATGGGAAGGCATATTTTATGCAATTCATTGTTAGACGGTGTCCTGTACATTAAATCAAATTATATTCAGAAAATTCATTTCCAGTCTCGGGAGCTTGCAGTATTCAATGTCTCTGAAAAAAGACAATTATTATTGAGAGAAAAAGGTGACTTAATTTTTTTGTCTGTTGGCCTTTTGGAAGGATAATGAAATTTCATTTTTCTGTGCTTCAATAGATAGTCAACATTTAGAAGGGCAGATACTACTATGCATTGTCCACCTTGTGTGCTTCTATCGAAATGGTAGGAAAAGGAAAGAGAATTTTTATTTTTTCTAAAAAGAGAAAGTTATTCAGTCACTGTAGCAGAAGTTATCCTCCAGTGAACCAAATCCTCACAAAAGTCACAGAATTGTATAAAATACTGAAACATGAAAAGGCCAATGGATCCATCATTCTGTTTCGATGTATTTTCTCACTCACTGTGTTATATGTTTAAAGGAGAACCTCCACTTCCCATGATTTTTAATATATAATGTTTATGTATTTCCTATATTTAACAAATATGTATGTGTTAGGAATGAAATCTAAAATAACAGTTAGAAAATGACAAATCTTTATCCTGCAACTGGGCGCCTCTCTTATGCCTCTCTGTCAATCATCTCTATTTTGCACTTGGCAGTTAGCATAACAAAGCATAGTAAAAGTGTAGAAATTGAACAATGTGTCTGTCTCTCCACTTCATTTTAAATGCATGCCCTTGCTCTGCCAGAACTGATTGGACTGTGAAGTTATTTCCAAAATCTTAAATTTGTATCTTTAAATTTCTGTATATGTACTAGACATGTGCATTCGTTTTTGTACAAATACGATTGAGACCTAATGTCCCCCCCCGGGTCCCCACCCATGACCAGTGAGTGGGGACCTTAAACAATTAAATAATGGGGGGGACCTAATGTCTCCCCCAGGCCCCCACACATGAGCGGCCGGTGGAGACCATAAATAATAAAGTGACTAGTGGGCCCCTAGACACCCCCCCCCCCCCCCCCCCCCCGCAATAAAAATATTTTTTTCTGAATTCCGTACGAAAAACGAATGGTTTATGGACGAAATGCGGTATTGATGAATAAAATTTGTATTTCACTGGTGCACATGTCTAATATGTACATTTTAGCACCATTTTCCTGAATCATATTGCATTCATTATTTAATTATTATTATAATTATTAGCATTTATATAGTACCAAAATATTCTGCAGAGCTTTACAATTATTAAATGTAAAGCTAGAGGCTAGAGGTGAAAAGGGCCCTGCTCAAATGAGCTTGCAATCTATGAGGAAGGGGTAAAGACACACAAGAGAAATAACAGTGTGTCAGAGAGGGTAGAGATTGATGCATAATATGCCTATGCTGAAATAAGCTAGTAAATGCAGTGTGTAGAAGAATCCATCATTCACTGATACAAACCGTAACTGTTTTGTTATAATGAAACGCATGGTGGAACGCAAGAACCACCATGCAAGTACAAAGACTCTGTATAACGCATGTGGAACACACGTTTGATGCCGCGAATGGAATGCGATGACGTCACACATCCAAAACTAGGAAGCAATCGCAACCCGATCGCGAGCAGCTGAAAGTAAGCCGAGGAACATATGGAGCATACTTGTGGACTGATTGTGGGGTGTATTTAGGGGTAGGGAGGGGGATGGTTTTATTCATTGTATACCTGTTTCACCATTTGAAAAGAAGTCCCTGAGGAAGTCCCTGATTGGGAGGAAACACGTTGGACAGATTTATGGACAGATTTTACTTGTATTTTATGCTAATTGATCCTTACCTCTGTGTAAGTAATAAATTACTTTTTTACTCTATCTATATTTTCCTACATCTCATTTTGGATGCACTTTGTTTTATATATCACGGAGAGCTGCAGAGCCAGTGATTACAAGCAAGAAACTGCCTGAGATCTCCATTGATTTCTGAATGCCCTGTTTTATCAATTAAAGTGTGAGTGACCCATTGGCACAAAACACCATTTTATGAGTGTTGTACATGTTGCACTATGTTGTTCTCTATCTCCCTATAGTTGGTTTGACTCTATTCTTTGTATCCTTTTAACAAAAAAAAACAAGAAAGACTACCACCACAAAACAATCAGCATGGATGTAATTTTTATTAGTAGCATAAAATGTTTGTCACAAAATCAGTTAAATGGAACAGAACATTAACATATTTTTTATTTAAGGTAAACTGGCTACATGACGTAATTAAAGTGATATTATTAAAGATGTTAGTCTCTTATTAGTTCTACTCTGACCTGTTATTGGTGAGGGAATCTGTTAGTCATTAAACTGTGCCATTTAATTATGGGTCTCATACAGAAATGAAAAGGCTGTAGTTTTATTACATTTGTTGCTGCTCTGTTATTGGCTGATGTTATTCACAGCCGCTGCCATTCATTCGGTTTTACTCGCAGTATGTCTACAGAGGAACTGGGGTGATGAAAAGTCTCCTTGGCTCTCTCTTACGGAATTATTATCAGGAGAGGGATGAATTGAAATGAAGGGCAGCTAAATAGCAGCTGCTGCCTGAATGTATAACTCCCACTAATCTCATGCATGTGCCAGTTAAACCTTGCATTAACGAGAATAATGCACAGAGGATGTCAGCGAACATGCAGTGCTGGGTTTCAAAATGTGATTTGCCCTTTGAAATAACAAGCAGATATTGTACTGTCAGAAATTCAAGGTTATTTCACAATCATGTGACTGTGCAATAACAAGCAGATGCATAAAAATGCTCGTTGAGTATACTGTTTACTGTTGTGCATTCAATTAATTCTAGTTAACGCCTTCTAATTTGTATTCCCATGTTGTAAATATCACATTGTGCAATCAAAACAATGTTGAAAAGTGTGAAAGGCACTGTGCAAATTGGGTTCCATCAGTCTCGGGTAGCAAAAGAACATCCATACCATGTCCTGCCATGAGATAAATGGGAGTCACACTCACATGTAGAAGCTTTTCTTTGCAGTCTCTCCTATGTTACAGATATGCATGCCAAGAGAGCTGCTGGGGCAAAAAATATAGTGTGTCTCTTTCTTCACTAATTTCATCATGTGAAGTTTTGCTGAGAATGAATCTAAATTCACTAATACACTAAAAAAATATTTTGATAGACAACATTAATTATCCAGTAATTTTACCTCCAAACATTTATATCAACCTCATGATTAAGGATTCCAGTAACAGCATGTACATCCAGGTATCTCCATGACTGCAGGGAGTGCATTTATTATTTGTGGTCCTCCACATTGGCGATTAAGGATAGGAATAGCAATCAAACTGTCTCCATGATTGCTTGCACAGGGAGACCTCGAAAAAAGACTATTTATTTTTTGTAAAATATTTTAATGACTGCTGTACAGGGTATGATGCTATGACTTATCCATTTCACAACAAACACTGTTAGGTAGCTGGCATCAAGATACATAAAAATATAGTCCAATCCTATCACTCATGGTGAGGCCAGCTTTTTAATAGTGCTTGAATAAGTGGCAGCATATGAATATTTTTTTTTAAAGAACGAAATATTGTTCAGTATATAACAATGACCTTTTGTGAGCCGACATGTGGCTATTTTGTTTCTAATTCTGATATGTCACACTACTTACTTAGAATGCTGTTGGCTATTCTCATAGCTTCCCTTCATGCCTTACCTCTTGTTCTGTCAAATTGAATTGTAACTCCATGCTATTTTTCCTTGGTTCTCATTATTTTGATATTTGCCCTTGAAATTCTTTGGCAATGTTGTACAAAAAAATTAAGGAATGAGTTTGTACAACTTTGCTATTTCAGACATGAAAGTGTAGATCTTTTAAAACCGGCTTCTTGTGATCTTTGGGTACCTAATGAGATGAAAGTCAAAAATATCTTAGCACATAAAAAATCTTTTAATAACACTGTTTATTAATAGTCCTAAATTATTTGATATGATATTTTCTGTGGGGGTTGTTAATCAGTACTTTCAATTCGATGACTTACTTAAAATCTATAAACACTCTAAACAACATACAACACTAGCAGGTCAGCATATTATAGATACATTTTATTGTTGTGATTTCAAAACTGATGGCAAAAGCAAGTATACTTACTAAACTTGTGCACAGTATTCAATTTTGTTTGGGGCATCCAATACTTTTCAATGTGATAGTTTGACATTGTCCATGGGTCAATTCAGGGAAATATTTGGACATGTCAAAAAGGAAGCCTATCAGGGTCCAGCAATAACAAAATGGCTATAGTATTGTGTAGCCTGCTGGCCTGGCAATATAAGCCATTTGTTCTATGCGAATTCTGAGATATGGTGGGTGGGTCATCAGTATGTTTTATAATAATATCTTAAAAATTAAATAATATGCAATTAGAAAGATATATGATTAGAAAGATAATTTTGTGCTGCAGAATGTAATGCAACACACTTTATTTTTTTACCATGGTAACGCTGAAAAAAGCACAATAAAGCATATTTTAGATCTTCTCATCATTAAACCTTCTGCCGCAATTACAGCCTTACAATGGTATCTGATTGATGTAACCAAGCATTTTAATTCATCCGATGTTATAATGTAAAACCAAGATTGTATGATATCACTACAATAAAAAGGTTTGGGAAACATTACAACTAGCAGCACCATCACATTTAAAATTCTATTTAGGATTTAATTTTTTTAATTTTTTAATGTATTTACAGGATGAGGAGTTGCAGTAGTTGTGGACTTGTTGCTTGTCCTAGTCCTTTCTCTTCTGCTTCTTCTCTCAGTAATATAGACTCTTCTTTTACTAATGTTGGTTTGTACTTTGCCTTTTTTAAAGGGACTGAACGTTACCCGAACTTTGTTTTGTCACAATAAATGTACCACTTGCCTCTGTGGCAGTGGATGCTGTTGCAACACTACACCATATATATTTTTATTTTTAATATTATTGCACTATATATTTATTATTATTAATTATTTTAAATACACAAAGTGTCAATTCATTCTTGTTTTAGTATATGCTGTTGGAACACTTGCCTGTACGGTAGCACTTTATTAATGATTATTGCTAATGGAAATTCTGATGGTGTTGGTACAGGTGATGTTGTGGTGGTGGTATTGGTGATGGATGTGGCTCTGGAGTTAGTGTTGGTGTTTGCGATGGTAAAAATGACAGTGAGTAAGCTCCTTATGCCAGTAGTAGCAGGCACAGCTGATGACACAACTGTCTCCGTTGGATAAGGCTATGGTTAAAGGGACAATAAAGTCAACAGAACAAGTACAGCTTAATGTAGTTGTTCTGGTGAGTATAATAGATCCCTTCAGGCATTTTCATGTTAACACTGCCCCTAGGGACACCTCCAAGTGGCCACTCCTCAGATGGCCACTGGAGGGGCTTTGTGGCTCAGGGCTGCACAGTAAGCATCCCGGTCGTTCAGCGTCCCCATGCTCTGCATAGAGACGCTGAATTTTCCTCTATGGGAAAGCATTAGATTGGCCAAAGATCGTCCATTTTGATGATGTCACAAGGGGGGGCAGAGCCAATGCCGGCGGAACCGCACGTCACTGGAAATAAGTTGAGTTTTAAACTTTTATAGTGGGGCAAGCCATCTAAATGGTCGTTTTAGCACTATAGGGTCAAGAATACATGTTTGTGTTCCTGACCCTATAGTGATACACAGTACCATGGGATTAGTAGTTCGGCAATTTGCCGAACTACTAATCCCATGGTACTGTGTATGGCGATATGTCACTTCCGGGTGACGTAATTGTACCTATGTGAAAGAGGACAATATGAACTACATGCCCCATAAGACATTAGGAGCCACGTCACTTCCGTGTTGCGTTCAACACAAACAGCGGGAGACTACATGTCCCAGCATGCCACGGAAGGATATGATGACGTCACTTCCGGGCGACGTGCGCGACCCGGAAGTAGGAAGCGAAAACACACCAGGACTAAATCTTATCAATCAGGAACACCTATATAAGCGGATTTTACCCAAACTCGGACTTGATACTTCTGGGCGAAACGCGTTAAGTAGTAATAATTTGTTTTATTATATACATATTTTATATTCAAATAAAGTTATAGTTTTTACTATTTTATTTGCTGTTCCTGATTTTCCTGAATCCTGATATATCCTGATGTATATCCGTTGGTGGGGATTATACCACCGTATGCTGTACATACTAGAGCAAGATATTTGCTCTGAAATCTGTAAGTAGGATATTTTTCCTTTTCTTACCAACACTGTTTTCAAAACATACTATACTATTGGATCGTATCTCTATTTTTTCCATATACTACTGTGGAGGATTGGACCGTGCACTGCATCACCACTTGATATCCTGAGACGGGGATTGTACCGTCTAGGCGCTATACGGCAGAGCTCTGAGTAGCTCTGCAAAGTGTGAGTTAGTCTTTTATAAGTTTTTACTACTCCTACTTGCCTGATATACTGCACTATTATTGTTTTGTATTTTCTATTGAAGGTTCCATACATCTACTATTATAGAACATTTTGTATGTATACATCTTTATTATTATCACTTGTACTGTTTGGGCGCGGTTTACCACTTTTTTCCTTGATTGTTTCACTATTCTGAGTAGGCGCTGGGAATTCCTACTCGGTTCACTGCTGCCCACCTCTAGTTTATTTAGTGAGCGCCTATTCCTTTTGTTTTTTATATATATATATATATATATATATATATATATATATATATATATGATCTAAGTATATATATATATACACATATACACACACACACATGCACTGTCTAGGTGTATTTTACTATTAACATATATATAATTATATATATATATATATATATATGATCTAAGTATATATATATATTTTTTTACACTTATTTAACTTTAATTTATTTTATTTCCAGCCAGCAGGGGGACTACCTGTCATTACATGGCAATGCAGCAGGCGTACTATTACACTCTGCGGCGTTTAGAGCTGGTTAGAATAGGGCGTAATAGTACGCCCTCCGGTTTTAAGGGGTTAAAAAACAATACAGTGCACCCAGTATACAGCACACTCACTGCACAGTGCTCACACACTTGCACAGCACACACTAGACTGAACACACTCCCAGAAAAAAATGTTTTTTCTGCAAAGAGTTAACAAAAAAGAGCTCTCAAACTTAAAATCAGTAAATCAAACTTGTGCCACTGTGTCACTGTAGCCAGCAACTGCCAGTCTTACACACTAGGATCAATGGCCCAGACTATCTTCCATTAAAAGCTGGCGTAAGTTAGTGCACAGCTATAACCTAACAAGTCCCATCTCGCCTATATTAGATGGGCACGGTGCTCAGCCCAGAAACAATGGGGTCTGGAATCCAAAAATGCACAGAGAAAAAGGAAATTTGAAAGCACACTTGGAAAATGTATTTCTTAGTTGTGGTGCTGTCATAAAGACCACAATTTATACAAAATAAAGATTAAGAAACAGCGCACACAGAAACAAATACAGTTTTAAATTAAGTATCTTAGTAAACATATATGAGGATTCAGTTCTACCATATGGTCATATCGTGTTAAGCCCACCACTGTCACAGTAGCCCAATATCGGTGGGTCCTACACTCATTTTAACATGTGAGATAAACTGCTTCCTGCAACTCTCCTCAATTTATACTTTTCTGTGGTCACCTCCAAAGGGCACCTCTAGTGGATGGGTGGAGTGCTCAACCCAAAAGAAATCTGACCTGGATTCTAAATATACATAGAAAATATGTGAATTGGGGCACACATAGGGACATGTATTTCTCAGTAGTGGTACTGGTGTAAAGACCAAAATATAAAGAAAATACAAAACGCCGCTCTTTCATCTTTATCTGTTTCTAAATCTAATGTTTTTTCTGATGTGGAGCAAGCATTTTTGAGTTATCAAGAAATGACAAGTAAATTACAGATCAAACTATTTTGGTGTGAAATGAAAAGTTCCCTTAACGGTATTCAAAGTTTAGTGAATAAATCATCATGTCATTTAACTATTCATTTTATTATGTGTATCTTTATTAACATATTTTGTGAACATCAACAATAATGAAAACGAGGGGCATGTGAATAGAAGTAGTATAAATATATTTTAATAAACTAACATTGAATATAGCTACATTTATGCATTCATTTGAAGTAATTCTGAGCACGTCTGGAAACTGCCTCAACAGTAAATGGGTTGACATGGAGATGAAATGCAATATGCAGTGTAAGTGTCTAGAGTGGTTATTCAGATAAAGTTTACAAATTCATTTACTTCTGTGTGAAATTTCCACATGAATCTTTATTGCCTAAGCAATCCAGTGGGTTTGTGTAGGGTTCATTGCAATGCAGTACACCAAAGCTATTCCTGATTTTAGAGAAAAATACCTTCAAAGCTCAAGCTTCAGTGAGTTTGGATAACAATTTCAAATTCCAATTTGACAAGTTGAAACCTAGTGAGGCTTGGCTATTATGAAACATACTTGCAAACTTCCCAGCCTTAAAATCTAGACTCATAAACTTTAAGCGGTCTATAGGGACAAAACAAGCATCTCAACATTGCAAAAAAGGCACACTTTTCTTCCATGTTAAGTAACTTTTAATGCTCTTAGATAATGCTGATATATTTACATGTAAGATATATATCTATGATGTTTATGATAGTAAATGACCCTGTGTAGTAATTTTCTCTAAAATTACTTTTTATCTCACACAGGGAAACACTGTAGTTTACGGAGATTAGAGTGTACAGATATATTGTAACTTTGTCTTGCAACTTGTAATGACGATATTAAAATGACACTGTCATACCGAACTTACCTTTCCCCAATCGGTACCTCTTCTCTCCCCCTGTCAGGACCTGTTCTTTATTTCTTCCTGTCTGCTCTAGTTGTCTTTAAAACATAAGACAAAGTAGGGACTACTTTGTCTTATGGAGGTTTCCTACGCTTGACCAGTTTTGACCAGCGGAGGAGCAAAGTGTGCTTCATTTCCGGTGATCAAAGCAATTTTCGCACAATTCTCACCTTTGATCCGTGATCTTGCTATGCTTGCTGTCAGTATTCCCGAACATCCTGTAACTTAGACAGAACGCAGGCGAAACTACTGAATTTCGTCATAACAGAATGAGAACAGTTTGTTCATTTATGTTAGGATGCATTTCGGGACTTTATTCGGATCAGAATTTCATTCATATAAATGAAACTCCGATCCTCTTCGTGCCACGGCTGCATCTTTCAGCCGCCTACATGATAGCTCCCTAATTCCCATGGTATCAGGGAGCTATCAAAAGGCTGAAAGACCTAAATTGGTATTTCAGCCAAATTTACTAATACTAAGCAAAGATTACTTAGTGTTAGAAAATTCTGCCCCTACTCGCAATACCATGAGCCAACCAGTCCACACCTATTTTGTTCCCTTCCATTTCTCCTAAGTTACTATACTCAGTACCCTCTACACAAATCATAAAGAAAGAGCATATGAGCAGTAGTGTAGCAAAAAATATATATTTATTGATTTTTTTTCAAAACTGCCTAATGCATGGAGCTGCATTAGTTCAGTTAATCCACCCCTACATATATTAAAAAATAGATTAATGATTATAATAATATTGCTTATGTGCACTGGAAATGATCAAGTACCACTGAAATTTAGATAACTGTTTCTAAGCACTGTTCTCCACACTTAGCGGTTATGCCCAGGCATCTACCCTTTTTTGGAAATGGCGCACTCTAAGATCAAGGAGATCACAGGCTCAGACCTGCCTCTCCAGCCTCTCCCCATGCTCCTGCACCTCACACAAATGCCTCTGAAAACTTGCAATAACTCCTTGACTTAATAGAGTGGTTGGGTAAATGGTAGAATAGTCAGAAGGAAAGCCGAGGTCAAGAACAGGTGAGATATGGATAAATGAGATAACCAGTATGGATAAATGAGATAACCAGTCAAAGTCAAAGGATACCAGAGATCAGAATAAATGAGAGCACAGACAAAAGTCAAAAGCCAGAAATATGAGAAACAAGGAATGCACTTTTGGGCTGCTAGAACCACAACAGGGCAACTTGGAGTGGGAGAGGTGAGTATTCCTGTGTTAACCTTATTTCTTATTGGCCCATGTCATATTTGAGTTAAGTATGATTTGTTGGCGATATGACCCCTGTTTAGCATGGCACACGTCATTTTTGAGCACCACATTTGGTTTGGCAAATTGACTACTTTGAAACGAATGCAGTGTGGCGAACTCACCTTTAACTTCTGAAAGCAGCCGTCCATAAAGTACCGTTGCAGAGAATGTTGAAGGACACGGACAAGGAAAGGTAAGAGATCGCCGACATTTACTTACTGCAGTGAAGTTCCTGATCCCAGAGTAGAAGAGGTTTATAACATGGAATCGCTGACGCTGAGAGGTGCTCACAGACCTGGGCACCTTGGCTGAACTTTTTCTGTAGAAGAGGTTAAAGCCCTAGATTTCCCCCTCTTCCCCAACTCCATTTATTTTCTTCTTCCTTTTTCTTCCTTTCACTCATCTTATCTGCCTTATCTCTACCCTATATGCACTGATTATTTTGTCTTTCTACATATAAACAGCACACAGCCCACAGCTGTAATCTCATGTAGCCAGTGTTAGACCTCACTTATAACAGGCCTTCCAATTCCCGAATTATCTTGTTTGACATACAGGCTAAAAATGACAACTGTTTCCGTCCCTGAAACACATTTGCTAGATCTATGTATTAGTAAGATGTACTGTTTGGCTACTTCTGATTTAAGCTAATGAATGTTTTGTTCATTTATCTACGCTACTTGCATGTAGCTGTCAAGACATGCTATGCCTATCGTTAAAACGTAAAAATAAAGATTGTAAAAAAATAATAATCAAAAACATGTTTTTTTTTTAACAAGTAATCAGTTACATCCACTGTGTCTACACTGCTGCAATATTCTGCACTCAGCCATGATTCTGGTATCTGATTTTCTTTCTCTAAATATACTCTCTGTTATATTGAAACTATGCTGTGTTGTCAATGAGTATATCTTCTTGTCAGGGTTACTCACTAAACTTTGAATTGTGTGGAATTGAATGTTTATTCCAAATATTAGGCTGAAATAGATGAACTGCGAACATAGCTGGCATTGAATTTTTGATTTTTTTTTTTAAGTTTGGCCTTTGTGACCTAAAATTTGAAAATTCACTTTGAATTCACATTCATGTCCCAATATTTCACACTAGAGCATGGCCTTGATTTTTATCTATATCTGTCTCAATTTTAATCTAGCAAATTAACATAGCTGCCCAGTAAACATAACTCCCATTAATCTAGGCTAGTCATAAACACGTATGTCTCAATGTTGCTCCTTTGGTCTTATGATTTATTATGCTGTCTCTGGACTTAAATTATTACCCCATAATTTGCATTAATATATTTTCATAGTGATGTGTAGCACTAATTTAAAGAGATGTTCTAAGTGTAAAACCTGTTTGTGGTAGCATCAAGCATTAAACATATTGATTACAAATAATCTGCACATATCAATGTTTGTGTTTCTGCAAGTTAATTTCATAACTAAGGTCAAATCCATTAAATGCTTGAAGAAGGGCATGTTTGCATATTTAGTAATGGATTAATAACGTTTTGTGGTTTGGGAAGTTGACTTTACAATTAGGAGAAAGATTAAATCCATTAACTAGATTAGTATTGTATACACAATATCTTAAGGATCACTTGGACAAGTACTGCACCTATTTTTTTTATTATCTTCAACATGACAAGTATTTATTTAGTGGTATAATATCTTTCAAGGGACAGTTTTGGATCAATGATTGCAAACAAGCAGGTGGCAAGAGTTTCCTGAGTTCACACATAGTATACTGGTAGAAGTCTCATACATTGCATGCACTCGTGCTGATACACATACATTTTTCTTAGATTTTTGTTACATTTTATTGTGCTTTGCCTGTTTGTGGAAAGATAATGACTGTGAGATAAAGTGAGTCTGAGTGATTATGAAACAAAGAATTTTCATAATTATCAGTTATCAATTATCAATTATCAGTCCTGAGTAATCCAACAGCAGTAAAAATCCCTCAGCAAATTGACTTTCTTTTTGCAGATGAACCTACAGCAATCCACTACTTTTTCCCACTGAAAGCACAAGCAAACATTTAAAATGAAACAGATAGATAGATAGATTGCTGCAGTGTATTTATCTCACTTCATTTATTGATCATCGTAGATCCATATCCAAAGAGGTGAAACTCATTGTGATTTGAGATTGTAAAGTATTTTACTACTTATTTAAGGAATATCCATGAGAAGAGATTATACCGCTTCAAGCTTTGACTAAGAGCTGAATTGAAAGCTCTTTGTTTGTGAGTGTATTTTTATCTCCTTTTAATTTACTCTTTGGCTGTTTTATTGAACTGCACGATTGGATTTGCCTCTTCTTTTACATTTCATGTGAGTTGTGCATGTTGTGAAAGTGTCACTATATATACCGGTGTTCCTGAATGTGTTTATCTACTACATATCCCGTGACAAGGATTCTATTGTAATATATAGCTCCTTGTGTGTGAGTGCATTTTCTATTACCTTACAACTCACCTCTGTCATATACAAAATTACACGATTTTGCCATCCTTGTCATTTCATATCACAGAATCCACAAAAACTGGTGAACACAATATGACACCTGCTGCACTTCACCTTCCCTATCAAGAATTCTGCTATAAATCGAATCTGGAACTATTCTGTAAATACTATTTTACTACTTTTTATTATTGGTGTTGTTTAACATCTCTACACCAACATTTGGCTCAACCTGTTTTTTACCTCTACCTTTACTATACTCTCATGGATTGTTGGGTATCCAAGTTTCAATGTTTGCTGCCTATTGGAACTAACGTTGCAGCAAACAATTTTCATTTTCATATATAATAAAATGCTTGCACTGTGCTTGTTAGGAAATATCATAAAATAAACCAGAGAACAAAATTAGTATGGCAGGGCACAACCAAAACTGGTACTGATCCAGAACAGTTAGTGGGAATGCATTCATTCGCAAGTTAAAATATACCAGTGAACTATTATCAGCCTGTCTGACAGCTACAGTACTGCTTCTTTCATTGCCTGTTGCACTAGTGACCAGCAGAAATAACCAACTTATTAGACAGGACACCAGGAAATAGAAGCGTCTTACATGGAGATAAATATATCCTGAGGAAACAAAGAGAGTTTGTAGAGCAAAGCATTAACAGCACTGGCTAATGCCATTACTAGTCAGCTGCAAGTATGTGTAGGAGGCAGCACTGTGTCCATAGCTGCACATTAACTGACAAAATGGTGATGTACAACATTTCCTCACCAAGCCCTCAATATTGCCCAGAACTCTAAGCATCTACTTAGGTGGCTTTGTGGGTAATTTAGTCTTGCATGTGTTATGGTTATGTAATTCACCCTTTGCGAAGTGTCATTTGATATTTTAAACTAGACACTTCAGTTGATTAGAACAAGAAAAATTCACTTCAGCGGGATAGTATGTCATTTTTTTAATCTGAATTTAGAAGCACGGTTTCATTTATTTCACATAATTAAATCTATCCTGTAGAGTTTGATTGCATTAATCTTGTCTTTTATAGAGTGGCCTTAGAGGTTGCAAAGAATACCGATTGAAGGCTTGAGAATAAGAAACCTGAATTAATGACAATTTTGAATGATAAACATGCTGGATAATTTTTTAAATCAGGAAATTTTCATTTTGAATGTGACTTTAAGTAGACATCAGAACAGATAATTATAAGAGTAACTATTATAAAGACTTGCAGATTTGTTCCTGCCAAGTCAAACCGATGTATGGCGAAATTCGGGCATCCTAAAAATGGTTCTATTTTCAAAAGCTGAATTTATTCACTGTGCACAAGTCTTTTATTATAGAATAGTAATTTATAGTAACTCCTCACAGAAATCATATTTATTTATTTATTTATTAAGATTTCTAAATATTCAGGGGGTAATCAACAGAAAAAAACAATGAAATACCACACATCCATGACAGACTGGATAATGAAATCAACTACCAGACACCAAGGCCCCTTACATCAGTATCTTCAAAATATGGTGTATCTCACAAGTAACAGTGACATTTTAATTATCCACGGATAGTGTTGGTTCCCAAGAACGTAAAATGTCCAAAAAGCGCAGAGATCAGAAGCCCCTCGCACCTCATGTAAAGTTTGACAGGGACGGTGGCTAACCTCCATTTTGATGCATGCACTTTTCATGGCAATAAGCAGAGGGGTTACAATAATTTCAGTGGATAACAAAAAGAGCATGGGCAAGAAATGTGATGTTGTCATGATGGAACAGAAATGTCTTTATGGTGAAAGTGACAGGATTTAGTGAAATATTCAATATAAGGAGAAAAAAATGGTCAGAGTCAAAGAACAGCATACCAAGGTTATGTACCTGCAGGGAAGAGGTTATGAAAACTATTTTGACCTGAAGGAATACAGGGACAGGTGCAGTCTTAGATGAAGTAAAGACATTGAGATTGGTCTTTTTTGTAAGTGTTTCTGTAAAATCATTCTAAGATTTTAGCATTTTTTTTGTCCAGCCATTTTGTATTTCACAATATTATACCTTGCTGCAGGAAAATGTATCCTGTTAATACCCCTATTAATTTTAGATATAGCTGCTAGGTATTTCCAGTCAAAATCTTATGCATTGTTATCACCTAGAGGCAATGGTTAGACGCACACAATGTATGTTATCAGTAGTTACAGAGAGAGCTTCTGCTATATTATATCTTTATGCAGATACTGTGAAAATAGACTTTGTGGTAATTTAAAAAAATTTACCATACAAAATCAAACTTTTCAGCTGTCAATAAAAATATGTATTTTCATAATGCATTGTTAATCCTTAAACAGGGACGTTACTTGTGCAGCAAAATCCTGAAATGCAAAAATGTCATAAAACCTGTCAATGAGCGATGGTAGGTCAATCACTATTTAATTACATAAAGAAAAGCAAGGGCATGAGGTCATCATCTTGCTACCTTTACAAGTTTGGTCTGTTGATATAAAAAATCAGTAGAAAGTTTGTTTTCCCCTGTGCTTTAAGGCCTTAATTATAATATTATCAATACGTACTGAGACATTTTTTGTTAAGATAGTCTTTTACATATTTCTTTTAAAAAATCATACTTTTTTAGCGCTGCATAAATTATGCCATTTTTATGAGGCATATTCCCTCTAGTATAACTAACAAAGTCTTTTTCACAGTAAACAAACCCGGTCCCAAATCTCTGTATGAGCTTCTGAAGAACTTCTACATATTTATTATGTCTTCATACAAATGTCTCTTCCCTGGAGACAAAACTTCAATTTGTAGTATTTAGTTAAGGAAAGGAGGAATACTAAACATTCTATTTTGCACTCTTTCTAGCTTATTGGTACTTTTTTATATGTCTGCTTTAATAATATAAAAGTTTGACTTTGCAGATATTTCTTTCTACTAAATAGAAGACTGCCCTTCATTTGCTACATATATACTCTTTAACCCCTTCAGGACGGGTGACGGACGAGGTCCGTCATCCTGGGGATACCCTTAACGAAGGGTGACGGACCTTGTCCGTCACGCGGTAAAATTAACCCGTGATCGCGGCAATCGCGGGGTTAAGGGTGCTCCGGTCTGCCTCTGCATTAGAGGCAGATCAGGAGCAGTGGATCGGGCTGTCCCAGCACATGTGCCCGCTCTGACAGCATGTCAGAGCGAGCACATGTGCTGTGTATACTCACCTTCCGCCTCCCTGCACTTCCGGGTTCACTGTGAAGTGCAGGGAGACGAATCAGTGCTGATCTTGCCCCCTGGGTTAAAAAAATAAAGTTTTCATAAAATCCCACCCCGCTTTACTCATTTTAATAAAAAATTAACCCCTTCCCTGCCAATTGATCACTGACTACAGTGATCAATTGGCAGGGATTACATTTTACTGTCATCTGATTTTATTTTTTAACCCCTGAGGGTTAATTAATATTTTTTTTAACCCTCAGGGGTTCAATTTATTTAATTAATTAATTTAAATATTTTATAATTGAAGATTATGCTAGCGCTAGTGTACTTATAATCTTAATTTTAATAATGACAGGAGGCGAGTATTTTGCTTTACTCTCTTTACTAAAACTCCATAGCAGTAAAGAAAGTGAATAAACGTTTTAACCAATCAAAATGCAAATAGGGAGTATATTATTTCAGTCAACAGGCTCCTCCCCCTCTTTCGGAAGCGAACATCGGAACAGGGAAGAAAATAGTCATAAAGTCTGTAACGAACATCCGTAATGGAATCCAACGGGAATGATGAACTTCTTGGGTTGAGTAGGAAGAAAAAACAGGCACGAACCGGAGAACTTCCGATGCTTGGTCTTTATATGATGAGAAATATCGTTATGGTCATGCCGTAGATGTTCCAAATTCTTTCACACTTAAACTGAAAAGAGAATATGAGAAAGGTTAGGCACCGGTCTTGAAACTGTTTGTAGTCATGACAGTGATCCATCGGATTACATTGCAATAATTTAATTTGTATATTCAGTGTATAGACTACTAGTAGTTAAATAGGCTAATGACAACAGTGACTACCTTATGAACATAAGATTCAAGGAGTTATGAAGAAAAACAGAAGAATGAAGAAATGTAGAGAAGTATGATTAGAGTATGAATAGAGTAGTTCCCCTCCTCCCGGGTGGGAAGGGTGGGAAAATACTCGCCTCCTGTCATTATTAAAATTAAGATTATAAGTACACTAGCGCTAGCATAATCTTCAATTTTATCACATGACAGGAGGCTTCATATTTTGCATTTTTAACGCTGTAGAATCAGAGACATGGCAGCACTGGAATTCGGACGGAAATAGAAGGTGCGGAATGTAGATTCCCTAGACCAATCAGCGGAGCGTAGGATATCCATTAAGGAGGCACCCGCCATGAAGGCTGAGGATGCTGCTGCTCCGCGTACTGAGTGGGCTCCGAATGTAGTGTCCACACCGGCTAGCGATAGTAACCATCGAACCCATCTTGCTAGGGTGGTGTAAGTGATGGGGACATGTGGTCTGACGTATGATACTAGGAGTTGACCTGATGGTGTAGACCGAAGAGGTAGGGTGGTTTCCACGTACTGTTGTAGTGTGGAGACAACGCAGAGTTGCGGTTCTGTGGGGAAGAAAGGATAAAACACAGATGTGGAGTCCGTCTTAGTGCGGCGAGATATCCGGAATGTAACTCCTTCTGGAGAGATTGAGAAAGCGTCTATGTCCAGTGCTCGAATGTCTGACACTCTGCGGAAGGAGACCAGGCAGAGCAAGACTGTGAGTTTTGCTGATAATTGACGGAGGGAGAGTCTGTCGTTAGTTGGCCAGTCTTTCAGGAATCGGAGGATTACGTCGACGTCCCAGAATTGAGAGTATTTGGGCCCTGGGGGACGTTGTAATCGAATGCCTCTCAGGAGTCGGCATACAAGTGGTTCTTTGCCAACTGGAATCCCTTGTATGGGGACGTGGGCCGCTGAAATAGCTGAGCGAATTACATTAAGTGATCTGTAAGAACGTCCTAATGAGAAAAGGTGAGATAGGAAGTTCAAAATGGCTGAAACAGGGGCCGTAAATGGATCGAAGTTCCGTTCCAGACACCAAGTGGACCAGGAATTCCAGGCGGATAGATAGCATCTTCTGGTTCCGGGGGCCCATGAGTCCCATAGCAGTTCTTTAGCAGCCTGCGATAGTTCGCCGACTTGCCAGGAGCCCCTGAAAGCGTCCAAACCACCAGATGGAGATGGTTGTCTAGGATTAGTGGATGAGGGTTGCCTTTTGGATCTGTTAGAATGTATTGATGATGAGGTAGTAGAAGGGGATCGTGGCATGATAGAGCTAGGAGATCTGGGAACCATGGTTGTCCCCTCCATAGTGGAGTGATGAGTACTAGTGAGGTTTGCTGATTCTTCAGATAGTGTATGGTCCTCGCTATCATGGCGAAGGGAGGGAAGGCGTAGGCTCCTGTGATCGGCCAAGGTTGTAGGAATGCATCCACTGCTGCGCTCTCCGGGTCCGGGAGCCAGCTGAAGTATAATTTCGTTTGTCTGTTGTTGCGGGACGCAAACAGGTCCAAGTGGAGTGGACCTAGGCGTTCCGCAATGCAGCTGAAGATTTGTGGATCTAGTTTCCAGTCGCTGGTGTCCCGCCAGTGGCGTGAGAACCAATCCGCTGTGAGGTTTGTCTCTCCTGGGAGGTATTCCGCCGTGAGGGAGATGTTGCGGGGTAGGCAAAAGTCGAAAATTTATTTTGTTATTTCTGATAGGAGACGTGAGCGGGCTCCTCCTAGGCGGTTGATGTAACGGACTGCGGAAATGTTGTCCATCCGGAGTAGGATGCAACAGTCCGACTTGTCCTTTGCTAGGCTTCGGATCGCGAAAGACCCGGCTAGGAGTTCTAGGCAGTTTATATGTAAGTTGAGGTCTTGGGATGTCCAAGCACCTCCAGTCGATACATTTTCGCTCGTCGCTCCCCATCCCCAGAGGCTGGCGTCTGATTCTAATATCATGTCGGGAGCTTTCCCGAAGATGGCTCGGCCGTTCCATGCTTCCATGCTGTCCAGCCACCATCTGAGTTCGTCTCTGACTTCCTCTGTCATCGGGACCGGCTGATCGTATGAGGGGTTTTCCCTGAGAAAGGAAGCTTTGAGGCGTTGCATTGCCCTGTAGTGAAGTGGACCTGGAAATATAGCTTGAATGGAGGCCGAGAGAAGCCCTACGATGCGTGCAAGGGTGCGGAGTGGAATGGTGTGGGAGCGGATGGCCCTGCGTAATTCCTTGCGAATGGCTGAGATTTTTGCCGTCGGTAGCCGTAGAGTGCTGGAGGTGGAATCTATCTCGAATCCCAGAAATTGACCTGTTTGTGATGGGGAGATAGCTGATTTTTGAAAGTTCACTGTGAAGCCCAGGGATGATAGGAGATCCGTGGTGTAGCGTGTGTGTTGTATCAGTCTGAGTCTGTCTGAGCAGAACAGAAGGAGGTCGTCCAGGTATATAATGCAACGAATGCCTTGAGCTCGAAGATGTGCGACCACGGGTTTCAGCAGTTTGGTGAAACACCAAGGGGCCGAACTGAGGCCGAAGGGGAGGCACGTGAATTGCCAGGGACGGCCTTGCCAGTGGAAACGAAGGTATTGTCTGCAGGATTGATGGACGGGTACTGATAGATACGCGTCCTTGAGATCCAGTCTCGTGAACCAATCCTTGTCTTGTAGGAGGTCTCTTAAAAGATGTATGCCTTCCATCTTGAAATGGTTGTAAGTGACGTATTGGTTGAGTTGTCGTAGGTTTATGACTGGTCGTAGATCGCCCGTTTTCTTCTTGACTAAGAAGATGTTGCTGAAGAAACCTCGAGGTTCGGACGCGGGTTCTATCGCGCCTTTTGAGTATAGGGTTTGTAGTTCTTCGTTGATGAGAGATTTGTCTGTTCTTGAGCAGTTGATGGGACGTGGTATTTCCGTCTGTCGGGGTTGGTCTACGAAGTCTATGACGTAGCCTCGTACTGTCTGTAGGATCCATGCGTCCGCGGATATTGAGGTCCATTCCTGGAAGAAAAGAGATATGCGACCTGCTGTATGCATTGGAAGGGAAACATGAGTGAATTGGTTGCTTACCTGAGGAGAAACGTGCTCTGCCTCGAGTGCGTGGTCCGCGACCTCTGTCTGCGCCTCGTGTGTAGGAAGATGGTCGGTATCCCATCTCTGGGTAAAAGGGCTGTGGTCTTGTAGCTCTGGGGCCTGAGGGCCAGAAGCGGCTGGCAGCACGGCCCCTTTGGCGGCCAGCCCGTCCAAAAACACCCCTAGAGGGGTTTTGTCTAAAGACTCTTCTCATTGATGATTGAGCCTTGTTCAGGGATGTGTAGACGTTAACATGTCTGCTTAATTCTTTGAGAAATTGTTCTCCGAAAAGCTTGCCCTGTGCCATAGGACCTAACTCCTTGGTGCCCAACTCCACCAATTTCCTGTCAATGCGGAGAAGTGCTGCTTTGCGTCGCTCAGATGATAAGGCGACATTGGCATTACCCACAAAACAAAAGCACCTTTGTGCCCATTCCCGCACGTCATGCGCCCATTCGCGCACCATAGTAGGGTCAAATTGATCGGCTTTGGCTAGAGCATCATCAGCCAAGTACATAATTCTGGATAGTGGTCCCACCGAGTCCAGAAGTTTATCTTGAACCCCTCTAAACCCTTTTTCCACGCCTTTTCGTGGGTCACGGCCACCTCGTGACATAAAAGTTGTCATCACTTGGTCAAATTCTGGCGTGTCCGCCACGTGGTCGGGTAGAAAAGGCCTTGGGCATTCTGACCTCAAACGGTTGCGGACCGTTTTGTCCATGGGCTTTCGTAGCCAGAGGTGCATAAACCTCGCTAGGTGGTCAGGTGGTGTCCAATCGCTTGAGCGAGGGTGTCTAATTTTTCTTGGGTCAAAAAGTTTTTGTCCCAGTGGGTCAAGGATGGTGTCTTCATCCTCTTGCGGGTTTTCCGCATTATCTTGGTCTTGGGGTTCTCCCATGAATGTGTGTTGCGGAAAAAATGATTGGGATCCGGAGTCTGAACCCCAACCACCTTCATTGGAGTCTGAGTCGTCCGCTTGCCATTCATCTAAAATGGCCATGGGTTTAGTTTGGGACTGTTCTTCATCCGAAGAGTAGTCGTGTTGAGGATTCGTGATGGTGGCAGAAATGGGTTTAGCGCGTTTAGTGGGGTTTTTACTTTTATGTGAGTGGTCTTTTTCGCCGTTCCACTGGCGTTTGCCCGTGAGAGTTTCAGGGCTTTTGTGAGATTCTTGTGCATCAGAATCGGAGTCATGGCGGGATGGGTGGGCTTTAGATGGTTTCCTCTTGTCGGAGCCAGAGGCCATTATCTTGGAGAGGACTTTCTCCATTGAGGCAGAAACGGCCTCGTTCACCATATTTTGGAGATCTGTGGTTTGAGAGGTCTCCATGGTGTCTGGGTATATGATTGGCACAGGGCGTGGTAGAGGTCAGTCTGCTGTATTTTAGTCGATATAGACTGTAGTAATATCGCTATGCAATACCCCAGCAGGGTGCAATAACGTAAATTTTGTATAGTAGTACAATCGGGACCCCAGCAGGGTTATTAGAATAAATAATAATAATAATAAAACCGAGTACCCCAGCAGGGTCTAGACGGTATAGTAACTGGTCAGATGTAAGCCAGATAACCCCAGCAGGGTTGTAATAAAATGATACCCCAGCAGGGTATGAGTAGTGGTATGTTGGAGATTAAGCTCCAGCAGGATAGTAATCCGATTTATATAATCACCCCAGCAGGGTGTATAATGTCCAATGGGCTAGTAACAGGTGTGTAACCACTAGGCCCCAGCAGGGCAAATAGACCACTTGTTGGGATTTTAAATGTATTCTGGGCCTCACCCAGTATGACAGAGGTGGCCACAAAGCGACCTCCTTAGCAGCACAATATATAGGGCAGCACCCCAGTCAGGCACAGGTTAATACCTGATGTGCCTTTAAACAGCTTGAGTGACTGACCTCTTGTAGCAGACTGTAGAAGGCTTGCAGTGTCCGTTGAACTTGCCGTTCTGAGGTTTCGCGGCAATTTGCTGTGGTCCTAAAATGGCGGCCGTAATCTCGCGAGACGCGGGATTAAAAATGGCCGCCGCGAGAAGGAAGCCGCGGCTGAAATAGGGCCGCGGAAAACGCGGCGGAAAAGAGCCTCCGAGCGGCGGCAAGGTGGGGAAAAAAGAAGGATGCAGGGAAAAACCCAAGCAGAAAGGAGAGAGGTAAACTACCACTAGGGTGAAGTAACCCCGGTGGTACTAAACATAGGATAGATAGTAGGATAAAAACGGTTTAGAGACTACAGAAAATAGCAGAACTATATAGATAATGAAAAAGTTAGATAATAAAATAGTATATATGAGGAAAAAAGGTAAATAAAACATTCACATGAGGTAAAATAGGGAAGAGCCAAAAACTCTGACCTGTCTGCGATGGAGCAGTAAAGAAAGAGGGGGAGGAGCCTGTTGACTGAAATAATATACTCCCTATTTGCATTTTGATTGGTTAAAACGTTTATTCACTTTCTTTACTGCTATGGAGTTTTAGTAAAGAGAGTAAAGCAAAATATGAAGCCTCCTGTCATGTGATAAAATTATATATTTTGCTAGCTGGGGTGGGTGGGAGTTATGGGCAAATGGGGAATTTACGGTTAGTGCTGCTTACTGCTAGGTAGGGGTTAACGGTAAAAAAAGCTTAGAAAAATATTAAATCTGTAAAAACAAAGTTTTAAGAAAGTTTAGAAAGTTTTAAAAAAATAATAAGCAAAACAAACGTTTACAAACTAGTTTTAAAAAGTTAAAAAGTTTAAAAAAGTAAAAAAATACATTAAAAAAATACTCATTACCACTACACCTGGAACAAACTATGGTTCAAAATATGCCTTTTGAATTACCCCAGGGTGTATTCTTTAATAAATAGTATGTGTTTGGGGGGAAGTTTCAATAACCAACCATCTAAACTACTCCTAAATGGAACATGGACACAGCGTAAAACTTCAAAGTTAGAAAAAAACTGAATGGCTGCGTCTCAAATGCGTATTTTACAGTCGTAGCACACATAAGGTTTGCAAAATATACTGTGCAAACTCACTTTGTGTGTCAAAAAGGCAGAAAAAACACTTATTACCACTACACTTGGTACAAGCTAGAGGAAAAATTATCCCACGCTAAGGTTCAAAATATGCCTTTTGAAATACCCTGGGATGTCTTATTTAAGAAATGGTATGGCTTTATGGTGTAGTTGTAATATGTAGCCTGCTCAAGTGCTCCAAAGTGGACACATCAAAACCCTCCATGAAAATTCACACTTAAAAACGTAAACTTGTCACGTCTCTTTAACAGCACTGTAACTTCACAAAAAAGACATACAATGGGGGTGTCATTTTACTCAGAAGACTTAGCTGAGCATAATTTGGGAGGTTTGAACTTAGTGGCACATATGAAATATACAAAAGGCCCAGCAAAAATGTAATCCATATGTAAAAAATGCCCAAAATTATTATTTACCACATACTTTGGCATATATTGGTGAACAAAATGGGGGCATGTTAAGGCACAATATGCACCATATGAGATACCCTGGAGTGTCTACTTTTACAAATGGTAGGCCTTTGTGGGGTTTTTTTGAACAGTCAAACTGTTATAATACCCCAAATGGAAGCATTGGCTCATTAAATCCGTCTCTCAAAATTCTACTGTGAATACTGAAAAGGACAGGTCTCATATATGGCACTGTAGCTTCACGAAATAGTGCCAAAGACATACAAAGGGGGTGTCATTTTACTCAGCAGGTGTAACTGAACACAAAATAAAACTTTGTAAAGGAATAGCACACACAAACTTTACAAAATACACATGAGAAGTTCTTTGTTATAAGTTTGTGTGCCAAAAATAAAAAAAACACAATTTTTCTCCAATATTTAGCAGAGGTTGGCGGTGAAATGGCTATGTAGAAAGTGTCAAAACAACCTTAGGTAAATAGCCTGTGATGTCTACTTTATATAAATATATACTTTTGTGTGGCAATTTTGTTTTCTTTTATGGCTATTAAGCTTACAAGACAAACATACCAAATTCTAAAATTTTTCACTCTATCGACAAATTTCTGTCATTTCCATCTCAAAAACATTGCGCGCATCCGCCCCTACTTAACGCCAGATGCGACTAAGGTGTTGGTCCATTCCACTGTACTTTCTCACCTTGACTACTGTAATCCGCTTCTCAGTGGTCTTACGTGCTCCCAACTTGCGCCGTTACAGTCCATAATGAATGCGGCGGCGAGGCTCATCTTCCTGTCCGCCCGCACCTCACATGCCTCACCCTTCTGTCAGTCCCTACATTGGCTTCCTATAAAATATAGAGCTCAATTTAAAATTCTGGTTCTTGCTTTCAAATGTCTACATAATGCTGCTCCCACCTATCTATCCTCCCTTATACACAAGTATGTCCCGTCTAGGCCCTTACGATCTGCTGAAGACTTACGTCTATCTTCTGTCCGTACTCCCACCTCTGATGCTCGCCTTCAAGACTTCTTCATAAAAGCGTATCAATTAAACGCTTAATAGCTCCCAACTGATTCCTCTTCTGCAACTGTCACTAGTCTAATACTATCCTTACCTTTTGTGTCATTTTACCCCACTCCCTCTAGCATGTAAGCTCATTGAGCAGGGCCCTCAACCCCTCTGTTCCTGTGTGTCCAACTTGTCTGGTTACAACTACATGTCTGTTCGTCCACCCATTGTAAAGCGCTGTGGAATTTGACGGCGCTCTATAAATAATATAATAATAATAATAATTTTACTCCTTGTGCTTTGTGACCTGTAACTACCAAAAAAACTTAAAATCCCAGACACATTATATATTCTGTAAATCAGAACAACTAAATTAATTTATTTTTAATTGCTTTCTTTAACCTGCACTAATTATGCACACATTATTATTGCAAAAACTGTAAAAAAAACATTTTTTTTTGCATTTTTCTGTATTTTTTTGATAATAAATAAGCATTTATATATATACATATATATGTTACATCAAATTAAAGCCCTTTCTGTCCTTTAAAAAACAGTATATAATATGTGTCGGTGCAATAAACGAGAGAGATGCAAATTGCAGTTGAACGCAAACAGCAAGAAAATGGAAAAATTGCTTGTGTCATTAACCCCTTAAGGACCAAACTTCTGGAATAAAAGGGAATCATGACATGTCATACACGTCATGTGTCCTTAAGGGGTTAAAGGACCACTCTAGGCACCCAGACCACTTCAGCTTAATGAAGTGGTCTGGGTGCCAGGTTCAGCTAGGGTTAACCCATTTTTTTATAAACATAGCAGTTTCAGAGAAACTGCTATGTTTATAAATGGGTTAATCCAGCCCTCAAATCCTCTAGTGGCTGTCTCACTGACAGCCGCTAGAGGCGCTTGTGTGATTCTCACTGTGAAAATCACAGTGAGAGCACGCAAGCGTCCATAGGAAAGCATTGATAATGCTTTCCTATGAGACCGGCTGAATGCGCACGCAGCTCTAGCGGCGTGTGCGCATTCAGCCGAATGGGAGGAGAGTAGGAGGATCGGAGGAGAAGAGCTCCCCACCCGGCGCTGGAGAAAGGTACGTTTTAACCCCTTTCCTCTCCCCAGAGCCCGGCGGGAGGGGGTCCCTGAGGGTGGGGGCACCCTCAGGGCACTATAGTGGTCCTTTAAGCGTAAGACAAGCTTCTGAAGCTGTGTCCTTAAGGGATTAAATATACTAACTGGAATTCTTTCTTTACAAATAGACCCATTTTTAGGGTCACACATATCATGCGCGTGTCACTATCTTTGTCTGTGGTCGGAGGCTGACAACAGAAGAATCAAGAATGTGGATTTTTGCCCTAATTTGAAAATATGCTGCAGATATGCTTTTAATAATTAATTATATTAGGAGTGCAGTAAATACATGCAAAAAATATATAAACATATCTAAAAATAAAAAGATGTTCAATTATGAAGTTTTTTTGTTTAATATGTGTGCAAATCCCTAAATTTGACAAAATTGATTCTGAGGTCAAACAAGATAAGTAACTGATTGAAATCTGTAAGGAATTCTTAGTGATCCCTCACTGTACAGCTCGACACAGGCCTGAGGAAGCATGAATGCACTAATTTGTGCATGGTAATTAAAGTATTCTGGTAGTTCACAGCAAACATCAAAGCTTCAGGCATTCACTCTACGCTAAGAAAGTCCCAGCACTATTAGTAAACTGGGACATTCTGTACAAATGTAGTGAAAGTCTCATGCAGTCTGACATAACCTATACCCTGTTTAAGCCCCCACCACCCTTTCACATAACTCCTAAGTGTCCCTATTTTGGGCCCAACTCCCTCAGTCCATTGTTTCTATCCTAAAGTCCCTCTTTTTTACAGGGGTTCCATATTATTGGCGTGTCTGAATGTGATGTGTCTTTAAACTTCAATAAATGTGTTTTGAAATAAGTCTGTGTAAATAACATAACTTGTTCTCATTTTAAATCGCATCACAGTTGCATGAATTTTCTTAGTAAGTCACTTAAAATTCCTCAGAATAGCCGTGCTGCTGGTTACACCCCCACTCAAACCTCCAAAATGAAAGTGGCCATCTTTGTCCTTTTGAATTGTTGCAAGATAAGCATTTCTAAAAAATGTCTTATTTCTTCTGTGGCATTTACAGGAATCAGTGATGGCATCACATTACATGATTTTAGCACTTATATACACTTTTTAAAAACTTTTTTGTCAATAAATCATGTTTCTTTTAAAAGTAAGAAATAGCCTGATAATCAGATAAAAGTACCCCTTCAAATACTGAATGCATACTCAAAGCTCTATTTGTGTTATACAGTTTATGTTTGGAAATGTAGAAATATAGAAATATTATGCAGCTTTCAATTTCAGCTGTTATCAATATTAAATGCTTTGATTTTGCTCTTTCATGCTTAAAGGGATACTATAATCACCCAGACCACTTCAGCTCAACAAAGTGGTCTGGGTGCAAGGTCCCTTATGTTTTAACCCACATAGCATGGTTAATCCAGCCTCTAGTGGCTGTCTTCCTGACAGCTGCTAGAGGCGCATCTGCGACGCTGGATGAGAAATTTGCATCCATCGTGCAGAACGTCCATAGGAAAGCATTGAGAAATGCTTTCCTATAGACAGTTTGAATGCGCGCGCGGCACTTGCCGCACATGCACATGCACATTACACTCCACTCGGGAGCTGACGTCGGCGGGGGAGGAGAGTTCACCAGCGCCGAAGGAGCCCTGTGCTGGATTAAGGTAAGCTACTGAAGGGGGGTTTAACCCCTTCAGCACTACGGGAGGGGGACCCTGAGGGTGGGGGCACCGCTTTGTTTTCCTGACACTATAGTGATCCTTTAATTGTCAGATATACAATAGGTAGGATGTTGATCAGCAATAATCAAAACATAGAAAACACTAATTAAGTAGCCAAATATATTTTCAAACATGGAAAGCAAATTTATTTTCTGATACATTTTGATGTGACAATCAAGAAAGACAAAATATTTGTCAGTATTAATATATGAAAACAAATCATAGCCCAGTAAACTTGGGGAGTAATGAAAAAGCATTCAATTTGACTGTTCACAATATGTTTGTATAATAAAAATAGTGGACCAACCTAGTGATAATAAAAAATAAAAAAGCTCTTTGTAGAAGAGGGAATTCAGGGTGATCTGTAGACGAAAAGAAATATGAAGCAATGGGCTTTTTCTGTGGATAGGTAGGGAAGTGAAGTGGGTGGAGGTAGAGAGGGGTATGTAAATTGTGTAGCATTTAATGTTAAATAAAAAAAATTATATATTCCTAAAAGTTAAGAAGTAGGTACAATAAATATTCTTATATATGTACAAATATTGTAGGATAATTAGCTGCTAATACAGGCAAAACAACAATGGATTTTCAATCTTAATTGAAGTGTACTTTAAATGCCTTCACAATACGAAAAATTGTTTTTTATAGAAGAGAAAAGTCAGGGTGCTGGATGATCTTAAAGGAACACAGCGTAAGGAATACAAGCCTGTACCCTTAAGGTTATAGTGTCCTAGGTCTCTAACTTTATAGGTCCCCCCTCCACCGATAATGAAAGACTTAAAAATCATTTTTTACTTAGTTCTTTCAGTGCTGGCTAGGTCTCCTCCTTCTATGATGTCACGTAAATGTTGAGACCTAATGTGCATGTGATGCGCTGCCGAGCGCGCATTAAATATTCCCCATTGGAAAGAATTGAATCAGTGCTTTGACATGGAGAATTCGAAGATGTTAGATGTCCTCATGCAAAGTGTGAGGACATCCAACGTTGTTTAACAAAGTAAAATTCCATTAGGGACCCAGAAATTTATTTAAAACAGCAATATTTACATTGCAGGGTTAGCTAGACAGGGGCAATGAGATGAAGCAGTCTGGGTGCCTATATGCCTTTAATTGCCTTAAAAAATATTTAGAAAAATACAATGTTTGTAGCATAAGGAAGTCAGAGTGCATGATGATAATAATTACCAGCAGAATATGTTTGAAAATTATTCTTGTACTAATACAGACAGAAATATTAGAAGGGCTTGGTACAAATTTTGCATGTCCACCTAGTCATATTCAACAGAATTAAAAGTATGAACTAATAACTAAAAACCCAAAGTTTGACTCTAACTGGCTGATTTATTAATAGCCAGATAAAAGAGCATTTCATGAATTCTTTGCACTTGGGGGACTGACTTCCAGGCCTAATGACACATTCTTTGTATGTTTTTTTCGGTACAAGTGGGAGTTTATATGATGCTGCGAGAAAACATTGCATAATTTAAATATTTCAGCAAGTAACAGTGAAAATTCTTCACTGTAATAATCTAATCATAATGATGCAATACTAATAAAATCTGTAAAAAAAAATATATATCTGTGGCCAATGAGACCCTAACATGTAATAAGAGCGACTCAATTTGCTCCAGAAGGTGCCTACTTTTCTAACCCTAAAACAAATCATAACCCATTAACCTATCCATTAACCCCCATTCAGTAAAGATCTCTCTTTTTCTAACTCCCAATGCGCCTAAATTCCCACCCTATTCTTTAAAGTTTTTATGTCCTACCTACCCACCCCCTGGAAGAAGTCTAAAAGACCTCTAAAAATTATTAATTCACACTTAGCTGTTTACATGTAGTTTGAATATATTCTATTTTCTTTCTTCTCTTACCGGTGAGCTCTGTCCACAAAAGCAATTCTCCAAATCTTGATGTATGAAATCCACATAGTATTTCACGAGGTGTGGGTGGAAGTGGCAACACTGACAGGCTGATGTGTTGCTGTGGAGGAGAATGTGAGGGACATCTGAGGCAAGACTGTAGAGTCCACAATCAGATAACTGCAGAAAGTAGTAGCTACCTTACTTTACAGATTTCTTAGTATAAAAGACCGGAATCATTGTCAAAATTTAATGTGAGGAATACCTGAAATGCTTTAGCACGAAGAACTACCTCACTTTTTGCAACCTATGCAGGCAAAAGAATTCTAGCTTTGACTGTTGATATCATCTAGGGACCCAGTGGTCCCTAGATCATGTATCTTGTATCATATGTTGAATAAACGTGGAGATTTGGTTGGGTCCAAATTGCAATTCTGCAGAATGTTGATCTATTCAGTGTCCTTCTGAATTTTAAAAATTTTAATCAAACTTCGACCAGCGTTCTTCAGAACTGAAAATATTCATATATCTGAACTGTATCAGTTTGGAAGAACCACAACATTTTGCTGTGTTGTGTACAAGTCTAATAGCATGCTGCTTGAGAATATGTTCCATCATCTCTAAAGTGGAGTCCCACTGTGTAACATCTTGTCAAAAGACAATGCTATGGCAAACCTGCTTGTTCTTGATGATCCCTCACCTTTAGACTAGTCATCACACTATGGTAGAAGTGCCCAGCAATTTTTCAACATTTTTCTAATAGGCTGCTAAATCTGCTACTCTGCTTCAGTTGGAAGTGCACTTCTCACCTGATGAAAAACTTGGACTTTTAACCCCTTAAGGACCAAACTTCTGGAATAAAAGGGAATCATGACATGTCACACATGTCATGTGTCCTTAAGGGGTTAAAGTCCCCATCCCTGAAGAAACTCTTGTGTCCTGCTGTACCTGCTGCCTCTCCAACCAACTTTTTTTTTGTTTTTTAATATTAGCGGAGCTATGCGTGCTGAACGTAGCAGAGACAATTTGTACCCTATAATGTCATCTTATGTGCCTGGTGCTGCACTGGGGACATTTGGCTGCCGCTACTGTGTTGTTACAGACAAGAAAGAATGCTAGAGGCACCGTATATGTCTTTGGTGAAGTGCTCACTCTGTCCATCCATCTTAAACATCATCTCTTTTAAAAGTGATACATAGGAGTGTTACACACAGGGTACTAGTTTCCTGCTAAATGTTGTTTGGGAAAGCAGGTTCTAACTGGGAGCTAGTCTGTATCAGTTATTTGAATGACTCCCCATTTTCTAAAGTAACAGAAGCTCCTTCAAGAGCAATAAGCTATCAATTCTGTCACCTTATTTGACATGCCCCTTACATTAACATTGCCAAATTTTTCAAGGATTGACTGATAGCACTGTCTCCCCCCATATCTGTTGACTAGTTTAACCTTCCTCCTTAATTCATCCTAGCAGAGGATGCTGCTGCTGCCTCTGAACCATCCCTCTCCTCCAACAACAAAACAGCCTTGTGATGTGTGTGGAGATGATTGTTTGACCCTGTGCTTGTCAAATGTCCCGAAACGTTTCCCTGCTAATCTCCGTGCCATACAACCAGGAATGGACTGCTCAACTGGGATACCAGGAAATTTCCTAATAGGCCACCATGCCTTCGAGCTGGTTCGTGGACATCTAGTGCTGCCCACCCAAGGGCAGGAGGGCAAGTGCTCTCCTCCTGCCGATCACTGCATATTGTGTGGCTGAGGGTACCGCCGGTAAGGTGACCTTACGTGTTCTCAGTACACGATCCGAGAAGTCCAAGGAAAAATGCAGGTTATCTTTCCTTTCTATTCAGATTCCCTTTTAGCTGTTATTCAGAATTTTAGATTTCTTATTTCCAAGTAAGAAAAATAACCTTAAGACATTCTTCAGGAAAACTACCTAAGACATTTATATCTGTTATTTTACCCTTGGGTCTTGTAGTACTTCACATTTTATATATGTAACCATTATATTGATATATGACTATAATTTAGGTTTAACATTGAAAATGTAGTCCTATTAAAGTTATCATAAAATGGATTTTAGCTTTAGTCTAAATATGGGCACATATGAGTCTGTCTTAGCTTGTACAGGAGTTTAATGATGAAATGTAGAAATACATTCTCGCAGACCTTTGCTTTGTTTTGAACTGCTGCCAACTGAGCAAATTGCTTGCTTCGGCTGGGTGTTTGCAGAGAAAGGTATTGTTAAAATAAAGCACATCTGTGCCAGGGCACAATCCTCAGAAACATGCTGTCTGAATGATAGAAGCAAAATTCACAGTGTGCAATGTTAGCCTGAAATTTGAAACAATGCAATATGAAATGAAAGTATTATTCGGTAGCTCTGGGAATATTTACAAATCAATTTTCAACAGTTGTTAATGCAAACATTTTGGGATGGCTAAAAATTTTGGATAATGTGCAAATAAATATCCTTCTAAATATAAGTACATATATATATAATTTACTGACTAGTTCATGTTTGGAAAATAATACAGGTAGAAGTGTCCTTACATTTGTTTTTATTACATAGGCAAGGTTACTTACTGAAGTTAGAACATTTAATACATACCAAATTGTAGTACAGTCATTATACATGAATACATATATACATAAATAAGGAAACCATACCATTGATTACATTTAATTGTATTTCCTTTTTTCCTTTTATATACCCCTATGTTATATTTTATTTCCTGTTTTCCTTTTATATATAGTCCTATGTGGACTATTTAGGCGCTGCAACTACCACCTGGTCTTTATTACATTAATTGGGTTAGCTGGTTGACTACCCATAAACACAATAATAAAAAAATGTTAATAAATAATAATTATAGTGAGAATTGTGTAAAACATGAGAAAAATAATTAACTTATGTTGCCAAATATATCTCTACACTTTTCCCACATGGCTTTGTTGGGGCTCATGATATAGCAATTGACTACATAAACCTTTGTTATATTTCCACTCATTCAATTAAAAAAATGAGAGCACCCCAACAGGTACCACCTACGACGAGCAGACATTGTCATTTGTTGCCTGCATTCAGCCTAATTTGGAACATATTTTGATTTGCAACCTCAAACTGAACATTAAATTGCACTTTGCATATTGGTGTCAATTTGCTTTCAGCATGACTTTTGATGAAATAATCAAATTAGTTTTGGTAAATAGCCAGATGTAGGCATTTGTTTAGGCATTTATTTTTATCCAAGTTTGCTATATCAATTTGGTGTTTAGAGAATACACTCCTTAGCAAATAACACACACTACAACATACTTATCTGCATATATATTCATTTACTCATAGATTAGTACATGAATTTGACATGATCTATCCTTCATGACTATATATTGAGTCCAACTAATGTTAAAATTTTTCAAAATGTATTTCTCAATAACATTACATAAAGAAATGTGTATATTATAAAGTAAAATATATGAAATATTCCTTACTTACTTCAGCTAATTTGCCCCTTTCCAATGTAAATCTGCTGATATTTTTGCCACTGATTTTGGATGCATGTCCTTATTTTAGTTTTTCTTGATCATTTTGGTATTCTGTTTTGAATTTTATATGTATCCGATGTGAATGTATTGTTTGCGTCTTTGTATTTTATATACGGTAATGCTGACCCTTTTGACAAATATTTGAAATACCATTTCACATTTCTATCTTATGACTTAAGTATATATTAAGCCTCAATAGTTGCTTCTTATAATTAGATTCCTAAGTATGTTGATAAAATGCCCATAGCTTGTTGACATTGGCCTGTCTGATATTCATCATTTTTGTGTAACCCATACCATTTTGCTTTTATTATTATTCATTTATCTCCAACAAACTATGCTCCCCAAGTGCCCTTTTGCTTGAATGTTTAAAAAAGCTGTACAATATTAGTCATTAACAGATCCAGAGAGGCATCTATTACACATGTTGCTTTAACTAAATAATAAATGAAACTGTCATGAAAATATATGAAAAACATTTGCTGTTTCTAAATAGTTTTTGCTAAGTGGAATTATTTGCCTTATCTTCCAGTTAATGTTTGTTTATTAAATCACCAATAATTAAAACCTAAGCCAGTAATCCAGCTTTTTCATTTAAAAAAAAATCTGATCCACATAATCAGTGAAAATGTTAAATTACAACAACCTCAACAAAATTAAGTTGTGATAATGCCTACAGTAGTCCCCCCTGTGTCTTAGTCTCAAAATTGAAACATTTTAATAGTTAGAAGGCTTAGATGCTTGTCATCAAGCAATGCCTCCAAGCCCTTTGGATAAATAAGCCTGGTCTGTTACGTCCCAGGCTCTCAACCCGAGGCATACCATGACATCAAAGGTGCATACATGTGCCATCAGAGAGTGCTTGTCATAGAGAATCATTGTATTCTATTACAGAATCAATGGTTTTCTGCAAATATTCAATAATCAACATGGAAAAATATTAAAAGGAGTAGTAAAAAAAAAAATCTATACTTACATTTAAAAATATTATTTATATATATTATTTACTTGCAAATCCAAATAACCACGGTGCTACACAGCGTTATATGTAAAAAATTAGAGCATTCGTTGGATTTTCAAAAATTGCAGTATATTTTGGCAAGTGGTGGCAATCGACATTTTGACCCACAGGTCTATCAAGATATGTGCAGAGACAAATACAGTGAATTTATAAGACATAAAGTGTAAAGTTTAATAAATTACCCAGTGCTGGTATATCACCTCAGTCAATGTAGTGCAGCAAAAGTGAATGCACATGTGTGAACGTGTGCATGATAACGTAATGTGTGCAGCATCAGAGATCACATAGTAACTGTGTCCCGTTGCTATAGTGACACCAGGACCGGTGCTAGGATTTTTAGTTACACAGGCGAAGATGCATTTTGGTGCCCCCCACCCTCGTTTAAAATAAGGGTCATACAAACACAGAAATAATCATACAGAGACATACAGACACAGACACATACAGACACACAGGCAGAGACATACATGCATACAGAGACATGTAGGCATATAAAGACATACATACAGAGGCATACCGTCATACAGACACATACATACATAGACATACAGAAACATACATACAGAGACATCCAGGCATGCAGACACATACATACATACAGGCATACAAAGACATACACGCATACAGAGACATACCGTCATATAGACACGTACATATATACAGGTATACAGAGACATACAGGCATACAGAAACATACATACAGAGACATACAGGCATACAGAGACATACAGGCATACAGAGACATACATACATACAGAGACATACACAATTACATACTTACATCAGTTCAATCTTGTCCCCTGGATGCATGCTGTCTGGCTCCTTGGAGTCCTGTCCTGCAGCCCAGCCCCATCACAGGGCGCCTGCCGCGCTGTGTGGTACACAGGGAGCAGGGATATGATGTCATTCATATCCCCGCCCCCTCCACACAGCCTGCGGCAGACACCAGGGTAGGTGCATTGGTGTACACATGACCCATGGGGCCCCGGTGCGAAAATTGATCCGTGGGCCCGCCCCCCCCCCTCGCGCTTACTCTGTTCGGGCCGGGGCCGCAACACATGGCGGCGGGCACCTGGTCGCAGGGTTGTGACCCCTGCGACCGCGGTATGTACGCCAAGGACCACTACAGACACCGAGATCACATCAGCTCAATGAAGTGGTCTGGGTGTCAGGTCCCTCTAGTTTTAACCCTGCAGCTGAAAACATAGCAGTTTCAGAGAAACTGCTATGTTTCACCGAGGGTTAATCCAGCCTCTAGTGGCTGTCTCCGCTATTCTAAGACACTGAACGTCCATAGGAAAGCATTGAGTAATGCTTTCCTATGGGCGGTTTGAATGCGTGCGCGGCAAGAGCATTCGGAGCTGAGAGGCGGAGGGATCCCCAGCGCCAAGGGAGTCCGGCGCTGGAGAAAGGTAAGTGCAGAAGACACACACACTCTCACGAACAGATGCATACACACCAGCTAACAGACACACACATTTACTGACAGACACACTCAGCGACAGACATACATACACTCTCACTGACAAACACACACTCACTAACAGACATCAAACAGACTCACTAATACACACACAAACACACTCAGTCAGAGACACACAGTAACACACTCACTGACACTCACTAGCAGACACACTCACTGACACTCACTAGCAGACACACACACTGACACTCACTAGCAGACACACACACTGACAGTCACTAGCAGACACACACACTGACACTAGCAGACACACACACTGACACTAGCAGACACACACTGACACTAGCAGACACACACTGACACTAGCAGACACACACTGACACTAGCAGACACACACACTGACACTAGCAGACACACACACTGACACTCACTAGCAGACACACACACCGACACTCACTAGCAGACACACACACCGACACTCACTAGCAGACACACACAGACACTAGCAGACACACACAGACACTAGCAGACACACACAGACACTAGCAGACACACTCACTGACACTAGCAGACACACTCACTGACACTAGCAGACACACACTCACTGACACTAGCAGACACACACTCACTGACACTAGCAGACACACACTCACTGACACTCGCAGACACACACTCACTGACACTCACTAGCAGACACACACTCACTGACACTCACTAGCAGACACACACTCACTGACACTCACTAGCAGACACACACACTGACACTCACTAGCAGACACACACACTGACACTAGCAGACACACACACTGACACTAGCAGACACACACTGACACTAGCAGACACACACTGACACTAGCAGACACACACTGACACTAGCAGACACACACACTGACACTAGCAGACACACACACTGACACTCACTAGCAGACACACACACCGACACTCACTAGCAGACACACACAGACACTAGCAGACACACACAGACACTAGCAGACACACACAGACACTAGCAGACACACACAGACACTAGCAGACACACACTCACTGACACTAGCAGACACACACTCACTGACACTAGCAGACACACACTCACTGACACTAGCAGACACACACTCACTGACACTAGCAGACACACACTCACTGACACTCACTAGCAGACACACACTCACTGACACTCACTAGCAGACACACACTCACTGACACTCACTAGCAGACACACACACACTGACACTCACTAGCAGACACACACACACTGACGCTCAGTGCTTTTACCAAGAACTGGAGGGATGGGAATTATTATTATTATGATGATATATATATATATATATATATATATATATATATATATATATATATATATATGTCAGCCATTTCTTGATTCTTTCACATGCTGCTGATTTTCAACAAATTCTATATTTAAAAAATGAATTTATAGAATTTTTTATACATTACACCCTGGGCTTAGTAACAACTGTCATTTGAACAAGTATCAGTAAAGGTCAGGCCATGTGTGCCGGGAGGTGCAAATAGCCACAAGCACAAAACTCTAGATTTCTTTGCATGTACAGCGTTTCAAACTGAAATACTGCACATTCAGGCTTCTACAACCATGACAACTTCTAATAGCTGAAGTGGTCATGGTGGTTGGATTAATCCTTTAAGAAAGGCAGATGAATATTATTAGACAAAAAAAATGCTAAATATAGAGTACATCAGCAAGCATTACAACATACCTTGTTTTATTTTACTACTCCAAAATTACTCCGAACTGAGGGGGAAAAAGGTAGGCAGTGGAAGAAGGCCAGATAGATGAAAGCAACAAAAGATCTACTAAGGGGTCCACAGTAAGGGGACTATACAGCTGAAAACAAATATACTCAAAAAAAACTACTAGAAAAAAGAGTTTGCAGGTAAAAACCAAAAACCATTTACAGAAAGTTTTACATGTAGAGAGAAGTAACAATATACATGGTATCAGCGGCCTGCAGTGTCAGACCAGCAAACATGTTGTGAGATAACATGGACTTACCACGGTAAATAATATCAGCAGTCAGCAAGCCTTACTGTAACTTGCTTACTTGTAACTTGTTATCTTGCTGTCATGCAGGCGGGCGTCCGGTTCTGCGCGCGCGCGAGGGAGCACTCTCCCATGTGTGCTTCCTCTTCAGCTCCCTCGCGCACCACGTAGGGATGCCGGCGCCGGAAGATGACGTCATCTTCCGGCTCCGGTATCAGTATGCAGCGCGCGAGGGAGCTGAAGAGGAAGCACACATGGGATAGTGCTCCCTCGCGCGCGCGCAGAACCGGACGCCCGGTGATAGCAGGGCCAGCCTCGGGGGGCCCTGAGGTGGCCGGCTCCTGGGCCCCCCAGGGGAAGAGGCTGGCCCAGTGGGTACATACCGGGTCGCAGGGGCTGCCAGGCCCCCTGCGACCCTGGTAGCGCTCGGCCAAACTACATTAGGTCGTCGGCTGGAGGGGAGCGCAGTGCGCTTCCCTCCTTCCGGTCAGCCTGATTTTGCGCCCCCAGGGCCGGTGCGCCCTAAGGCGGCCACCTG
The DNA here is from genome assembly GCF_036172605.1 of Pelobates fuscus. Classification (NCBI taxonomy): domain Eukaryota; kingdom Metazoa; phylum Chordata; class Amphibia; order Anura; family Pelobatidae; genus Pelobates; species Pelobates fuscus. The sequence goes on along the minus strand of NC_086321.1, from coordinate 199,750,676 downwards.
GGCCGCCTTATGGTAGCGCCGGCCCTGAGTGACACTATGAAGATAGTGTACAGATAAGTGCACGATATGTAATCATCATTTTTATTTTATACAAACCTTCCTGTCTATCTGACTTTGGTTATTTCTGTCTGCCCTTTTCTTATTTTTTCCCCATCTTAACTTTAAATAATCTTGCCCTCCTTTTCCTTCTCTTCTTTCTCTTTGCCGTTTTCACATCTACATATTACATTACAGTGTTCATCCTCCTTACACCTTCTCACATCCTTGCATCTACATTCGATTACATCTGCATGTTTCTATTTTTTATGTATATATTACCAAACTTTTATTTTTAGCTTTAGTTAATATACATAGTCCTCCTATCAGGTTAATTTTCCTTTATCTTTTTCACATTACATATCGTGCACTTATCCATACACTTCATAGTGTCACTATAGCAACGGGACACGGTTACTCATCTGTTTTCAAATCAATCATCTCTGTTATGAGGTACCAAGGATGGAATTTTGAACCACAAATCGAAGAAAACATGCTAATTGTTTATATGTTCCTCATTTGTTCAGTAATACAATATAGAAAATGTGGACAACCCGTCAATAGGCCTACATTTAGATGAATTGCAACACAGCCAAAAAGGAATGCACACATTTTTTTACATCACCAGGACTACTCCTCACATTAATCAGAGTAACCAGTTATTGCTCAAAAACTAAAAAAAGCCCTAGAAGAATCAATTGCCCCACCTCTGCTCTACTAAAATATTAAAATTTGCCCCAACTTCCATTCAACGTCAGCACTGAAGACCAAAGCATAAGCAAGCAGGTTGTGTAATTATAATTAATAAACATACATTAAATAAAAACTGGTAGGCTTACCTGAAGTTGTGTGACACAAAAGATTACAGGAAAAGGGCTGTGCCAAGTAGATAAGCAGTAAAAATAATAATAACAATACTAATAATAATAATAATAATAATAATAATACAATACTTTGTATCAACAGGTAAGACAATACAGTATATGAAGTCTCACTGAAACAGTGGGACTAGGATTCTGGGAAAATCACAGAAAGAAAAATCCAATATATTCAAGTCTCACTCAGAGATAAATGTCTTATAAGGTGCTTATTTTGGGTGTAGTGTCCTCAGTGCCTTTAGTTGTCCAACCATTTCGCTTGTATGTAAAACAAAAGCGAGGAAAACCAATGGTGCAATATGTGCAGGCCAATATGCATAAAATAAACAAATATGTACAGTCAACTCACATTTAAAAGAGCCATAGCCAGCTCTGGTGTGAAGAGCACACAACAGTATAATCCCGCCTTAAAGGATATGTGATGGGAGTCCTACAGAGGGATGGTTTACAACACTCAGGAGAGGGATATATAAAAGACATCTAACAGTACTCTCAGTAAGATAAAATATGCAGTGAACATAAAAAAAATGTACTCACATGTAAAGTGCAGGCCAACTGCACTGTGGTATCAGAGTTGGTGGTATGATCCCCACCTAGGATATACTTGGAGTCGCACGATGATAAAAGGAAGCCAGGTAAAAATTCTGAATAAAAATGTGTATTAAAAAGATGATTGGCACAAAATCGGAACCAAAAAAACTTTTATTATATAAAAATACACAATCAAAATAACCATAACGCGTTTCATCACTGGGGCTTTTTCAAATGGGATGGGATTTAAAACCTGGCTACTAAGAGTTTATACAGGTACCTAAACAATTAAAATTGGCGCTAAAATGACATCACAGATCAGCAGCTAATGAAATAAAAGAATATAAACACATATATAAATGTTGAAGAAAGGCATGATATAAAGGTGTAACTGTATTTGAAATTGACATAAGGGATTAAAAACAAAGGTTTTGTGCTTTATATTGATCAGATATAGCGGATCACGTGACTCGCGAGTGTCTCACATCATCAGTGATGTTGCACATTGGGAATTGCACATTGCATCTTGGGAGCTGTAGTCAAGGCAGGAAATACGCATTGCGGATAAGGTTTAAGGGTTACCTTCTGTTGGGCCGCTGCCTACTACACTTCTATATTTTATTTATGACCCTTTTCCATTTTTTTTCTATTCAGTTCTTTTAAAATCCCTCAGGTGTTAGCTGCTTTTAATTTTTTTATTTAATTTAATTTTTATTTTATTTTTTCTACTAAGCAATATTTAATTTTTTAAATACAGAAGTAACTTTTCTATCGATATAGATAATGTATTCTCCACTCAACATATTAGCCCCATATATGTAAGACCACCTAATTTAACACAACAAGAACTATTCACTAGATTAGAAAGAGCTTTTACTACAGAAATCTAACTTAAATGGGAGATTGCTACGGTCAAAAAATATATAGAAGAATGTATAACTCCACGAGGCTTAAGACTAATGAAATCCCCCACATCAGATCAAGATGATTTAGAGTTCATGAGCGAATGGAATAACAAGTTACAGGTATGTACATTCGGCCTAATGGAAACTCTTATAAAGAAAAAAAGAAAAAAATTATCAATTTTGGATAAAGAATTTAATGATTTAAGAGACAAGCTCATGCCTTTTTCTGAGAGTAATGTATACCAACGAAACTTTGTATTAATCCAAAGCAAAAAATACATAAGGGACAAAAAAGATTATGCCAACCAACAAATCAGGACATATCATCTAAATAAAAAATATATTTCAGAGACAATATCTTCTAGAGAAAGAGAAACAGAACAACCAAAGTATCAGAGAGAGAACACTTATGGTGCTAGACAAGAACCACAATATGTTACCAGAGACCGCTACCCCTCCACACGCAAGTCCTTCCACTATTCTCCAAAACGACCAAGGCGGAACAATAGAACCAACAACCGTAACCACGTCCCCTCATCTTACACATACCCTCTATTAATCAATATTGCCAACCTTTGTACAAACCATACAGACCCTCATACCCTCATATAAAACATCTAACCACTATGCAACCCAATCCAATTATTACAATGCACCTAAACCTCAGAGGTCAGGTTTCCCATACAGGAATTCCTTAGCATCACCTATAACTCACCCAAACAGGTACCAATTATTATCTATTGATTCTGAAATAGATCACGAAGAACATTTTTAAGAGATCCGTACTCACCTAAACACATTTGCACATACCCCTTACCGTACAAGAGCCAAAAAAAAGTATACAAAAAAATTATCAGTAGACCCAACCCCTAAGATACAAGAGAAATCATCCTCATTTTTTAAAAAAGGATTAGAATTAAATATTTTAAACAAACATGAATATAACTATTTAAATATTAAAGATCTAAAAATTCTCTTTATTTATTTCCTACCCAAGAAACACAAGAACATACATTTCCCTCCGGGTAAACCTATTGTGTCTGGAATTAACTGTCCCCTGTGCAATTTGTCTCAATACATTGGCACTCCAACTATCAGTCAAATTAATGAGATCCTACTTAAAAGACTCCATTTCACTACTAGGATTTTTAAACAATTTTAACTGGCAACCAGATTCTTTTTTTAGTGACATATGATGTCACCTCCCTATATACCATAATTCCTCATCATATAGGTTGTCAAGCTATTAAGACTATTTTATCTCATGAGTAAATCAATCCCTGATATTCAAATAGATTTAATCTTGGAAGGAATGAATATTATTTTTAAAAAATAACTTTTTTTTTAAAAACTCTTTTTAACCTTCAGAAGAGAGGTACTGCTATGGGGCCCACAGCTATGCCTACCTTTTTATGGCAGACTGGGAGTCCAGCAACGTTTGGGGTGGGCATGTTAATCCTGGTCTCTATTTTAGATATATTGACAATCTATTTTCTATATGGAAGGGCTCTGAGGATTATTTTAATTATTTTATCACATATTTAAACGCCAATAACAGAGGTATTATTTTATCTTGTGAGCACATCAAGGAGTCTATTAACTTTTTACATTTACATATTTTTATTTAAAAAATGGGACAATCCAGACAAAAAACATTTTTTTTAAAGTATGCACTAATACAGCCATTGACCAAACGAGTTGTTATTACAAACCATGGCTTGAAAGTGCTCCCAAGAGTCAATTCCTGTTTAACGAACAAGCCCTTTGAAAAAAAGATACAAAGTCTTCAGACTCCCCTTCTCTCCCTATAATTTTTAATTATAACAATAATAGTGGTTATATGAAAAAGATAGTAAAATAACATTGGCACCTTTTAATGCAAGATGACCTTGGTAAAGAAATTTTACCTGAAAAACCCAATATTGTTTATTGAGGTGCACCTAATTTCAGAACTATTTTAACTAATAATTACACTAAAGGAAATAAATCAATTATAAACCACACATTTTTAGAACGAGTGAAAGGAATTTATGAATGCAAACGGTATATTGTCTGCAAGAGCACTGATTCTTCTACCCAGTCTAAAGTCACCCATTTTAAATTGAATAGAACCAACAAAAGTTATATTATTAAAGATTTTATCAGTTGTAATAGCAAAAATGTGATTTACTGATTGGAGTGCCCATGTGGCCTCCAGTATGTAGGAATGACCACCAGATGCTAAAAAACAAGACTAGGTGAACACTGCAGAAATATTAAAAATGTATATCAAAACCACTCTGTATCGAATCACTTTATCAATCACAATAAAGATCTGAAACTTCTCAAAGGTATAGAAATAAAAAAAATTAAAATACCATGGAGAGGTGGAAATATTAAAAATATTTTAGGCAGATTGGAAATGGAGTGGGCTTTTAATCTGCAGACCCTAGCCCCCACGGTCTAAATGCTGATTTTGACTTGCATAACTTTTTATTATTTTTCCCTTTTAAGATTTTAATTTTATGATTTTTATTTGGTTAATATCTCTACTTTTATGGTCCCTTTTTAGGTTTTATCCTACATTAATGTTTCTCAGTATTTTTAAGATTGTTCATTTTTATGTGCTATCTATATGCCCTTTTATTCATATCTACAACTGATTTCCATGTACTTCTATTAGGTTGAATTTAAGTATAATGCATTTGTTCGATTTTTATTTTTCATTTCCTAAATGTCTCTTAGTTGTATCTATTTTAATTTTTCTCTTAGAGTATTCTAAGTTTATTTTTTAACATTTATTTTTCTATAATTTTGTAATACACTATTCTTTTACTTGGCACTACATTTACCATGATGCAATTTGCATCAGTTCCCCATATTTTTATTCACTTTCTACTTACATAAATTGTACTTAAAAGTTGTCCACATGGGGGGCGGAGCCAGCTGCAGACCAGCAAAGACGCACTGGGCTTAGCTCCGTGCCATCACGAGCAAAATACCCGATTTACCGGCGGAGATCGGGCACCTACCTCTCCCAAAGCTAGCCCACGGGTGGGGGAAACACAGATGGGCAAGAAAAATAAAAAACCGAGGCCGGACAAACCTCCCTTCAGCCAGGATATCGGCGATCTCCTGCGGAACTCGCAGAAGGCCGCATGGGAGAAAATGGCGCTGGGGGAAGCTGAGTACTCTGACTCCTCAGAGGATTTCTATCCGGACCTGGGAAAAGGGGCAGTGGCAGCCCAGTCTACTGGACACACAACTAAAATAACCCCAGCAGGGGAACCAGTCACCGCAGCCCTGTTTACAAAAATGTTCACAGAACTCAGGCGGGACTTGGCTGCCGACCGGGCAACCTTTAAGGAGGCAATGGAGAGAGCCAATACTAGGCTTACCTCTCTAGAGTCCACCACGAGCGCCCAAGAAGCACGACTAACCACCTTGGAACTGAGCCTGTCAGACCTCCGCAAACAGCAACTGGACACAGCAGAAAAAGTGGAAGCATTGGAGGAACACAGACGGAGAAACAACATAAAGCTCAGAGGAGTGCCTGATGATATTGGGCTTTCCGATCTCCCACACTACGTAAGACGCCTGTTAGCAACGCTGTTACAGCCGAAACAGGCTAAAACTGTGAAGTTCGACGGCCTGTTCCGCCTGCCCAAACCGGCAAACGCACCGCCATCCACTACGGCTGACCTCATCCTGAAATTTCATACTTACCAAGATAAGACCGCAGTCATGGCTGCGACCAGGGGCAAACCCCCTCTATCATTTGAGAACTCTCAGCTAACACTGTTTCCTGACCTTACAAAGAGCACACTAAGTTGGCGCAAATCGCTTCAACCGCACCTGCAACACCTGAGAACCAACAATATCCAGTACCGCTGGGGAACACCGCGACTCGTCACTTTCACCTTCCAAGGGACTGTATACAGGGCAAAGAATCCGCAGGAACTGGACATTTATTTGGCTCGGCTGGGCCTGACCGCCCTGCAGAACAAACCCACGACCACCCTGACCCGGCTAGACCCCACCACAGTACGGGAATTTGTGCCTAGATCATCCCGGTGCGCTACACCTGCAGGCAACACAACCTGAAGGGGTTAAACAGGACGATTTTCCATCCCGTAGGATGCCACTGATCCCGGCGCTACACTCAGTGACTATACTCAATACGTTATACTCGTTATTTTATTGAATGATATTAATGATGGCACGTTGTTTTTGTTTATGTTTCACAGCTCTTTATCTATTATTTTTGAAATACCGTACCCAGCCCAGCTAGAATGGGCCACGGTCCCACTCCGCATATAGCCTCCCTCGCTTAAAGTAGAGCCACGCACCAAAGGGCCCGTACTAAGCGTAGATATTAGTCGGAGAAATTTAGTATCACGCTGGCTCCAGTATTTCCCCCCCCCCACCCAGGCTGATTCAGTTTACCTACCATTAGTAATCCCCGGATGGGGCCACCACCGCCACCTGGAGCACTTAAGCTCACACTAGTAAGCCCAATTTCTGAATATGCCCTATACTTGTGCCCAGGGAATAATATGTTTAATATGTTTGCTTGTTAATGTTGTTGCCTACCATGTTTTTTACACAAAAAAAAACAAAAAACTCACTCAGTGTGGCAACATGTTCCAGCTACTAGCAACAATATTTTGATTGAATGTGAACTTTGAGGGCGATAGCCCACATATTGTATTGATGCTTTTTCACACGCTGAGTGAACAAAATAAAGAATAAAAAAAAAAAAAAAAAGTTGTCCACATGTTGCTCGAGGTTCTTTTTTATTTTATTTTGGGACTACAGTCACCAAGATGCAATGTGCATTGATTTCCATTACACTAGCGCCCTGCGAGTCATGTGGCTTGCTTCCCTTATCCGCAATGCACATTTCCTGCCTTAGACTACAGCTCACAAGATGCCATGCACAATTCCCGATGCACAACATCACTCATAACGTCAGACACTCGAGAGTCACCTGATCCACTATATCTGATCAATATAAAGCACAAAACCTTGTTTTTAATCCCTTATGTCAATTTCAAATACAGTTACACCTATAATCTTTATATTATGCCTTTCTTAAACATTTATATAAGTATTTATATTCTTTTATTTCGTTGGCTGCTGATCTGTGATGTCATTTTGGTGCCAATTTTAATTGTTTAGGTACCTGTATAAACCCTTAGTAGCCAGATTTTAAATCCCATCCCATTTGAAAAAGCCCCAGTGGTGAAATGCGTTATGATTATTTTGATTGTGTATTTTTATTCAAAAAAGTTTTTTAGGTTACAATTTTGTGCCAATCATCTTTTTAATACACCTTTTTATTCGGAATTTTTACCTGGCTTCCTTTTATCCTCGTGTGACTCCAAGTATATCCTAGGTGGGGATCATACCACCAACGCTGATACCACAGTGCAGTTGGCCTGCACTTTATTTGTGAGTACATTTTTATTTATGTTCACTGCATATTTTATCTTACTGAGAGCACTATTACCGTATATACTCGAGTATAAGCCGAGTTTTTCTGCCCATTTTTTGGGCTGAAAAACCCCAACTCGGCTTATACTCGAGTCAAGGTCTGTATTATGGCAATTTGCATTGCCATAATACAGACTGGGGGAGAGGGGGGCTGGCAGAGCTGTACTTACCTGTTCTGCAGCTCCTGTCAGCTCTCTCCTCCTCCGCGCCGTCCGTTCAGCACCTCGGTCAGCTCCCAGTGTAAGTCTCGCGAGAGCCGCGGCTCTCGCGAGACTTACAGTGTGAGCTGATAGAAGGAGCTGCACGGACGGCGCAGAGGAGGAGAGAGCTGACAGGAGCTGCAGAACAGGTAAGTACAGCTCTGCCAGCCCCCCTCTCCCCCCCACTGAACTACCACTGGACCACCAGGGAAGGAGAGCCCCCCTCCCTGCCATGTATCAAGCAGGGAGGGGGGACGAAAAATAAATAAAAATAAAATAAAATAAGAAATAATAATAAAAAATAATAATACAATAAAAAAAGGGGGTATAAGGACCACTGTGGGAGGAGGGGGGGTATAAGGACCACTATGGGAGGGAGGGGGTGGGATAAGGACCACTATGGGAGGGAGGGGGGGTATAAGGACCGCTATGGGAGGGAGGGGGGTATAAGGACCGCTATGGGAGGGAGGGGGTGGGATAAGGACCACTATGGGAGGGAGGGGGGAATAAGGACCGCTATGGGAGGGAGGGGGGGGATAAGGACCGCTATGGGAGGGAGGGGGGGGATAAGGACCACTATGGGAGGGAGGGGGGGGGTAAGGACCACTATGGGAGGGAGGGGGGGTATAAGGACCGCTATGGGAGGGAGGGGGGGTATAAGGACCGCTATGGGAGGGAGGGGGGATAAGGACCACTATGGGAGGGAGGGGGGGGGATAAGGACCACTATGGGAGGGAGGGGGGGTATAAGGACCACTATGGGAGGGAGGGGGTGGGATAAGGACCACTATGGGAGGGAGGGGGGGTATAAGGACCGCTATGGGAGGGAGGGGGGTATAAGGACCGCTATGGGAGGGGGGGATAAGGACCACTATGGGAGGGAGGGGGGGATAAGGACCACTATGGGAGGGAGGGGGGGGATAAGGACCACTATGGGAGGGAGGGGGGGGTAAGGACCACTATGGGAGGGAGGGGGGGTATAAGGACCGCTATGGGAGGGAGGGGGGGTATAAGGACCGCTATGGGAGGGAGGGGGGATAAGGACCACTATGGGAGGGAGGGGGGGGATAAGGACCACTATGGGAGGGAGGGGGGGTATAAGGACCACTATGGGAGGGAGGGGGTGGGATAAGGACCACTATGGGAGGGAGGGGGGGTATAAGGACCGCTATGGGAGGGAGGGGGGTATAAGGACCGCTATGGGAGGGGGGGATAAGGACCACTATGGGAGGGAGGGGGGGGATAAGGACCACTATGGGAGGGAGGGGGGGGATAAGGACCACTATGGGAGGGAGGGGGTGGGATAAGGACCACTATGGGAGGGAGGGGGGTATAAGGACTGCTATGGGAGGGAGGGGGGTATAAGGACCGCTATGGGAGGGAGGGGGGGATAAGGACCACTATGGGAGGGAGGGGGGGTATAAGGACCACTATGGGAGGGAGGGGGTGGGATAAGGACCACTATGGGAGGGAGGGGGGGTATAAGGACCGCTATGGGAGGGAGGGGGGATAAGGACCACTATGGGAGGGAGGGGGGGGATAAGGACCACTATGGGTGGGAGGGGGGGGTATAAGGACCACTATGGGAGGGAGGGGGGGGTATAAGGACCGCTATGGGAGGGAGGGGGTATAAGGACCGCTATGGGAGGGAGGGGGGGGATAAGGACCACTATGGGAGGGGGGGGGATAAGGACCACTATGGGAGGGAGGGGGGGATAAGGACCACTATGGGAGGGAGGGGGGGATAAGGACCACTATGGGAGGGAGGGGGGGATAAGGACCACTATGGGAGGGAGGGGGGGATAAGGACCACTATGGGAGGGAGGGGGGTATAAGGACCACTATGGGAGGGAGGGGGGGTATAAGGACCGCTATGGGAGGGAGGAGGGGATAAGGACCACTATGGGAGGGAGGGGGGGGGGATAAGGACCACTATGGAAGGGAGGGGGGATAAGGACCACTATGGGAGGGAGGGGGTGGGATAAGGACCACTATGGGAGGGAGGGGGGGATAAGGACCACTATGGGAGGGAGGGGGGGAGAAAAGGAACACTATGGGAGGGAGGGGGGGATAAGGACCACTATGGGAGGGAGGGGGGATAAGGACCACTAGGGGAGGGGAGGGGGAAGTAAGGACCACTAGGGGAGGGGAGGGGGAAGTAAGGACCACTAGGGGAGGGGAGGGTAAGGACCACTAGGGGAGGGGTGAGTCAGGACCACTGGGGGAGGGGGGTGAAGGAACACGGGGGTGGGGAGGTAAGGACCACTGAGGGAGGAGGAGGGGAGGTCAGGACATATGGGGGGGGGGGGGCAAATATCCTTGCACCGGCCCTGCACACACTGCATTCATACACACACACTGCACTCATACACACACACACTGCATTCATACACACACACACTGCACTCATACACACACACACTGCACTCATACACACGCTGCACTCATACACACGCTGCACTCATACACACACACTGCATTCTTTATACACACACTGTAAATAAATATTCAATTAATATATTTTTTTTAGGATCTAATTTTATTTAGAAATTTACCAGTAGCTGCTGCATTTCCCACCCTAGTCTTATACTCGAGTCAATAAGTTTTCCCAGTTTTTTGGGGAAAAATTAGGGGCCTCGGCTTATATTCGGGTCGGCTTATACTCGAGTATATACGGTAGTTATCTTTTATATATTCCTCTCCTGAGTGTTGGACACCATCCCTCTGGAGGACTCCCATCACATATCCTTTAAAGCGGGGATTATACCGCTGTACGCTCTTTACATCAGTGCTGGCTATGGCTCTTTTAAATGTGAGTTGACTGCACATATTTGTTTATTTTATCCATATTGGCTGGTACATACTGCACCATTGGTTTTCCATGTTTTACATACAAGCTGAACAGTTGGACCACTAAAGGCACTGAGGACACTACACCCAAAATAAGCACCTTATAAGACATTTATCTCTGAGTGAGACTTAAATATTTTGGATTTTTCTTTCTGTGATTCTACCAGAACCCTAGTCTCACTTTTTCAGTGAGACTTCATATACTGTATTGTCTTACCTGTTGATACAAAGTATTGTATTATTATAATTATTATTATTTTTACTGCTTATCTACTTGGCACAGCCCTTTTCCTGTAATCTTTTGTGTCACACAACTTCAGGTAAGCCTACCAGTTTTTATTTAATGTATGTTTATTAATTATAATTACACAACCTGCTTGCTTATGCTTTGGTCTTCAGTGCTGACGTTGAATGGAAGTTGGGGCAAATTTTAATATTTTAGTAGACCAGAGGTGGGGCAATTGATTCTTCTAGGGTTTTTTTTTGTTTTTGAGCAATAACTGGTTACTCTGATTAATGTGAGGAGTAGTCCTGGTTTTAAGAAAAATGTGTGCATTCCTTTTTGGCTGTGTTGCAATTCATCTAAATGTAGGCCTATTGACGGGTTGTCCACATTTTCTATATTGTATTACTGAACAAATGAGGAACATATAACCAATTAGCATGTTTTGTTCGATTTGTGGTTCAAAATTCCATTCAGTGAGTTTGAGGGTTACCTTCTAATATTTTGTATTAGCGCTGACCCTTTTCCATTTTTCTATTCAGTTACTTGAAGTTGTGGTAGGGAAACTCTAATGGAGCAAAATACATATATGCAGTCAAAAGTGTGCTGTTGTCAGATCACCCAGATACCCCTCATACAGACATCTTGACAATGATAAACAAGAAACACTAAATATATTTAGTATTTCTTTTAAAAAAAAAATATGGATGCTTTAGTCCAAAGCTGTATATTTAGCATATAATAGTCAATATTTAGTGCATAGAGATATGATTGCTGCATTGAAGCAGATAATATGTTTTGCTTTTTATTTTTTTATGGCACAAATGGAACTCACTTTTAATTCTTTTGGTCTTCTTTTGGATGAACAGCATACACAATGGTTTGTTTATCTGTGAATATGATGGACTTGAGTGTCCTTTCAAGCTGTATAATGATGTAATATTTGCATTATAAAATATGTAATATTTAAATTCAACATAGATTGCATATGGACTTGAGAATAATAAAATACCCACATTTTCTGTATCCTGCATTTGTCCAAGTGGATTCATACTGTGTTGAGTTCCCAAGTCAGGTCAAAAGAGGTAGTGTCAAATAAAAGGGAAATTATATATGTATTCTAGTACCCAATGTTCGTACCCATTCTTGGCTTGATAATTTAAAAATAAATACATAAATAAATAAATAAAGCTCAGGACATTTCCAAACAGGTAAAGGTGCCTCCTTTGTACATTTGTGAATATATTCTACTTGACTGTGACAATTCTTACATATATGTACATGTCAAGTCTCATGAAAGTTAGATATTATATATCATTGTTTAGGTGATGCTTTTATACACAATTATTTAATGCCATTATAGGGGGCTCTGCATGCAGTGAAGGTCTTTACTTACATGCAAGGCAATTTTCTACCATGAAAATAAAGGAAACGCCATTTGTCAATCAAAGTTCAATTTGCTAACCTCTTGTGAGCTGTGTGGTTGGCACTTAAGGGGCTACATGTTAAATTATATTATTCTTCTGTGCTTTTGTAAAAGCATTGTCATTAATTATTGTAGCGGAGAGCCGATCTTGCACAGCTATTCTCCACTAGAGATTCCAGTGAGGCTCAGGAACAAGGTGATGTTAAGTCCACAGGCAAGGTTTCCAGCAGGTAAAGTAATACAGCAGTATCCCCATCGCAATCCCAATAACTGGACGACACACAGTTTCAGGAGTAGTCTGACAAGCTTTATTCCACAGTTCCTTATAAAGCCCTCTCCCATGCAAGGGAGGAGGTTCTATCACTTAAGACATTATCCAATCTCTAAGTAGTAACCTCCCACAGATCTCCTCCCCTCCTCTAGCATCATAATCCCCTTATTGTGTACACAGTTTTCCCCGAGTTTTGGATGTACCCTAAATACTTGGGGTACATCCACAAATCCAACATCCCCAGATAGCTCTATTCTGGGGGACCAACATACTTAAAAATTAGCCCATTCGGATGAATGGTTCGTGAGATATGGGGTTCCAAAGATTTGACCGACCGCATGGGTAAAGTATCCGAAAACAGTTCCATGCATTTTGGCCCTGCGGTCGGTCACAAACAAGGGAATGAAAACAGGCGAATTGCCTGTGTTATAGAGCCTGGAGAGGGTTTGAATGAATTCCCTTGTTTATGGGGCTCTTTCTACCGAACGGCGGGTCATTCGGTAGTTTCCATACGAATTTCTGGAAGTATGGAGGTCTCAGCGGTGTTTGCCTAGTCAAGTGTCCGATTTTAGTTCCAGACACTCGACGGCAAAACACCGCTGTTCGGTAGTTTAAGATGGCCGCCGCCACGTGTTTGTTTCCCGAATGGCGGCCACCCAGAGGACAAAGACCACACTGCACTGATTGCCAATTACCTGTTTGCAACATTGTTGCAAACGGTAATTGGAGGCACACTCATTCCTGGGTGGTCTGGTTGTTCGGTAGTTTCATTCCCTTGTTTTATTTGAATGATTCTACCGAACAACTAGAGGAATACAATTCTTTACATACATTTAACTGTCATTATACCCGGATACCATGCTTTCTATACATGTACATACACATTAAACCAGCCATATGACCAAATACACTTATTCTCATACATGTCGTGGGACAGCCCGGTACCAATCCGCTACACTGCTCCCCCTTGCCCACAAGCCGGCATACACAGTCTGATCCAACACGGATCGGCTTGGGGATGTCCGGGGGCTCACGGATCATTTCTCTAAGTCAGTTTGTCTTGACAACCCGTCAGCATTTCCATTCTGCTTACCCGGCCGGTACTGGATATTAAAGTCAAAAGGCTGTAGCGCCAAACTCCAGCGCAGCAGCCTGGCGTTGTCTCCAGCCACCCGGTTCAGCCAGACTAACGGGTTGTGATCCGTGAGCAAGGAAAAGGGCTGTCCATATAAATAGGGTTGTAGCTTCTTTAGGGCCCACACCACAGCCAGGCATTCCTATTTTCGATGGCGGCGTAGCTTACTTCTCGAGGTAACAGTTTGCGACTGATGTAAGCCACTGGATGTTCCCCGCCATCGGCCCCGACTTGACTCAGTACTGCCCCCAATCCAAACATAGAAGCGTCTGTGTGAACAAGAAAACGTTTAGTTGGATTGGGAGCTGCCAAGACAGGGGCATTTATCAGTGCATTTTTCAATTGTTGGAATGCCTGCTCACACTCCGGGGTCCAGTTTACTTGGCGGGGAAGGTTCTTACGGGTCAGGTCAGTGAGGGGTTTGGCCAGGGCGCTATAATTGGGAACAAACTTCCGGTAATACCCTGCTGTCCCTAGAAACGCTAAAACCTGGGTCTTAGTCCTAGGGGTGGGCCACTGGGCTACAGCCTCTACTTTGGCGGGTTCGGGTTTTTGTTTACCGCACCCTACTCTATGTCCCAGGTATTGTACCTCAGCCATGCCGATACTACACTTGGCCGGCTTCAAGGTCAGACCTGCTTCCCTTATCCTATCTAGTACAGCTCCGATGTGAGCTAAGTGTTCCTGCCACGTATTGCTAAAAATAGCAATATCGTCCAGGTAGGCACATGTATAGTCCTGGAATCCATCTAGGAGTCGATCCACCATCCTTTGGAAGGTGGCTGGGGCGTTTTTCATCCCAAATGGCATGACCTTAAACTGGTACAAGCCAAATGGGGTGACAAAGGCCGACTTCGGGATGGCGTCTGGGGCCAGGGGGATTTGCCAATACCCTTTACACAAGTCAATAGTGGTGAGGTATTGGCCCCTGGCCATTCTGTCCAGTAACTCGTCTATCCGGGGCATCGGATAGGCGTCAGATACAGTCTTCTCGTTCAATCTCCTATAGTCCACGCAGAAGCGGGTCGTACCGTCTCGCTTTGGTACGAGGACTACAGGAGATGCCCAAGGACTGTCTGAGGGTTCAATCACCCCCAGTTGGAGCATTTCGTCGATCTCCTTACGCATGTTTGCCCGTACCGCTTCTGGAATGCGGTATGGCATCTGGCGCATGGGTAGTTGCCCTGGGGTCTCGACCCGGTGAGTTGCCAGAGGCGTGTATCCAGGTACATTAGAGAACGTGTCGCGTTTCTCTTCCAATAGTTGCTGTACCTCGATCCGCTCCTGTGGGCTCAGCCGATCTCCCAGCGTAACCTCCCCTAAATCTCCGGACAGCTTCCCATCCCCCAGCAAATCGGGGAGGGGTAAGCTGTCAAACTCTTCCGTGTTAGGGGCACAGATGGCGGTTACCTCCTCAGTACGCTCGTGGTAGGGCTTCAGCATGTTCACATGGAGCATGCGTCGCCCCCCAGTCCCTGTGCAGGGGCCGATAATATAGGTGGTATCGCATCTTTGCTCCACCACCTTATATGGGCCCTGCCAGGCGGCCTGTAACTTATCATGTCGGACAGGTTTTAAAATTAGTACCTTCTGCCCGACCTGAAAGCTACGGTCCCTGGCTCCCCGATCATACCATGTACGCTGGCGGGTCTGGGCCTCCTGAAGGTTTTCCCGTACCGTCTTGGTCAACGCTTCTAGGCGGTCCCGAAAGGCCAACACATATGGTAGGATGGGAGTGCCATCTGTGCTCCGGTCTCCCTCCCAATGCTCTCTAATAAGATCCAATGGGCCTCGGACCCTCCTTCCAAACAATAATTAAAACGGGGAGAACCCTGTGGATTCCTGCGGCACCTCCCGGTATGCAAATAGGAGGTGCGGCAGGAATCGTTCCCAGTCCTTGTGGGTCTCTGCGAAGGTTCGGAGCATCTGCTTCAAGGTACCATTGAATCGTTCGCAGAGCCCGTTCGTCTGGGGGTGGTAAGGGGCGCTGATAATAGGCTTAATGCCACAGATCCTCCAGAGGTGTTGGGTGAATTCTGCGGTAAACTGGGTACCCTGATCCGAGATAATCTCCCTGGGTAATCCCATCCGGGAGAATATCCGCATGAGGGCATCCGCGACCGTCTCAGCGTGGATGTTGGTCAGAGCCACTGCCTCTGGATACCTGGTGGCATAATCTACGACCGTTAAAATATACCGTTTTCCTGACGGGCTAACTTTATTGAGGGGGCCTATCAGATCCACCGCTATTCGGCTAAAAGGTTCCTCTATTATGGGTAAGGGGTGAAGTTTAGCCTTCCTGCGATCCCCCCTTTTTCCCACTCTCTGGCAGGTATCGCAAGTCGTGCAATATCTGCGTACTTCCTGGCTAATCCCTGGCCAGAAGAAACTCTGGGTTAGTCTGTACCTGGTGCGACTAACCCCTAGATGTCCAGATAGCGGAATATCATGCGCTATCCGGATTAATTCAGCCCGGTACCGCTGTGGTACCACTAATTGTCTCCTCGCTATCGGGTCTAACCCCGTAATCTGTTTGGTTGTTTCCCTGTATAAAAGTTGTTTATCCCAGATAAACTTCTCTCCCTCCGCCCCGGGGGAACCCGTGCCAACCTTGTCCCTATACACCTGAAGCGTGGGGTCTGTTGCGACTTCAGCTACAAATTCATTAGGTGGAGCCCAGGGGACACATTCTAGAGGGGGGGTAGGGTTGCTTACCTGGACCTCCGGCAGTGTGTTGTGGTCCTGGGTGCGGGCCTGTTGTCGGGTGACTACAGGGTTGACCTCTCCTGTGGTGGGTGACTGGGGCTCAAAAGCAGAAGTGAGCCTCCCCAGATCGTTCCCCAATAGAACCTCCGCCGGTAAATGTGGCATCAACCCCACCTCCACTTCCCCTGCCCCCGCTCCCCAATGTAAATGTACCCTTGCTGTAGGTAGCCGGTACACTGCTCCCCCAGCTACCCGGACGGCAACAGTTTTGTTCAGTTTTGCCTGATCTGAAATCAGGTGGCTCTGTACCAAAGTGATGGTGGCTCCCGAATCTCGTAATCCCCGGACTGCTGTACCATTCAGATATACCGTCTGTCGATGGTGCCGTAGATTATCCACATTGGCCTGGACCAGATCTGCCTCGTGCAGTACCTCCCATTGTTCCACAGTAGTAATGGGGACTGCGGAACCATATGGGGTGGTGACTAGGTCCTGGTAGTGGTGGGCTGCGGCCGCCCTGGGTGGAGGTGGGCCTGGACGAATCCAGGTGGAACGGTACCGTAGCTGTGGGCATTCCCTTTTATAATGTCCCCACTTCTGGCAGTGATGACAGGGGCCAGCGGTGGGTTGTCGGAACCGGGGCTGTGCAGCGGGTGGTGGAGGTGGTGGTAGCGGTCTCGGTGGAGCTGGGGTGTAGTTGTTTCCCCCGAATGTTTTAAAGGTTGCTTTTGGAGCTGCAGGTTTTTGTGACCTGCGTGCATCCAGGTAGTCATCCGCTTTCCTAGCCGCCTCGGTAAGGGAAGTAGGGTTTCTGTCCCTTACCCATTCCTGGACCTCATTGGTTACTCCCTCATAGAACTGCTCCATCAGCAACATTTGTATTACCTCCTCCATAGAACGTGCCTTGCTAGCTTGCACCCACCCGAGCGCTGCCCCCTGTAATCGGCATGCCCACTCTGCGTGCGAGTCCTTCTCTGTTTTCTTTAGATCCCGGAACCTCCGCCGGTACGCCTCGGGTGTTATAGCATACCTGGCGAGTATAATTTCTTTCACTTTACTGTAATTCCTTATTTCGTCATTAGGTACAGTCCGATATGCCTCTGCTGCCCTCCCGGTTAACCTTCCGGCCAAAATAGGTACCCAGTCCTCTGCGTTAATTTTATGCAGTGCACACAGTCTTTCAAAGTCTTGCAGGAAAGCGTCTATATCTTCCTCTGCCTCCACATATGTTTTAAAAGCCTGGTATGGTATTTTAGGCTTACCTTCCTGTGGCACATTAATTGCAGAGCTTTGTTCTGGTGCCTGTGTCCTTAGGATGAATTCTTGTACCTCGGCCATTGTCCTGGTAACAATTTCTGTTGGGGGGTTTTCCCCATAAAAGGATAGCCTGAACTGAACCTGCCTCTGGAATTCCGATCCTTGTGGTGTTCCTCCCGGCTCCCTCTGTGCCGGAACTGAATCGCCCTCCATTCTGTACTCTGCCATGAGTTCTGTAACAAGTACTGCTTTCTTCTTATTGCTGGCTTGTATACCCCTTGCCTCTAGGAGGTCCTTTAGCGTGGAGCGTTTTAGCGCAGAAAAATCAATCTCCATCCGTACTCCATTTACGCTTGTTCCTCTGTGAGTTTGGATCCCAGCGCTGCCAACCAATGTAGCGGAGAGCCGATCTTGCACAGCTATTCTCCACTAGAGATTCCAGTGAGGCTCAGGAACAAGGTGATGTTAAGTCCACAGGCAAGGTTTCCAGCAGGTAAAGTAATACAGCAGTATCCCCATCGCAATCCCAATAACTGGACGACACACAGTTTCAGGAGTAGTCTGACAAGCTTTATTCCACAGTTCCTTATAAAGCCCTCTCCCATGCAAGGGAGGAGGTTCTATCACTTAAGACATTATCCAATCTCTAAGTAGTAACCTCCCACAGATCTCCTCCCCTCCTCTAGCATCATAATCCCCTTATTGTGTACACAGTTTTCCCCGAGTTTTGGATGTACCCTAAATACTTGGGGTACATCCACAAATCCAACATCCCCAGATAGCTCTATTCTGGGGGACCAACATACTTAAAAATTAGCCCATTCGGATGAATGGTTCGTGAGATATGGGGTTCCAAAGATTTGACCGACCGCATGGGTAAAGTATCCGAAAACAGTTCCATGCATTTTGGCCCTGCGGTCGGTCACAAACAAGGGAATGAAAACAGGCGAATTGCCTGTGTTATAGAGCCTGGAGAGGGTTTGAATGAATTCCCTTGTTTATGGGGCTCTTTCTACCGAACGGCGGGTCATTCGGTAGTTTCCATACGAATTTCTGGAAGTATGGAGGTCTCAGCGGTGTTTGCCTAGTCAAGTGTCCGATTTTAGTTCCAGACACTCGACGGCAAAACACCGCTGTTCGGTAGTTTAAGATGGCCGCCGCCACGTGTTTGTTTCCCGAATGGCGGCCACCCAGAGGACAAAGACCACACTGCACTGATTGCCAATTACCTGTTTGCAACATTGTTGCAAACGGTAATTGGAGGCACACTCATTCCTGGGTGGTCTGGTTGTTCGGTAGTTTCATTCCCTTGTTTTATTTGAATGATTCTACCGAACAACTAGAGGAATACAATTCTTTACATACCTTTAACTGTCATTATACCCGGATACCATGCTTTCTATACATGTACATACACATTAAACCAGCCATATGACCAAATACACTTATTCTCATACATGTCGTGGGACAGCCCGGTACCAATCCGCTACAATTATTTTACAAATTTATATCTTT
The DNA here is from genome assembly GCF_036172605.1 of Pelobates fuscus. NCBI lineage: Eukaryota > Metazoa > Chordata > Amphibia > Anura > Pelobatidae > Pelobates > Pelobates fuscus. The sequence goes on along the minus strand of NC_086321.1, from coordinate 199,731,269 downwards.
AACACTCACTTCTGTATACTCAGAAAACCATTATTGTTTGACATGATCTTTTATTCATGAAATCTCGAGGATTGCCATTAATGATACCAATACAAATCCAAAGAAAGGGGCAAGATCAGGAGCTGAACCCATTTGATTTTACACACTTTTATGGGCTTGCGAATGTTCATATACCTTCTAATTTTAACATGTATCGGTATGATTGCTTATTGTTTATTGTACCTAGTCAGATTGTTAAATTACTACCTTGCAAACTAAGTGTTGTCTTCTTTGATGTTGGATGTATCATATTGTATGTCTACTTCTGATATGACTGTCTTTAATAAAAAAGATTTTCAATAAAAATATCCTTTGACCACATGCACAATGTTACAGTATGTATCCTTACCAAACTTGTAGTATTATATGGATGCAGCTGACTTTAAATAATATTCCATATATTTCTACTGGTTACTAAGTATGCACAATGCCATAAAATACATGGTAGGCATTTACAGTTACTAGTATATAGTGTATAATTTGATGAGTGAGAATAAATATTCTATAGTATAAACATTTATACAGAAAGGTTATGCAAAATATAATTTAGCTCATACAACTCTCATGCTGGTTTTCGTCCTGCAGAGAAACATATTACTTTCGAAGTGCACAATTCTGAAACCCTGAAGTTTTCCATTTATAGAATAATATACAATAAAGGTTTATTGTGAAAAATAACTTTTCTTAAAAAAAGATAGGAGTAAAATTTCTTTTAAAAAAATAAGCCCATAAAATATAAGTGCAGCAAGATTTTGATATGTATTTATTCTGATAGGCTTATACCTCTGAGCATATTCACAGAAAATCGTCAATGTCCCATTGAGGAGTCCTCAGAAAGAAGTTGCAGTAAGAACTCACTAGTCATAGACAATTATTTATATATTGCCAACATATTCCATAGCACTTTACAATTATAAAATGGGGATAGTTGACAACAAGTAATTAACATTTTGAATATAATAGAGACAACAGGAGAAGAAGGCCCCACTCAAAGAGCTTACAATCTATGAGGAAGGGGCATGCCAGAAAGGGGGTAGGGATTGATGGATATGATGCATGTTTAAATGAGTTAGTAAATGTAATATGCGAAAGAACCAAACAGTAGCAGGAGAGAGAGTGAGTTGGGATATGGAGGTGAGTAAAATGAGGTAAGGCTCTGGGCACACAAAGTACACAATAGGCATCATTTGCAATCTATACTAGGGTAGAGATGCTTGTTGCAACTGTACTTAATGTAATCAGACATTTTATCTACTGAATATAGAGACATTTTGTCTTCCTGGTAGCAGAAATTTAATTTTATAACATGACAAGAGGCTTCGTATTTGCTTAAGTCTCTCTTTACTAGAACTCCACAGCAGCACAGAAAAAACAACCAATCAGAAAAAAGTTAGGTACTATAAAACTCCCCTCCCCATGCATCATTTCCTCTTTCTTTGCTGCTCTGCAGACAGTACAGGTCAGAGTACCACTGCCTCCTGCTTATAGTGGGTGGCTTTGGGATTTATTGTGATTTATTGGATTGATATTCACTGTTTATAGTTACTTTATTTATTTATTTATTTTATTTATTATGTATATATATATATTATTTGCTCTTATTTAGTTTTTAGACTATATATTTATCTTATATTTTATTTTTGTTATATGCAGTTATCAGGTTTTACCTAGTTATCAGGTTGTGTTTCCTTTCTATTTATTATGCCTTATAACTTATTGTATTGGCTTAGTTGACCCCTGTTTCTTCGGGGCTGATTTCCCTCGGTGGGGGGTTTTCTGGGGGTTTCTGGGGATGCTGCCAGTGTCGCTCCCCCGTTTTTGTCCCCCCCCCTCTTTCCTGCGCCCTTCGCGGCCAGCGGGCGCTTTAGCTCAGGGTGTCAGGAGACTAGCTGTTTGGCTGTCTCCTCTGACTCCCTGAGCTCCGGTGCGAGCCTGTCACCGCGCGGGGTTGCTCGCGGTCGGACGCGAGTACCCGGCGGCGGACCTGCTCGCGCACGTGGCCGCCTCACCGCGGCCGGCTACTTCAGGAGCCTCGTGCGCCCGGCAAGCACTTGCTCGCGGCCCCTCCCCCACCCTCTGTAGGTGGACCGCATGGTCTTTTTTCCCACGATGGATTCTGACTCTCAGCATGCAGAGCCAGTTTCGCCGCTTAGATAAGGGGTAAACACATTTTATATATTTTATGACATCTGGTTACCATGGTTTCTAGGTTGTTATGTGTTTCTATATGATAGGTTTTAGATGTAATTTTTTTGCACTATTCATCTATTGTCCTTCTGCTCCTATCCTTTTGCCTCACTAGATAGTTTCTTAAGATTACTGTGAATCTTACTGATAGTGTGTATCATGCTGACAGTATATCTCACAGATTTTTGTCTGTTTTACTGACAGTGTGTATCAAATAAGTATTTATTGTGGTTCTATGTTCTAATTAACCCCTTAAGGACCAAACTTTCAGATTACTACGGGTTTTTGCTGACGGTAGATCCACAGATTGCTGTGCGCTTTCTGACAGTGTGGATCACAGCTTTAGTTGTACTGACAGTGTACTTCGAGCTTTAGTTTTCCTGACAGCGTGTATCACAGACTGCTGCGAGTTTTACTACTGATGTGAGTTTTGCTGACAGTGTATATCGCTTACTACCGCGCTTTCTGTCATGGTATATCTCAGATTTCTGCGAGTAACAGGTGTATACGAACGCAGTTATACAGGCTTGGCACAGGGTGTGTACAGTGCCTGTTAGCTCTTGGATTCATGTCCTTCTCAGTGTATATTTTTTCTGGCCCAGCTATGAGGCCTCGGAGGGGACTACCCTGGTATGAATTTTCTGCCCATGGCGTAGATATAGATGCAGCCCTGGCTCTGACTCAATCTGATATGGGAGACGAGCCTACGCTGATATCATACATTTTGTCAGGTTCCTGGGGAGAGTCATTGAGTTGGCTATTGTTTAACCTTACTCCTTGAGGTGTCCGTGATTACAATACCCTCCATGTGGTATGTGGATGGCAATCTATATATACTAAAGTAATTCATATAAATCCGCGTGTGCATGTGCATACCTATCCACAGTTCATGGACAGTAGCGCTCAGTGTACCTTACATTCATGGACATGAGGGTCACTGGAATACTTCCGCTTATACCCAATTCAGCTGGAAGACCAGTATTTGGCTGCTGGGCACATAGGGACTGCCAGTCCCGGTTCAAGGTACTCACACAGCTTTACGCTGTTTCAAAGGGTTGATTGTCTAAGGGTCCTAGGTCACGAGATGCCCTGAGGATCTACAATTTTTAGGGACCTCTTCCCGAACTCAGAGGCCCCCGTTACCCATTCAATACCCACTGTAAAGCGCTACAGAATCAGAAAGCGCTATAAAAATTAATGTTAATAATGATATTATGGTAATACACAACCCATTGATTGGCCTGCTTTGTCTGTGCCCCATTGATTGGCCTGCTTTGTCTGTGCCCATAAGAACGGCCTGCTTTGTCTGTGCCCCATTGATTGGCCTGCTTTGTCTGTGCCCATAAGATTGGCCTGCTATGTCTGTGCCCATAAGATTGGCCTGCTATGTCTGTGCCCATAAGATTGGCCTGCTATGTCTGTGCCCGTAAGATTGGCCCGCTATGTCTGTGCCCATATGAACGGCCTGCAATGCCTGTGCCCACGAGAACGGCCTGCTGTGCCTGTGCCCACGAGAACGCCTGCTATGCCTGTGCCTATGAGAACGGCCTGCTATGCCTGTGCCTATGAGATCGGCCTGCTATGCCTGTGCCTATGAGAACGGCCTGCTATGCCTGTGCCTATGAGAACGGCCTGCTATGCCTGTGCCTATGAGAACGGCCTGCTATGCCTGTGCCTATGAGAACGGCCTGCTATGCCTGTGCCTATGAGAACGGCCTGATATGCCTGTGCCCATGAAATCGGCTTGCTATGTCTGTGCCCCATTGGATAGCCTGCTATGTCGGTACCTACTTGAATAGCCGGCTATGTCTGTGACTATTTGCTTGGCTAACCTTTCTGTGTCCATTCGTTTGGCCTGCTGGGCCTAGGCCCTACTGACGGGCCTACACACTTGGTACCGAACCCCTTTTTGGCCGCAGGCCTGGGGTAATATCACTGAGGAAAACCCAGTGCACACCAGTGACCTGGAGATAGGCAGGTGTCCAGGCAAACACCACTGCCATAGTGTTCAAGATGACACCAGTATATGGCCATCTGAATAAGGTGGGAAGGGTGAAGGCCCTAAACCTCATGCCTGAAGGGCAAAGTTTCTTATGAAGACCCGGACACATCCACGGTTTACTCCAAACCGGCGACGGCACAGCTCCAAGGAGAACTTCGCACTGGCAGGGACTGGTACTCACTCCTATAGGAGTAAGCGGCTACTCTGTATCTGCCTCCCGGAGTCTTTATAGGTTCGGTAGTTTTTTTCCTGCCTTAGGTTAGCTCCTGGCCCTGTCCAGTGGGATTTATTTTTCTTACCTTTCGGCCTGCTGTTTACATTCTATTCGAGATAGAATGGGTGTATTTTCTCTCATCTGCGTTATTGTTGCCTTTTTTGTTTTTTCATGACTTCCTTTTCCTATTCGCTCGGGTCGTCGTGAGGCCTGACCTGGCCTCCTCCGACCTCCCGGGCACTCGTGGATTGCGGAGAACGTCTCCAGCTTTCCTCGGACTACCAACGGTCTACCTGGACCCCGCGCACGCGCACGGGATCCGGATAGTCGGTTGATAGTTTTCCCTTCCTGGTTTCCCAGATTGCCCTCAGCCTTAGGCTGACATTTATAATTGGTGCGCCCTACAGTTTGGTCACCCTGAATCTCTAGGGACTCTAGTTTGCACCACGGGGGGGTGCGGCCCTCCATCATCTCGACCCGAATATATTTATTTTCAGGAACAGAGGGCGGACCCTCTCATACGGAACCGGATACTGTTTTATTATTAGAGGGCCCAGCCCCTCACTCGTCCTCAACCAGATACTGGGCTGGATACAGAGGACAAGTTGGGTGGACCCATTCTCATAGGGAGAACCGGTCTCGGATGTAGACTCTGCTGTTGGTTACTAACGGGTGCGGCCCGCTCAGGCTGGCAGCCGGACGCTCACGGTATGCGATCACAGTTGTAGAGAGCGCGGCTCTCTCATACACTCGACGCTCTACAGTACGGCCATTTGTTCATCACACAGGCTCGTACCTGTGCAAGACATTGACGACTACATAGGAGGGCATCCCTCCTGCATTCAATTAGAGCTGACATCCATGCTACTGACTTCGTTCTAGAGGACTGCCTGGTCGTGCGAGAATTACAGGTTTAGACTAGATCTCTCTATTCTACCTCCTGTGATGGATCTACTGGATCCGGGCCGCGGTAAAACACGCGAGAAATACTCATAGGTATAACGGGGGGAGTCTCCCACTTATTTACACACACTCCTGGAGATGGTACGCTAACGGATGGTCCTCCGGTATTTTGAGAGTGCAGGTTTTTGGCATATTCTGCACCATTTAATACAGAGTTTGCTTTCTGTTTTGGATATTCGGACCATTACGAGCAAACTGCGCAGACAATTTCTTCCATGTCTAGGATGTCAGGATGTCATGAGATACGGAGACCTCCATGGAGAAAACAGGCACTGCCTTGTTCGGGCGACAAGATTAAGGAAGGCCTATTTCCCGGTCTGAAGGTTAAACCGTACGAATGGGTCACATGGTAAATCAGGAATCCCCGGTTGTCTTGTCTTCCCCGGTCTTTCAGATCTTGGGATAAGATGGCGTGACTGCCCCGTCTCCTCGGCGCGCATACCTGGTGAACATGGTTCGGAGATGGAGGACCCTTCGTCTATACTCTATTCATCCCTCGCGGGAGCCGTCTTTTTTAACCTCTTTTTCAACTACCGTCGAGGAGATCTACGAGACTTTACGGAGGTACCTGGTGTGCTCCGACTCCTACAGACATCTTTCACTTTTGACGAGGGCATTGCTGGATGGAAATCGGCGTTCCGGTTGGCATTTCCCTTTCCTTTGAAAGTTTCCAGCCTTCACTATTTCCAGAATAGTCGACCACCGTCCTTCCACACAAGTTCAGTTCGGAACCCGGAATGGACGTCCTTTGGAGTCTTTCTCTACTGCGTCCAAGGTTTACACAGTCCATTTGGAATCTTGGAATCACTTAGAATACGGCTAGTTTGGCCACACTCTTGCCGGCATTATGAATTTATTCTCGGAGGTGACATCTCACCGGGTAGGACTGGAAGGAACGTAAGATCCTCCTCGGTTTCTAGTGCGATTTTGGTAGTGGACTTGGGCACATTCCTTGAGATTAGAGATCTACCTGCAAGGCCACATCGCCGAATGTCCCTGGCACGATCGGAGGAACCGCCTTACGGATCATGAGTTGAGACGTGGGGACAGTTTCTTCTCGCGCCCCCAAGTCCGAACTTGACCTTCGATGTTACAACTACAGGAATGCGGCTGATAGGTCAGTTTGCCAGCTCATGGACCGGCTGCTAGGAAACAGGTCGCAACCACATACAATGGATTTACCAGAGGATGGTACTTTTTTCCGTAATTGAGATGCTTCGTCGGCTGGCATTTTCTTTGATCCGTCTACTGTCAGTTATCGTACTTGGAATGTCCAATTAGGATTACTCTGATATTTCCTGGAATAGATACCAGCGAAACAAACAGCGTTGGATTGGTGAATTGAGCGTTAAAACAGCAAATACGAAGCCTCCTGTCATGTTATAAAATTGTAGATTATGCTAGCTTTAGTGTACCTATAATCTTAATTTTATTAATGACAGGAGGCGAGTATTTCCCACCCATTCTTGTCCCTCCCTTGTTTAATGTTGTAGTTTAGATTATCAGGTACGTATGCAACTCTGTTTGTTGTCTCTGATACCTGTCGCTTGTTCCTTATGTCTGTGTTTCTTTTCATAAGTAGGGTTGGGATATCTTCATATTAAGGTTAATTTTGGTTGCTACATTGGGTACCTACATGTTTATTCTGAGTACATTTCATTGGATAATCAACCTGTTCGTTTCTGTTTTTCTCTCGTTTCAGTTTACAGTCCATCAACACTATCTAGTTTGACGGTTACTCTCGGATGGTGGACATCGTTATATTCATCGTATCTAGGACTTTGTTTCTTCCCCATGATGTTCTCTGCCTTTTATTCTGTTTTGTCGCAGCTTGAAAGAGGAAATGATGCATGGGGAGGGGAGTTTTATAGTACCTAACTTTTTTCTGATTGGTTGTTTTTTCTGTGCTGCTGTGGAGTTCTAGTAAAGAGAGACTTAAGCAAATACTCGCCTCCTGTCATTAATAAAATTAAGATTATAGGTACACTAAAGATAGCATAATCTACAATTTTTATTCCATTCTTCATTATTTACATTATTGCAAGGTTATATCCCCTATTAAATGGCATAATGAAGTGATCAACACCCCTCGAATTTCATAGAGAATTTTATTCGATCCAGTACTGATCTTGAAACTTATTGAATAATCTTTAAGATCATTATAGCTTCCGCCGGCGATCTTAGTATTTATCTGCTTCAATTCTGCATGTGTCCTGACTTCATTCGATAATGGTTCTCATTTGTGATGTATAATCTTGGGGGTACTCAATTTTTTGGTAGTGAAATTATATAAAGATTATGTGTCTTATATATTATTATTATTATTATTATTAATAATAATAATAATAACTATACAACAATCTGTAAATTGGTTTACAGTATCAACTTGATTTAGTTTCTATATTATATCATAGTTTGAGAAAATATGTTTTAATCATATTTTGCATATAATTATTAATTTTTCATCAACTGTTAGAGGATATATTTTAATACAAACATATGTAAATGCACTGACATTATAAAAATGTTAAACAGACCTAAATGTAAAATGGTAATTAAGTGACCAGGGAAATCTTGTTACTGTTACACATTTTAAAAACTAGATTATGTGTAAAGGAATATGACCATTGCATGGGATTATTTACATGAAAGAAGACTGCTTTTTAATCATGATCGTGCAATTTACTCTTACGTTTTTAAAATCCAGTACTACAATTTTTTTTTTTTCACCGTAACATTAACATATCTTCACATTGGGCAGAATCATACATTTTGAAGTAGAAAGTATATTTACATTTAATTCTACTATAATATAAACTGATAGTTTATACAGGAGCTTTAAACTGAAATTAAAAATATAAGGACTGCAAAAGGCCAAGACCACTTACCAGCTGCTTACACCAGAGACGTTTATTTAGTATGTTCTATAGTTGATTGTATATTAAAACTATTTGTGACACATGAGAGGGAGAACATGATGACAATATCATGTGCAACTCTAATGAAATGCATATGTAATCATGGATTATTCTGGTTATGTGATCATGTATCTGCTTAATCAGATACTGTTTCTCATTTGTGGTACAAAATCTAAGGAAATCACTCACCTTTTTGGTGTAAATGTTTTTGTATTTGCGTCTAACGCTGATGTTGAATGCTGATATTTGTGTGTATTGTGCATTTGTCTCTGTTGGCATTTAATCATTTAATTGTTTGTATTTGTGTGTTTGTGTATTGGTGGCATTTAAATGCCAGATTTCTTTTATTAATTGTTAGTGTATGAATGCAGGGTGTGTTTGTCTGTAATGTAGACGTGTTAATGCAAGGGTGTTTTGTGTGTAGAATGCAAATATGTATGCACTGCCACACACATACACAAACACACACAGTCATACAGGGACACATTGTCATACACAGAAACACACATACACTGACACACAAAGATGCCCACAGACACATATACACACAGATATACTTTGAGAAATACAAATACAGATTGACACACATACACATTTACTTTGACTAACTTACATGCACAGATACATACACACGGATCCACAAACACTGACACACACATACAGATACATATACTGTCAGACACAAACACTGACACACAAGCACAGATGCATACACTGACAAACTCTGACACATATGCATAGATACATACACTGACACACACACAGATGCATACACTGACAAATAAGCACTCTTACTCACTAACTGAGCACAAAAGCCGTCAATGAAAGGATACGATAGAGGGTTACTGGAAGAGGTGTGGAGCATCACATATCATCACCGGACCACTTGGATGAGGAGTGGATCTATATGCTGGTTTACAATATCAACTTGATTTGGTATCAATATAGAAACATAGAAACATAGTATGTGATGGCAGATAAGAACCATTCGGCCCATCTAGTCTGCCAAATTTTTTAAAACACTTTCATTAGTCCCTGGCCTTATCTTATAGTTAGGATAGCCGTATGCATATCCCATGCATGATTAAACTACTTTACCGTGTTAACCTCTACCACTTCAGCTGGAAGGCTATTCCATGCATCCACTACCCTCTCAGTAAAGTAATACTTCCGCATATTATTTTTAAACCTTTGCCCCTCTAATTTAAGACTATGTCCTCTTGTTGTGGTAGTTTTTCTTCTTTTAAATATAGTCTCCTCCTTTACTGTGTTGATTCCCTTTATGTATTTAAATGTTTCTATCATATCCCCCCCTGTCTCGTCTTTCCTCCAAGCTATACATGTTAAGTTCCTTTAACCTTTCCCTGAAAGTTTTATCCTGCAATCCATGAACCAGTTTAGTAGCCCTTCTCTGAATTCTCTCTAAAGTATCAATATCCTTCTGGAGATACGGTCTCCAGTACTGCGTACAATACTCCAAGTGAGGTCTCACCAGTGTTCTGTACAATGGCATGAGCACTTCCCTCTTTCAACTGCTAATGCCTCTCCCTATACAACCAAGCATTTTGCTAGCATTTCCTGCTGCTCTATTACATTGTCTGCCTACATTTAAGTCATCAGAAATAAGCACCCCTAAATCCCTTTCCTCATATGTTGGAAGTTAGGACTCTATCAAATATTCTATACTCTGCCCTTGGGTTTTTACATCCAAGATGCATTATCTTGCACTTATCCACATTAAATATCAGTTGCCACAACTCTGACCATTTTTCTAGTTTACCTAAATCATTTGCCATTTGGCTTATCCCTCCTGGAACATCAACCCTGTTACATTATATCATAGCTTGTGGAAATTTGTTTTAATATTATTATATTTTGCATATAATTATTCACATAAAATTTAACTACTTAAGTAGAATGTTTAAATATGCATAGACTTCCATTGTAAAATGTGAAATATAAGTGTGAAATAAAATGTTATTTAAAGGGTTACTCCAGGCACCATGACCACGTCAGCGTTCTGAAGTTGTCAGGGTGCTTCGATTATGCATGTGCAGCATTTCACTGTGAAACTCTTTACATATTGACTTTAAGCCCTATGCTCCCACAAGTGTACTAGCACCTTCGGCAGTGACATGGGGTGTCATCAGCCAATCCGGAACAAGAGTTCCAGGCATATCAGTTATGTGCAAATTTAGATGCCCAGGTACAATCATTCCTTGAGAGCAGTCAGTAAATGTTCTTAGCCAATGACTGTGCGACAGGAATGATATCTGATTTCTGCAGCTCAGCAGAAGTTGGATGTTGTAAACCCTGCTTTACAATAGAAGAGGAACCTGGTAGTACCAGGTTTCAGGCCAAACTGTTGTGAAATGGTTTGTCCCATTACCGAGGAATGGGTCTGGGTACTCCTACCATCATAAGCACTATACTGCAATCCTTTAGGTGACCAGGGAAACCTTAAAACTATTATATAAATCTAAAAAAATAGACAATGTTTAAAAGCATATTGAAACATAGAATGTGACGTCAGATAAGACCCATTCGGCCCATCTAGTCTGCCCAATTTTCTAAATACTCTCATTAGTCACTGGCCTTATGTTATAGCTAGGATAGCCTTATGCCTATCCCACACATGCTTAAACTCCTTTACTGTGTTAACCCGATATCACAATACCATGGGTTTATTTCCTTTAAATTAGCACGATTTTGTAATATACCGTGACATATTCCAAGTCCATTTGTCATAAAAAGCCTGCCTTATTTTGTTTTTGGTTTTTACTTTAGTATGAATCAATCATTTTTTATTTGTCGACTTCAAGCAGAAAAGTACAACTCTCTTATATTAAATAATGATAGTTTGTTCGGTGGATTTACACCAGGATTTAATATCCCATTATAAGTATAAAGATGGCAAACAAACAATACATTTTCCCAAACAGCTTACCAGCTGGTATCATCAGAGTCATTTATTTAGCATGTTCTGCAGCTGATTGTGCAATATGATTATTTGTGACTCTTCTGTGGGGGAGAACATGATAATAGCATCATGTGCAGCTCTGATGAAATTCATATGTCACAGAACCTGCCAAGACAAGATGCTTCTCATTTTTCTCTATTCGTACATTCAGCTTTATCTTCTAATATGAAAACCTAATGAAATTGTCTTTCTAGTTCGCTCTGCAATGCCACAGAAATGAATTGACTGCTAATGCACATTTTAGAAATAAAGCAAAGGATAAAAAGTGCAAGGACATTTTCAGAAGGTCTAAAATTGAAACGTGTTACATAGGAAAAAGTTCGAACAATATTGTAAAATTGTACTTTTTGCAGTTTGGAAAGGTATACAGTAGCGGTGATTTACAACCATTCTTAACATTTTCATTTTTTTGGTGTTGCGGGTCTCCTTTTGACGTTTCTGCAGAGGTTCTTAATGAATCTTATTTGCAGTCAAAGCATGAACAAGATTTATCCAACAGACAAAAGTTGAAAAGGTACCCAGCATCTGAATCATTGACCACTGTGTATCAGTCCCGAGTCTCAAAACACACCTGCCTAATTCAGCTTGGAAAGCATTGCTCTAAAGCACAAAATCAAAAAATAGTGTCCCCAAGTGCACATTTTTTTCAGGGGCTCTTTAGATATGGCTCTTTCATTAGCAATGGTGAAGTGAGACACAGTTTAACTTATCTACGTTGAACTAGAATTTAAGGCATAATTGTAACAATCAACTATATATAAAGTATTATAAAGAAAATGTAAAAGACTTAAACCTTTTTCTTTTTCTAGCTTAACGCATTTCATGTATACATAGTATTTTCTCCAGCGCCAGAAAATATGGAAAGCAATAAGGACAACCAATAATTCAAAGCAAAATAAATCCACGCAAATTACATTATTTAAAGCTTATACAAAACCTACAAATATAATATATATAATATTGCTGGCACTGGCAGTTATCTCATACCCATGAACCGGACGAAAGGCAAAAATTTAAGCATACTTTGAAACCAGATATTTACTTCTATCATATACAATTATAACTAGAGCATGAAACAAGAAGAATGCTACAATATCATGTATGATTACTGTTTTGTACTATGTAAAAAAAAAAAAAAAAACTAATTTATAGCATTTACATTTTTCATGTATTCATTCATCATCCTGAAATATTATCAGGGTATATCATTGAACAATGGTCTTACTTTGGTAGAACCTTTGCCATAACTTTAAATGACAATATTTATTTTACAAAATTGTGACTTAACATACAAAATTGAACTTTAAACTATTTCAACTATATAAATGATGAAAATAGTTAGTAGCGGTGTTACGCAAATGTAGAATTTCCTGTCTAAAGTAGTCATGGATAGATATTGGTGCAATAACTCACATAACAACCCATAATCTAAATATCTAGTAACATAGAACATGGAAATGTGTTGATATATTTTCCACAGTGTGAAAACTTGAAAGAGTGGGATGCAGGGTCATTAACATAATTCAATTCAAGCTCTACTATGCCGGCAGCTAATAGTAAAGGCAGTCCATAGGTCACTTTAATTGTTCAGAAAGAAAAATTGTGGGAAAAAAGATGAATTCTTTCAAAAGTCCAAGGATTGAATTGATATAAATTAACTCATGAAAAGAAATTATGGAATTTATGATTCAACACATTGGGTTTGATATAATAATTGCATCTGGATTTAACAAATCAACCTTGTTATTGCAGAATCTAAACTGTTGTCGCTTACACAAATAACATCCTTTGAAGACGTCCAATAAATAATTCAGTCATTGTTTGTTTAAATATCTTTTCCTTTATAGAGAAATTAATTCACTCCAGCATTTGGCAAGAATAATCTGGATATTCCAAAACGTATGAACACTGAGATACCCATAAACGATCGATTATTTCTAAAAGCATTTCACATCCTAAAGTCAAATGTTTCAGCACAATATGTATGGGTAAACAGTGTACATCAGGACCATACTGTGGATTTCATCACTTTTTTAGAATATTTGTCAATAAAGATGTTGCAGGGAAAGTAAAACATTAAATTAAATCTAACATAGACTTAATTTACTGTTCAGAGTAAAAAAAATAAAGTTGAACCATCTGCAATGCTGTCTTTGGCCAAGAGTTAGACACAGACATTGCAAAGTAACATTAGTGTTTAGGCTAAGGTTTTTTGCATATGAGCATATTAGCATATTCTGGACCAAAAGTGTAATTTAAAAAAAATTTCTGTGTTGGAACCAAAGGTTTTTTTTTTTTGGTTTTTTTTAATGATTGTGGTTAAAACAAAACTCACTGACAGTTAAAAGTCATATACTAGCTCATTCTACTATCATTAAATGTAGCCTGCTGAATTTTAATTTAGCACATTGCTATGCAACTTAGATAAAGGTTGATCAACTCTCAGTAAACATATTGCTATTTATATATTGCGAAAAAGATAAAAGAGTAGACTTAATAATTGATTCGTTCTGAACTGCAATTCACAAGAATTAGAGCCACACAGGCAATCCGTTGAATTCCCAATTTCCGATCCGAAATGTAACCAAATCACGAACCAACCGCAGCACCCAATGGATTGTCATATTCACTTCAGGTAGTGATTTTAAATTTTACCAGTGGCGCCCAAAAAGGCTTCGAAGCTCATGGGGCACTGCCACATCCTGTTGCTGTTCACGTGTTTTTAAGCAAAACCATACGTTTTTTTTCGCTTTGGTCTGCGTACAGCCATGCTGTCACTGACATTCCACATGTATTTAGTCCACCTGTGGCTTTTCACTAACTAGGGTGGCATTAGCATTTCAGTCCATATTCCTTCCTCATTCGGATATGATGAATTTCACTACTAACGCAAATACAGCTTATTTCAATTAAAGCATCACAGTGATGCCTCAATTTGTTTCATGCATTTTGCTTCGAACATATTGTATTTTATAATATGCAATTCAGTTAGTCACCCTACGTTCTTTTGTATAATAAATGCTACGCCGTATTCCATTTTCATATTTGCAACTTTTGTTACTTATTTTCACCCGGCCTCAGTACCTATATATATTTTTCATGGTTGCCCTCTTGGTATTCAGGCACTCATGGGGCTACACTGTTTAGTAATTATGTGGCTAAGTGTTGCTACTGACTATGTAAATTCATGTCAGGCCCAAACTTGGGCCTATACATGTGTTCAGCATTTATGGTACAGCCTGTTAATACTCTGTCTTATTTCACTGTCTGTCAATATTTGCATTGTTTTTAGCCCTTTTTGGTCTCAGCACGGGATTAGTCAATCAAACTTTAAAATTATGTCTGTCATAATTATGTCTGTTATATGGTTATACAGCCATATACATGGCCCTCAGCTAAATATGTTATCTTCGCACTTCAATGAAGACATGACATGAACCAGGTCTGCCACTTGGGGACATTCCACTGCCCCAAAAAAAAAAAAAAAAAACTGCTTTGTAGATATATCCCAAATGAAAACATACATTTTTTAAAATGTATTTATTTCTTTAATTTTTATTGGGCTTGTATTTACAAGTGTTTCTTAATAAGCCCTACAGGGCCTCTAACACATGGTACTGTCATTTGATTCGACCATCAATAGCCTCACATTAATGCATGTTCCTCTGTTATTCTAGCATTTGCTGTTGCGTTCAACCCTATTGTGTTATTCCAATTATGTATGGATAAGTGTTAATCATCCTCCTAAACAAGTATGCCTTATAAACATATGTACTATATATCAAAAGATTAAATAAAAACATTATGTTCACTTTTCACAAGCTAGACGTTTTTTATAAACTTATGTCTTATAAATTCTGTTTCCTCCTACGTTTAGCGTACGGCCATCATACCCTAAAATCAATTCAGCACTATTGCATTCTAGTGTCTAAACCTCATTCCTGTCGTAAATTCTGTTTTATACCCTCCATTCAACTGGCTCAGTAAGTATGTATTGCATAACTTTTAACATGTGTATTTCTTACGTTCTTTATGTTAACCATTTCACAAGCCAGATGCTTATTATTTTATTGTTATTATTTCTCTACTGTCTCATTACTATCATAGTCCTTTTAATTTCTACTTCTCAACAAACTCTACAACCTATATCTGATCTACCAATCACCCCCTCCATTACTTTTATCACAACCTCACGTGGCCACCCTGAACCTCAGGACTTACATTGGGTCCCTTCTCAGTCTCATATACATAGTCCTTGCAAAAGGCCCTCAATGGGACTTGGCAACATCCGTTTAACATGACTCTCAGTGGGCAACATACTATGTTCCTATTTCAGTGATTCATTGGACTTTTCATTTGCATAACATCCACTTACAGGGGTTACATACTACCCCACAACACTAAATGATATCGATAAACTTATCATACCTTACTATACGGTACGGCTTTCACTAGGACATTCTTCTGGGGAACCTGTATCCTTCATCATATACTTCATCCCTACCCCATGTCAAACACTATGGTTCACTATGGTTCAGCATTATCAGTTAGGTGGGATCACCTACATAGGACACAGCCTAAATATACTCATATGTAGCAAACGGTTGAGTGTCATCAATACATTCGCTCCACAAGGCCCTCTATGGGCAACCCAATACAACACTATTTTGGCTCCTCATTTGGGCTTGAAATGAAGGGCCTGCTTCACAAAGGTTATATATTGCTTATATTACTTCTTTCAATTATACGCTCGGTCTCGCTAGACCTACTCCAACCCAACCTATATGGACCTCTCGGTGCCAAAAGGAATCTGGGAAACCTTAATCTGATAAGTTTTATCCTTACTCTACATATTATTATTATTTATTTTTTAATAATATCTTTATTGAACATTCTCTACATATTAAACCACTTCGATCTAGCATTGAATTGACAACGTTACATATAAAAACTCACCATGTTGGTTATTTGCCTCACTTTCCTTTGATCACAGCCTCAGATGGACCTCCACTACATACAATGTTGGCAGCCTCAGATGGACCTCCACTACATACAATGTTGCCACCCTGGTATTCATGACAACTCTTCATACCACTACATATGGACTGGTTCAAACAACAAAGGCACCATGCTTGGCCTCTACACAACTCTTACAACCTTGATATGTTTATTTCACATTTGTTCGTTCCATATGTCCGTACCCCTCATACAGCCCTATTTTTTACATTCTGCAGCTTAGGACTTATATTGGGCACTCTCGGCCTTTCACTACGATACCTCTACACATGGCCCTCATTAGGCCTTCACTCCAAATGGTTACATACGGCCCTCTTCGGGCAAACCACTATGTTCCAATTTCGGCCCCCCATTTGGGCATTTACATACAACATTTTCCTGCTTACAAGGAAAAACTACAACCCTCTCATATCCAATTTTACTATTCCACCCTGCCTCTCTAGACCCACACAAGTCCTCCCTATATGGTTCTCTACCAAGAACCCAGAACCCCTCATTACGCAAATGTACATATTCAGGCTTCTTCAATCTGTCTATTTTGCTTAAATTAGTATAACCCACACCTTCATCTAAGGTGATTACTAGATCTCATAATTCGCTTCACACTACTAAGCTAGAGATGTTACATACATGTTTTGACATTTAATTACTTAAGCTATTTTTTCTCATGCATACTTCAGGTCCTTCTAGTAGGACGCACAGTGGGAACTCATGTCTAGATTCAGTTCAATCAGGTATCTCTTTTCCTGACTCGTTTTGCCTAGGTATGTACGCATTATACATACAAGTTCCCTTATTTTTTTGGTTCCCACCATCCTTACTTATCAACCTGTTGTTGGCGTATTAATCCTTAACCACAACACAGGTACGTTATTTAAATTGGCACGTACTTTAGCTTCCTCTCTAGGACATCCTTTCTCAAGCTCAAGCTCAACCTCACTTGTTGGGCAATGTACGTATGTTCCAACATACTTTCTATCAATCCATTACGTTTCTATTCCCCTACACTTCTTAGGGATAGATCAACTGACTGCAAAGGGTTTGGTGCAGGCCATTTTCTAGTATATATTAATAATTCAGTCCAGCGAGGCCAACACCAATCCTTACGCAGAGATATTCACCCATCGGCCCAACTCATAGCTAGAGCCTCGCTCCAACCTCTACAGGTTATTAGATAGGGCCTCACATGTCACAGCCACTCATTTGAATCTCTTACTTGTCACGATAATCCAACATTCACGCCACTCCTTACTGTGGTCTCAGTCCCTCAGCCAAAATCACAGGTAGAGCCTCTCTGAGCCACTTGGCATTAAGCAAGGCCTCACCTTCCCCTTGTATAGCTAATTTCTTCACCATCTGGCACTTAGCGAGCTGCCAGTTGATACAGGGCTACACTCTCATCAACATGCCCATTACATTTACTCATTGTTTATTCGTCATATTATGTCTTTCACCACTAGAAGAGGTTATTTCATTTCAAAGTAACCCAGCCAGACCCTCCACCCCAGCTAGTCCATTGTACCCTGGTCAAATACAAGAATACCTCCAACATAGTTCCTTGTAATCCTGGACTGTTCCTAATTGCTGTTGAACTCATGGCTAAAGACTTACTGCTCCCAGCTACAGCACTGAAGCCAAGCTGTACAGACTCATGATTTCCAACTCTGAGCTCACCAGCCAGGTATCTACGCCCATGCAAGTATCACAGACAACTACCTGTGACATTAATAGTCATATCTTGACTTATTGTCAATACAGCCCTGCCTCCCTTGGACAGTGCCCATTATATCAGGAAGACTGAGTCATTCATTGGCAAATGTGCCTGTTCCCATTTGTATCTCCAGTCTCTCCTTGGTTCTCTGTACTTTGCCATGGCATTATACCACAAGGTAACCCCTTATTTCCTGACTGCTCTGCAAGGTTTCCTGCTGACAGTAGCACCTGACAACAAATGTTCGAGCAGACCTGTTAATGTAGGCTAACATCCTACCCCATTGTAACAGGTAAGGCATGTTCATTCCCCCACTGACCAACGACTCCCCTGTTATTTTAGACTGGGTTTGCAACAATTATCGAGGGCAACTGGTTCCATGACATATGTCACACAGAGACATGAAGCCTGCTCTTTTAGTAACCTTCAGCTCTTGTTGTAGTATACTCCATCATGACCACTGCACAGACTGGCAGTCTCTTTCGGGGAGGAAGTCTGTCAATTGCTACTCAAACACAGCAGTATGCAAAATTACTTGGCTGGCAGCAACACAGCAATTTTACCTTGTCTGCATACACATATCAGCCAGTCACAACATAACAGCTTGAAGCCTTGTCTCAATCCCATTTCAGGTATTACTCCAAACATTCCATGGCAGCTTAACCACATACTAAAACTCCTACATTTCATGATCTCATTCTGGATTAGCTCATCTCACTGTCATGGTAGATTGCTGGCACACGCAACTCTGTTTGCTTATACCAACCATTTACATACCAGAACTCTGGCCATTTTAATAAGTTCACTTCAGAATATTGAATCGTCAATCCGTGCTCCATCGATACCATGGTGACATTCACATCCTTTTGCCACCTTAACCTTAAATTAGCTTACAAACTCTTAAACTTATACCCATCTGCAGACATATACCTACATACTATCAACAATAAATGGTGCCCGGTCAACATACTAGACCAATTTGTCCTACACTCAAAGGACTACACAGGCATGCTTTCTTTTTTAAGGTTACCTGTTAACCATTCACTACATCAAATTCATCCTGTACATCAGGACACAATTCATAAAACTCTGATACGACCCTTCATCCTATTCGGGTCATTCTTTTAGAATAAGCAGTGCTTCTGCTACCTTTAGTAAACACCCCAGCACACATCATAAACTGGGACATTGGAATTGTCTGCATACACCAGATATCCCTCAAACAGAGAGGGAACTGAGGCAGGCATTTAAAGTACTGGTTATGTAATGTCAACACGTACTAAGGATTAAACTGTTAAACCTTTTGCCCTCTTTTACAGGCCTACCCAAACGTAGGTTTCGGCACACCACAACCGACTTGTACCACCACTACTATATCTCGGCTTATTGTCCCTGACTACAAATGGAAAGGCGGAGCCTGTAGTTGTGGCCTTCCCTACCTCTGGGCTGAGACTTCCTGGTTCAGTCCGCCCACCACTCCCTTTATTATGCATTCACTTAGTGGGTCCTCTTTTACAGGCCTACCCGAACGTCGGTTTTGGCACACCACACTATAACTCAGAACTTTTTTCCCCACCATAACCTATTTGGATTTTGCTTCCCAAGCAGTACCAAGCCTCAATAAGCAAACCAGTAACCAACCTCATGCTGATGAGTTGCATTAACAATGAAACAGCTGTGCATGAGTGGTTTACTGGCTCTGCATATTTTCCCAAGTTGTGTTTCAAGCTGTTGTATACAGCAAAGACAGACTAAAAGGAATCCATGTTTAAAATGGAATGAGGCAAAAATTTGATTCTTTGTTAAACTAATTTGCATATTCCCACCCAGAATCCTTTGCGGTAGTAACATCACTGCAGATTTGCGATTTCTGTGGGAAAAGCAAGTCTTATGGCTTGACTGATGTGTAGATTCTTGTTTAACATTGTATTAACTATCCACATACTTCAGGTGGAAGGGGTTTTCAAGCACAATTCTTTTCCCCACCATAACCTATTTATATATATATATATTTATAGATATAGATAGATAGATATAGATATATTTGCATATTATATATTTAACACATATATAATATACAAATATATATTTTTTAATACTTTTCCTCCTATGTATTCCTCTATGAGTTACTTTTTCTCATTTGATCCGTTGGAAAATGCTCCTATCAGTGTACTGCAAACTAGATACACAATATTATATGTATATATTTATATGTATATCTTTATATCCATCAGAATGATTATATATTATATTATGTATATATTTTGCTGGACACTAAGGACTTTATTATTACTTTATTTATGTTCTATTTAGAATTAATAAAATAAAAAAAATTAAACTGTAATTAGTACTTTACATTTGCATAATTTTAATTAGATTACGTTTTATTAAACATGTGATGACCCATCAATATGGATATATGGTTGACGTGAGCTACCAGAGAACTTATCTAATTTTGGCTTTTCACAATTGATATATTTGAAAATCTTGATAAGACTCTGATGGTTTATATTATCTTTTATATGAATTACAAAGTATCAAAAATATTATTGTTCCATGTGCAATTGCTATTTAACAGACGTGCATCTTTAATTATCTATTCTATAATTTGCAGTGGCTACGTTTGAAAGATCCAGGCCATTTAGCACTTGTGTTTGAATTAATTTGCAACTAATTGAGTTTGGATTGAATTAAAACGAGAGCTTCTAGGTCAAGCCAGGATTCCACTTTGCAATCAGAAATGTCTAAAAAAAATCACACCTCGAGCATATAAAACTATTTTCAACAATTACAAGTAATCCAAAGTAATTGGGTGCAACTGAGGTTACATATTCCTCTTAGTTGACTTTGACTGATGCAGTTGGCTGAGTAAAATAAACACATAGCAAAGTTGACATTTCAACTGTATTTCTTGCTCAAAATTACTTCTGTCATCACCCTTCATAATCTCTCACTCATTAACATATTAAGAAAGCTCATTTCTATTAATAAGAACTTGAAAGTCATTTTTATATATTGAACATTCCAATGTTTCAAGTTAATAAAAAAAAAAATGATTAGCATGAATCTAATTTTATTCATTATTCTGTCCCATTTTAAAATATATAGGTAAGACTAATTTTATATAAATATGTATAAAATATTACAACATAAAGAACCATTATATCAAAAGCAGGTTAAAGGTACAGCATATCATTTTGACTTTATTGGAGTTCTTTGCAACATTTTAAATAGAAAATATTTAAAGCAGATTATTTATTAGGTGCTAATTTTAAGTGGACCAACATATAGACCCACAACAAAGAGGGAAATCCATATAGGGAAATAAATCCCCTAACTCAACAGGGTGCTATCATACAGATACACTGAGCATAATATGGTGGGGTCTGTTAATTCTCAAACTAATAATCAATAAAGATAAAATATTAATTTGTAGCACCATATACCACTCAATGAAGTGGTGTAGATGCCATGTCCACAATACAAATACAAACATACATATTACTCACATTATAGTGTTCCTTCTAAAACAAATTAATTAACATATTGGCAATTATTAATTTATATTTGGGGTTCATGAAAAGTAGCATAGAAGGGAATATGTTAATTATATAAATTGCATTAACTGAAATATGAATGAAAATTAGCAAATTCTATGTTCATGGTAATAATTCACAAAATGGCAGCCACATTTCTAACAAGGCTATTTACTAAAGTGAGAATTCAACGTGAATTTAAAGTGAAATCACTTTTAATTGTCATAAGTCAATAACCGTGTTAGTCATGTGTACTTATGCTCAGACATATAATTTCATTTCATGAAGCTCTAACCATGTTCTTGAAAAATGATTGCTCTCAGAGGCAGATTGAAACTTAGTAGCAGCAAAAAATAAAAAATAAAAAAAAATATATAAAGAATACTCTGAATGTACGATAATGTAATGGGCATTCATTAGGATTCCAAAGGATACATTGTTAAAGAAACATCAAAAGATCAATATAAAATATAAATTTCACTTCATGTTGTTATAATTCAGGGCATGGAAAAGTATATCATAATAATAGATAGGAAAACACTTAATCATGCCTTGGTCAGTGTCCTCTGTACTCCAGTTTGCCTCCTAAACTTAATAGCTGGGCTGCATGAATAGTTACAGAGGGTGTACAATTCAGTACTGTCTCAGCTTCTCCAGGGTCTGCGTATGAGGCAGGACAGGAAGTAGAAAAGATCTGCCAATACAATTCATCCTATCTTAGATTCAATCTCTCTTAAAAATTAAACACACCATGCACCCCAATACTAAATCTAATTCCACTCCAATCCGATACCTGGTATTTCTAAAAACTACTTATACCTAAACTATAACACCTCTCAAGCTTTTAACACTTAACACTAAAACACCATATCTAACTAACATCTAACATCTAATCTAACTCTGACATTAACCCCTCTATAACCCTAACCCCTATTTACCCTAAACACTTCTAACATTATTTTAACTCTGCATGAATTTGTATATGTATATATGCAGTTGTAAAACCTGAATACATTTTTTTGTGATTTCCATGTCAAGTTAATGAAATGTAAATTCAGCTCTGATAGGTAGATTGATTTAGGTTAAGGTAGTGGTGGTAGTCACCATCACTACTTGGTGGTAGTCACCATCACTGGGACTAAAAGGACACTTTACAAAGGTTCCTAAAGTTTTCCTATGTCTAAGTCACCCTGTGCCCATTGTAGGTGCAGTGTGTTTATAATGTGTTATTGTGAATTGTTTTGTGTGTTCTCCTGTGCTGCTGATGCTTGTTACCAACTAAGTGGATATGGATATGGAGCCTGTATGGCACCCCCTGTTTGTAGCCATAGCTATATGCACTACCTGAACAGCAAAGTCTGTTAATTTGCATATTCATGTAGATTTGCATATAGCAAATTCTGCAGGCAGAAGATATATTTTGTGTTAATTATTGTCTTCCCTACCCTGTATAAATATGTGTTATTATAATTTGCTGTATGTTGTCTGATATGATTTTGTTTTTTGTATTTTATCGAAGTTGTCACAGCAATCACATTGCAGGCAGAAGTGCATTAATGCCTGGAAGGAAAGCTGCAAAGGAATAGACAGAGGGGACGATACATGCCTGGAAGAAGGGATGTAGAGGAATAGGCAGTGGGGACCACACCTGCCTGGAAGAAGGCTAGCAGCGGTATAGGCAGAGGCAGGGCCAGCGCTTCCATTAGGCCACCTAGATGATTGCCAAGGGTGCCAGACCCATGGGGGCACCGTGTCGCTGGCAACATTGATAGAAAAAAATGCAATTCAGTATGGCAGCCAGGTGCCAGTGGTAGTGGAACACTTTTCTCTTACACTGTGCATCGCAGAACTACCTTACACTGTTGCCTGGCTTGATCCCCATTACATCAGGGAACATGCGGGCGCAGCATCCATGCGCTATTGCCCCCTACACTGTGGGAGAGATTATTGCAGGAAATGGGGCAGAGGGGCAGAGAGTGTCCCAGTAGGTCCTGCACTGGGTCCACTTTTCACTCGCTCCTGCACCCTACTCTGTACTTGGGGTCAAGTGGGTGGTAGCAGGAAGTGAGGCTGATGAAGGGAGTGATGGGATGCCAGGCTGCTAACTGATATATGCAATGAATGTAAGTGTGCATTTTAGAGAATGTGTGTGTGTGTGTCTGCATGGGTCAGTGTGTCTGCATGGGTCAGTGTGTTTTTGCACACACTATCCAAATTATTATTTTTAAGACCCATCCAGCCTTCCTATCTTTGGGAAAGCATGTGTGTCCTCTCACTGGGGTCCAGTGTGAGGCTGTGCTGTAATCTTGCAGTTCCTCACTCCCCCGTGTGTTGTTTAGTATGCCAGGGCTGGAATGACATCATATTCTGGCTCCTGGCATTCAACCTCTCTTAAAAATTAAACACACCATGCACCCCAATACTAAATCTAATTCCACTCTAATCCGATACCTGATATTTCTAAAAACTACTTATACCTAAACTATAACACCTCTCAAGCTTTTAATACTTAACACTAGAACACCCTATCTAACTAACACCTAATCTAACTCTGACATTAACCCCTCTATAACCTTAACCCCTATTTATCCTAACCACTTCTAACATTATTTTAACTCTGTATGAATTTGTATATGTATATATGCAGTTGTAAAACCTGAATACATTTTTTTGTGATTTCCATGTCAAGTTAATAAATTCATTAAACTCACTTGCCTTTTTTATTTGGGGGGTGGGGGCTGCTGCGTCACCTTACAATTATTTGTCTACAGGACCCTGACATGTAAATTCAGCTCTGATAGGTAGATTGATTTAGGTTGAGGTAGTGGTGGTAGTCACCATCACTACTTGGTGGTAGTCACCATCACTGGGACTAGAAGGACACTTTACAAAGGTTCCATAAGAGAGGAGTGAGGAACTGCAAGATCAGCATACCTCATTGTCTGTCGCCAGCCTCCTCTCATCCCTCGCCCCCTCCGCATCCAGGTAAGCAGTAGCCTATTCTGACTTACTGAGTAAGCACCACTGTTCTCAGCATCCCACACCTTCCGGCACCTAGGTGCTGTCCACCTCGTGCACACACCCAGGATCCGCCCTGGACCAGTGGTGGTATTGTGTGTTTGTTTTACCTCTGCTGTACCTGCATGGGAGCTGGATATAGCCCAGGTCATTGCTTTTAGTGTGATATTAGGTTTAGCTTGCTGCTATATCTACCTATCTACTGTCAGGAGTACTTGAAATAACTTTAAGTAACAGATAGGAGAATTCCAATTTGCCATGGATCCTAGTGTAAAACTAGGCTACTAGTACATACATATTTAAAAGTTGTTTTGTTTGTTTTTTTGTAACCTGTCTATAGACCTGTCTATAGACTATTCCACTTTTTTAGGAATATGTTGTTTAGTAAAAAAAAAAAAAAAAAAAACATTTGAGAAACTTACTCTCCCATTGGCATTAGCACAAACCTTGATTAGTAGTAACCCTGTTTCATTCATCCTAGTGTGACACTCTTCTTTATTTCTAATGCAGAGTTGCACTGCTAGGCACTGCCATGTAAAACCAAATTTGAGTCACAAATTTACAGTTATTTTTTTATTTCTTTTATTTGTTTATTACTAAATAAAAGAAAATCCTTTTTTTGGGCAGTGTTTTGCTCAGTAAAAAGGAAAGTTCCTCTTTCCTAGCCACTCCCATATTGGCACTCACAAAACTTTGCTTCATTGGTTTTTAATTGTTTTACTAATTTGTGATATATTTTTTATTTTATTTCTAGTAAGAGATGAATTTGATTTAAAGTGTGCTTCTGTGTCACTGCTTGTGGAACTTGTAAACTTTTTCTTTCAGTTAGAAACACATTACGGCTGCAGTTTATGGCACAACTAAGTCGTGACTACACTGAATCTGGCAATAGTAATTGCAGACAGGATACATCCTCTTGTAATCTGAAGAATCAGTTTATATTTCTGCAACTGTGTGCTGTGCAACTGGTGATCCACTGTAGTGCAGTGCACCGTATGCTGTGTGCAGTGTACTCAATCATCATAACATTACAGTAGTAGTAAATCCACCAAGAAGAAACCCACAACCAACACAAGCATAAGTCATGATGAAATGAGTGCAATAACAAGCATTTAAAAAAAGAGAGAGCAACAGCAGCAACACGAGTGCCTCCTTCACTACTGCCACCCTTATACAGAGCATGTAGGCTGTTGAGGATAGTGACAGTTGTTAGCAGGCACGTTGGACAGGAACAGTTAGAGTTCTCATTATCCCAGGGAAGTATCCTACAGCCCATGCTTGAACATTTTGTTTCATTTAAGAGGCATGGGAAAACAGCAAACTAACAAAATAATTGTCCTGATTGTCCCAGATTTATGGAGTGCTCCTACTAGCCAGCATGCCTTTCTTTCTTTGACAGCACACTGGTGGCATATAATATATAAACATACTAAAAAAAACAAAAAATAAATATAGATTTATTAATGCTCTTCTTCTTGTTCTCTCTATTGATTACTTTTATTTGCATGATCTGTGAAGGAAATGACCTGAGAATGCACGTGTCACTGTACTGCAAGATATTTATACTATGTATACATTTTGCAGTAATCTGATTAGCCTTATTTCATGTCATCTGATTCATTTTCCCAAATATGAAATTCTAATGAGCTGAACCACCACATGTACAATATTCTGCCGTCCCTAAAACATTTTTAGTTTCAGACAAAGTGGTTCAGCCAAAAAAATTATTCAGCTGTGCACAAGTCTAAATGTGTGCCCTGGTTGTGCCAGCAATGAGCTAAAGTGTTGTCAATGTCAATTGTTATATCTGTAATATACATTTAAAAGAACATAGAGCATCATGCGAAAAAAGGTCAAGACAAGTTATAGGTAATTTTCAATGTTTTATTCAATTTCTAGAGTAGTAATGGTTCCCTGTTAAAAGAAATGATGTGAATAATTCAGATGGCTATTGTTTTTGTGTGCATGTCAAAGGCTCCTGTGTAACCAAAGGAATGAAATTTACTCATTTGCCTGTTTTCCAGCTCGTGGATTTTATGTATTTGCAAATGATATCAGTGATTCTGACATTCATTCTAGAATAAAGAATTCTATTTGTAAACATTGAACAGCTGCAGCCAAACTCGAAAGGAAGGGTTTCAACTTAATTTTTGGTTATAGAAGGAGATGCTTAACACCCATGTAAAATTGATGTTCCCTCTGTGCTATTAACTTTACTTGATATTTAATGATCCAGCACTCTCTGAAAATCCATGACATGAAACTTCTCGAGCAAATGTGGTAGTACAGCTGTTACACATAATAGCACATTTTATTAGCAAAGGTAATCTGACTTAAACCAAACTTAAAATCAAAAAACACACAAGAAATCTTCATATATTAAAATGAATTTAATTAATTGTACAATAATTTGAGGTATCTAAATGTATTCTACCTGCCAAAATGCTTTCTAAATAAATATATAAAATAAAAATATATAATAATTTCATGGGTTTATGCATCTGGCAATAACCCCCTTATTAACTCTTATACTCAGACAGAGAATTGGATTTTGAAAAGGAATTGAAGCTTTAAAAATGAATGGGGTGATATATTCCACCACATCATGAGTTTTTATCTTAAATATTAAGTTTGAGTTCTTTTATACTTGGGGATTTATAACAAAATCAATGAGACATAAATCCAAGAGCTTTCTAAATGTAATGAAACAGTAATGCATTAATATTATTTTTTAGATATTGTCCCTACTTTAGATGAAAATAGATTTGGCATTTATTTTTATTTTTGGAAAAATCACAATACATACAAAAATTGTCTCATTTATCCATTTGTCTGTATGCCGAATATCCGGACCTCAAACTGGAAAAATGGATTTATGAATGATGAACAAACTTTTATAAGGGTAACATTGTATGTATATAATTATCTACTAAAACAGCTGAAAGATCAAAATTAAGAAAATTACTTTTCTTAGTTATGATCTTTCAGCTGTTTAGTAGTTAGCCCCCTAATTTTATATAATTAATTATAACAATCCCACATAATTGTACCAAATTAGGGAGCTGGCTAGTAAATAAACAACCGAAAGACCAATATTAAGAAAAGAGCTTTTGTTCATTTTAATCAGTAGGTAGCTTCCTAATTTCATACTCTTATGGGATAGCCATGTTTAACGATAACAAAATAGGGAGCTAGTTACTAAAAACTGATTCCTCCCTAATTTGGTACCTTTAAGTATAGCTGTCCAAAGGAAGGGTGTCAAATTAGAGACTCATTGACTTATTTAACCAATGGAAAGATTGAGAGATCACAGCATTCCTTCAGACTGAATCATAATCCCAACCCAAAATATTGGAAGAATTTCAGCAAAAAAAATCAACAAAATAATGAAATTTGGTTTGGCGAAAACAATTTTTTTTTTCAGCTGCATTTATTTTGACAAACCAGAATGTTATGCCACATCATGTCTAACTGAAAAGAATATTTTTTTTCACCTATATGTAATACGACTTTGTTGCAGTAAATAACTGTGAGTTCCTTTATCAGAGATATCTAGCATTTATTTATGAAATTAAACAATTTGTAAAGGTTTATGAATTTAAGCCATTTTTTTTCAACAATCAAAATATATAATTGAGAAGATGTTAAAAAAATATGTCTGACAAGGATGAATTCTATATTGGATCATATATCGCATTTGGTAACTAATGGTGGCAAAATAAGCTCACCTTCTCTGCTGGTCACACCTACTCTTGTATCCCTGTTATAACAGTAATTGTGTCCACAAGTGCACATTTTATTATAAGAATGCAGATCTATAAATATTGGTAAACCATGATGTAGAGACAATTAATCTACGTATTTTCAGGTGATGTTCTGTTGATCCTCATGTTAATACTACCTCGATTTTACTAAATACTAGTCCCGGTTTTTACACTATTGATGGTGTCTACTCAGGAGTTGTCACATGTTCAGCAAAGACAAGGTGTCAGGCTTGACAGAGTTTAGTGACATGATAATATGAGAAATTGAAAGCATGTGACAATCCCTCTGGGTTTTCAGGCAGGTCCCAAATAGCAAGGAAACCTTGGAAGCCATGAGAAGAATGATCTCTTTTTACAACATGACAGTTTGTATCTCCAAGCAGATACAGGTATAATGGAATAGTCGGTAAGCATTCAACTTTTTTATATAAGTTGGCAAAGGTCATAGGACATTATGTCTGCAGGAGCCTCAAGTAAGAATGCAGAGTATATTCTATGGAGTAGTTAAGAAACAAACTTACAAAATTGCAAAAGTGGTTTCAGGTAAAGGTTATAAACATGGAGATATTAATTTATATGGCACACACAGGAGGTAATGATTGTCTGGAAACCAATTAGTTGTGTTCCGTCCTTTGTAAAATTTTAAGTAAAAAAAATAGAAAAATAAATAAAACAACAGTAAGTAATCTCTTTATGCAAACTGCAAATTAAGAGGGGATATATCTTCTAAATTCACAATGGGATCGCAATCAGGCATACTCTGTATAAACAAATAATGGTCAAAACATAAGCAGTTTACAAACAAAACATATGATGCAAAGGTGAAACCTACTGTAAATACTATGAACATACTGGTTAAAATAACACAATCTATTTTGACAGGTTCAGAAACTTCAAACTAAAAGCTAATTCTTGGGTGACTTAGGAGAAAAACACTAGGCTAATATGTATATCAGTCTCTGACATCATGCACAATTTTTACATTACATTTTACTAAATGTAATGTACATATTCACTTGTAGTCCCATAGGTTTACAAGGGTAGTTTCCCTGTAGTCCACAGAGCAAAAAAATAGCCATGAGCAAATAAAAGCATAATTACTGGTTGATTAAGTACTTTTTATAATTTTTGTTAATGTTGGAGCTTCATTCCTCATATGTAACTCATTTTGCTGTGACTTGACTAAATGCTTTCTCCTACTGTGATAAAAAAAAAAAACAGACAAAAGATGTAAGAACCCATTAAAAACAGCACAATATGAATAGCTCGTCCTTTAGTTAGTCTCCGCTCGGGTCTCATACACTCCCTCTACATGAGATATACAGAAACCGCAGACAACCATTTTGACCTTCCTTAGAAGTGAGGTGCAGTTAATATTGTTCTAGATACACTGACCACAGGTCCTATGTCTAGATTACCCTTTTAACTTAGCAAATGTATTGAATAGAAAGTGTTTGGTCCTATCTTTTGGAAGTTTAGGAAAACCTTTTTTTTTCTTTTTGTTTTTATGTATTGTATCTTTCTCTACAAAATTTGAAAATTGCAAGCTGGCTATGAACATTTGGTATATATTTGTATGATATACAGTTATGTATTGTATCCTGTATAAGTTGTACCAAAATAAATATTTTTTTTTTTTTTTAAAGCAAAGCCTCAACTTTCCTAATGCAAAACCCCACTTTAAGTTAAATATTTTAATTATTAGACTTTTAGACTTTTTTAGACTTGTCATTTTAAGGAGACTCATTAATGTTCAAACTAAATGTTGATTGTATTCACAGATCAAATAAGAAGTGATTACTAGAGGGATAAAAAGAGGAACAGTGACATTTTATTTATATTTATATATTTAAAAAAATCATTTTTTTAAAACTCTTTCACTCTTTTGGCTACTTTTCATTACTTGATCTTTAACCCCTTAGTGACCAGACCACTTATACATTTTCTTACTGATTGGGACCAGGGCTGTTTTTACATTTCTGCGGTGTTTGTGGTTATCAATAATTTTCCTCCTAATCATTTAATGTACCCACACATATTATATACCGTTTTTCTCGCGTAAAAAAACACACTTTTCAAACTTTGACCCCCAAAATCTGTTACGCATCTACAACTGCCAAAAAACACCCATGCTAAATAGTTTCAAAATTTTGTCCTGAGTTTAGAAATACCCAATGTTAACATGGTTTTAGCTTTTTTTTGGAAAGTTATAGAGCAATAAGTACAAGTAGCATTTTGCTATTTCCAAACCATTTTTTTTTTCAGAATATCTGCAGGAATCCCTGAATAACTCTTCACATGTATATATATTTTTTTTTAAAAAGACAACCTAAGGTATTAAACTCGGGGCATTTTGTCTCTTTTCATGCAACCATTTTACCACCAATCTATGCCATATAAAAAAAAAATTAAATAATAAATGGTGATTTTTGGACACACATAGCAATTTAAGAATACATGTATGGAGAACTTTACGGGTTACTGCCAGAGAACACCCCGATATGTGTTCAGCAACATTTCCTGGGTACAGTAACCCCCTCCCCCCCCCTGTATAGGTGTGTCGGGATCTCTGGGGGCTAAAAGACCTTATTTGGAGGATGCGTATTCCAGTTTTCCAACTTGGAATTTTTACAAATGGTCACCATGCACGCATGTTCGATTTGGGACATTTTTAAGCTAGCCAATGTAATTTACCCCCATCAAACCATATGTTTTTGAAAAGTAAACACCCTAGGGTATTTCAGATGGTGTTATTTTAACACTTTCCATCCACTAATTCTACCACCAATCTTTGTCAACATTTTGGGTAGTCATTTTTGTGTGTTATTTTTGTGTGTTACTTTCCACACACATTGAACTTTAGGCACGGATTCTCAGCTCCTGTTATGTATTACTACCAAAGAACACCCCAATATGTGTTCAGCAACATCTCTGAAGTACCCCCAATGTACAGGTTTTATGGATTTTTGCAAACTTACAGGGGTCAAATGTAGGGCTTTCCCCTTTTCCAAGTTTGCACATTGAAATTTGCCAAATTAGTTTGCTGGGCCTATGTTGCCTTTGAGACCATATAGCAGCCCAGGAATGAAAATTAACCCCATCATGGCTATCCATTTGTAAAAGTAGACAACCCAGGGTATTCAAAATGGGGTATGTCCAGTCTTTCTTAGTAGCCACTTAGCCACAAACGCTGGCCAAAGTTAGATTTTTAATTAGTTTTTTGCATTTTTTTACACAAAAACAGCACTTTTGCTGATGATTTCATCATCGTGAGAGGTTTTACCGATTTATAACACTCAGATTTGTGTTCAGCGAAGTCTCCTGAGTATAACAATACCCCCATGTACAGGTTTTATGGTGTTTTTGAAAGTTACATGGTCAATATGTGCGTGTGTGTATATATCTATATATATATATAGTGGCCGTCCTGTAAAGATGACTGCAAGAGCACAGCGCAGACTGCTCAATGAGGTGAAGAAGAATCCTAGAGTGTCAGCTAAAGACTTAAAAAAGTCACTGGCAAATGCTAACATCCCTGTTAGCGAATCTACAATACGTAAAACACTAAACAAGAATGGATTTCATGGGAGGATACCACAGAGGAAGCCACTGCTGTCCAAACAAAACATTGCTGCACATTTACAGTTTGCACAAGAGCACCTGGATGTTCCACAGTAGTACTGGCAACATATTCTGTGGACAGATGAAACCAAAGTTGAGTTGTTTGGAAGAAACACACAACACTATGTGTGGCGAAAAAGAGGCACAGCACACCAACATCAAAACCTCATCCCAACTGTGAAGTATGGTGGTGGGGGCTGCTTTGCTGCATCAGGGCCTGGACGGATTGCTATCATCCAAGGAAAAATTAATTCCCAAGTTTATCAAGACATTTTGCAGGAGAACTTAAGGCCATCTGTCTACCAGCTGAAGCTCAACAGAAGATGGGTATTGCAACAGGACAATGACCCAAAGCATAGAAGTAAATCAACAACAGAATGGCTTAAACAGAAGAAAATACGCCTCAGAGTCCTGACCTCAACCCAATTGAGATGCTGTGGCATGACCTCAAGAAAGCGATTCACACCAGACATCCCAAGAATATTGCTGAACTGAAACAGTTCTGCAAAGAGGAATGGTCAAGAATTACTCCTGACCATTGTGCATGTCTGATCTGCAACTACAGGAAACGTTTGGTTGAAGTTATTGCTGCCAAAAGAGGTTCAACCAGTTATTAAATCCAAGGGTTCACAACCTTTTTTCCACCTGCACTGTGAATGTTTACATGGTGTGTTCAATAAAAACATGGCAACATTCCATTCTTTGTGTGTTATTAGTTTAAGCAGACTGTGATTGTCTATTGTTGTGACTTAGATGATGATCAGATCACATTTTATGACCAATTTGTGCAGAAATCCATATCATTCCAAAGGGTTCACATACTTTTTCTTGCAACTGTATAATACTATCTTATGTATATATTTACAGTACCTTATTGGTTCATGTTCACATTGTTGTGGCTAGTCTGATTTGGTTCTAGAACTAGACTGAAAATTCTGACAAGCTGAACTGACATTCTGCCGATATTAATTTGACCTGAAATTTTTTTTCTGTTTTCTGTAAAAATGGTTTTGTGCACATTTTCTCACTGTAAACAAGTCTATTTATTATTAATATTATTGCTTCTACAGTGAAAACAAATTTCATGGCATTTCACTAATGTAAAAAGGTGATATAAACCACAAAAATATCACAGAAATTAATTAAATCAATTAGAAGGAATGAAAAGGGTCCTGCTGAAATAAGCTTATAATCTGGAGAATCAAAATTATTATTAATAAACATTAGTTTTCTGTGCGCTGTCAGAATTATCATAATCTGCGCTTTTTCTTAATTGTAGCTTTCTATTTAAGACCTGATCATAAACTCTATTTGGCTAATAATTCAAGTTATATTGTATACATAGGACAATTTCAAGTCTTACATTACTAGCCAGGTCTTAAAGGTTTCTCACCCCTGTAAGCCTGTTGAGTGCATGCCAAATTTGCAAGTGGCGAGTTGAAATGATGAGGCCAGGTATACATATTATTTTACTTATTTTGTATGTCTGTATAACTGATGCACATGCCATAGATTTGTTCCAACATCTATTTTGTCCCAGTGTTGCATGCCAGTTGTCTTCTCAGCACAACTCAACCTATAGTGAACATACCATATTGTATTTTTTATGTGTGTAATATACAATGCTTTGCTTACCATTACATTTGTAGTTTTCCTTATGTGTATATTTTGGGAAATACAAAATAGGTGAAAATAACAAAGTATACTTCAGTTAGTGTCTATTATGCTATGCAGTATAACTAAAAAATCCACTTAACGCATCAGTGCCTATCTCACATTTGCTTCTTATCTAGAGTCTACTTTGGTATAGGTATGATTGATAGCTTAGGAAAGCAAATTTCATGGTACTGACCACAGATTGACTAGAAATAGTAAAAAAAAAATAATAGGAAATGTTATTAAAAATGCTACCTGACTTGGAAACCTAGAAATGTAAGATCGATCTCTCTTCATAATAATTCAATGTTTAACCTTCTTGTGTGATTGGTAAGAATAATGCTTTATGAATATATTGTTTTATATTAATATATTTATTGCTTATACATGTGCATGTTTCGAGATTTCTTTAATCTATAAAACTTGATGGGCACTGCCATAACACTCATTAACTTATTTTGTATTAATTAACCTTTTGGTGCAAGTTTTTATACTATATATAATGCATTATTATGTGTATACCTACTTATTTTTACTCTAAGTTCTTTCCCCTCTCAAATGCATTCTCCCCTCACGCCTTCTCCCCTTCAAAATTTCTACCTAAACTACTACTTACCGCAGTGACTAATGACTTAATATCTGCTAAATATAATGGTCATTACTCTTAGTTCAATTTGAACTCTCTGCTGTCTGGATACTGTTGATCACTCTCTTCTTCTTCCATCCTTCCATAATCTTGGACTATCTGCCACTGTACTTTCTTGGTTTTTACCATATGTTTCTGAATGCTAATTTAGCACTCCTGCACCCAGTGAAGCAATCCTTCACTGGTGCCACTGCCTCCCATGTGACTTGAACAGCCTTCCTAAACACTTCCTGTAAAAAGAGATCTAATGTTTGAACATTTATTGCACATTCTGTTTGATTTAGATCTTTTTTTTTTATCTCCTGCTCTGTTAATTCCATTTTAGACCATGCAGATGCTTCCTATGTGTGATCAATGTTCAATTTACAGAGCAGGAGATACACACTTTTAAAGCAAGTTAGCACCTGATAATTAAAGCCATATTTTGTTCATGCTGGCTATGTAAGTCACAGCCAAGGGAGATGTAGATAAGGTTGCATAAACAACAAGAAAGGTGATTTGACTCTTAAATGGCAGATAATTGAGCATTGAGAATGTATGGGCTTTATCTATACACTGACACTGCTCAATAAGCTAAAGTTATTGTGATGCCTGTGGTATCTCATTAAGCCTTCTAAAACTGAACTCCTCATCTCCACCCACCTCTCTTGAATGACTTCCTCCATATATCAGCATGTCAGTAGGATTCATATTACCCAATACTCTCAAGCTTGCTGCGTTGGAGTTACTTTGGGCTCAGGTCTTACTTTTTTGTTTCACATTCAAACTATTTACACCTTATCTTATCACCTTAAAACATTGCTCACATTTACCATTTTATAATTTAGGATACAACCCAGGCACTTTGTACTCTCATGATTTCCTGAGTTGACTATTTCCTAAAACTTCCTACTCATCTGCCTTTCAACCTATCCTCCCTGCCCCTGCCTATTCTTTACTTCCTTTGAAGTTCACACTGTCCGTCCTCTAAGAATTGCCATCATTTATCGCCTCCTCACTCCCCCCACCTCACGGTCATCCTAGGCTGTATAATTATTTTTGGGTATTTATATTTACTCATTAATGAAGGGAAATTAATCAATCTACACTGTTAACTTGATTACACAAAATGTATTCTCTCCTAATAATTTGAGCAAAATGAAAAATATTGCTATCCAGCAAAAATAGCACAATAGTCACAAAATGTTCAATAGCTCACTATCATAGAATTCTAAGGATTTTCAATATTTAGGCCAAGATAGCCACATTTAAAAATTATTTTAAGTCAATTCTGTTTTCAGTTTGGATATTATGAGTCAGCGAGTGACACCTGACAGACCTCAGGTAAGAAGTCAAACCATTCAAAATGGATGACTTACAATTGGGGGCACAGGGACACTGCTAGCCCCATAACCACTATATAGCATTGCAGTGATTATGTTGCTTGGAGTGTCCCTTTAGTATACTCATGTAATAAGGCCCATCACTTTCAGCTCCAGATCCATGAGATACTTAATATGACTTTGCCCCTTTAGCTGGCACTATAATTATAACATTTTGCAGTTCTTGTAAAGCACATGTACCTAGAGTACCACAAAATGTTAACAATTAGTAATCAGCATTTTTGTAGACAAGGTAATATATAACCGCAGAGATCTTCAAAAATGTATCAGCTATAAACCTGCTCCCAGTGGGGCAGAGAGGGCAACCTCCACTGGTTGCCTGTGTGATGGGGCGCAACGCCAGTATCAATGACCGACTGATGCGAGTGGATGTGAGCATTTGGGCTGTTGAGGGCTACCTTTTAGGAGCTTGCAGTCTTTAGCTCAGTGAGTGCTGCATAAAGCTCTTTAAATATATTTAAATACCCATGACTGAAACTTGGAGTGAGCAGAGTGAAATATTTGCTCACACCAGGGAGAGCAAGAAATCAATCAATATCTGTGGTTCCCGTCTGTCAGCTGTGGTCATATTTAGGGGCCCTAGAATGACAATAAACTGTATGCAGCGATCAAAGAGAGCACTGGATGCATTCCTTTAGATTTCTGTAAATCACCATGAAAGGTAGAGGAATATCTACCTGCTATGCTGAAAATAGACAGAAGATGGTGGTCACAGATCACTTTATACTGTTTGATCTGGGAAATCCCTCTGTTGGGGAAGGGTTGTTTTTTTCATCTTTTTCCTTAATTTTTAAAATTGTATTCACACTTGTGTTGTGTTAGGTATATATATAGGATCTTAAAAGAATATATATAATATGTATGGTGACATTTAAAGAGAACCCTCCCGCAAGTCCAGGGGGCCTAGTAAAGGGCTGACCAGAGATGTTGGCCTGCTGCTTACTCAGTCGAGTAGGCCCAAGATGGCGGATCACAGGCCAGACTCGTTCCAGGGCTCGCTTACGGCCTTGGACGAAAAGTACCTTGACCTTTTGGAAGCTCCATTTCAACCCTGCAAACACCGGGGACAGGTCCAGCGACAGCCATAAGCCTCACTAGCCTCAAAGTCAGACCTAACAACCATGGTCTCAGAGCTCAAGCTCGAGCTCAAGCTCTTGGGTCATAGAGCTATTAACTGCCTGGATTCACTTACTTGCCATGTTCGTGCAGTAGCACCATCTTAACTGGCCCAGGTACACTGCCTCACAGGGCTCCTACCCAAGCTTTCATATTGCGGTTTACCTGTGCACGCTTGCATAGGCTCCATAGGAGCTGTATCTTGATGGCTCTCCTCTACTGAGGCAAAGCACGCCACCCATCCCCCTTACCCTCAACTAACAAAATGGCAGGATGCCCCCTCAGTGATCACCACTGTCAAGTTATGTCACATAGAACTGTATTGATATGCTGTTATTTTTTTTCTGTACCGTAAAAATCTACAGTTATTCTATTGATGACGCTGGAATGCAATATGCAGCACACTGCCTTAACTATTGCTTGACAAAAACATATATATTTGTGCAGTATCTCAGGCATGTCCTGTAAACTCTTGCTCCTACTCTCTTAAGCTACTAATTGCAATGTGTTTGTATTTCCTTGTTATCTTGCAACACACTACAACATAAAGAATAAAAAAAAAAAAAAAAGAACCCCTTAAATTACAGTGGAACATACATAACAGAAATTCTAGGTTTTGTTTTGGTTCAGAAGTTGGACAATTTCCTCTGTCTTTAAGGGTTTGGATACCAGAAAGTTCAGACCTGGCTGACAGACTGGGAAAGTCTTGCAGGTAAAACTGCATCATTCATCACTCCTGCCCTGACCACCCCCCTACATAGAGTAAAAGGGTCACAAAAGTCAACAAAAGTGTTAAAAATAGAAATGTAAGTGTTGAAGCATATCTTAACCGAACCCAAAATAGGATGGCAGTGGATTTTCTAAAGGAAAGTGGAAAGAAATGTAGTAAGAGTTGTGTTGAGACATCAAGTGTGCAAGAGTTGGACCAAGATGATTCATAGAAATACAATTGATTTATGAAGAATTTAGCCCCAGGGGAAAGGTAATTTCAACATTATTGAGCAAGATATTAGTTCCAGCGCTCTAACTTGTGTACCTAAACCATTTCTTCTGTGGTCAGACTCTCATCGACTCAATGGCATGTTGTTCTGCTTCGCTTAGGTACCCTAGCCATATATATATATATATATATATATATATATATATGTCCCAGCTATGAAGACAATCACAGCAATTGTACTGTAAAAAATCCAATTCAAACATGCCTTCTAGCAATACAATCACATCTTGCTTCACAGACAATATTTAATACGTTAGTGGCCATAATAAAATCACGTTTCTATATCATGTGATGCATCACAAAAGCTTTGTCAAAATCTTTAGAAAAGAAACAGTGTAATGTGTGCATCTTACATCAACAATTCTTTGTGATAATACCCTGTAAACCACAGCATGTATAAAGATACAGTGCCCTCCTCTAACATTGGTACCCTCTGTAAATATTAGCAAAGAAGGATGTGAAAAATTGGCTTTATTGTTTAACCTTTTGATATTTTGTTCAAAAAATACACAAATGTACTCTGCTCTCATGGGTATTAAATAATTGCACACACAACACAGATTTATAAAAAAAATATTTGTTAAATATATCTGTGGAATAATTATTGTCACCCTTTTAGTCAATAGTTTGTGCTACCCCTCTTTGAAGGGTACCCCTCTTTGACAGATCTGAATCTTCTCCTATAAAGCTTGATGAGGTTGGAGAATACAAGGCAAGGAATCTGAGACCATTCCTGCATAGAGAATCACTCCAGAACCTTCACATTTCAGTCAAGTCAGTGTACTCTCCTCCACAGTTCACCCCACAGGTTTTCTATGGGGTTCAAGTGAGGGATTGCCATGTATCCTAGATAAAATGTTCATGCCATCTGACAGAAAAATAACCCAAAACATTGAAGAGCCACCAACATATGTAACCATGGTCATGAGGCTCTTTTCTATATGACTACCTCTCTGTGTGCCAAACCCATCTCTCGTGTTTATTGGCAAAAAGCTATAGTTTAGTTCTATCTGACCGTAGAACTCAATAGCATTTGCAGTTTCTCTAGTGTCTAGCAAACTGAAGACACTTGAGTTTGTTTTTGGATGAGAGCAGAGGTTTCTTCTTGAAACCCTCTCAAACAAATTATGGTGATGTAGGTGATGTTGGATTGTAGATTTGGAGACTTTCTGACCCAAAGACACATCTATCACAGCCTTTACTGCACATCTAAGGGAATTTGGCCTATGTGTTAACTCATATTTATACCCCTGTCAAACAGGAATTTATTGTTGAGCAATTTTATATTCCTAATCACCCAGGGTTACTAAACAATTTAAAAGTTCAATAGGAAAATACTTCAAATGTATTTTTCTCATATGAATTTATAGGGGTAACAATCATTGTGCAACACATATTAAACAAACATTTTTATTTATTTTTAAAAACTCGTGTTGTGTTTGCAATTGTTTGATATCCATGAGAGCAGAGTATTTTTGTGTATTTTTTTAACAAATGTTCGAAAAGTTAAACAATAAAGACACATTTTCACAGCCTTATTTGCTCATATTTAAAATAAATTTTGCTTTTTATTGCTCAGGGAGGCACCTACATAACAACTTAAGCCAAAAGTTCAGAAGATAATGCATTAAAATGTTGTGATTTTGAGTTAAATAAAAAATATAGCGGATTATATCAATATATTCCAAGTAATTTAATTCTATAAATAAAAAAATATGTATTAGCTTATTGGATATGTTGGTGACAACGTATTACTATCAAACATATAAGAGTCCAATATAAACGGAATATTTTAAACTCTA
Organism: Pelobates fuscus; assembly: GCF_036172605.1. Taxonomy (NCBI): domain Eukaryota; kingdom Metazoa; phylum Chordata; class Amphibia; order Anura; family Pelobatidae; genus Pelobates; species Pelobates fuscus. Next base: position 199,691,698 of record NC_086321.1, on the reverse strand, counting down.
ACACATTGTATTTCTAAAGTGCATTAATGATTAAACAGATCATCTCCGTGCAGCTAAAAATAAGTCATGTAATTAGATATTTATTTATTTTGTCTTTCAACCAATTTAAGTAGCTAAACTTTAACATTTTGTCTGACTTGGCTCCTGCAGGGAATATTGCTATATAAAGTGTTTATCCTGCTATGATGATGGCAGTACCTGCAGAGAATATTTTCTTTCGCCTCAAAGTGCCGGTAAAACCTGTTAGATTAAGGACGTTGATGGATGAAGGTCTTTGAGAAACTTGACATTCTGCTTGCAGGAGGTACTAGACAATGTTATAAGCAGTTAGAACAAGCCGGGCACAGGAAGAATTAGCTGTTAGCTTCACTGATGAGAGCAATTGAGAGACACAAGTACAGTCTCATCAGTGATAAGAATGAAAAATAAAAGACCAATACATTTTGATCTGACCATGATGTCAAAGATTTCAATGGAAAAACATCTAGACATGCAGACTTTTTTAGAATAGTTGTAGTTTATAAGGTTCTTGGATTTCTAATTTTCTTTAAAAAATATATTTTACTTTAGTATATGGGGGACAATGTTTGTTATTCCACGTTTTGGCTGAGAAATAAATTAATGAGCTATGGAATTATGCAATCACGTATAACAAAACTATTAAAATAATCTATTTAAAAAAATATTAAAATAATCACTAACTAGACCTGTGATTCATTTTGGGTCAAATTGCAATTCAGATTTCTGAGCCACAACATGGCAAAATCTTGGTGAACTGACTTGCGTGTGCCTGAACATGTTTTGTTCTTGATTTGTAGTGGCACCAGAAAAAAATTAAAAGGGGGGATTAAATGAAAGGTTTTTTTTATGGTTGGGGGGAAGTCAGCAGCTCAGTTAGCCATGATGGACATCAGATCTGCCCAATAATGTGGACTGGATCTTCTGTCCAATAAGGAGGTAGCAAAAACAAGATGATTGATGGTTAGGCTTGTGGTTAGGAGTGTGTTTTTCATTACCGAAGGAAAGAAAACTTCCTCTTTCTTAGCCTGGGTCATTGATTCTAGTGTAATGCTTAGCTTGCAACTGTGCATAGCTAGCAGCTACAACCAAAGGCGCTTGAAACAACTTTGAATGGGAATTAAGAAAGTAGCAGGAATTGTGTCATTGATGTTAATGCAGAACTAGCTTACCAATATACAGTTGTTAAACAGTTATAAACATGTATAAAAACATATATAAGTAAAAAGAACAAAGGAGAGCACTCACAGGTCTTTACTGCAAAAAAAAAATCTGCTATATTTATTGTAACAGCATAACTTGGACTTTTATCAAGACTATGTGAGCAAGGTAATACACAGCTATGTAAAGGCACAAAAACCTTCAAAATAAGGGTTGTGAGTTAATCACGAGAGAGTGTGTGAAGTCTGAAGATGAGGCTGAGTTTGCTAAAGCAGTAACTAGGCAACCACCACCAAGATTCCAAATGAAACAAAGCAACTGAGAAACTGAGTAGACGAAGAAATAAGAAATAAAATATACCTAGTGAGTCAATACTGTGTCTAATGAATGACATAATAGCAAAGAAGTGGAAAAAAAGGCAGAGACTGAAATCACCAAGATACGGCAGTAAACAAGGAATACACATGTACATGATACCTATGATTGCAATACAAGACCTCTAAAAAAGAATAATATGAATCTAAGCAATTAAGGAATTTGATGTATTCAGACCTATTTGGGCCACCGTGTCCAGAATGAATATCCAGTAGCAGTCAAATTTTGAATAAAACCGTAAAGCAATTACCCCCTCTCACAGACTCAGGTGTGTGGTTGATTAGCACAATTCTCAGTATGGGTAGCTCCAAGAAAATGCCTTGTTAAAGGCTTGACCAATTGTCCATCATGGTAAGCTGTCCGAAATGAGGAATGGTGTCCCTTTGTTCTTTTACTAAATTCAGATTTAATCTTGCCAATAAAGGTAAGCCCACACAGACATGCGAGTTTGTATATTACGAATGTAGTAGTACATTTAATTCAATGTTTAACCCTGTTTGTCCTTCCAGTGTAAGGGTGGGTACAGGTTTTAGCTGGAATCATATGCCTCATGCCACACATGACAGACACTGATAGCTACCGAGTTAGCAGGTAATTCAAAAGTTCTATTTATATAAGAATAGACAAGATGGTCACAAGGATTCAGGCCACTCTTATAGCTGAACAGGAGGCATCCCAAAACCAGAAGGTAGAGAATTACCCAGTTTCTAAGTATAGCCTTACATACCTGGTATTAGTATGTGTTAAATGATTGTACGCACACAAGTCCTGATCCTGGTTGGTTTTGACTCTCTGGGAATTTCAAGGCTGTGATGTGTTTTAGTGAGAACTCTTTCAAGAAACTGTTCATCATAACCCCTCTGTAGAAATCTGTGAATCATATATCTGAGTTTTAATTCACATCTTTGGGGGTCAGAGTTATTTCTCATGACTAGAAAATATTGTGAAAATGATAACGATCTCTTGAGTGCATTTGGATGGAAACATCTGGTATGCAAGATAGTATTCCTATCAGTGGACTTTTGATAAAGGGTATAGCCCAACTTAACCTTGTGTTCGTATAAAATAAACAAATCAAGGAACTGCTCTTGGTTACAATTTATTGAAATGTGTGCAGTGGTGGGGAGGGAATTGAGAAGTTCAAAGATCCAATGAAGGTCACTCTTTGTGCCATGCCAAAATAAGAAGATGTAATTGATGAAGTGCAATTAGAGCAGGATGGAGTGGCTGAATGGCTACCACTTATGCAGACATTCATACTATGGAATAGAAAAAAAGAGGGTAATAGGCGCTCGCTATAGTAAATAGTGAACAGGCAGCAGTGTACAAAACAAGGATTCCCAAGACCTTGTATGTGGATAAAAACAAAAGAAGGAAAAGTGTAAACCGCGCCTAAAGATTAGTATATACAAAAATATACATACATATATTTGACAGATATTTCCAAACGTAGATGGTAATCTCAAAATAAAAAATAAATAAAAGGTAATAGTGCAATACAGTAAATCAATCTGAGAAATAATGAATATAGCTGTACACAGTCCACTCACATTTGGATGAGCTATAACAGAGCTCGGCTGTGATGCGCTTGGACGGTACAATCCCCGTCTCAGGATATGTGGTTATAGTAGCTCCAGATGTTTCCAAAGTGCAATAATGTAGTTGTTATGGAAAAAGAAAATATAGCAGCAAATGGTGAAGTAAGTACTAGTAATTGGATAAAAATAAATAGTAATGTACTTACAATTGCTAGAGCATAAAGCCTGCTCTAGTGTAAACAGCTTAGGTGGAATAATCCCCACCAAGGATATGCAGGATCCAGAGAGTAAATAAAAGTAGTTGAAATATAAAAGTAATCTATAAAAAGTACTTTAATATATAACAAACAAGTATAAAATCATAACAAGTATGAAATAAAAGTCCACTTAACGCGTTTCGCCTGATAGGGCTTCTTCAGAAGTGTGGACTGCCTAGCGCCATCAGACTCTCCCCTAGTCTTGCATCTTTTAAGAAGTGCCTTAAAACCCATCTCTTTAGGAAAGCTTATGGCCTCCAAGACTAACCCTTACCTCACATACCTGTCTCTTGCCCTCTCCTAAAGGGCAGCCCACCTTATTTGATTGCAAATTCCTGTCCTAATGTGTTTTACACCCCACCTCCTATAGAATGTAAGCTCGATTGAGCAGGGTCCTCTTCAACCCATCATTCCTGTAAGTTTTCTTGTAATTGTCCTATTTATAGTTAAATCCCCTCTCATAATATTGTAAAGCGCTACGGAATCTGTTGGCGCTATATAAATGGCAATAATAATAATAATAATAATAATAATAATAATAATAGGTATACATCAGTGAAATCCTTGCCCTGATCTTTGTGCCTGTGAGCTGAATGTAGAAACAATTGTCAAGCATAAAGTAATTCAAAGTAAGTGCATGGTCATCATTTGTCTCACACATTTTAAAGCAGGTTCCTGATGTAGGGTAGAGTCCAATAGGATCTCACGCACACTGATGCAACACCATCATGATGTGGGATAATAGTGTACAGACTATTGAAATTCAGTGTTACCAACCAATTTTCACCTGCAAGCAATTTACATCAAGAGTAGTCTTTACAATTGTGCGTAACTTTTTAATGGGTGCTTCATAATAGAGTCTAACCATTTGCCAATATGTTCCAAAAGTTCTCCCTCGGCAGATATAATCTGTCCCTTTGGTGGTCTAGTGGGCTTCTTGTGCATCTTAGGCAAAGTATAGGCAAGGAAATATTGGTGACTTTTATGCAAGATAGACTATTGCTAATAACATAGGTATTAACTGCTGTTGTGATAGCAGATTCAATTATTTTGAGAAATGTTGAAGTGGGACTCTGATCCAGTTTGTGATATGTAGTCTCATCCTGTAACTGAAAGAGTAGCTCAAACCAGAAATCTGTATAGTCCAGAATGGCACCCCTTTGTCAGCAGGGTGTATGATGATTGATTTGTCTGACTGTAGCTTTTGTAAGGCTTTCCTGTCCTGACAGCTAAAATTAGAGTGGTAACATGTTTTTGCCCCTGGCATTGTGTGTCACTGAATTAATGGTAGCATTGGAAGTGGGTGGATAGCAGGTACCCTTAGTTTCAAATTCCAATTAGGGGTTATAGATTAAAAGTAATTTTCATGTTGAAGGAATTCTTTGAGTCTCAGTGTGGCGAAACCGACCTCGCCACATGTCCTTGGAGGGGGCTGATTGCCCGCCTCTTGCCTTTGGACTATGGACCAGACTTTATGGGAATGTGATACCCCAGATAGCCATACCATGGAGCCTATCCATATAATGAAAGACTATGGGAAAGACTTTAGCTCCATGGCAATTGTACTGTGTGAGTAGGATCTGCGCGCTATTCGGTAGTTTTGTGCGTGCAGATCCCAGCTATCTGGGGATAGGTGAGATGTCTGTGTGTTATGTGTAAATGTGACTTTATGTATTTTAAAGTGTTTTATGTTGTTTTGCAACCATGTGGTTAATGGAGTCTGCCTTTAGTCCTGGGTAATTGGATTACTTCTCCAATTAACTCCAGGGCAGAAGGGAGGAAACCAGGGTGCATTGTGGGGATGTTTTTCTGCCAGCCAGAAAGGAACAAAAGATACTTTTAGTAACTTTTGAACCCCTGGTCGGATTCATGCCATTTTTTTAATATGTTGTTCCCCTGAATGGATTGATTGTGGATATGTATTTTTATGTGAATGTGATGTATGGTTTTAAAGTTATGAAAGTTGTGTAAAAGTATATTTTACACTGTATGCATAATGGGATTATGTGTCACACTAAGGGGAGGGGATGTGTGGGAGGTAACATCTATGTCATTGGTTCTTTTATGCCTCCCCCTGGGTGTGGCCTGTATGTGTGAGTTGGAAATAAAAGCCAGGCTGGATGAGCCAGTCCAGAGTTCCTGTTTAACCCTCAAAGTGAAGTGTCGTCTCATTATTGGGGGAGGATTTATTGCATGCTGTTCCAGTTGACTGCTAGGAGTGCAAGCCTATTCGTATGGTTCCTATTCAACGGTCTACAGCATTCATATGCTAGAGAGGATTTCTATGCTTCTCTGATTCGGTGATTGGGGTGTCTGCCAGAGTGCTTGGAGTCCTCAGGAAGCACTAGGAGCATCCATTAACGGAGGTACCCAGTCGGGGTTCCAGTGGATCCGTTACACTCAGTGTATGAGCAAATATGTATCGTTCAACCTCTAGACCAAAATGGTCAGGGATGGTGGTTACAAATAAAGGCCTATCGAACCATTCAACTGGAGGGTTCTGCAGAAATAATCACAGTTATCATGTTAACTGAAACTCCACCCTTAGAAGTTATAGATGATGCTTTAATCTCAGGGGCATTTTGATTCATACAGACAAGTATACAGATCATAAACATGCTGTGTTGACTTTCGATTTCTCTATCAGTAGATAGAGAAATTGAAAGTCAGCACAGCATGTTTTAGATGTTGAAATGTACAGCCTGTATACACCCACAAAGCACTTCAGCGTTTTTGAGGATTTTCCCATTTAAAAAACACTTTATAAAAGTGATGAATTCTATGAGACATGATTTCAACGTATTCAATATGGGACCATTTGTACTTCATTGCAATACCCTATAAGTGTGGAAGATTTTTGTAAACTTTTTGTAGAAAACAAATGTATTCTAAAATCTACATTTGTTTTTTTCTAAAAAGAGTTTTAAAAAAAGACCTACCACACATACAGGGTAATTAAATGCTGGTGGTGATGATGGCAGTCCTCTTACGTCTGCTTCTCTCTCTTTTTTCAAATGTAGTTTACTGTGGTGTTGCCCTGTCTATCTGAGTATTGCGGTGCCTGTTACTTCCATACAGTTGAGAGAAGCTAAGAGGGCACTGTTTTTCCACATTGAAGAATGCTCACTTGATAAAGGTCCCATGGGCAGGACCAAAAAGCTGCTGTCTATGTATTTTATATATATATATATATATATATATATATATATATATATATATATATAAATAGATTATATATATACACACACATTAAGTGACCTGCAGTTGTGGGAGGGGTTACCTAGCTATTTTAACTCAGGCAACCCCCTTCCCTGGGCTGTTGCTATTCGATTCATCCTAGGGCCCTAGGCAGAATGCCAGATAGGGTCTCATTACTAAAGAACAGGACTCTGTTTTGTGAATGGGTGGCTGCTTGGGTGTTCTATGTGTAAGAGTGTGTAGTAGCTGTGTGTGAAGGAGGCTTGTACCTTAACTGATTCAGCAACTGTCAAATGCTTCCCATGTTGATATGAAGTTAATGTAATTAAATGTTAAAAATGTGCAAAATGATACCATAACCCAGTAAGGAATGTTGAAAACATGAAACTATGCTGGTAAGATAAGGTATTAGATGTAACTGTTGTGAGTGTTTGTGTGTTTGTCAGTAAATTAGTGTGTGTGTCTGTCAGTGAGTGTGTGTATGTGTGTGTCTGTCAGTGAGTGTGTTAGTGAGTGTGTGTGTGTGTGTCTGTCTGTGAGTGTGTGCATCTGTCAATTAGTGTCTGTGACTGTCAGTGTGTGTGTGTGTCTGTCAGTGAGTGTGTATGTGTGTGTCTGTCAGTGTGTTTCTGAGTAATAGTGTGTGTCTGTCAGAGTGTGTCAAATCAGTGAGTGTGTGTGTATGTCATTGTATGTCAGTGTATTTGAGAGTTTGTGCCTGTCAGTGAGTGTGTGTGTGTCAGTGTGTCTCTCTCAGTGAAAGTGTATGTTGGTTAAACAGTGCGTGTGCCAATGACTGAATCTTTCAGTGAGTGTATGTCCATGCATACATCAATGAGGGAGTGTCTGTCAGTCAAAGTACGCACAGCCTTGACAGGAAGGGGTGGGGCAAATTTAAATTAGGGGGGTGCCTGAGTTTCATCATGCGTAGGGCAGCACAAATCCAAAATACACCACTGATGAGCAATGGACTTTAAATGTAAGTAGGAATGTCAGTTTGGACGCATTAATCCAAGTGCCTGTAGTAGGGTGAGAAACCAAAGTGTCATGAGATAAAATATTAACAGCGCAATAAGAGCGGTGAAGAGGAAAGTACTAAAAAAAGCAAAAAAAAACAAGAGAAATGAAATACCAAATATTGTCAATCACATCCACCCAAGGGTGTTTCCTCAATAACAATTAAGTAACAATTTCAAGTTGATAAGTGTGTAATCTCTGTAAGTGGAATAAGTGGAAGTTAAGAGGAAGTTCAATAATCAATTACCAGCTATTGGTTAACACATGACCTCTGTGGTAGAAGAAGTTCAGCAACCAAATACCAATTTAATTGATAGAGGATGCTCAGAAACTAATTACAATCTGACGAGCATGTGATCTGGGCAATGGAGAAAACACAGTAACAAATATCCATGTGATGAGTATGTGAAAATGTAGCATGGCCGAATGTAGGCCGAATGTACTAAAACCACAGTGAATATATTGCAAGGCCGAATGTAGCCGAATGTACAAAATCAAAATAAATGTATAGTGTGGCTGAATGTAGGCTTAACGTACTGAACCAAATTGAAAATGTAGCGTGGATGAACGTAAGCTGAAAGTACTGATCCAAAGTGGATATGTAGAGCAGCTGAACGTAAGCCAAACGTATTGAAACCAAAGTGAATATGCAGCAAGGCCAAACGTAGGCCAAAAGTAATAAACCATGAAGGCTGAACTTGATGGACGCAAGTCTCTTTTCAGCTATGTAACTATGTAACTATATTTTATAGCTTGTATTCAAATGGCCATTGGAATAAAACTAAAGAGGCTCCATTTTGTTTAAATGTACATAGGGATTTAGGCCAGAGCGCAGGTAACATTCTCTTTTTTGAATATGTAACATGGCCAAGCCCTAGTTCTGAATCAATGTAAATATGTAGCGAGGTCAAACATAGGCTGTATGTAGTGAAGCAACATGAATAAGTAGTGCAGCTGAATGTAGGCCAAATGTACTGAACCAAAGTGATGTGTAGTGCAGCCGGATGTAGACCAAACGTACTGAACCTTAGTAAATATGTAGCATGGCCTAAAGTATGCCAAATGTACAATGTAAAAGAGAAGAGAAATGCAGGTCAATGTCCCTACTCACAAATGGATTCTTCCCCACCCATGCCGGAATGCCATCCTAAGCAGGGAAGTCCGTAAACTCAAAGTTGTGTTGGATAACCTAGAATCCAGGTTCCAATTGTTGACAAAACATCAGGAGATAGATATAGGCCGAACAAAACCCATCCCACAACTTCAGCCATATTGCCTTTGCAAATATATATAATAAGGCAGGGGGAGGTTAAACATTTTAATATTATAGGATTTATGCTGATTGAAAAAGTTTTACTTTTTCTTAAACTAATAATAATTAAACAGCAGCTGCAAAAGCTGTATTTATTAATATGATAAATACTGATTAACTAATTAGCTAATTTTCTATAATCCTAAATTTTGTTAATGTATGTTTTAATTTTTACACCGTTAGCTTATTTTCCACCTTGTTTGACTAACTGTATAAGTATTTTTATTTTATAAAATAATCCATGCATGACATACATAATGATTGCATTTAGCTTGTAGTTTTAATAAGCTTCTTACAAAGAAATGCAGGTTTCACTAATTGACAAAAAAATATATATATATATTCCCTACAAAATAACAATGTGTATAAGAATTACAACATTTCTAGCTGACCCAGTAGACAGGGAAATATATTTTGGTGAAGATAAATTTACTTGGAAATACTCCTAGCACAAAGGTAAATTATAAAACATTTCTGATTCTCCCATTTTTGCAGCACCTGAACAGATTTATAAATGCAATGGTACATTTCTTGCCGAATGACAGGTGGCTTGTTTTGGTGATTTGAGGTCACATTTCAGTCCCCAAAACCAATTATTCTCATATGACTAATTGATTGTCTGTGTGTTGACAAGTCAGAGCCATTAAGGATATGTTTCAGAAAGAAAAATGTCAGTCAAATAGAGCATGCAGCATATGCAAATTTACTGATTAGAAATTGTATCTTTGTAAAAGCTACAGTAAAGCACACAGGATTAGGTTAATGCTTTACTCAACCTCAACTTTAATTGATGTGCTTATGACAGTCAAAATTGACTTTTTGAAAAGGTCTGCGGTTCCATTTTTATAAAACATCTGCAATAGAAATTCACCTAGTTCAAGCATTCAATCATCCTTAGCTCTGTGGAACTGCAGTCAATATAATAATGACCAAAATGACCGTGTAGGTGCAAGTTGCTCAGTCTGTATATTACACACTTTCATTGTCGCATTAACTTTCACTGATGTAAGCATATTCTTGTCAGATACAAAAAGATAAGTCCTACGCTCACTCCCATCACTCCCGGGCGGCAGCAACGGCCACAGTACACATCAGCTCCAAAACATAGAGTAAAAACCAAAGAAAAAAGTTAACTGCGCTCTGTACTTAATCCCTATGTATATTTAAACAAATGGAGGTCATTTAGTTACTCCAATGGCCACTGGAGGGAATACCCGCCTGCCAACGTCAAGGCAGACCCCCCTAGACGGGTCCTACACTGACCTTTCACCTTGCTTCCTTGAGCCTCTGGCAAATATATCTCAAATGAGACAGAAAGGGATATTTTTTATATACACCCCTATATACTTATTAACCCTTAATAGGGAACACATGGGATGGGCGGCAGCATTGTAACCTAGCTGTGTGATACAAAAAGTGAATACAAATACAAAAAGATAAGTCCTGCACTCACTCCCATCACTCCTGGGTGGTAGCAACGACCACAGTACACATCAGCTCTAATACATATAGTAAAATGCAAAGAAAAACAGTTACCTGTGCTCTCCTTCATCCCTATGTATATTTTAAACAAATGGAGGTCATTTAGTTACTCCAATGGCCACTGGTGGGAATGCCCACCTGCCAACGTCAAGGCAGACCCCCCCTAGACGGGTCAGAGATATCTTTGCCAGAGGCTCAAGGAAGCATGGTGAAGGGTCAGTGTAGGACCCGTCTAGGGGGGTCTGCCTTGTTGTTGGCCAGCATGCCAACGTGACTGCCAAGATTTGCCCTGCTTGAGGATGTGTCCAAAGCAGAGAAAAACAAAGAAGACTGCAGGAGGAATGTGAGCGGAGAGGAGGGCGGCCAGGTGGTGGGTGTTACATCAAGAGTAACACCCAAGAAGCAACATGGGAATGGAATAAAAGTTATAATTTACATTCATTACACAATGCATCTTTCTGACAAATTATCTACTCACTGTATATGGGAGCAATTTCAGTACATTTTTCCATAACAGGTTCACTCTAATTACTTGAGTGTAATTGTGTTCTTTTATTATCTACCTATTTTAGCATTATAAATAGTTATTACTTCATTGCATTTAAATATTTTAGTCTTTTACACTTTAATGAAAATGAAAACAATGGCATTAGACTCTTCCCTTAATACTGTTTCTATAATTAAGTTTATTCTTCTATCTTATCACTAAGGTACAGAATCATTGGGCACCTGGTCTGTAGCCAGGAGGGGGAAATATATATCATAATGGATTTTGTGTCATTATAAAAAGAGCTACATCATACAATATGTCGGAATTTCCATGTCAGGATAAATGTGCACTCAAACACTTGAATATTGCAATATGCAGGAACACGAACAATCACCACTTATTGTAGTCCAGAATTTGAAGATTATGGCTTGATTCTATTAAGATAAACATTTATACCTTGCAATCAGTGGTGTCACTAGGGGGGGGGGGGGCAGAGGGGGCTATGGCCCCCCTACATCATGCAGTGCCCCCACTTGTGCCCCCCCCCCAATTAAAATTGAAGTCGGGAGCACAGTCTCCCTTCAGTAGCCGCAGCTGCACTTTTTCCTCAATAACAATAACAGTTAAGTAACAATTTCAAGTTGATAAGTGTGTAATCTCTGTAAGTGGAATAAGTGGAAGTTTAGAGGAAGTTCAATAATCAATTACCAGCTATTGGTTAACACATGACCTCTGTGGTAGAAGAAGTTCAGCAACCAAATACCAATTTCACTGTGCTGGGAGGACTTCCTCTGGGATCATAGAGAGCAGCGCAGGGGAGAGACAGAGAGAGGAAACTTAGCTCTGCACAGAGGCATCCAGGCAGCTGCTGGTAAGTGGGAGTCAGTGTGTGTGGTTTAGTCTCTGTGTGAGGGTGGGGGTCAGTCTGTATGTGTATGGGTGTGGGGGGTGTCAGTCTGTGTGTGTATGGATCAGTCTGTGTGTGTGTATGGGTGTGGGGGGGTCGGTCTGTGTGTGTATGGATCAGTCTGTGTGTGTATGGGTGTGGGGGGTCAGTCTGTGTGTGTATGGGTGTGCGGGGATCAGTCTGTGTGTGTATGGATCAGTCTGTGTGTGGGGGGGGTCACTCTGTGTATGAATGGGTCAGTCTGTGTGTGTGGGGGTCAGTCTGTGTGTATGGGTCAGTCTGTGTTACATAGTTACATAGTTACATAGCTGAAAAGAGACTTGCGTCCATCAAGTTCAGCCTTCCTCACATATGTTGTTGCTGTTGATCCAAAAGAAGGCAAAAAACCTAGTCTGAAGTGCTTCCAATTTTGCCACAAACTAGGAAAAAATTCCTTCTTGACCCCAAAATAGCAGTCAGATGTCTCATTGGATCAAGCAGCTGTTACCCCACTAATTAGAAATTATATCCCTGTATGTTATGTTTTTGTAAGTATTTATCCAATTGCAGTTTAAACATCTGTCGTGACTCTGACAAAACCACCTCTTCAGGCAGAGAATTCCATATCCTTATTGCTCTTACTGTATAAAAACCTTTTCTTTGCCTTAGATTAAATCTCCTTTCTTCCAGCCTAAATGTGTGACCTCGTGTCCTATGTATAGCCCTGTTTATGAATAGATTTCCAGATAAAGGTTTGTACTGGCCCCGGATATATTTGTATAAAGTTATCATATCCCCTTCTCAGGTGCCGTTTTTCCAAACTAATCAGATTTAATTTTTTTAACCTTTCTTCATAACTAAAATGCTGCATTCCTTTTATCAATTTTGTAGTTGTCTCTGGACTTTTTCTAGTGGCATGATATCTTTCTTTAGAACAGGCGCTCAAAATTGCACAGCATATTCAAGGTGTGGTCTCACCAGCAATTTATAAAGAGGCAAAATTATATTTTCATCCCGAGAATTTATGCCCCTATTTATACATGACAAAACCTTACTGGCTTTAGCAACTGCAGACTGACATTGCATATTGCTGCCTAATTTGTTGTCTATAACAATTCCCAAATCCTTCTCGTGTGTGGTTATCCCTAATTCACTACCATTTAGTGTGTAAGTTGCTTGTGCATTCTTAACCCCGAAGTGCATAACTTTGCATTTCTCTACGTTAAATTTAATCTGCCATTTTAGTGCCCAGTCCCCCAATCTATCCAAATCCCTCTGCAGCAAAGCAATATCCTGCTCACATTTTATTACTTTACAAAGTTTTTTGTCATCTGCAAACACTGATACATAGCTTTCAATGCCTAGTTCAAGATCATTTATAAATATGTTAAATAGAAGCGGTCCCAAAACAGAACCCTGAGGGACACCACTTACCACTTTTGTCCAGCTTTAAAATTTACCATTAATGACAACTCGTTGTACTCTATCCTTAAGCCAATGTTCTACCCAAGAACAAGAATATTCATCTAGACCAATTTCTTTTAGTTTGAAGACTAACCTATTGTGAGGAACCGTATCAAATGCCTTGGCAAAATCCAAGTAGATCACATCCACTGCAACACCCTGATCTATACTTCTACTTACCGTATATACTCGAGTATAAGCCGAGTTTTTCAGCACATTTTTTGTGCTGAAAAACCCCAACTCGGCTTATACTCGAGTCACTGTCTGTATTATGGCAATTTACAGACTGGGGGCTGTGGGGGCTGCAGAGAGTTTACTTACCGTATATACTCGAGTATAAGCAGAGTTTTTCAGCCCATTTTTTGGGCTGAAAAACCCCAACTCGGCTTATACTTGAGTCAAGGTCTGTATTATGGCAATTTGCATTGCCATAATACAGACTGGGGGAGAGGGGGGCTGGCAGAGCTGTAACTTACCTTTCCTGCAGCTCCTGTCAGCTCTCTCCTCCTCTGCGCCGTCCGGTCAGCACCTCGGTCAGCTCCCAGTGTAAATCTCGCGAGAGCCGCGGCTCTCGCGAGACTTACAGTGTAAGCTGACAGAAGAGCAGAACGGACGGCGCGGAGGAGGAGAGAGCTGACAGGAGCTGCAGGAAAGGTAAGTTACAGCTCTGCCAGCCCCCCTCTCCCCCCACTGAACTGCCACTGGACCACCAGGGAAGGAGAGCCCCCCTCCCTGCCATATATCAAGCAGGGAGGGGGGACGAAAAAAAATATATATAAATAAAATAAGAAATAATAATAACAAAATAATAATAATAACAAAAAAATAATAATAACAAAAAAAAGGGGTATAAGGACCACTATGGGAGGGGGGGGGGGTATAAGGACCACTATGGGAGGGATGGGGTGGGTTAAGGACCACTATGGGAGGGAGGGGGGTATAAGGACCACTATGGGAGGGAGGGGGGATAAGGACCACTATGGGAGGGAGAGGGGTATAAGGACCACTATGGGAGGGAGGGGGGGATAAGGACCACTATGGGAGGGAGGGGGGTATAAGGACCACTATGGGAGGGAGGGGGGATAAGGACCACTATGGGAGGGAGGGGGGGGGGATAAGGACCACTATTGGAGGTAGGGGGGTATAAGGACCACTATGGGAGGGAGGGGGGTTATAAGGACCACTATGGGAGGGGGTGGGATAAGGACCACTATGGGAGGGAGGGGGGGTATAAGGACCACTATGGGAGGGAGGGGGGGTATAAGGACCACTATGGGAGGGAGGGGGGTATATGGACCACTATGGGAGGGATGGGGGGGATAAGGAACACTATGGGAGGGAGAAGGGGGATAAGGACCACTATGAGAGGGAGGGGGTGGGATAAGGACCACTATGGGAGGGGAGGGGGAAGTAAGGACCACTAGGGGAGGGAAGGGTAAGGACCACTAGGGGAGGGGTGAGTCAGGACCACTGGGGATGGTGAAGGAACACGGGGGTGGGGAGGTAAGGACCACTGAGGGAGGAGGAGGGGAAGTCAGGACATATGGGGGGGGGAGGGGGCGGCAAAATTTTTTTTGCCTACGGCGGCAAATATCCTTGCACCGGCCCTGCACACACTGCATTCACACACTGCATTCATACACACACACACTGCATTCATGCACACACACACTGCACTCATACACACACGCTGCACTCATACAGACACGTTGCACTCATACACACACGCTGCACTCATACACACACACATACGCACACACTGCATTCATTATACACACACTGTAAATAAATATTCAATTAATATATTTTTTTTAGGATCTAATTTTATTTAGAAATTTACCAGTAGCTGCTGCATTTCCCACCCTAGTCTTATACTCGAGTCAATAAGTTTTCCCAGTTTTTTGGGATAAAATTAGGGGCCTCGGCTTATATTCGGGTCGGCTTATACTCAAGCATATACGGTACCTTTCCTGCAGCTCCTGTCAGCTCCCTCCTCCTCCACGCTGGTCCGTTCAGCACCTCCGTCAGCTCCCAGTGTAAGTCTCGCAAGAGCCGCGGGGTCATAGTGCGGCTCTTGCGAGACTTACAGTGTGAGCTGACAGAGGGAGCTGCACGGACCGGCGCGGAGGAGAAGGGAGCTGACAGGAGCTGCAGGAGAGGTAAGTAAACTCTCAGCCAGCCCCTCCTCCCCCACCACTGAACTGCCTATGCCACTGGACCACCAGGGAAGGAGAGCCCTCCTCCCTGCCATGTATCAAGCAGGGAGGGGGGACGAAAAAAATAAATATAAATAAAATAATATAATAAAATAATTTATAAAATAAAAACAATAATAAAAACATATTAAAATAATAATTTAAAAAGAAATAATAAAATAACAAAAAAATGATTTAAATAATAATTAATAAAAACAATAATCAAAATGCCCACCCCCCACCAACACATACACAAACACACACTGCATCACACACACTCACACATCATTCATATACACACATTGCATTCATATACACACACTCACTACACACACACACACACTGCATTCATACACACACACACTGCACTCACACACACACTGCACTAACACACACACTGCACTAACACACACACTGCACTCACACACACACTGCATTCATACACACACTGCATTCATACACACACTGCACTCATACAAACACTGCACTCATACACACACACTGCACTCATACACACACTGCATTCATACACACACACTGCACTCACACACACACTGCATTCATACACACACTGCATTCATACACACACTGCACTCATACACACACTGCACTCATACACACACACTGCATTCATACACACACTGCACTCATACACAGACTGCACACATACACACACACTGCATTCATACACACACACTGCATTCATACACACACTGCACTCATACACACACACTGCATTCATACGCACACACTGCATTCATACACACACACTGCATTCATTATATACACACACTGTGAATAAATATTCAATTAACAATTTTTTTAGGATCTAATTTTATTTAGAAATTTACCAGTAGCTGCTGCATTTCCCACCCTAGTCTTATACTCGAGTCAATAAGTTTTCCCAGTTTTTTGGGGTAAAATTAGGGGCCTCGGCTTATACTCGAGTATATACGGTACTTCTTCGTAGAATGCAATTAGGTTAGTTTGACATGACCTATGTTTCATAAAGCCATGCTGATTATTGCTAATAACAAAGTTCTTCCCAATGAATTCCTGAATATTATCCCTTAATAGCCCTTCAAATATTTTCCCAGTTACAGAAGTTAAGCTCACAGGTCTATAATTTCCAGGCAAGGATTTTGAACCCTTTTTAAATATAGGAACAACATCTGACTTCCTCCAATCCTTCGGTACAACACCTGAAACAAAAGAATCTTGAAAAATTAAATACAGAGGTTCACTTATTTCCCCACTTAGCTCCTTAAGTACTCGTGGGTGAATACCGTCAGGCCCCGGAGCTTTATTTACATTAATTTTCTTTAATAGCTGTAGCACCTTGTCTCGAGTTATCCAATCACAAGTTATCTGCAAGTTTTTTGCAGCAATCATTTGCATATCTCTTGCCATAGGATCTTCATTAATATATACTGAAGAAAAATAGTTATTTAAAATTTCTGCTTTTCCTGGTCTTCATTAGCTAATAAACCCAACTCTGTTTCCAGTGTACCTACACTTTCATTTTTTGTTTTTTTAGAATTGATGTACTTGAAAAAAAATTTGGGGTTGGTTTTGCATTCTTTAGCTATAAAATGTCTCATTTTCTAGTTTAGCCACTTTAATTGCATTTTTGCAAGCGTTATTGGCTTCATTATATCTTAAATAGGATGCCTCTGATTTGTCTGATTTTAAATGCTTTAAATGCCCTTTTCTTATTTTTAATTTCTTGTTTTACTTCTCTACTAAGCCACATTGGTTTTAATTTGTTTCTTTTATATTTATTACCCAATGGTACATACTGAGAAATGTACCTTTCTAATATTTGTTTGAATATTTTCCATTTATCCTCAGTGTTTTTATCACTAAGGAGTTTATGCCAGTCGATATGTTGTAGAGCTGCCCTAATGTGTGTGTGGGGGTTCAGTCTGTGTGTGTGGGGATCAGTCTGTGTGGGTAGGTGGGGGGGTTCAGTCTGTGAATGTCTGCCCTAATGTCTAACAGGGCTCGACAAATCCGAGGCACCATGGCGACTAGAAATTTTACCCTGGTGCCTGGGATTTGTAAGTCTTTTACTTAGAACAGGCGGCAAGGCAAACAATGGAGCCGTCCGGCTGCCCGCAGGAGCATGGAGGCAAACGGGTCAGGGAGTGTTGTAGCTGGCCACCCTGGGAGGTATGGAGGCGGCCGGTTCAAGGATCATTGTAGTCGGCCGGCTAAGGAATCGCGGAGGCGGCCGGCTCAGTGAGCATGACCGCCCTGTTGAGCATGGATGCGGCGGGCTAAGGGATCATGGAGACAGCCACCCTGGGTTGTGTGCAGGCGGCCACCCTGGGGAGAATAAAGTCGGCAGGCTGGGGCAGCGCGCGAGGAATCAGTGATCTTCCTTCAGCTACTCTCTGCTCCCTCGCTCTGTATAGTGCTGGGAGCTGGAATATGACGTCATTGCGACCCCAGCATCACTGCAGACAGTGCGAGGGAGCAGAAAGGAGCTGCAGGAAGATCACTGCTCCCTTGCACACAGGAATAGCAGCCCCACTGAACCCCAGGGAAAGTCCATTCAGCCAGGTAGGGATTAAAATGAAAATATATAGATTTGTGAGTGTTAGAGAAAGTGTGTGTCTGTATGTATGTGTGTGTGTGTGTGTCTGTACACCTCTGTCAATAAGTGTGTGTATGCCTCTTTCAATGTGTGCGTGAGTGTGCGTGTGTTTGTCTGTCAGAGAGCATGTGTCTGTTTAGGTACCTGCCTCCTCCGATCACATGATTGGTGTTTTTACTTGTCTTTTTTCACACGCCATGCTGGTTTCGCCATGGCTTGTCTCTCCTCCATAGCTGAGATCTTAATGATTTCAGCTAAGCCAATGCTTTCCCATAGGAAAGCATTGGGAGGAAATTACGCATGTTCTCTATGGGTAACATCCGCACCTCCATGACACAGGACTCTCTAGTGGCCATCTGAGTGACTGTCACTAGAGGTCTTAGTAGGCAGCGTTTACATTGAAATGGTTACAGGGACAGGCTATAGGCACCAGAACAACTACATTAATCTGTAGTGGTTCTGGTGACTAAAGTGTTCCTATAAAAAAACTGGATCTAACTTTTTTAGCTGGCTCCTAGATTCCAAACAAATTTGTCATGCCCTGGTGTATGGGTCAGTCTGTGTGTGGGAGGTGTCAGTCTGTGTGTGTGTGGGGGGGTGGGTCAGTCTGTGTGTGTGGGATGGGCCAGTCTTTGTGTGTGGGGGTCAGTCTGTGTGTGGGTGTGTATGGGTCAGTCTGTGTGTATGTATGGGTCAGTCTGTGTATGTGGGGTAGCCGTCTGTGTGTGTGTATTGGTCAGTCTGTGTGGGCGGGCAGTCCGTGGGTTTGTATGGGTCAGTCTGTGTAAGTGTTAGAGCTCCAAAAGAGAGACCTCTCATTTTGTGACCTCCCCTATACCCAATGGATAGATAACCTTCTCAACCACCATGGATCTGATTGTGCCACCCCTTTCCTGCAAGGTAAGATCAGGAAAAGGGGAATATTCTTTTTTTTTTTTTAAACAATTAATAAAGAAAAAATTGTAAAGCTCTTCCCCATTCCACTCTCTACACCCCCTGAACACAGTACACCCTCACAGCTTGTGAACCCCCCACATACAGTACACTCCCATCAAGAGTACACGTTTGCATACACACACAGTGCACCCCTCACACACAATCTCAAAAGCTCCTATACATGAGCACATGCTCACACTACACTACGAGTGGGCCGGCAATTAGGGCCACCTGATGGGCATGTGTCTTCAGGGGTCCAAAACTGTTTTTGCACCATTGCCTACTCTACGTTAGTTCCACCACTGTGCTGCAGCTTCCCTGTACACAAGCTCGGTCCTTAATCTCTGACTGAGATACACACTGACAGACATACACACATTATGACAGGCATACAGGGACAGGCACACACTCTCTGACTGAGACACACACTGAGACACATACACACACACACACATTTTCTCACAAATTGCTTTTTTTATTTTAATTTATATCCACCCAGCCTCCCTACCTTTGGGAGAGCTGAGTGTATATTTCCCTGGAGGCCAGTGTGTCTCCTCTCATTCTTCCTCCAGTTTTTCTCTGCTCCCCTGCATGCTCTGTGTAGTGATGCTGGAGTGACTTCATGCCACTAAACAGCACACGAGGGAGCAGAGAGTAACTGCAGGAAGGCTACTGCTCCCTGCGTCGGCCGGCTTTAATGTTTCCTGCGCGGCTTAGCAAAGGGCTGACAAATGCCAGGGTGAAATGTCTTGTTGACATTTGGCGCCTTGAATTTGTCAAGCTCTGTGTATGTATGTGTGTGTGTATATATATATATATATATATATATGTAAGTAGAAATAAGGGAAGCACTCTCCGGTCTTCATAAAAAGTCCTTCAGTATTTTATTTCAAATTTTTCAAATAACGATCGACGTTTCGACCCCTGAGGGGGATAGCACGTGGGATAGCACCAAGGCATCTACAACTTTATTTTTGAGATAGGGTGAGTGCCAAGCTATATTTGTTTTGTATATATATATGTATGTATGTCTGTGTATAAATGTATGTGTGTATATATAGGCACACACATATATACACATTTTATAACTGCCACCCTACCTTTGTCCCAGGTCCCCCATGCCCCTCCCCCTCTAAGTATGAATCCTGGAGACACCACTGCTTGCAATTCATAAAACTTTCCAAAAGAGTAAATGGACAAATTGACTATTCTATTACAGGAGAAGAGATTAACTCATATATTAGAATGTAGCTATTAGAAAGAAATAGTCCCATGTTTTAACTAACACTTTCTTTTTTTTTGTAGCAACAGTAGAGGTGACAATATACCCACTGAAATAACTGATAGTAATAAAGAGCAACCAGAGTAATTTACACAGTGACCTAGGGCATTCTAGAAGAAATGGTGCCCAAAACACTATGTACCCACCCACCATTAGTCCACAAATCTTGTAGACCAAGTTGGCTTACCATGAAAGTTAGAGATTGCCTGGTGAGAAGGCTAATGTTGGGCTTGTCTGAAGGACAACTCTTCCTTCTATCAGGAGAAGACTATTGAGTAATCAATGCAGAATGTATGTGAACAATGCAGGGATATGATGTTCCATTATGCTCTTGTCCTCTCCACACATATTACACAGCAGCTGTGCACTAGATCCTCATTGACGAATTCTTCCAAAGAAAGTACCCCCTTCTCAGGTCTCACACAGGACACTGCTAAGGCGTACATTACATGTCAGAATACACAGAGTGGGAGTATGATTAAAGACAATGTAGAGGGGGAAGACTCACAAGATGCAGGGGAATTGGGAGGCAGACATCTAAGGTGGGTAGAGAAACAAAAGTGTGGGATATGGTATGAGAAACACATATTGGTTGAATAAAATAAAATAGGTAGGGAAATAAGAAAAAAGAGACACAACATTAATAGTAAAGGTGATGAATGATTCAAATATGGGCACATAGGGACAGGGACAATAGTGATGGGAGATGGGTTAAAAGAAATGTGGTGGCAAATAGGACAGAAGTATGAGATGGGAGATATAATAATAGGAAAAAGGAAGAAGCCCAAATAGTCCACAAGAAAAACAATTCAAAAAAAGCAATACACAAATACACACCTGCATTTACACACATATGAATACACACTAACCATCAACACAAATACACAATTGGATTGTATTAGAATGAATAATCTCCTTTATTCCAATACACACATTGACATTCCACTCAAATAAACCTTATACTGACATACACGAATAACCCCCTGAATTCCCACCACACTAGCCTGCTTGACAACACCATACAGTCCACTACATTAATTAAATCCCACATAGGTAGATCTAGAACAGTGACTAGTGGTCCACCTGCAAACAATTTCCACCCAAGTGAAAAGGAGTTGTGAAAAAATGTATTACTTGCATGACAAAAAATTAAAATTAACTGTCCCTTAAAGCAGCACTGTCATGGCCAAATCCATTTTCTTTAACCCCCTCCCGACTCCACCAGATCTAATTGTCCCCCTAGTCACCCCCAAATGTCCCTATTTTTGCATCTTTTTTCCATACCCGGACCTAGATCCTGGGCGCTGCCATCTTTGTGTGGGTAGATGAAGTCCCTGTGGGACACTTAAACACTTGGGCATGCGAACAGGAATTTCCTCCATTAATTTGTCAGAAAGATGAATAAATGAATAGAAATTTCAAACGAATGAACGAAGACCTCTTCGTTCATTCATTTGGTTTATTACAAGGAGGGACCTACCGGCGCGCAGCTCCCTCCTTGTAATATGTAAAAATAGAAGCGGCAGGGAGCAGTGCTCCCCACCACTTCCTAAGCCCCCCATGCCCTCCCTCACTCCATGGGGGCCAATATGACCCCCATAGTAGCATAAAGAAGATTAAAATCTCCCAAATGCCCCTTACTTGCTATGCCGCGAGTATGGGCATGACTACTAAACAGTGAGCAACCTGACCCCCCCCACTCGTGCCTCATGAGTTAGGGCTATTAAACTGAAGAGGGACCTAGGTTCCCCCCTGACTCCCACCTATGAGTAGCAGGTTGGGGCCCTAAATGAAAATGGGGAGGACCTATTGTCTCCCCCCCCTCCACCCCCACCCATGAGCAGCAGGTGGGGGTCCTAAATGAAAATCAAGGGGGCATATTGTCCTCCCCCTTGGCCCTAACCCATGAGTGGCAGGTGAGGGCCCTAAATGAAAACGAGGGGGGGGTATAGTAATAGGGGCATGTCAACTAGTATTAGTAAATTTGCAATTTAGTACATTTGGGTCAAAGACCAATCTTGGTCTTTCAGCCTTTTGGTAGATAGCTCCCTAATACCATGGGAATTAGGGAGCTATTTACTAAGCGACTGTAAGATGCAACCATGGCACGAATAGATCAGAATTTCATTCATTCGAATGAAATTCCGATTTGAACAAAGTCCCGAATTGTGCCCTAACACGAATGGAGAAACTGTTCTCATTCTGTTAGGACAAAATTCGGTAGTTCTGCCGGCAATGTGTCTAAAATGACAGGACATTCGGGAATACTGAAAGGAAGCATCGCGTGATCATGGAGGAAAGGTAAGAATTGTGGGAAAATGTCTCTGACCACAGGAAACAGAGTACACTTTGCTCCTCCATTAGTCATAGATGGTCAGGCATATGAAACCTCCATAAGACAAATAGTCCCTACTTTGTCTTATGTTTTAAATAAAACTAAAGCAGACAGGAAGAAATGAAATACAGATCCTGACAGACGGAGAGAAGAGTAATTGATTGGGGAAAGGTTCGGCGTGACAGTGCCGCTTTAAGCTTACTTAAACATAACCCTCACCACCTTGTGTTCCTTTAGATCGACCTTGTCTGGTTGCAGCTACTTGTTTGTTAATCTACTTATTGCACAGAGCTACAGAATTTATTGGTGCTTTACAAAAAATTATAAGCATACCTTTGCCACAATAAAGAACTAATTTAGTTGTAGGTGTACTGGATAACAGGTGTGGTAGAAAATGTGAATATACATGTTTGAATGCAAGGGAGAAATAGGGCTTTATAATGCATAGGAAAACTTAAAGAATCCCTGGACATGTTAATATTGTCGTGGCACTAGATGTTTCAGCCTAAAAATCGATCTGTTCTACAAAAAACATAAAACATCTCCAAAGCAATACTAGCAGTAACATTTAGTATATCGGTTATTACATCCGATCGACCTTGTGGCATTGTTTACCTTCTGTTGGATCTGAGACCTGTTACTCCCTTAAGGGAATTGTATTTCAGTTTGAAATTTGTGGAATTCTTTAATACAAGTATGTGCTGAAAGCACTCCATATAATTGATTTTTATCAGAATGCATCATAAACCACAAAACATTTTTATAACTAAGGGGAAGGAGACAGAAAGGTACAAAGCTAAAGCTAATACTATTAACAAAGAAGCACAATAACTAAAGTGATTGTGTAATTATTAATGACACATCAGTGAAAATGTATAAAAGCATTGGTTTGATTAATCTACTTTTGTTGTCCAACATTTCTGTTAGAAACATTTTTATAAATTCCATCTGCATGATTACATAAATCTAAATGGGTAAGTATTTTGCTTACAAATTGATTGGCAATTATGGAGGTCAGAAAACAGAGAAATATATGTGATGTGAGCACCTTAATAAATTACCCAGATTTAGAAAATGAAATTGCTTTTTGTAGCAAACAAAAAGACACATCTGAAAAAACAAAGTAAAATACAGTGCATAAGTTGTAGTAATGCATCACAAGTTTGCTTTTTTTTTTCTATCTGGAATAACAAGGTCAAACAGTAACACAGCCAGGATATATAGTAATACTGACTGGCTTAAACTCATGGAATCCTCATGTGTTTAAGGTGTGAAGAATAAAGCTGCATAGCTCTGCTTAGGTGTATATATTTGGCAAGCAAGGGCAGGATTAAAGCCGCCACATAGCAAGCCCTAGTACTCAACCTAAACTATGTTTGTCTCCCTGTATATATCCCAGATTTGTTGTAACATAGCCTGCAGTGGTTTCAGTATAGATCTATTTAGGTATACAATTAATCAATGGTCCCCTTTAACTGTGTGACAAAGATCAATTTGTGTTTCCAAGGGACAATTTTGTTAAAAAAAATAAAAAGCTGCTCGGTATTGGTAACTGCAAAAAAATAAATATTGCAATAAAGAACTACTAAAATACATGTAATATGAAATATATGGTATTTTATCCCAAAACCTTTTTTTCTAAAAAAAAACACTTAATTTTAGATTTTTTTTTTTTTTTATTATGGAGCCGTCTGCAGACTTGCATTGTGTTTCCAGAAATTTAACTATCTCCCTTCCAGTAAGTCATATAAGAGAAGATTTGTATTTAACTATAGCTTTCATTAATGTTTACTAGTAGGAATAGGGATTTGAATTAGGTTGTCTTCATATCAATCTTATGCTGGCTGCACCATACTTTTAACAAGTATAATGGAACTGTCATTAACAATAGTGTCTAATCCAACTCTCCATTAATACTTAGTGTAGTGCTGACTTGTGATATGACATAGCATTCGTGTCTACTCCAAAGCAGCCAGTGTTTTTACAGGTCATATTTTTAAAATTCCATTAATGTGGTAATCATAAATGCAATGTTATTAAAAATAAAATTAAAATTTCTGAGGATTTTTAAGTGTATATTTATTCATCCCTATATTTAACTAATACTGTATGTATGCGTGAAGTGTGAAAAAAAAAAATTAAATATAGAAATCCAAATTTCTTTATCCGGGAACTGGACTCTTCCATATTAGCTCTCGGTCACTCATTATTACAAGCACTGCTCATTGCAACTAACAGTCAGAATAGGAAAAGCAAACAGAGACTATGTGAAATTAAACAATATTTATATTTCTGCTCCTCATCTCCTCATCTGCATTGTTTGCCCCAGCTTGCCTTGTCTGAACTGCGTTATGATGTCATTCGCTAAACCTCTGATATAAAGTTAAAAGAATAGAGCATCTCATACAACAACAACAACAAAAAGTTTCAATGTTTTATTCAATTATCCAATTATTAATGGGTAGCCCAAGAGAGAATTTAAGGCAAGGATTAAGCACTTGTCTGTAAATAAAACAATTTGCTGAAACGAAGAAGGGTCATGTTAGTATACAATAACGTACATTTCCATGACTTGTACATCCACGCTATCATATACTGTCCATGTGCTAATAGGAAACCATAGCCGAAATGTCAATAGTAGGAGATGAAGTGGAAATTTACACGATCAATCTAACTTGACAAATCAAGTTCATTAACAGAGCCCATGGTATCTGAAGATACCTAACTAAAGTGAAATTGTAGAATTTAGGATACATTTCTATTAAGAACTGTTAAAAACTGTGGTTGTGCAATTTGAGTAATGTTGTATTTATTTGTTTTTTAAGTGTCATTCTTTAGCTCGTGTTCAGGAAATATTTCACCTTGCAGTAAGAAGATCCAAATCTCTACAGAGTTTTCGCCACAGTTTGTAGCTGCAATGCTCAACATGCAGTCCTGTACCACCATTTTATTAGCTGTAAATACTAAAACTACTTCATCACATACCATAGAGAGATATAGAGGGACGATGTATATGGATACATCTCACTTCCAGAAGGTGCTTTCTTTTCATGTTGTCAGTTTACATGACATTTCTAATGTTTAGTTGCATAACATAATACATTTTGTTGCACCCATCATCCCTTTAAAACTCTTCACTCCACATTATTTATTGACTTCTTTCAATGCATGTCTGCATAATTATGTAAAATCAAACAAACACACTTGTAAAGCCAGAGTCACATTAAAATAATGTTTTTGTTAAGCATATTTTCAAGTTTTGCAAAAGTCTAATGAAAACAAACTTGGATGATACAGGGAATATGCTGTGCTCTTCATTCTTTTATTCATAATTTTAACAAGTATCCTGAGCCCCTATGGTGTTGCCTTAATCTCTTAATAAGATTAACATTTTCTACGAGGAGGCAAGTGCTAATAACACAGCAGACACAAAGCAAAATTGGCTTTTTCGCAAAGGAAAGGATAACTATAGCTCTGAAAATAAAAAAAAGGTTTGATTTCCTGGTGTACATGTGCCCAGAAAAATAGCTTTATACACAACAGTTAGGATATCTTAAATTAAATATTAGGAACAAACATCTCCTAAATTCAAAACATTTAATTATCTTGGCTACCTGTTGTACAGTTCATTTAGCTAAGCAATATTAAAAGGGTATTCTTTTTTTGATAACCTGAATTTAAAAACAATGTGGAAGATTTATGAATGTGTTCTGTTTTAGAAAGTAATGGAAATTGTAAAAATGGAGGAATCACCAATGATATGTACCAGATGGTTCCAATAGTTTCCATTAGACATCTGCAAGGGACGTATTTTCATTCAGCTCGTTTTAAAATGTATTGGCTTTCAATTTGTCAATGCGACTATTGTATAAAAATTCAATAAAAGTTTTCATTTGGTGACCAACTTTCCCTAGAAATACTGGAAATGGAAAAAATACATCTACAATAGCTTTAAAGTACTAAAAAATTATTTTAAAACTTTTGATAAGATTAATTATCTCCAATCTCTTCTACGTCTCCTTTCTCTTTATCACCAGCTATTAGCTTTCTCAAAATACAACCTAAACCAACCCATCACAAGGAACTCAACAATGCAAGTTCACTGTCTAACAGTGTTTCAGTGTTAGGAAATGATGAAAAACTAATCTTAGATTGGTCTAAGTTTGAAGGAAGGATAAAAGCTTCCTAGCACTGCATGCTGATTGGTCCTTGGCTGTAGTCACAGGATTAGTCAGAAAACGATCACTTCTTGCAATTTCTTTGGCTGCAGCTATGTGACACAAAAACATGGAATGGAAACAAACGAAAATGCAGAACTGTTTGTTAATTCGGTCATTCATTAAACTAACAATTTTGCATTTATTTTCAGACAAAGTGATCAATCAAAGAAATGGAACTGAGTAAAAATTCAGAACAGAAGTGTTCGTTCGCTCATGAGTTAAATATCGATTTTTTTTTCTTTTATTAATTGTTTATTGAATTTTTTTGGTTCCATGAGAAAATAAACCAGCATGCATGTCAACACGTTGAACTTACAAATTGATACAATATACAGTTGCATCAGAAGATACGTGTGCATTAAAAAATACATTAGCAATAGAAGATTCATTGCCCCACAGTCGGCAACAGTGCCTTCTCCCACATCATGCGATACTTGGCTTAGTAGCACCTGTACATTATGTAACACCTAAACTATGAGTGGAATGTTGATACAGGATACAGATGCAAAATGTTAATACATAAGTATTGCTACATCTACCATGAAAATGTTGTCATGCATTCGCAAAAGTACATAGATGAACATATTGCACAAAAAATAGGGTACACAAAATGGTACACCAGAAAGAGAATGTAAATAAAAAAGTATAATATATATATAACAAAAATATTTTTAAAAAGTGATAACTTAAACACCAGCGCCTAAACGCCCTAGCGTACCCCATGTAGATCCATGTCAATCGCTCTTTGTGCCTGCTTCCCTGTCTCTGCATGTCCAACAGCTTCTCATTCCCCTCCCGTTACCCACCTCCTCTTTAATGCTTTAGCACCAGGGGCACAACATCCATCCAGACCTTCTCAAATGTAAGACTTTCTCCCATGGAGCTTACATTCATGTGCTCATCCTGAGAGTTTAAGCTAACATTCTGTAGGGTGGACCTAGTTGGGCATACTGTTTGTTTCCATTGTAAAGCCATGAGCTGCATAGTCCCCATTGTGAGCTGACATATTAGTGTTTTTGGCTGTCTCTGGAGAGGGTGAAAGGACTAGGGCCAGGCTCAACTTCCTGCACAGTCCCTCCACCTCTCGCCACAGTGGCTATATAACATGGCAGGCCCAGCCGATATTGTTTGTACTCTCCAAATCCCCACACCTCCAAAACAGGGGGAGATGAAGCCATTAATGCTTTGTAGGCACCTAGGCATGAATTGCCATTGGTATACTAATTTCCATCAATGTGTAACTTCTGGTCCAGCCTCTATGTGCATTTATAGTGCAAAGCCAAGTCTGGTCAGTAAACTGCGTCTCTCGCACCTCTTTCCACCTCCTCATAAATTAGTCTTTGTTAAGCTTCTCCAACACCTCTCAAACAATAGTCTAAAGCAATATCCTTTAGATATGGGTATTGAGATTTGCAGATTTTACCACAGAGCACTAGAGCCGTGACAGTGGTAGTCTTGCCCTTGTACCTCCCCAAATAAAGTTAGTGAATAGTCTCAGAAGTCAATAAATGTTAAGGGTATTTTAACTTGCAATAATCATAGCATATACAGGATTTTTGGGAGCACCATCATCTTGATGGTATTATCCCATCCCGCTCATGTCAACAGCAGTGTCATGGGTGGCAGTCCAAATACCGGGACCCCTGTGTGCCTGATGAGGATGATGGGCATCTCAGCGTGGAAATTGACAATCAAGGTCTGGTGCAGGGTAACTACACGCCCCCTGGTGTTGAGCACCAGGGTTTGTGCGACCACATACCAGGGCCCTGATACAGCTTTAGTGGAAGCCAGGAGCTAGATGATATGCTGATATGTATCCAGTACTAGAAACAAGGTAAGACTAGAACAGGCACCGAACAAGAAAACAAGACACGACAAGAAGAACCCAGAACCAGAGCAGGACAGAAAGCAGAACCCAGAACATGTACACAATACATGAGGGAAACATGAACAGGACATTGACAGGGCAGGACAAGACTGTACATGAACTGGAAATACAAGACAAAATAAAACAAGACAAGAGATACAAGGCAAAACAAGAGGAGACATAACCAAGTACTATATATGTAATAAACATTGGAGCTTTAGACATGCATAAATGGCCAAGATGTATGCAGCCCACCACTGCACCAAAGTACTCCAATTACAGTGGGTCCTAACAACCTAGATATGCATGACAAAAAGTACAACAATAAAACACACAGTACTTACCAGCAAGGAAAGGAGCAGAGGAAACAGACTGAAACAAAAGGATTAAATGAGTGTGGCAACAAAAAACAAACATTTAAAGGAATCCAGGAAACTGGAAATTCAAGAAATGGTATATAGGAATGAACCCAGAAAACCCAGCATAAAATAAAAAAACAGACATAGCATAGAAAACCAGAAAAACCAAGAAAAACTGAACAAGAATTGTAAAGAGAGTACTGGATAACAGAAGCCAAAGCCAGAAATATCCACAGAATGTAACAGGATGTGACAAGCAGTGACTTCCACCTTGCCAATTCTCCACCACCTGCTCATAAATATGTTGATATATCAGCTGGGTTTTAGTCAGTTGTATGCCCAGATATGTGATGCATGTTGTCCTCCCATCTAACTTGAACAAAGTACCTCCCACAGGTGTCTGGGGAGACCTATAGATAATACCTGCATTTTGTTTTGCTTTAATTTATAAAATAAGACTTGGCCATACTGGGTGAATAATTTGATAAGAGCTAGTAAGGAGTGCTCTTGGTCTCCCAACATCAGAATGATGTCATCCACGAAAAGCGACAGTTTGAACTCAGTGTTGCTTGCTGCGATACCCTTAATTACACAATTTTTACAGATATGTTGTGCCAGAGGTTCTAAAATGAGCAGGAGTGGTGAAAGCGGTTACCATATTAGTTTCTTGAACAGACAGGACAGAAACCCTGCCATGTAATGCATGCCATGGGGAAATTATATAGACACATCATCCCTACTACCAGGGAGGGGGGAATTCAAACCTCTGTAGAACTTTCATCATGAACATTCAGCTTGTCGAAGCCAGAAAAGGGCCTCTGACCTTGCTGTGTTCCACATGGGAAAGTAAGTTTAAGATCTTGTGTGTATTATCAGACACCTGCCTCTGCTTTACAAAGTCTAAATGATAATTGGCTACAATGCAGTGTAAAATCAGAGATAAATGGTTTGCCAAAAGCCGGGTATAGAGTTTAGTATCAATGTTTATTAACAATGTTGATTAAGGAGCTGGGCCTGATGCTGGGGCAATGATCAGGAGTTCTGCCTAGCTTCAACAGAGTAGAAAAAATAGCTCATTGCATCTCCGAGGGCAATCTCCCCTTGTTTAAGCCACATTGGAACACATTATCCCTTAACCTCAGTGTTTGGTAGTTCATCCGGTCCCACTACTTTGCAGGCTGGCATCTGTGTTATTCCCTTAGGTTAAATGGTTTCACCAGGTTGATTGTCTCTGTAGCGGTCAGCCTAGGTAGTTTATCCACAGCCTCCAAGGAAGGGGTTGGGATGGCTCGGTCATCTCTCAAATATATAATTTACTGTAATAGGCTTTCTCAACAAACCTTTCTCTTTCTTTTGTGGATTTCCAAAATCAATTCATTATTTCCTAAAGACTTAAGGTGGGCAACATTTTGAAGCTGGTGTGTGTGTTTTCAGTCTTGCAGCCAGTATCTTCCCTGCCTTATTGTCAGAGACAAACATTTTGTGCTTCAGTTTATTTTTTCTTGGATTTTGGCCATAGCTGAAGAGACTACCTGCTCTTATGATTTATGGACAGATTTATCCAAATAAAACTACTATGTTTTCAATGACATCTGCCAAATTATCTGTACCTTGAAGAAAAACTATAATTGAAATAGGGAGTGAAATCAGCAAAGGCAGTTACCTATATAAAAAAAACAAAAACAAATCTCCACAGAGATCAAACATGATCCTCAGCTGGTCAGAGAATTAACTCTGAGAAAACTGCAGATTTCCAAAAATGTTGTGGTATTAGTAAGGCCAGTATAAAAATTGCATTTGCGCAGTGGATCACGGCACTTAAAATGACCACCGTCTCGACCCCTAGGAAAAGAAAGAGGACGTAAATTCTACTGTTAACCCCTCATAGAGACTGCTTATGATTGTTAGACTGATGGTTCTGTCACCAGCACGTTATACATGCTTTTGTTTGTTTGTTTTTTCATGCTTTTATTTGTTCTTTTTTAAACTTGTTTTTTTGGGAGTAGTAAAGATAGATTTAACATAACACTTGCCCCCTGTCTTGCATAAATCTCATATCTCCGAACTCTGGTGTCCTGTGAGTTGGATCACTGTGAAATCGAAGGGGAGGAAGAGGGAAGGCTAGTGATGGAATTGTGTCACTGGTTCTGCCAAAAGGGGTGACCTGTCAAGAAAGGGGGCGGTTCTGCTGGAATTATTGGCAGGCTAGCCTGGCGTAAATGAATACCATATTGCCTGTCCATCACCCAAGCTCTCTGCAGAGTCCTGATGCCCTGAGCATAGCGCTAGCATTTCTAATGATGCGCTCGTGCAATGATTGTTAGGGACAGTTCCCTGGTGTCCCCAAAAGCAGGACACCAGGAAACTAACTCGGGACATAAACAGGACCTGAAATTCTGGACTGTCCCACATTTGGACAATTAGGGTTTCCTAACAAATCCTCGAGTAGATTTAGCTTATTTCTTCCCAGGCAGGAATTTTCTTAGGGAGACTTATCCTACATTTAAATGTTTTTGAATTATTGTATATGTCAGTTTTTATTTGTAATTTTATGCTAAATATATTATTGAGGAAGTTGTTTATCTTTAAAATTAAAAGTAGTTTTATAAAAGACTTCACTTCACATTAAAAACTTCAAGGTTGCATCTAAGATAATCTTTTTTTTATTATTTAGAAATAAAATTATAAAGTACCATCACAGCTATTCATTTCTAATTTTAGTTTAAGAATAATTTTGCTTGATTATTAGATCAGAAGTGCAAGGCCCTCTAGCTACATTCATGCTCTGTGAAACTTTATGTAAGGTCAACTCAACAGAAACCTTTTTACATAACAGAGCTTAGAGTAATCTGCTAGAGCTTTCTAAAAAATTAACAAAAAGAAGACCACACAAAGCAGTTCTATAGTGTTATCCCTTCACCTTAAAGATCAGCTGCAGATTTTTATTTTTCCAATGGTTACCAGATGATGCAAAAAGTGAAAACCATACTTTCAGTTTTGCCATTTAGTCACACTAGGGGAAATGCTGATCATTAGGAAAAAGCACTCAATGGCCAATTAGATGTATTTCTATAGAAAATAGTGCAGCCCTGCAGCAGATAGTGTTGCCCCTGTCACCATGTAGAACACATACATAAATGGGTTCTGGTTGCTATAGTTGGCAGATTAAAGAGTTAATGAACAGAAATTTTTTGTGTGAATTTAAGGTAAATTAATACTTAAGAGTCTGACAGCTCCAAAAGTTAGCAACAAAGGTTAAATATCCCTTCTGGTGTTTTATCACATTTAATGATATGCTCTTTGACATGAGTATAATTCCCTTTCATATATAAAATCAAGGTTTTGATATATTAGATGTTCCCTTCATTTTTCCTTTATTTATCCCACATTGAGTGAGCAATACATGAATCACTCAAGTAGCAAAACTATTTTTAAGATACTACTACAACAAATTCAACTCAGCTCCTACAAATACATTTTCTTGGCAGAGGATATCATTTTTTACTTAATTCATTTATACATTTTAAGTCAATGCTGCTGAACAAACAAGTAGATTTAAAGAGTTATTCCAACCATAAAAAACTGTTTTGAATAGATTAACCTTTGCTGTGCTGCTCTGCTACACACCAAAATAAAAAAATAAAGCTCTTCCCAATTCAACTCTGAGTCCAAGTTCTCCCTGCTGCTTGATCCCCCTCTCGATGATGATACCTTCGTTCACTGGATATTGTAGGTGGAGGACTGGTTGAGGGGAGGATAGAGGTGGGACCATGCCACCATTGGGTGCCTGTTGTCAGCATGCTGATGTCCATTATGCTCAGAATTATCATTAGCTGACACCCTAAGGAGTCTGTCAGAGGTGGAGTTACTCATCTGGCAGCAGAGGCGCTAAACTTTGTATGTGCAGGATTTACCACCTCGGGAGGGCAAGGAGACCACGATGGAGAGGGGAGGCACAACTTTGTATTCCTGGCACTTAAAGTAAATGATTTTAATATTTATATATGTCTGGTGTGGTAGACCCTAGCTTCTATGTATCTGGTGCTTAGTGCCTGTTTCTGTGCTGCTAGGATTAGTTCCTCTGTGCTGTCTTCCAGTCCTCATTTTCGAGCCACTGGTAGTGTCACAGCAAGGGTGTATAATTTATTATTACACCCTTGGAATATTATCCTTTAATGTAATTTGTGTAGTAAATGGCACAAATTACAGAGATGTTATTGCTGAGTTCAACAGGGGTTACATCTTTTGAAGCTGGGACCCCCACAGAGGTCAGTTGACAGTTGGCTCCCAGACTTGGTGTCATCTAGTCCTTGGGGAAGAGGGATTATTATTACGCTGCCTGTGTTTTACCCGCTTTATCCTGACTACCAGCGGAGATACCGTGACTATACTGCTACTCCGCTACAGTGAGTAATTAGGACTTCTGTATTTTATCCTTTTTGTTTTTATCTGTTGTTGGTGTAAATAACTTGTTTATCATATATTGTTATATGCACTGTGACTATTCTTTGTTCATAATAAACATTCCTTTATTAAGTTCTGCCTTTGTCTGGTTAAGAATCACGTTACCTGAAGAGACTAGTTAGTATTTTTGTAATTCCTTAATTATTGTACTAAGTAATATTTGGTGGGTTTTATTGTTGATTTACCTGGGGGACCAAGGCACCCCATTTATAAATTGTCTTGGTGGTGGCAGCGTTAAAATAGTAATAGTTATATTATTATGTTTAAGTGGGGGTGGTGTTAAAAAGGGGGATTTTTGTCATTATTTCCAGTCTAGTGAAGACAAATAGTGTACTTTAACCCTTTCACCACCACAACTACGTCACGCACACTCTTGGAGTAGGGTGCGTTCGTGACAGGTAGGAATTTGTAATGTGAGCCACATCCACTATCTGCCGGTGGTACACCCTATGGAGAGATTTGTCTTGCCATAGAACCTCCTCCATTAGCAGTTCATCTCAAGGAGCGGTCTGACTCTTTTGAGGTACTTGGATGTTTGCTATCCTCTGTGCCCCAATGTTGACATGTGTTTGTGGTGGCCCCAGGTACTTGTTCTCTGTACCTCCTATTTGACCTTCTGGTGCTTGAACTCCTTCTGTCCTGATCATCTTCCCTCTTTTAGCTATCATGCACATACACTTGAGTAGCTCTAGGAGAATATCCATGAAGATATTCCAGCGCTAGAGCCTTAAAAATTAACTAATGTTATGAACAATGCAATCAAAAAGGGCCAACTGTGAGGGGTGGCAAATGGAGCTCATTTAAAAGATATCATCTTCTGCACCTAGTCAAGCAAATATCATTGAAATATGTTTATTAATAAAAAAATAAAAAAACTCAAGTAAAATAATAGAGAAAATAAAAATAGGAGCAGTAAAAAAAATCTATATATTTCCCAGCAAGACTATTTCAGACACTTAGACTGCAGCTATTGAGGGAGACTGGCTAGCAGGGAGACAGGCCTTTGCTGTGCCTGTGCCTATGGAATTCGGAGATCGCCTCTGTCATTGATGCTAGTGTGGGTATGCTTAGGCTTAGGTCACTGCAGTGCCTGCCTTGCTTTTGCCAGTACCGCTTATACCAACTTTGAGTGTGAGACTGGTTATGTTACTGATGTGTCCACCCCTGTCACAGTGCCACTTACTGACTCAAACTTTGATTTGGAGATATATAGCCTGGTGTGAGACTGGTTAGATGTAAGTGCCTAACGACTGTCACTTACACCAAGTTTGATAGCTTTTTTTTTTTTAATGTTTATAGACAGAAATATTTTTGGTAGTGTTTTGTTCAGTAAAAATAAATTTAAAAACATATTCTTTCCCTAGCTTTTGCCAGTGCCACTTACATCTACTTATGATACCCTTGGTCATTGATCCTAGTGTGAGACTAGGATTATTGGGGTTCATAGTCCCTGCCAGAGGCACTGTGCCACTTGCACAAACTCTGATTTGGAGATAGACATATCCTATTTAATAATAAATCAAGAATGTAGCGCTTATATAACGAAAAATTATTCACCTTTTAGGGTTTTTGGAGCAAAATTTCCACTATCAAATCAACAAATAGTGACCTATAAAAAATAATCATACATAGTATAAATCGTATAACATACTTCAATTTATATTTATTTAATTAGTGCACTCACAAACAGAGAGCTATAAACCCAGCTCTGGTGTGGATAGTTTCTGGGTCCGTACAGGCGACCCACCCCTATTTTGATGTAAACTGGAGGTCTGTAAAATAGTAAAGGTACACCCAATTGCGCAGTATTGCTTTGAATATTGCTGAACATATAATACACTTATCCCAAGTGAATACTCACAAGTCAGGAGTCAGAATATACTGACTCACTTTGGTAGCGTTGTGCAGATTAAGGACTGCACTCCCTGATGAATATAACGATGCTGGGAACCAGGATCAGTAAAAACAAATCGATTTAATAATCCAATACAATATATAAAATAAAATAGCTTCAATGAGCTTTTATAAAATATATTTTATATATTGTATTGTATTATTAAACCCAGAAACTATCCACACCAGAGCTGTGTTTATAGCTCTCTGTTTGTGAGTGCACTAATTAAATAAATATAAATTGAAGTATGTTATACGATTTACACTATGTATGATTATTTTTTATAGGTCACTATTTGTTGATTTGATAGTGGAAATTTTGCTCCAAAAACCCTAAAAGGTGAATAATTTTTCGTTATATAAGCGCTACATTCTTGATTTATTGTTACTTTGTATGTGGATTAAGAGGAATTATTTGAATGTCTAGCAGCTACACTAATTGATAATCTAGATATTGTCTTTCAACTATCTTAACAAGCGCTGGTTCCATTATATCTTATATCCTATTTAATAGTAGCTGAATTGATTATAGTGTGAGACTAGTGGCTAGGTTACTGCTGCGCTTAGCCAAGCTTGATACATTTTTAGTAACTGTTTGTAGGAAGAAAATCCTTTTTTCCTGCCCAGTGTTTAGCCCAGTGTGTGCTGCGCAAGTGTGCGAGCTCTGTTCACAGTGCACTGTATGCTGTTCTGTGTACAGTGAAGTGGTTCTTAAAGTGAAAGACACTAACAACATTACAGTAATAGTAAATACACCAAACAGCAACTCATTTTTCAATGCAAACATCGATTTGAGCTTAATAAAGTTGCATACTATACAAAATAAACATTCATATCTTAATATATTTTAATAATAAAAACAAGCCTACCATCATCAATTGAGAGAGAGTAGGGTTTCTGTTCCCCAATACACCATAAGCAGTAGTGCCAGTTCCTCTCAAAATCTCAACTACTACTGTTTGGCTATAAGAATTACAGACAGCTCCACCACCGCTGCTGACATCACCAATGGAGTATTCAGGATATTGAGAGGCATGTCCCTTATGTTTGCTTCACTACTCAGGAGGCGATTGTCTTTTTTTCTTTGCCTTTTTTTTTGCTGCATTTGCAGACTTAAATTCTACTGTATCAGAAAAACCTACTATAAAGAAGACCACAACCTTCACAAAAGTTCTACTTCAACTGGCACTAAGTGGTCAGGGTGAATGGTCATTTCATGGTGAAACAACTACGATGAAAGGCACTTGAAAAAAGATGTAGCAAATGCAGGAGTAATTTTAAAAAAAATTAAATCTGCAGACTTCTCATAAAATTAAAGGTGACAAACACCCATTCCACCCTTCCTTTTTTCATTAAAGCACACTAATAGGTGCCCTTTTCACATATTTTGGCTTGCCCAAATGTTTCCCCAAATCTTTTTCATTGGACAATGTTCAGCCATGCCACATGGTGGAGTGTCGAACATTGAGGAACACAATTTTAATATTGGGAATAGTTGTTCACCCAGACCAATCATGACATGCAAAAGTCTACAGTACAGCACAAGACACAGAGGTTGGATGAAGTTGAGCAATGTACATTTTCCAGTAGAGGTATATAAATAAAACAATTATGCCTACGTTGCAGTTACACTCAATACTTACTTCAGTATGAACCTAACAGTCTTTTAACACTATGGCACACTGAGAAGTAACTTTCCAGATAAATGACTGTTTCTGCTTTAAAAAAGAAATTAAAAACATATAAATAGATTGTTATTTTTTTTAAATTTGTTTATTAATTAATGGAAGATTTACTACAAGGCACGAAACTAGAAAACTGAAATTTATCACTTCTGTGTATCATAACGAATAAGCTGCTTGCTCCTGTAATATTTAGCCTTGTATACAATTCTTCCATGTTTATTTTTGTTTGTATCTGAGGCAGAATCCTAATGGTGTAGATTTATCAATGTTTCAAGCTGTCAGATGTAATTCTTCCTTTTAAAAGGATTTTTACAAAAGTGAGAATGTACCTTCAGTATCCGCAGAAGGAATATGGGAAATTGAGTCATACATTTTCAAATAAGAAAGTAAAACTATTGTAAAGAAAACAATATGAACTCCAGGAAATGCTGTTAAGTCTAGAACCAGTGACATTATCATTTATCATTAGATGATTAGATACATGGAATTCATTCTGTACTTAAATCATGATATTACAGTACATTTATCTAATAACATATTTACTTTTTTACACATATTATCATGTTAATTTATTAGAGCCTGATGCCAAAAAAGCTGGCTTTGGGCTAGCCTGTTAGGTTACAAAATTGCTAATCTAGTATAGCTTTACCCCTTTCACTACCATCTGGGCAGTTAGGGGGATGGTTATATAATTCATCAACGTCACTAGAGGTGAACAGTGTAGTGATCCTAATATCCATAGAGCCAGACAAAGCCTATTATAGGTAAAACTATAGGTCTATAGGTTGTCTATGCAAGATATATTTTAGATATTTACAGTATTCACTAGGTCACGTTTGGTGTTAAATGTGCAGTGGGATATATTATCTATATTATATATCATATTAAGTTACATTCGTTTATAATTTAATTATCTAGACCCCCCCCCTTTTGTTATTATGAGTATTGATTTTGACATTGAGCCACTTGCATATGAGGTATATCCTTGAACAGATATTGCCTATTGAATTAGGCATACTGTGGTATCCTACTTTGGTAAAAATGAAAAAGGAAGTACAAGTGTATAAAAGAGCACTTGATGTACATGTGTCAATTAGATTCGTGATGTGTAGCTTTAAGAGAATATGACTTTTGGTTTGTCGCTTTAAGTGAGTTTTGTGGCATTTCCATATGCAAACTTTTATACATCACATTCTTGCATGTAGACCTTGTTCTTCCTGAAAATGTTGATCTGTAAAAATTGATTGCCTTCAATGGAACCTCGATAATTCCCTATTACAGCAGAGAGTCTGTGGTATTCGGGCAAACCTAGTGTTAACATGCTTTAATCTTATTGATTTTAAAGGGACACTATAGAGATCAATACAACTGTAGCTTAATAAAGCTGTTTTAGTGTATGCATCATGTCCCTGCAGTCTCAAAGCTCATTAAAGAGTTCAATCACTTTAGTTTGGATTATGCAGCCCTACCCACACCTCCCCTGGTTGTGATTGACACAGCCTGCAAAAAAAAATAGTTTCATTTTCAATCAGATTTTAACTTACATGGGACGTTTTTATATCCTACACTGTAAATTTAACTTTAATGGGAAACTATAGTCACCAAAACAACTTTAGCTTAATACGTTTTGGTGTATAGGTCATGCCCCTGCAGTCTCACTGCTTAATTATCTATCATTTAGAAGTTAAATCACTTTGTTTATACAGACCTAGTCACAGCTTCCTGCATATGACTTACACAGCCTTTCTGTAAACACTTCCTGTTCTATACAAAGTATCCCTCTAGAGATATGGTCTCCAGGACTGTGTACAGTACTCCAAGAGAGGTCTCACCAGTGTTCTGTATAGTGGCATGAGCACTTCTCTCTTTCTACTGCTTATACTATCTCTTTCTACTGCTTTCTACTCCCTATACAACCAAGCAGTCTGCTAGCATTTCCTGCTGCTCTATTACATTGTCTGCCTACCTTTAAGTCATCAGAAATAACCCCCCCTAAATACCTTTCCTCAGATGTTGAGGTTAGGAATATCAAATATTCTGCCATTGGGTTTTTACATTCAATATGCATTATCTTGCACTTATCCCCATTAAATGACCATTACCACAGCTCTGACCATTTTTCTAGTTTACTTAAATCATTTGCCATTTGGCTTGTCCCTCCTGGAAAATAAACTCTGAGATGGGAGCCTATATTTAAAAAAGGGTCCAAAAGCTCAACTAAAAAAATACAGTTCTATCAGACTAACATCTCTGGCTAGGAAATTAATTGAATGGCTGCTAAGGGATTATATTTAAGAAATTAATTTTGAACAATATCATTAGCAGGAATCAACAGGTCATGCCAAACTAGCTTAATTGTGTTCTGTTAGAAGTTAGTAGAAAAATAGATCAATGTTTTCTGGTGTATGTGATCTTCTTGGATTTTACTAAGGCAAGTGATACAGTATATAAATAAATACACTATATAAATAAATCCAGAGTCAGTACAAACCGCTATGTGCTAAATTGTTCATTAGCAGAAATATACAGACAAGAGGTCCCCTGAGGAGACTTGAAAAAGGTGCTTTTGCTTAAACTAGACTAGAGAATAGTGTTCTGTACAATAAG
Source organism: Pelobates fuscus (assembly GCF_036172605.1). NCBI lineage: Eukaryota > Metazoa > Chordata > Amphibia > Anura > Pelobatidae > Pelobates > Pelobates fuscus. The sequence goes on along the minus strand of NC_086321.1, from coordinate 199,652,058 downwards.
AACAATAAAGTTGTGGAATTCACTACCTAAAGAGATTGTCTTATCAGATTCTATAGATATATATATTTTTTTAAAGCCTGGATGCTGGTATCCCCATAGGAAAGCATTATTCAAAAATGTTTCATTATTCAATGTTTTCCTATCGGGATTCCGGAGATGCTGGAAGTCCTCATGCTTAGCGTGATGACGTCCAGCATCGTTTAGATGACTAAAAGTCATCTAAGAACCCGGAATTCCCTCAAGTGGCTGTCTTGTAGACAGCCTCTAGAAGAAGACTTAACCCTGCAAGGCAATAATTGCTGTTTATAAAAACTGAAATAATTACCACTGCAGGGTTAAGGGTGGTGGGAGTTGGCACCCAGACAACTTCAATGGGTTGAAGTGATCTGGGTGCCTACAGTGTCCCTTTAACTAACTTGCAACAGTTAATGTAATATAATAATGCATATTACGTATTATATATTTAATTTATATATAATTATTAATACATTATATACAATATATAAAGTACATCATTATAATATCATATATTTAATAAATATATCTTATATAACTATTTCAAATTTATTTTTTTACTGCTCCTACTTTTTGTCCTGTATTGGCCACTTCTCACTTGAAATAGAGCAAACATGCAACGTTCAGTGTGCCGCAAAATATAAACATACAGGGTTATTTACTAAAATTAGAATTTAAATTGAATTCAAAGAGAATGCTCTGCTTTCAGTTCAGCTACTCTTGCCCTAAATTTGAAATTCTCAATAAATTCACTTTGAATTCTCACTATAGTAAATAACCCTGACAATATTTGTGTTTGTCAGAACACTAATTGGCCCGGTTTTGCTCCCCTTTGGTTTGTCTGAATCCCTTTTTCAGAAACGATTAAATGGACGAAATATGTCTAAACCGAAAATGCCAAATGAATGAACCCGAATAATCTGAAAGATTTTGTTTTGTGCTGAATGGATTGAATCAACCAATTTTTTTTTCGATGTGTTCAAATCTAATAGGTATCTTCAAAATTAGCTTCCATATAGTCCCAGTTGAGAACTAAATGTTTTTATAGTCCTCTCTTCTATATAACCTCTTACCAATCTTTAACTCACAACAATTAAGTTAACCATTTAAACCTGCTTCATGTGTAGGAGGATAGAAAATGGGGTGCTATAGGCAGTCTTTTGAGAGAAATAATAAGTGACAACATGGTCACCTAACATGTAAAATTGTTTCTCTACATGTTGAATGCAATTCCTAACACAAAGAAGAAGATACGGTAGGCTTAATGTGCTAAATTACTTTGATTTCCAAAAATAAAGTTATCTCTTGTATCAGTACTGTTGGAAGGGGTTAACAATTTTGTTCATATGTATCCTTTTTACAGTGGTTATTTTTATTTGCTATTATGTTATTTAAGGTAATAAGTAAATACCCATCACTGTCAACAGACCTAGATACAAATCTTTTGTGCTAGCTGTTAATTAGAGGTGGTCCTCAAGGACCACTATCAGTAAATGATTTAAGGAGTACCTTACTCTCTGTCAATTGCCTCTTAAAATTAAATCTGAGCAATTAGTGTAGTTCAAAGATTGTTTTAAGAATCTCATATAGCTTTTTCGAGGAATCAATCTCCATGCTATGCACAATGTTGATCTTATACTGCATATGACGTAAATATGTTCCATTCTGGGGCTACACATATAGGCCCATATTTAATTTTTTTGGAAAAGATTTTTTTTCAAACTATCACCATCTGTTAGTAAAACTTTTCAAATAAAATAAAAAGTGAAATAGAAATTTGGTTAATTTCTGCTAAAAATGTCCTTTTATTAAACAAATATTTCAAATACAGTGAATACAATTCATAAAAGTATATATGACTCTCTGGAAGTGCTTGTATAAAAAAGTAGTCATTTGAATACAGACCTTGCCCAAGTAATCAGTCCTTCCAAACGCGTTTCTCCACTACAGCGGCTTTTTTAATGGATATTTTTTTAATGGATATTTTTTCAGTATCTGCAATAGGTTAAAAGGTTACCTATTTTTTCACTCCCTTTTTTTCCTCCGTTTTAAAGTACTTTATTTATCTCCGGATAGGCGCTCCACTTGATATATAGTTTCTGGCAGACATCATCAGAAAAAATATTGGATTGGTTGAGATAGTCATGGAGGCGGGGTGGATGCAGGGCCAATTGCCAGCCTGGCTAATTAGTATCTCCTCATAGAGATCTGTATGGGGAAAGTTTAGCATCTTCATGCAGAGCGTAGAGATGCTGAACTTCAGTATTGCACAGTGACCCAGGAAGCACCTATAGTAGCCATCTGAGGAGTGTATAGCACCTATAGTAGCCATCTGAGTAGCCATCATAGGCTGTAATTTAAACACTGTCTTCTCTCTGAAAAGTGTTTACAGCAAAAAGCCTGCAGGTACAGACTGTACTCACCAGAACAACTACATTAAACTGTAGTTGTTCTGGTGGCTATAGTGTCCCTTTAACAGTGACTTCTATAGCTAATTCATTTGAAATGTTTTGTGAACTTTAATAGCTTATACATAGGATTAAATCAAGGCCATAATTTGATATATGTAAGATGCAAATATTGACCCCTAGGGTTTATAGTAATATGTTTACAAACTAGCAATATAGTTCCCTGTCCATACAGTGAGGGAAAAAAGTATTTGATACCCTGCTGATTTTGATTGTTTGCCCACTGACAAAGAAATGATCAGTCTGTAATTTTAATGGTAGGTGTATTTTAACAGTGAGAGACAGAATAACAAAACAAAATTCCGAAAAATGTATGTCAAAAAGGTTGTAAATAGATTTGCATGTCAATGAGTGAAATAAATATTTGATCCCTATCAATCAGCAAAATGTCAGGCTCCCAGATGTCTTTTATACAGGTAACAAGCTGAGATTAAGAGCACTCTCTTAAAGGGAGTGCTCCTAATCTCAGCTCATTACCTGTATAAAAGACACCTGTCCATAGATACAATCATTAAGATTCTAAACTCTCCACCATGGGCAAGACCAAATATCTGTCCAAGGATGTCAGGGACAAGATTGTAGGCTGGAATGGGCTACAAGACCATCGCCAAGCAGCTTGGTTAGAAGGTGACAAGAGTTGGTGTGATTATTCTCAAATGGAAGAAACACAAAATAACTGTCAGTCTCCCTCAGTCTGGAGCTCCATGCACAATCTCACCTCGTGGAGTTTCAATGATGATGAGGACAGTGAGGAATCAGCCCAGAACTACATGGGAGAATCTTGTTAATGATCTCAAGGCAGCTGGGACCATAGTCACCCAAAAAACAATTGGTAACACACTGCGCCATGAAGTACTGAAATTCTGCAGCGCCCGCAAGATCCCCTTGCTCAAGAAAGCCCATGTACAGGCCCGTCTGAAGTTTGCCAATGAACATCTGAATGATTCAGAGGAGAATTGGGTGAAAGTGTTGTGGTCAGATGAGACTAAAATCAAGCTCTTTGGCATCAACTCAACTCGATGTGTTTGGAGGAGAAGAAATGCTGCCTATGACCCCAAAAACACCATTCCCACCAACATTATGCCTTGGGGGAGTTTTTCTCCTAAGGGGACAGGACAGCTGCACCACATCAAAGGGACGATAGACGGGGCCATGTATCGTCAAATCTTCGGTTAGAACCTCCTTCACTCAGCCAGGGCATTGAAAATGGCAATGACAAAAACCCAAAACACAAAGCCAAGACAACAAAGGAGTGGCTCAAGAAGAAGCACATTAATGTCCTGGAGTGGCCTAGCCAGTTTCCAGACCTTAATCCCATAGAAAATCTGTGGAGGGAGCTGAAGGTTCTCAATTTTTTACTTTTTTGATATGAGTTTTTCTGGATTTTTATTTTTGTTATTCTTTCTCTCACTGATAAAATACACCTACCATAAAAATTATAGACTGATCATTTCTTTGTCAGTGGGCAAACGTTCAAAATCAGCAGTGGATCAAATACTTTTTTCTCCTCACTGTTTAAGTACTTTTGACAAAGGTGAAACCTAATGCCTTGGCCCCCAGTGCCACTCAACCACTTAGTCTGCACTTTTATGCTATTCTTACTTGTTACCAATGTAGTAACATCAGCAGCAGTAGGTAGCATCTGTAGAGGAACTACAGATGCTCATCTTGAGGTTTCAGCCTCACTATTCATCTGACAGTTTGATATTCCATTGTATGCAGTGTCCCTAATAATGCCAAAAATAATAAGCACAATATATGATAAATAAGTACAAATTGAAAGACAGACATTTTAAGCATCTCTGCAGGTGTCCATAAAATAATCCTACGCAATTAAATATGAAACATTTTTTTCCTCATAAAACATGGTTATTTAATTGCAGACACAATTTACATTTCAAATGACTAATAAAATGAATAGCCCGGACATGATTTACATTTCAAATAAAAATGAAATAAATAATAGGTGATTCAATTCTGATCCTTTATTTCATGCAGGGAAACTATATCCAGATCCCTCATTTATTTGAAAAGTTCCTTTAAAATCCTGCATTATCTGAGTTTAATCCTTAATGCTTTTGTACATCCATGTATCTAAAACTATCAAACTGTGTTCTTACGTTTAAACTCTTATGTTAGAACAAGAGAAAATTAATTAATGCATTCAGTTTGGTATCCTAAAACATCAAACCATTTGATTGAATGGGTGCCTAGTAAAAGGGAGGTGCTTATTTATTAAAGAGGTCAAAGGGACACGATTGTCACCAGAAAAACTAAAGCTTAATGTAGTTGTTCTGGTGAGTATAATCATTGTCTTTAGGCATTTTCATGCAAACACTGCTTTTTAGTGACTATTTATAGCTTACCTGAACTCCTGGGTTATCAAACTCACCATGGACCATTAGTGCTACACAGGTCCATTTTTTGGACTTGGAAATTTACATCAGAGATAGACAGATTTGTACTCTGACTTTTTTCAAGTCTGTTGATGTTAATAGCTTTATTTTTCTGGATAGCTGTCACTAAGGCCCATGGTTGAGGAATATCCCTAAGGGACAACTTATCAGAAAGTCTGAGAAAGTAACAATATAGAAAGTATTAAAGATGTGCCATTCATTTTTGATTATTCAGGCAATTGAAAAGATTTTAAACAAATTTTGGTTCATCCTATCTGAAGACCCTCAACTGCAAGACATTATTGGAACAAAACCACACATTATTTATAGAGGTGTTCCAAGCATTAGATGCATACTTGCAAAAACAGAATATTCAAGGATATAATCTTTCAATGTAGGGTAATAACTGCTTGATCCAAGGATAAATCTGACTGCCATTCTGCAGTCAAGAAGGATTATTTTTCCTAGTTTGTTGCAATATTGGAAGTGCTTCAAACTGGGTTTTTTTTGCCTTCTTTTGGATCAACAGCAAAAAACAAATGTGAGGAAGGCTGAACTTGATGGACGCAAGTCTCTTTTCAGCTATGTAACTATGTAACGATGTTACTAGGTAATGAGGGTTAGAATAAATTGCTCTCATTTGGAAGAATTCACACAGCAGGCAACAACACGTATGGGGGATATTAAAGAAAATAATTATTCTGAAAGTAGAATGAAATAAGCATATGAAGAAGTGTACCTAATGAATAGGTTGGAGTTAATTAAGGGAAAGAGGAAAGATGAGGACCAGAGCAACAATATAGAAATTATTAGAGATGTGCCATGAATTTTTGATAATTCAGGCAATGAAAAGGCCTTGAAAAAGATTTTAAACAAATATTGGTTCATCCTATCTGAAGACCCCCAACTGCAAGACATTATTGGAACAAAACCACCCATTATTTATAGAGGTGTTCCAAACATTAAAACAAAACTAGTGAGAAGTAGTTTTAATACAGTAAGTGGGAGAAGAGATAATTATTTTTTAAACGATGATAAGTGTTTTTTTTTTTTAAATGTGGTTATTGTCTGGCCTGTAGGAATACAGGAGCTCATAAAGAAATTAATTTTCTTTTTATAGGTGGTAGAACAGGAAAAGAGTATAAAATAAACCAACTGTTTACCTGCCATACAAAAAAAATGCATTTATTTATTAACATGCCCCTGTAATCTTCAGTATGTAGGCAAGACAACCAGACAAGTACATATAAGAGAGGAAGAACATATACGGATCATCAGAAAGGGCTTTAACCCGTTAAGGACCAAACTTCTGGAATAAAAGGGAATCATGACATGTCACACATGTCATGTGTCCTTAAGGGGTTAAAGAACATCCCCTATCCTCACATTTTCTTAAAGTAAATCAAGGAGACCCTAGGCAATTAACTTTTTTAGGGATTGGTGATTGGTATGGTTTGTTTTTTTGAATATTTTTTATTGGCTTATGGATTTAGTATGTATAATATTTTATACTATAGGATTCTTAACCTATATTATCTTATGGTTGCAATAAACCAACAACTGTTTAAAAATATATTGAATAGATTTGTATTTTGCATCAACTCTGAACATGTCAATCTACTTTGAGGGTGTTATATTATGGATATAGATATCAAAATACATAGGTTAAGATCCCCAATATAGTTATGCATCATCATTTTACATTGTTTTTCTTAAGCAATACATTTTTACTTAGGTGATAATCCCCCTTTTTTTGGATAAGGGATCCTTCTTTTTTCCTCTGTATTAAGATCAAACATAGCCTGGAGGAAAATACACTCTCTTCTTTATGTATCCTCCTAAAATACATATTTCCAGACTAAACTACATTTAGTAGATAATCCCCTTACCATCCTAAAGCCAATAAGAATATAAGAAAGACTAATGTAACATATGATTTGTAATTGCAATATAGGGTGGAGGAAAATACATTTATATGGAGAAAAATTATGCTTTTCTTTGTTTCCTTGTATGAATACTTATTGGTTTAATGGACGATGTATAGATTATGAGCTGCAACTTGTAAGAATTACATGGCTCCATGAGGAAGAGCAAGTGGGAGCAAGAGGTGTGGGATTTACATAATTTGTGAATCCCACCAATAAGAACTGAATGGGGCGGAGCTATGGATACAAATTGACAGTAGGCAGCATGAAGAGGACGTCTGAGGAAGCCCAAGTCACGCGGGTGAAACGCGTTATGTCACGAGGGGGCGGAGCCAGGTTCCGGAACAAGTAAGTAACTGGCGATATTTGCTTTTAATCAAGTGTTTTCCGTGGGAACTTGTATATCACAAGCCCACAACTTGCTGAGTTTTAATTGTTTCATAATAAATATATCCTTTTTTACTATGCCATTGGTGTGCTCCTGGTTCTGTCTTCCATACAGTGCTGCAGAAGAATGTGGCAGTCTCTCTGGGACACCGGATTGTGGGAATATTTCCCTTTCCATAGAAGCTTATCCCACCCAGAGCCATGGTTTAGTAGGCTCTGGGAACTATGATGTTTATGCAAATTTCCTGGTGAGATATACACTAATTATATACACAAAGTAATATTTTAGCGCAACACCTTTTTCTGGTTATTGGACTATTTTAACCCCTTAAGGACACATGACATGTGTGACATGTCATGATTCCCTTTTATTCCAGAAGTTTGGTCCTTAAGGGGTTAAACATGTATTTGTGTGATTGCTGCTGATTCCTAAGATCTCTATCATCCCAAGTGCTACACTTTATATCAACATTTTTTTTTTAGTGCTATCCACTATTTTGGGTTCAGTAAGCAAAGGTAGCAGGGATTTCCTAAGTACTCTGCCTGATACATTACTGTGACTAGCATTATCCATTATTTAAACTATTACAAAATAGGAGCAACATTTAATCTCATTATTAGTTTTAATGGTTCCATTACAAATCTGGACTAAAGGTTGGGTTGCATTTTGAGTGGAGTAAATAGGGCTCTGGCCAGGGCGATATTTTCCTTTACGCAGTGTAGGCACCTGCCTACAGTTGTCTGTCTACTAGGGGTGTTTTTTCTCAGCACTTAAAATAGTGCTTAAATAGGCTGGTGGGGAGATAAGTACCTGAAGCCTTGGCCAGTGCCTTCTATAGTTCAGTCTTAAAGTAACACTCCACTTGTAAGAAATTAATATGCAAAACTGCAATATTGTAAATAACTTTCTGTGAATGTGACTGGTTTCACAACTTGGGCTCATCTACTTGAAAAGCGTGTGATAAGGATCAAAGCTTTCAGTTGCATTTTACAACAACCAGTTTTCTATACATGTTATCAGGAGATCAGAGTAATGAACATCTAGGTGTAACCATGGAAGTATGCGTTTTCCCAAGCCATCCTGTCTTTAAAAGAAGTCCAGGCCTGCTCCCAACCTACCCAAAAACCAACCCTAACTGGTCACATCTTACACAATGTTACACTATAGCTGGAGGGAAGAGATCAAAGAAAAGGACTAGTACAAAGATGTAACTCTCTGGGAAAAGAGGGCGGGATAAACCATTTTTGGGAGGGAAAATTGATTCTGGGACGTAGTTAACCTGCAAGAATCAGTCTTTAAAAGAACAACAGCCGAGGAGGTTGGGTTCCTCTCTTTGTCTCTTTTGGAAAGGACAGTGCAGCAAGCACAGGTACCATGGTGAACTGAGAGAGATTGTCCCAGACTACCCAATATGAAGGCGCAAGGGGAAGATTTTTTGAATATGTATCTTTTGAATATTTACTGGATATGGTTATAATGTGTAATGAGTATATCCTTTTTAAATCTGAACAGTATCCTAAATCAACATTAACAATACCTTTTATTATACACTTGTGTTTGTGTCTTATGTTACTTATTCCCTAAAAGAATATTCTTGTAAGCTGGTCATAATTTCTTACACACTGCCTAAAAGGGCAAATGGTCACTTTTTAGTAGACATATCCTCAATGAATACATGCATTAATTTTTCATGCATTTATTCATTGGGATGTATCTTAAAATAGCTTGCAAAGGCTGCAGATTATGAACTGCAGTTTTAGTAAGCCCTTCCAGGATTTTCAGTCTCTTCACAGGGAAATAACCAATCAAAAGCTTCTCATTGAGCACGTGCGCATTCTGGTCTGGAGAAACTGGTATGAGGTCTGTGTGAGGGGGTGGCAGGCATGCTCAAGTAGAGCGTGCCTGTCACTTCAGAGGAACAAATGGAAGGAAGCTGCAAACCTCCCTGGCTGTTTCATTGACAGCCAGGGATGTTTCCCCTAGTTAATTTATAAAAGTACTGAATTCTCATAGAAATAAGAAATTTTATAAACTGGGGCTAATAAGGATACTTCTCACCCATAAAGCACTTCAGCAAGCTGAAGTGCTTTTGGTGTGTAGAGTGGTCATTTAATAGTAGAGCTTCAGGAATGGTTTTAGAGGGTGTAAAACTCAGTGCTGTCCTAGCTCCTCCAATATCTGAGTGGACAGGAAGTGGATGGGATCATTTCCCATCGACCCATTAGTAACCTCTTATACAGGAAATGCATTGCAGGAGATGCAAGGAAGCACTGGATGTAACCATTCCTGCACCTTATCAAACAGAAGAGGAGTCTTTGCAAATAACCCTTCAAACTCCAGCACTAGAAGCCTAAATCTGGAAATAAACCATAACCCAATGTTTAACTGCTCTTAAATATTTAAACATCACATGTATCCAGTACCAGCGCAACCATAATGAGGCACAGGTAGTCACTTTAGGGTGCACTGGCCCGAAGGGTGCAAGGTCTGTTTGACCAGCAGGAGAGGAGTAGACTGCACAGTGCTTCCCATCCAGCCAGTCATTGTAGCCTGGGCTTCTGTATCCTCTACCTGGCCTGTCAGGAAGTGTTTATAGAGAGCAGTGAACAGCTCCTCTACGGTGGTCCCATGCAATTCTCTGGTTATAATAAAAATATGTGTATTTTTTAGTATATTATACTGTTGTAAATGAACACGTTAACACTGTTTCTTGTTTTTTTTATTTTTATGTAGATCATAGAAACTACCTGACTTTTAGCTAATGACTCAATATCTTTAAATTAGAGTAGTTCAATAGAAAATCTCTATTTTATTCCATTTCCAAGCGGCCCCTGTTGAGAACCCTTTTTACCTCCACTGGCAAAAGCTGGTATATCTGGTAGATAAATGTTCAATAACCATTAACCAGCTAGTACCAAGTTATTTCCTTACTGGTGTTCGAACATTCATTGTCGGAGGCTTTCTCCTTACTTGAACTGTTTTGGAAATGTACCTTTCTACTGCTAATTGGGGTTTTAATCTCTGTCAGATAAGTTTTGAAGGCATTATAAAACCAGAAAACAGTGAAGGAAATATATGCAGGTAAAATCAATATAACATCTAACGAATATTGCTTTAAATGTGGAAAGAAAAAGCATTTCTTAAGTGCATCAAGTTTAAATAATTGAAATACCGACTGCGCCTCTAAACACAAATGAAGGTGAATCTCAGAAAACCTTTTATAGAGAATTTAAACATGTATATGTAATGTAAAAACATTATGCACACTTTTTTTTTACAGCTATTGAAATAAAAGTTATATTTCCCATCTCTGAAGAGAAGATGAAAAGAGCAAATTGCTGCTACACAATCAAGGACAATCACAATAGTGAACACTTAACAGAAATACTTGAATTCATTTGCTCTGCTAACAGCCATAAATGGTAAATAACTCCATGCTTTCAAATTACCAGAAGCACTCAGTAATATTTCCTTAATTAACAACTATAGCATATCTCGACATTGTGATTATACCACTTAGCATTTTCTAGTAATTCAAATCATGGATTGTACTCTTACTTAAAGTCCACTAAAGTTATAATTAGGAAATCAAGTGCAGTGCATGTTCCCATGAATGACTTTCATCCAAAGTGATTATTGCCCTATTAAAGAAAATGTTGTCGCTTCAAATTCAAAGCCGTGTCATAGATGAGTCTTTCTTTTTATGGTGCAGCAGTTAATTTTTATGTTTTGGATATGTTATTTTAATATGAGATAGCTACATTATTGCAGCAATGAAAGGGTAACTCTTATTAATCATGCAATACTGAATGGGCTGATTTTTAACAATGTGTCACCAACAAAGGCTTTTGTCAATAATGTTGAGATTGAATTAAAGAGAATTAGTGATTCATCTAGAGTAGTAACTGCATTAAAAGTATAGTGATTCACAAGTAATCTAAATTGTCACGTGTACATATATCCCTGGTTTCCATTCAGAGGGATAAATCTTTTGAGTATTTACTTTTTCTTTTCCATTATATGTGC